>NW_026263096.1:0-639530 GCF_947179515.1 Apodemus sylvaticus | reverse complement strand
ACACGCCACAACAATTCTTTTCGAGATACAACGTGTAGTTTTGGAGATACAAGCTAATTTTGTACTATGCGTTATTTCTTCTCGTAAAGAGTTTCCAATGCGTACGTATATGTCTTTACTCTGCAAAACTGTATTTCCTTATGAAGTGGTATTCTTACATATCCTTTCGAGAGAAAACTGTCCTGTGCCTTCTCTTTTGAGGCTACACACTTAGACATACACGCAACATGAAAGCTTTTCGACTTATATCGTGTTGTTTAGGAAAAACAAGATAATTTCGCACGATGCGGGATTTCCTTAAAACGTGATTTTCTGAAAAATTTTGACGAAAAAAAATTCTCCTTTTGGTTCTCTTTAGATGCTACATGTTAAGACGTACATGCCACAACAATTCTTTTCGAGATACAACGTGTAGTTTTGGAGATACAAGCTAATTTTGTACTATGCGGTATTTCTTCTCGTAAAGAGTTTCCAATGCGTACGTATATGTCTTTACTCTGCAAAACTGTATTTCCTTATGAAGTGGTATTCTTACATATCCTTTCGAGAGAAAACTGTCCTGTGCCTTCTCTTTTGAGGCTACACACTTAGACATACACGCAACATGAAAGCTTTTCGACTTACAACGTGTTGTTTAGGAAAAACAAGATAATTTCGCACGATGCGGGATTTCCTTAAAACGTGATTTTCTGAAAAATTTTGACGAAAGAAAATTCTCCTTTTGGTTCT
This sequence comes from Apodemus sylvaticus, assembly GCF_947179515.1. Classification (NCBI taxonomy): domain Eukaryota; kingdom Metazoa; phylum Chordata; class Mammalia; order Rodentia; family Muridae; genus Apodemus; species Apodemus sylvaticus. The sequence goes on along the minus strand of NW_026263096.1, from coordinate 638,801 downwards.
CTTTAGATGCTACATATTAAGACGTACACGCCACAACAATTCTTTTCGAGATACAACGTGTAGTTTTGGAGATACAAGCTAATTTTGTACTATGCGTTATTTCTTCTCCTAAAGAGTTTCCAATGTGTACGTATATGTCTTTACTCTGCAAAACTGTATTTCCTTATGAAGTGGCATTCTTACATATCCTTTCGAGAGAAAACTGTCCTGTGCCTTCTCTTTTGAGGCTACACACTTAGACATACACGCAACATGAAAGCTTTTCGACTTACAACGTGTTGTTTAGGAAAAACAAGATAATTTCGCACGATGCGGGATTTCCTTAAAACGTGATTTTCTGAAAAATTTTGACGAAAGAAAATTCTCCTTTTGGTTCTCTTTAGATGCTACATGTTAAGACGTACACGCCACAACAATTCTTTTCGAGATACAACGTGTAGTTTTGGAGATACAAGCTAATTTTGTACGATGCGTTATTTCTTCTCGTAAAGAGTTTCCAATGCGTACGTATATGTCTTTACTCTGCAAAACTGTATTTCCTTATGAAGTGGTATTCTTACATATCCTTTCGAGAGAAAACTGTCCTGTGCCTTCTCTTTTGAGGCTACACACTTAGACATACACGCAACATGAAAGCTTTTCGACTTACAACGTGTTGTTTAGGAAAAACAAGATAATTTCGCACGATGCGGGATTTCCTTAAAACGTGATTTTCTGAAAAATTTTGACGAAAGAAAATTCTCCTTTTGGTTCTCTTTAGATGCTACATGTTAAGACGTACACGCCACAACAATTCTTTTCGAGATACAACGTGTAGTTTTGGAGATACAAGCTAATTTTGTACGATGCGTTATTTCTTCTCGTAAAGAGTTTCCAATGCGTACGTATATGTCTTTACTCTGCAAAACTGTATTTCCTTATGAAGTGGTATTCTTACATATCCTTTCGAGAGAAAACTGTCCTGTGCCTTCTCTTTTGAGGCTACACACTTAGACATACACGCAACATGAAAGCTTTTCGACTTACAACGTGTTGTTTAGGAAAAACAAGATAATTTCGCACGATGCGGGATTTCCTTAAAACGTGATTTTCTGAAAAATTTTGACGAAAGAAAATTCTCCTTTTGGTTCTCTTTAGATGCTACATGTTAAGACGTACACGCCACAACAATTCTTTTCGAGATACAACGTGTAGTTTTGGAGATACAAGCTAATTTTGTACGATGCGTTATTTCTTCTCGTAAAGAGTTTCCAATGCGTACGTATATGTCTTTACTCTGCAAAACTGTATTTCCTTATGAAGTGGTATTCTTACATATCCTTTCGAGAGAAAACTGTCCTGTGCCTTCTCTTTTGAGGCTACACACTTAGACATTCACGCAACATGAAAGCTTTTCGACCTACAACGTGTTGTTTAGGAAAAACAAGATAATTTCGCACGATGCGGGATTTCCTTAAAACGTGATTTTCTGAAAAATTTTGACGAAAGAAAATTCTCCTTTTGGTTCTCTTTAGATGCTACATGTTAAGACGTACACGCCACAACAATTCTTTTCGAGATACAACGTGTAGTTTTGGAGATACAAGCTAATTTTTTACTATGCGTTATTTCTTCTCGTAAAGAGTTTCCAATGCGTACGTATATGTCTTTACTCTGCAAAACTGTATTTCCTTATGAAGTGGTATTCTTACATATCCTTTCGAGAGAAAACTGTCCTGTGCCTTCTCTTTTGAGGCTACACACTTAGACATACACGCAACATGAAAGCTTTTCGACTTATATCGTGTTGTTTAGGAAAAACAAGATAATTTCGCACGATGCGGGATTTCCTTAAAACGTGATTTTCTGAAAAATTTTGACGAAAAAAAATTCTCCTTTTGGTTCTCTTTAGATGCTACATGTTAAGACGTACATGCCACAACAATTCTTTTCGAGATACAACGTGTAGTTTTGGAGATACAAGCTAATTTTGTACTATGCGGTATTTCTTCTCGTAAAGAGTTTCCAATGCGTACGTATATGTCTTTACTCTGCAAAACTGTATTTCCTTATGAAGTGGTATTCTTACATATCCTTTCGAGAGAAAACTGTCCTGTGCCTTCTCTTTTGAGGCTACACACTTAGACATACACGCAACATGAAAGCTTTTCGACTTACAACGTGTTGTTTAGGAAAAACAAGATAATTTCGCACGCTGCGGGAATTCCTTAAAACGTGATTTTCTGAAAAATTTTGACGAAAGAAAATTCTCCTTTTGGTTCTCTTTAGATGCTACATGTTAAGACGTACACGCCACAACAATTCTTTTCGAGATACAACGTGTAGTTTTGGAGATACAAGCTAATTTTGTACTATGCGTTATTTCTTCTCCTAAAGAGTTTCGAATGCGTACATATATGTCTTTACTCTGCAAAACTGTATTTCCTTATGAAGTGGTATTCTTACATATCCTTTCGAGAGAAAACTGTCCTGTGCCTTCTCTTTTGAGGCTACACACTTAGACATACACGCAACATGAAAGCTTTTCGACTTACAACGTGTTGTTTAGGAAAAACAAGATAATTTCGCACGATGCGGGATTTCCTTAAAACGTGATTTTCTGAAAAATTTTGACGAAAGAAAATTCTCCTTTTGGTTCTCTTTAGATGCTACATGTTAAGACGTACACGCCACAACAATTCTTTTCGAGATACAACGTGTAGTTTTGGAGATACAAGCTAATTTTGTACGATGCGTTATTTCTTCTCGTAAAGAGTTTCCAATGCGTATGCATATGTCTTTACTCTGCAAAACTGTATTTCCTTATGAAGTGGTATTCTTACATATCCTTTCGAGAGAAAACTGTCCTGTGCCTTCTCTTTTGAGGCTACACACTTAGACATACACGCAACATGAAAGCTTTTCGACTTACAACGTGTTGTTTAGGAAAAACAAGATAATTTCGCACGATGCGGGATTTCCTTAAAACGTGATTTTCTGAAAAATTTTGACGAAAGAAAATTCTCCTTTTGGTTCTCTTTAGATGCTACATGTTAAGACGTACACGCCACAACAATTCTTTTCGAGATACAACGTGTAGTTTTGGAGATACAAGCTAATTTTGTACGATGCGTTATTTCTTCTCGTAAAGAGTTTCCAATGCGTACGTATATGTCTTTACTCTGCAAAACTGTATTTCCTTATGAAGTGGTATTCTTACATATCCTTTCGAGAGAAAACTGTCCTGTGCCTTCTCTTTTGAGGCTACACACTTAGACATACACGCAACATGAAAGCTTTTCGACTTACAACGTGTTGTTTAGGAAAAACAAGATAATTTCGCACGATGCGGGATTTCCTTAAAACGTGATTTTCTGAAAAATTTTGACGAAAGAAAATTCTCCTTTTGGTTCTCTTTAGATGCTACATGTTAAGACGTACACGCCACAACAATTCTTTTCGAGATACAACGTGTAGTTTTGGAGATACAAGCTAATTTTGTACGATGCGTTATTTCTTCTCGTAAAGAGTTTCCAATGCGTACGTATATGTCTTTACTCTGCAAAACTGTATTTCCTTATGAAGTGGTATTCTTACATATCCTTTCGAGAGAAAACTGTCCTGTGCCTTCTCTTTTGAGGCTACACACTTAGACATACACGCAACATGAAAGCTTTTCGACTTACAACGTGTTGTTTAGGAAAAACAAGATAATTTCGCACGATGCGGGATTTCCTTAAAACGTGATTTTCTGAAAAATTTTGACGAAAGAAAATTCTCCTTTTGGTTCTCTTTAGATGCTACATGTTAAGACATACACGCCACAACAATTCTTTTCGAGATACAACGTGTAGTTTTGGAGATACAAGCTAATTTTGTACGATGCGTTATTTCTTCTCGTAAAGAGTTTCCAATGCGTACGTATATGTCTTTACTCTGCAAAACTGTATTTCCTTATGAAGTGGTATTCTTACATATCCTTTCGAGAGAAAACTGTCCTGTGCCTTCTCTTTTGAGGCTACACACTTAGACATACACGCAACATGAAAGCTTTTCGACTTACAACGTGTTGTTTAGGAAAAACAAGATAATTTCGCACGATGCGGGATTTCCTTAAAACGTGATTTTCTGAAAAATTTTGACGAAAGAAAATTCTCCTTTTGGTTCTCTTTAGATGCTACATATTAAGACGTACACGCCACAACAATTCTTTTCGAGATACAACGTGTAGTTTTGGAGATACAAGCTAATTTTGTACTATGCGTTATTTCTTCTCCTAAAGAGTTTCCAATGTGTACGTATATGTCTTTACTCTGCAAAACTGTATTTCCTTATGAAGTGGCATTCTTACATATCCTTTCGAGAGAAAACTGTCCTGTGCCTTCTCTTTTGAGGCTACACACTTAGACATACACGCAACATGAAAGCTTTTCGACTTACAACGTGTTGTTTAGGAAAAACAAGATAATTTCGCACGATGCGGGATTTCCTTAAAACGTGATTTTCTGAAAAATTTTGACGAAAGAAAATTCTCCTTTTGGTTCTCTTTAGATGCTACATGTTAAGACGTACACGCCACAACAATTCTTTTCGAGATACAACGTGTAGTTTTGGAGATACAAGCTAATTTTGTACGATGCGTTATTTCTTCTCGTAAAGAGTTTCCAATGCGTACGTATATGTCTTTACTCTGCAAAACTGTATTTCCTTATGAAGTGGTATTCTTACATATCCTTTCGAGAGAAAACTGTCCTGTGCCTTCTCTTTTGAGGCTACACACTTAGACATACACGCAACATGAAAGCTTTTCGACTTACAACGTGTTGTTTAGGAAAAACAAGATAATTTCGCACGATGCGGGATTTCCTTAAAACGTGATTTTCTGAAAAATTTTGACGAAAGAAAATTCTCCTTTTGGTTCTCTTTAGATGCTACATGTTAAGACGTACACGCCACAACAATTCTTTTCGAGATACAACGTGTAGTTTTGGAGATACAAGCTAATTTTGTACGATGCGTTATTTCTTCTCGTAAAGAGTTTCCAATGCGTACGTATATGTCTTTACTCTGCAAAACTGTATTTCCTTATGAAGTGGTATTCTTACATATCCTTTCGAGAGAAAACTGTCCTGTGCCTTCTCTTTTGAGGCTACACACTTAGACATACACGCAACATGAAAGCTTTTCGACTTACAACGTGTTGTTTAGGAAAAACAAGATAATTTCGCACGATGCGGGATTTCCTTAAAACGTGATTTTCTGAAAAATTTTGACGAAAGAAAATTCTCCTTTTGGTTCTCTTTAGATGCTACATGTTAAGACGTACACGCCACAACAATTCTTTTCGAGATACAACGTGTAGTTTTGGAGATACAAGCTAATTTTGTACGATGCGTTATTTCTTCTCGTAAAGAGTTTCCAATGCGTACGTATATGTCTTTACTCTGCAAAACTGTATTTCCTTATGAAGTGGTATTCTTACATATCCTTTCGAGAGAAAACTGTCCTGTGCCTTCTCTTTTGAGGCTACACACTTAGACATTCACGCAACATGAAAGCTTTTCGACCTACAACGTGTTGTTTAGGAAAAACAAGATAATTTCGCACGATGCGGGATTTCCTTAAAACGTGATTTTCTGAAAAATTTTGACGAAAGAAAATTCTCCTTTTGGTTCTCTTTAGATGCTACATGTTAAGACGTACACGCCACAACAATTCTTTTCGAGATACAACGTGTAGTTTTGGAGATACAAGCTAATTTTTTACTATGCGTTATTTCTTCTCGTAAAGAGTTTCCAATGCGTACGTATATGTCTTTACTCTGCAAAACTGTATTTCCTTATGAAGTGGTATTCTTACATATCCTTTCGAGAGAAAACTGTCCTGTGCCTTCTCTTTTGAGGCTACACACTTAGACATACACGCAACATGAAAGCTTTTCGACTTATATCGTGTTGTTTAGGAAAAACAAGATAATTTCGCACGATGCGGGATTTCCTTAAAACGTGATTTTCTGAAAAATTTTGACGAAAAAAAATTCTCCTTTTGGTTCTCTTTAGATGCTACATGTTAAGACGTACATGCCACAACAATTCTTTTCGAGATACAACGTGTAGTTTTGGAGATACAAGCTAATTTTGTACTATGCGGTATTTCTTCTCGTAAAGAGTTTCCAATGCGTACGTATATGTCTTTACTCTGCAAAACTGTATTTCCTTATGAAGTGGTATTCTTACATATCCTTTCGAGAGAAAACTGTCCTGTGCCTTCTCTTTTGAGGCTACACACTTAGACATACACGCAACATGAAAGCTTTTCGACTTACAACGTGTTGTTTAGGAAAAACAAGATAATTTCGCACGCTGCGGGAATTCCTTAAAACGTGATTTTCTGAAAAATTTTGACGAAAGAAAATTCTCCTTTTGGTTCTCTTTAGATGCTACATGTTAAGACGTACACGCCACAACAATTCTTTTCGAGATACAACGTGTAGTTTTGGAGATACAAGCTAATTTTGTACTATGCGTTATTTCTTCTCCTAAAGAGTTTCGAATGCGTACATATATGTCTTTACTCTGCAAAACTGTATTTCCTTATGAAGTGGTATTCTTACATATCCTTTCGAGAGAAAACTGTCCTGTGCCTTCTCTTTTGAGGCTACACACTTAGACATACACGCAACATGAAAGCTTTTCGACTTACAACGTGTTGTTTAGGAAAAACAAGATAATTTCGCACGATGCGGGATTTCCTTAAAACGTGATTTTCTGAAAAATTTTGACGAAAGAAAATTCTCCTTTTGGTTCTCTTTAGATGCTACATGTTAAGACGTACACGCCACAACAATTCTTTTCGAGATACAACGTGTAGTTTTGGAGATACAAGCTAATTTTGTACGATGCGTTATTTCTTCTCGTAAAGAGTTTCCAATGCGTATGCATATGTCTTTACTCTGCAAAACTGTATTTCCTTATGAAGTGGTATTCTTACATATCCTTTCGAGAGAAAACTGTCCTGTGCCTTCTCTTTTGAGGCTACACACTTAGACATACACGCAACATGAAAGCTTTTCGACTTACAACGTGTTGTTTAGGAAAAACAAGATAATTTCGCACGATGCGGGATTTCCTTAAAACGTGATTTTCTGAAAAATTTTGACGAAAGAAAATTCTCCTTTTGGTTCTCTTTAGATGCTACATGTTAAGACGTACACGCCACAACAATTCTTTTCGAGATACAACGTGTAGTTTTGGAGATACAAGCTAATTTTGTACGATGCGTTATTTCTTCTCGTAAAGAGTTTCCAATGCGTACGTATATGTCTTTACTCTGCAAAACTGTATTTCCTTATGAAGTGGTATTCTTACATATCCTTTCGAGAGAAAACTGTCCTGTGCCTTCTCTTTTGAGGCTACACACTTAGACATACACGCAACATGAAAGCTTTTCGACTTACAACGTGTTGTTTAGGAAAAACAAGATAATTTCGCACGATGCGGGATTTCCTTAAAACGTGATTTTCTGAAAAATTTTGACGAAAGAAAATTCTCCTTTTGGTTCTCTTTAGATGCTACATGTTAAGACGTACACGCCACAACAATTCTTTTCGAGATACAACGTGTAGTTTTGGAGATACAAGCTAATTTTGTACGATGCGTTATTTCTTCTCGTAAAGAGTTTCCAATGCGTACGTATATGTCTTTACTCTGCAAAACTGTATTTCCTTATGAAGTGGTATTCTTACATATCCTTTCGAGAGAAAACTGTCCTGTGCCTTCTCTTTTGAGGCTACACACTTAGACATACACGCAACATGAAAGCTTTTCGACTTACAACGTGTTGTTTAGGAAAAACAAGATAATTTCGCACGATGCGGGATTTCCTTAAAACGTGATTTTCTGAAAAATTTTGACGAAAGAAAATTCTCCTTTTGGTTCTCTTTAGATGCTACATGTTAAGACATACACGCCACAACAATTCTTTTCGAGATACAACGTGTAGTTTTGGAGATACAAGCTAATTTTGTACGATGCGTTATTTCTTCTCGTAAAGAGTTTCCAATGCGTACGTATATGTCTTTACTCTGCAAAACTGTATTTCCTTATGAAGTGGTATTCTTACATATCCTTTCGAGAGAAAACTGTCCTGTGCCTTCTCTTTTGAAGCTGCACACTTAGACATACACGCAACATGAAAGCTTTTCGACTTACAACGTGTTGTTTAGGAAAAACAAGATAATTTCGCACGATGCGGGATTTCCTTAAAACGTGATTTTCTGAAAAATTTTGACGAAAGAAAATTCTCCTTTTGGTTCTCTTTAGATGCTACATGTTAAGACGTACACGCCACAACAATTCTTTTCGAGATACAACGTGTAGTTTTGGAGATACAAGCTAATTTTGTACTATGCGTTATTTCTTCTCGTAAAGAGTTTCCAATGCGTACGTATATGTCTTTACTCTGCAAAACTGTATTTCCTTATGAAGTGGTATTCTTACATATCCTTTCGAGAGAAAACTGTCCTGTGCCTTCTCTTTTGAGGCTACACACTTAGACATACACGCAACATGAAAGCTTTTCGACTTACAACGTGTTGTTTAGGAAAAACAAGATAATTTCGCACGATGCGGGATTTCCTTAAAACGTGATTTTCTGAAAAATTTTGACGAAAGAAAATTCTCCTTTTCATTCTCTTTAGATGCTACATGTTAAGACGTACACGCCACAACAATTCTTTTCGAGATACAACGTGTAGTTTTGGAGATACAAGCTAATTTTGTACTATGCGTTATTTCTTCTCGTAAAGAGTTTCCAATGCGTACGTATATGTCTTTACTCTGCAAAACTGTATTTCCTTATGAAGTGGTATTCTTACATATCCTTTCGAGAGAAAACTGTCCTGTGCCTTCTCTTTTGAGGCTACACACTTAGACATACACGCAACATGAAAGCTTTTCGACTTACAACGTGTTGTTTAGGAAAAACAAGATAATTTCGCACGAGGCGGGATTTCCTTAAAACGTGATTTTCTGAAAAATTTTGACGAAAGAAAATTCTCCTTTTGGTTCTCTTTAGATGCTACATGTTAAGACGTACACGCCACAACAATTCTTTTCGAGATACAACGTGTAGTTTTGGAGATACAAGCTAATTTTGTACGATGCGTTATTTCTTCTCGTAAAGAGTTTCCAATGCGTACGTATATGTCTTTACTCTGCAAAACTGTATTTCCTTATGAAGTGGTATTCTTACATATCCTTTCGAGAGAAAACTGTCCTGTGCCTTCTCTTTTGAGGCTACACACTTAGACATACACGCAACATGAAAGCTTTTCGACTTACAACGTGTTGTTTAGGAAAAACAAGATAATTTCGCACGATGCGGGATTTCCTTAAAACGTGATTTTCTGAAAAATTTTGACGAAAGAAAATTCTCCTTTTGGTTCTCTTTAGATGCTACATGTTAAGACGTACACGCCACAACAATTCTTTTCGAGATACAACGTGTAGTTTTGGAGATACAAGCTAATTTTGTACGATGCGTTATTTCTTCTCGTAAAGAGTTTCCAATGCGTACGTATATGTCTTTACTCTGCAAAACTGTATTTCCTTATGAAGTGGTATTCTTACATATCCTTTCGAGAGAAAACTGTCCTGTGCCTTCTCTTTTGAGGCTACACACTTAGACATACACGCAACATGAAAGCTTTTCGACTTACAACGTGTTGTTTAGGAAAAACAAGATAATTTCGCACGATGCGGGATTTCCTTAAAACGTGATTTTCTGAAAAATTTTGACGAAAGAAAATTCTCATTTTCATTCTCTTTAGATGCTACATGTTAAGACGTACACGCCACAACAATTCTTTTCGAGATACAACGTGTAGTTTTGGAGATACAAGCTAATTTTGTACTATGCGTTATTTCTTCTCGTAAAGAGTTTCCAATGCGTACGTATATGTCTTTACTCTGCAAAACTGTATTTCCTTATGAAGTGGTATTCTTACATATCCTTTCGAGAGAAAACTGTCCTGTGCCTTCTCTTTTGAGGCTACACACTTAGACATACACGCAACATGAAAGCTTTTCGACTTACAACGTGTTGTTTAGGAAAAACAAGATAATTTCGCACGAGGCGGGATTTCCTTAAAACGTGATTTTCTGAAAAATTTTGACGAAAGAAAATTCTCCTTTTGGTTCTCTTTAGATGCTACATGTTAAGACGTACACGCCACAACAATTCTTTTCGAGATACAACGTGTAGTTTTGGAGATACAAGCTAATTTTGTACGATGCGTTATTTCTTCTCGTAAAGAGTTTCCAATGCGTACGTATATGTCTTTACTCTGCAAAACTGTATTTCCTTATGAAGTGGTATTCTTACATATCCTTTCGAGAGAAAACTGTCCTGTGCCTTCTCTTTTGAGGCTACACACTTAGACATACACGCAACATGAAAGCTTTTCGACTTACAACGTGTTGTTTAGGAAAAACAAGATAATTTCGCACGATGCGGGATTTCCTTAAAACGTGATTTTCTGAAAAATTTTGACGAAAGAAAATTCTCCTTTTGGTTCTCTTTAGATGCTACATGTTAAGACGTACACGCCACAACAATTCTTTTCGAGATACAACGTGTAGTTTTGGAGATACAAGCTAATTTTGTACGATGCGTTATTTCTTCTCGTAAAGAGTTTCCAATGCGTACGTATATGTCTTTACTCTGCAAAACTGTATTTCCTTATGAAGTGGTATTCTTACATATCCTTTCGAGAGAAAACTGTCCTGTGCCTTCTCTTTTGAGGCTACACACTTAGACATTCACGCAACATGAAAGCTTTTCGACCTACAACGTGTTGTTTAGGAAAAACAAGATAATTTCGCACGATGCGGGATTTCCTTAAAACGTGATTTTCTGAAAAATTTTGACGAAAGAAAATTCTCCTTTTGGTTCTCTTTAGATGCTACATGTTAAGACGTACACGCCACAACAATTCTTTTCGAGATACAACGTGTAGTTTTGGAGATACAAGCTAATTTTGTACTATGCGTTATTTCTTCTCGTAAAGAGTTTCCAATGCGTACGTATATGTCTTTACTCTGCAAAACTGTATTTCCTTATGAAGTGGTATTCTTACATATCCTTTCGAGAGAAAACTGTCCTGTGCCTTCTCTTTTGAGGCTACACACTTAGACATACACGCAACATGAAAGCTTTTCGACTTACAACGTGTTGTTTAGGAAAAACAAGATAATTTCGCACGATGCGGGATTTCCTTAAAACGTGATTTTCTGAAAAATTTTGACGAAAAAAAATTCTCCTTTTGGTTCTCTTTAGATGCTACATGTTAAGACGTACATGCCACAACAATTCTTTTCGAGATACAACGTGTAGTTTTGGAGATACAAGCTAATTTTGTACTATGCGGTATTTCTTCTCGTAAAGAGTTTCCGATGCGTACGTATATGTCTTTACTCTGCAAAACTGTATTTCCTTATGAAGTGGTATTCTTACATATCCTTTCGAGAGAAAACTGTCCTGTGCCTTCTCTTTTGAGGCTACACACTTAGACATACACGCAACATGAAAGCTTTTCGACTTACAACGTGTTGTTTAGGAAAAACAAGATAATTTCGCACGATGCGGGATTTCCTTAAAACGTGATTTTCTGAAAAATTTTGACGAAAGAAAATTCTCCTTTTGGTTCTCTTTAGATGCTACATGTTAAGACGTACACGCCACAACAATTCTTTTCGAGATACAACGTGTAGTTTTGGAGATACAAGCTAATTTTGTACTATGCGTTATTTCTTCTCGTAAAGAGTTTCCAATGCGTACGTATATGTCTTTACTCTGCAAAACTGTATTTCCTTATGAAGTGGTATTCTTACATATCCTTTCGAGAGAAAACTGTCCTGTGCTTTCTCTTTTGAGACTACACACTTAGACATACACGCAACATGAAAGCTTTTCGACTTACAACGTGTTGTTTAGGAAAAACAAGATAATTTCGCACGATGCGGGATTTCCTTAAAACGTGATTTTCTGAAAAATTTTGACGAAAGAAAATTCTCCTCTTGGTTCTCTTTAGATGCTACATGTTAAGACGTACACGCCACAACAATTCTTTTCGAGATACAACGTGTAGTTTTGGAGATACAAGCTAATTTTGTACTATGCGTTATTTCTTCTCGTAAAGAGTTTCCAATGCGTACGTATATGTCTTTACTCTGCAAAACTGTATTTCCTTATGAAGTGGTATTCTTACATATCCTTTCGAGAGAAAACTGTCCTGTGCCTTCTCTTTTGAGGCTGCACACATAGACATACACGCAACATGAAAGCTTTTCGACTTACAACGTGTTGTTTAGGAAAAACAAGATAATTTCGCACGATGCGGGATTTCCTTAAAACGTGATTTTCTGAAAAATTTTGACGAAAGAAAATTCTCCTTTTGGTTCTCTTTAGATGCTACATGTTAAGACGTACACGCCACAACAATTCTTTTCGAGATACAACGTGTAGTTTTGGAGATACAAGCTAATTTTGTACTATGCGTTATTTCTTCTCGTAAAGAGTTTCCAATGCGTACGTGTATGTTTTTACTCTGCAAAACTGTATTTCCTTATGAAGTGGTATTCTTACATATCCTTTCGAGATAAAACTGTCCTGTGCCTTCTCTTTTGAGGCTACACACTTAGAAATACACGCAACATGAAAGCTTTTCGACTTACAACGTGTTGTTTAGGAAAATCAAGATAATTTCTCACGATGCGGGATTTCCTTAAAACGTGATTTTCTGAAAAATTTTGACGAAAGAAAATTCTCCTTTTGGTTCTCTTTAGATGCTACATGTTAAGCCGTACATGCCACAACAATTCTTTTCGAGATACAACGTGTACTTTTGGAGATACAAGCTAATTTTGTACTAAGCCTTATTTCTTCTCGTAAAGAGTTTCCAATGCCTATATATATGTCTTTACTCTGGAAAACTGTATTTCTTTATGAAGTGGTATTCTTACATATCCTTTCGAGAGAAAACTGTCCTGTGCCTTCTCTTTTGAGGCTGCACACTTAGACATACACGCAACATGAAAGCTTTTCGCTTACAACGTGTTGTTTAGGAAAAACAAGATAATTTCGCACGATGCGGGATTTCCTTAAAACGTGATTTTCTGAAAAATTTTGACGAAAGAAAATTCTCCTTTTGGTTCTCTTTAGATGCTACATGTTAAGACGTACACGCCACAACAATTCTTTTCGAGATACAACGTGTAGTTTTGGAGATACAAGCTAATTTTGTACTATGCGTTATTTCTTCTCGTAAAGAGTTTCCAATGCGTACGTATATGTCTTTACTCTGCAAAACTGTATTTCCTTATGAAGTGGTATTCTTACATATCCTTTCGAGAGAAAACTGTCCTGTGCCTTCTCTTTTGAGGCTACACACTTAGACATACACGCAACATGAAAGCTTTTCGACTTACAACGTGTTGTTTAGGAAAAACAAGATAATTTCGCACGATGCGGGATTTCCTTAAAACGTGATTTTCTGAAAAATTTTGACGAAAGAAAATTCTCCTTTTGGTTCTCTTTAGATGCTACATGTTAAGACGTACACGCCACAACAATTCTTTTCGAGATACAACGTGTAGTTTTGGAGATACAAGCTAATTTTGTACTATGCGTTATTTCTTCTCCTAAAGAGTTTCCAATGCGTACGTATATGTCTTTACTCTGCAAAACTGTATTTCCTTATGAAGTGGTATTCTTACATATCCTTTCGAGAGAAAACTGTCCTGTGCCTTCTCTTTTGAGGCTACACACTTAGACATACACGCAACATGAAAGCTTTTCGACTTACAACGTGTTGTTTAGGAAAAACAAGATAATTTCTCACGATGCGGGATTTCCTTAAAACGTGATTTTCTGAAAAATTTTGACGAAAGAAAATTCTCCTTTTGGTTCTCTTTAGATGCTACATGTTAAGCCGTACACGCCACAACAATTCTTTTCGAGATACAACGTGTAGTTTTGGAGATACAAGCTAATTTTGTACTATGCGTTATTTCTTCTCGTAAAGAGTTTCCAATGCGTACGTATATGTCTTTACTCTGCAAAACTGTATTTCCTTATGAAGTGGTATTCTTATATATCCTTTCGAGAGAAAACTGTCCTGTGCCTTCTCTTTTGAGGCTGCACACTTAGACATACACGCAACATGAAAGCTTTTCGACTTACAACGTGTTGTTTAGGAAAAACAAGATAATTTCGCACGATGCGGTATTTCCTTAAAACGTGATTTTCTGAAAAATTTTGACGAAAGAAAATTCTCCTTTTGGTTCTCTTTAGATGCTACATGTTAAGACGTACACGCCACAACAATTCTTTTCGAGATACAACGTGTAGTTTTGGAGATACAAGCTAATTTTGTACTATGCGTTATTTCTTCTCGTAAAGAGTTTCCAATGCGTACGTATATGTCTTTACTCTGCAAAACTGTATTTCCTTATGAAGTGGTATTCTTACATATCCTTTCGAGAGAAAACTGTCCCCGTGCCTTCTCTTTTGAGGCTACACACGTAGACATACACGCAACATGAAAGCTTTTCGACTTACAACGTGTTGTTTAGGAAAAACAAGATAATTTCTCACGATGCAGGATTTCCTTAAAACGTGATTTTCTGAAAAATTTTGACGAAAGAAAATTCTCCTTTTGGTTCTCTTTAGATGCTACATGTTAAGACGTACACGCCACAACAATTCTTTTCGAGATACAACGTGTAGTTTTGGAGATACAAGCTAATTTTGTACGATGCGTTATTTCTTCTCGTAAAGAGTTTCCAATGCGTACGTATATGTCTTTACTCTGCAAAACTGTATTTCCTTATGAAGTGGTATTCTTACATATCCTTTCGAGAGAAAACTGTCCTGTGCCTTCTCTTTTGAGGCTGCACACTTAGACATACACGCAACATGAAAGCTTTTCGACTTACAACGTGTTGTTTAGGAAAAACAAGATAATTTCGCACGATGCGGGATTTCCTTAAAACGTGATTTTCTGAAAAATTTTGACGAAAGAAAATTCTCCTTTTGGTTCTCTTTAGATGCTACATGTTAAGACGTACACGCCACAACAATTCTTTTCGAGATACAACGTGTAGTTTTGGAGATACAAGCTAATTTTGTACTATGCGTTATTTCTTCTCGTAAAGAGTTTCCAATGCGTACGTATATGTTTTTACTCTGCAAAACTGTATTTCCTTATGAAGTGGTATTCTTACATATCCTTTCGAGAGAAAACTGTCCTGTGCCTTCTCTTTTGAGGCTACACACTTAGACATACACGCAACATGAAAGCTTTTCGACTTACAACGTGTTGTTTAGGAAAAACAAGATAATTTCGCACGATGCGGGATTTCCTTAAAACGTGATTTTCTGAAAAATTTTGACGAAAGAAAATTCTCCTTTTGGTTCTCTTTAGATGCTACATGTTAAGCCGTACACGCCACAACAATTCTTTTCGAGATACAACGTGTAGTTTTGGAGATACAAGCTAATTTTGTACTATGCGTTATTTCTTCTCGTAAAGAGTTTCCAATGCGTACGTATATGTCTTTACTCTGCAAAACTGTATTTCCTTATGAAGTGGTATTCTTATATATCCTTTCGAGAGAAAACTGTCCTGTGCCTTCTCTTTTGAGGCTGCACACTTAGACATACACGCAACATGAAAGCTTTTCGACTTACAACGTGTTGTTTAGGAAAAACAAGATAATTTCGCACGATGCGGGATTTCCTTAAAATGTGATTTTCTGAAAAATTTTGACGAAAGAAAATTCTCCTTTTGGTTCTCTTTAGATGCTACATGTTAAGACGTACACGCCACAACAATTCTTTTCGAGATACAACGTGTAGTTTTGGAGATACAAGCTAATTTTGTACTATGCGTTATTTCTTCTCGTAAAGAGTTTCCAATGCGTACGTGTATGTTTTTACTCTGCAAAACTGTATTTCCTTATGAAGTGGTATTCTTACATATCCTTTCGAGATAAAACTGTCCTGTGCCTTCTCTTTTGAGGCTACACACTTAGACATACACGCAACATGAAAGCTTTTCGACTTACAACGTGTTGTTTAGGAAAATCAAGATAATTTCTCACGATGCGGGATTTCCTTAAAACGTGATTTTCTGAAAAATTTTGACGAAAGAAAATTCTCCTTTTGGTTCTCTTTAGATGCTACATGTTAAGCCGTACATGCCACAACAATTCTTTTCGAGATACAACGTGTAGTTTTGGAGATACAAGCTAATTTTGTACTATGCCTTATTTCTTCTCGTAAAGAGTTTCCAATGCCTATGTATATGTCTTTACTCTGGAAAACTGTATTTCCTTATGAAGTGGTATTCTTACATATCCTTTCGAGAGAAAACTGTCCTGTGCCTTCTCTTTTGAGGCTGCACACTTAGACATACACGCAACATGAAAGCTTTTCGACTTACAACGTGTTGTTTAGGAAAAACAAGATAATTTCGCACGATGCGGGATTTCCTTAAAACGTGATTTTCTGAAAAATTTTGACGAAAGAAAATTCTCCTTTTGGTTCTCTTTAGATGCTACATGTTAAGACGTACACGCCACAACAATTCTTTTCGAGATACAACGTGTAGTTTTGGAGATGCAAGCTAATTTTGTACTATGCGTTATTTCTTCTCGTAAAGAGTTTCCAATGCGTACGTATATGTCTTTACTCTGCAAAACTGTATTTCCTTATGAAGTGGTATTCTTACATATCCTTTCGAGAGAAAACTGTCCTGTGCCTTCTCTTTTGAGGCTACACACTTAGACATACACGCAACATGAAAGCTTTTCGACTTACAACGTGTTGTTTAGGAAAAACAAGATAATTTCGCACGATGCGGGATTTCCTTAAAACGTGATTTTCTGAAAAATTTTGACGAAAGAAAATTCTCCTTTTGGTTCTCTTTAGGTGCTACATGTTAAGACGTACACGCCACAACAATTCTTTTCGAGATACAACGTGTAGTTTTGGAGATACAAGCTAATTTTGTACTATGCGTTATTTCTTCTCCTAAAGAGTTTCCAATGCGTACGTATATGTCTTTACTCTGCAAAACTGTATTTCCTTATGAAGTGGTATTCTTACATATCCTTTCGAGAGAAAACTGTCCTGTGCCTTCTCTTTTGAGGCTACACACTTAGACATACACGCAACATGAAAGCTTTTCGACTTACAACGTGTTGTTTAGGAAAAACAAGATAATTTCTCACGATGCGGGATTTCCTTAAAATGTGATTTTCTGAAAAATTTTGACGAAAGAAAATTCTCCTTTTGGTTCTCTTTAGATGCTACATGTTAAGCCGTACACGCCACAACAATTCTTTTCGAGATACAACGTGTAGTTTTGGAGATACAAGCTAATTTTGTACTATGCGTTATTTCTTCTCGTAAAGAGTTTCCAATGCGTACGTATATGTCTTTACTCTGCAAAACTGTATTTCCTTATGAAGTGGTATTCTTATATATCCTTTCGAGAGTAAACTGTCCTGTGCTTTCTATTTTGAGGCTGCACACTTAGACATACACGCAACATGAAAGCTTTTCGACTTACAACGTGTTGTTTAGGAAAAACAAGATAATTTCGCACGATGCGGTATTTCCTTAAAACGTGATTTTCTGAAAAATTTTGACGAAAGAAAATTCTCCTTTTGGTTCTCTTTAGATGCTACATGTTAAGACGTACACGCCACAACAATTCTTTCCGAGATACAACGTGTAGTTTTGGAGATACAAGCTAATTTTGTACTATGCGTTATTTCTTCTCGTAAAGAGTTTCCAATGCGTACGTATATGTCTTTACTCTGCAAAACTGTATTTCCTTATGAAGTGGTATTCTTACATATCCTTTCGAGAGAAAACTGTCCTGTGCCTTCTCTTTTGAGGCTACACACGTAGACATACACGCAACATGAAAGCTTTTCGACTTACAACGTGTTGTTTAGGAAAAACAAGATAATTTCTCACGATGCAGGATTTCCTTAAAACGTGATTTTCTGAAAAATTTTGACGAAAGAAAATTCTCCTTTTGGTTCTCTTTAGATGCTACATGTTAAGACGTACACGCCACAACAATTCTTTTCGAGATACAACGTGTAGTTTTGGAGATACAAGCTAATTTTTTACTATGCGTTATTTCTTCTCGTAAAGAGTTTCCAATGCGTACGTATATGTCTTTACTCTGCAAAACTGTATTTCCTTATGAAGTGGTATTCTTACATATCCTTTCGAGAGAAAACTGTCCTGTGCCTTCTCTTTTGAGGCTACACACTTAGACATACACGCAACATGAAAGCTTTTCGACTTACAACGTGTTGTTTAGGAAAAACAAGATAATTTCGCACGATGCGGGATTTCCTTAAAACGTGATTTTCTGAAAAATTTTGACGAAAGAAAATTCTCCTTTTGGTTCTCTTTAGATGCTACATGTTAAGACGTACACGCCACAACAATTCTTTTCGAGATACAACGTGTAGTTTTGGAGATACAAGCTAATTTTGTACGATGCGTTATTTCTTCTAGTAAAGAGTTTCCAATGCGTACGTATATGTCTTTACTCTGCAAAACTGTATTTCCTTATGAAGTGGTATTCTTACATATCCTTTCGAGAGAAAACTGTCCTGTGCCTTCTCTTTTGAGGCTACACACTTAGACATACACGCAACATGAAAGCTTTTCGACTTACAACGTGTTGTTTAGGAAAAACAAGATAATTTCGCACGATGCGGGATTTCCTTAAAACGTGATTTTCTGAAAAATTTTGACGAAAGAAAATTCTCCTTTTGGTTCTCTTTAGATGCTACATGTTAAGACGTACACGCCACAACAATTCTTTTCGAGATACAACGTGTAGTTTTGGAGATACAAGCTAATTTTGTACGATGCGTTATTTCTTCTCGTAAAGAGTTTCCAATGCGTACGTATATGTCTTTACTCTGCAAAACTGTATTTCCTTATGAAGTGGTATTCTTACATATCCTTTCGAGAGAAAACTGTCCTGTGCCTTCTCTTTTGAGGCTACACACTTAGACATACACGCAACATGAAAGCTTTTCGACTTACAACGTGTTGTTTAGGAAAAACAAGATAATTTCGCACTATGCGGGATTTCCTTAAAACGTGATTTTCTGAAAAATTTTGACGAAAGAAAATTCTCCTTTTGGTTCTCTTTAGATGCTACATGTTAAGACGTACACGCCACAACAATTCTTTTCGAGATACAACGTGTAGTTTTGGAGATACAAGCTAATTTTGTACGATGCGTTATTTCTTCTCGTAAAGAGTTTCCAATGCGTATGTATATGTCTTTACTCTGCAAAACTGTATTTCCTTATGAAGTGGTATTCTTACATATCCTTTCGAGAGAAAACTGTCCTGTGCCTTCTCTTTTGAGGCTACACACTTAGACATACACGCAACATGAAAGCTTTTCGACTTACAACGTGTTGTTTAGGAAAAACAAGATAATTTCGCACGATGCGGGATTTCCTTAAAACGTGATTTCATGAAAAATTTTGACGAAAGAAAATTCTCCTTTTGGTTCTCTTTAGATGCTACATGTTAAGACGTACACGCCACAACAATTCTTTTCGAGATACAACGTGTAGTTTTGGAGATACAAGCTAATTTTGTACTATGCGTTATTTCTTCTCGTAAAGAGTTTCCAATGCGTACGTATATGTCTTTACTCTGCAAAACTGTATTTCCTTATGAAGTGGTATTCTTACATATCCTTTCGAGAGAAAACTGTCCTGTGCCTTCTCTTTTGAGGCTACACACGTAGACATACACGCAACATGAAAGCTTTTCGACTTACAACGTGTTGTTTAGGAAAAACAAGATAATTTCGCACGATGCGGGATTTCCTTAAAACGTGATTTTCTGAAAAATTTTGACGAAAGAAAATTCTCCATTTCGTTCTCTTTAGATGCTACATGTTAAGACGTACACGCCACAACAATTCTTTTCGAGATACAACGTGTAGTTTTGGAGATAAAAGCTAATTTTGTACTATGCGTTATTTCTTCTCGTAAAGAGTTTCCAATGCGTACGTATATGTCTTTACTCTGCAAAACTGTATATCCTTATGAAGTGGTATTCTTACATATCCTTTCGAGAGAAAACTGTCCTGTGCCTTCTCTTTTGAGGCTACACACTTAGACATACACGCAACATGAAAGCTTTTCGACTTACAACGTGTTGTTTAGGAAAAACAAGATAATTTCGCACGATGCGGGATTTCCTTAAAACGTGATTTTCTGAAAAATTTTGACGAAAGAAAATTCTCCTTTTCGTTCTCTTTAGATGCTACATGTTAAGACGTACACGCCACAACAATTCTTTTCGAGATACAACGTGTAGTTTTGGAGATACAAGCTAATTTTGTACTATGCCTTATTTCTTCTCGTAAAGAGTTTCCAATGCGTACGTATATGTCTTTACTCTGCAAAACTGTATTTCCTTATGAAGTGGTATTCTTACATATCCTTTCGAGAGAAAACTGTCCTGTGCCTTCTCTTTTGAGGCTACACACTTAGACATACACGCAACATGAAAGCTTTTCGACTTACAACGTGTTGTTTAGGAAAAACAAGATAATTTCGCACGATGCGGGATTTCCTTAAAACGTGATTTTCTGAAAAATTTTGACAAAAGAAAATTCTCCTTTTGGTTCTCTTTAGATGCTACATGTTAAGACGTACACGCCACAACAATTCTTTTCGAGATACAACGTGTAGTTTTGGAGATACAAGCTAATTTTGTACTATGCGTTATTTCTTCTCGTAAAGAGTTTCCAATGCGTACGTATATGTCTTTACTCTGCAAAACTGTATTTCCTTATGAAGTGGTATTCTTACATATCCTTTCGAGAGAAAACTGTCCTGTGCCTTCTCTTTTGAGGCTACACACTTAGACATTCACGCAACATGAAAGCTTTTCGACCTACAACGTGTTGTTTAGGAAAAACAAGATAATTTCGCACGATGCAGGATTTCCTTAAAACGTGATTTTCTGAAAAATTTTGACGAAAGAAAATTCTCCTTTTGGTTCTCTTTAGATGCTACATGTTAAGACGTACACGCCACAACAATTCTTTTCGAGATACAACGTGTAGTTTTGGAGATACAAGCTAATTTTTACTATGCGTTATTTCTTCTCGTAAAGAGTTTCCAATGCGTACGTATATGTCTTTAATCTGCAAAACTGTATTTCCTTATGAAGTGGTATTCTTACATATCCTTTCGAGAGAAAACTGTCCTGTGCCTTCTCTTTTGAGGCTACACACTTAGACATACACGCAACATGAAAGCTTTTCGACTTACAACGTGTTGTTTAGGAAAAACAAGATAATTTCGCACGATGCGGGATTTCCTTAAAACGTGATTTTCTGAAAAATTTTGACGAAAGAAAATTCTCCTTTTGGTTCTCTTTAGATGCTACATGTTAAGACGTACACGCCACAACAATTCTTTTCGAGATACAACGTGTAGTTTTGGAGATACAAGCTAATTTTGTACTATGCGTTATTTCTTCTCGTAAAGAGTTTCCAATGCGTACGTATATGTCTTTACTCTGCAAAACTGTATTTCCTTATGAAGTGGTATTCTTACATATCCTTTCGAGAGAAAACTGTCCTGTGCCTTCTCTTTTGAGGCTGCACACATAGACATACACGCAACATGAAAGCTTTTCGACTTACAACGTGTTGTTTAGGAAAAACAAGATAATTTCGCACTATGCGGGATTTCCTTAAAACGTGATTTTCTGAAAAATTTTGACGAAAGAAAATTCTCCTTTTGGTTCTCTTTAGATGCTACATGTTAAGACGTACACGCCACAACAATTCTTTTCGAGATACAACGTGTAGTTTTGGAGATACAAGCTAATTTTGTACGATGCGTTATTTCTTCTCGTAAAGAGTTTCCAATGCGTATGTATATGTCTTTACTCTGCAAAACTGTATTTCCTTATGAAGTGGTATTCTTACATATCCTTTCGAGAGAAAACTGTCCTGTGCCTTCTCTTTTGAGGCTACACACTTAGACATACACGCAACATGAAAGCTTTTCGACTTACAACGTGTTGTTTAGGAAAAACAAGATAATTTCGCACGATGCGGGATTTCCTTAAAACGTGATTTCATGAAAAATTTTGACGAAAGAAAATTCTCCTTTTGGTTCTCTTTAGATGCTACATGTTAAGACGTACACGCCACAACAATTCTTTTCGAGATACAACGTGTAGTTTTGGAGATACAAGCTAATTTTGTACTATGCGTTATTTCTTCTCGTAAAGAGTTTCCAATGCGTACGTATATGTCTTTACTCTGCAAAACTGTATTTCCTTATGAAGTGGTATTCTTACATATCCTTTCGAGAGAAAACTGTCCTGTGCCTTCTCTTTTGAGGCTACACACTTAGACATACACGCAACATGAAAGCTTTTCGACTTACAACGTGTTGTTTAGGAAAAACAAGATAATTTCGCACGATGCGGGATTTCCTTAAAACGTGATTTTCTGAAAAATTTTGACGAAAGAAAATTCTCCATTTCGTTCTCTTTAGATGCTACATGTTAAGACGTACACGCCACAACAATTCTTTTCGAGATACAACGTGTAGTTTTGGAGATACAAGCTAATTTTGTACTATGCCTTATTTCTTCTCGTAAAGAGTTTCCAATGCGTACGTATATGTCTTTACTCTGCAAAACTGTATATCCTTATGAAGTGGTATTCTTACATATCCTTTCGAGAGAAAACTGTCCTGTGCCTTCTCTTTTGAGGCTACACACTTAGACATACACGCAACATGAAAGCTTTTCGACTTACAACGTGTTGTTTAGGAAAAACAAGATAATTTCGCACGATGCGGGATTTCCTTAAAACGTGATTTTCTGAAAAATTTTGACGAAAGAAAATTCTCCTTTTGGTTCTCTTTAGATGCTACATGTTAAGACGTACACGCCACAACAATTCTTTTCGAGATACAACGTGTAGTTTTGGAGATACAAGCTAATTTTGTACGATGCGTTATTTCTTCTCGTAAAGAGTTTCCAATGCGTACGTATATGTCTTTACTCTGCAAAACTGTATTTCCTTATGAAGTGGTATTCTTACATATCCTTTCGAGAGAAAACTGTCCTGTGCCTTCTCTTTTGAGGTTACACACTTAGACATACACGCAACATGAAAGCTTTTCGACTTACAACGTGTTGTTTAGGAAAAACAAGATAATTTCGCACGATGCGGGATTTCCTTAAAACGTGATTTTCTGAAAAATTTTGACAAAAGAAAATTCTCCTTTTGGTTCTCTTTAGATGCTACATGTTAAGACGTACACGCCACAACAATTCTTTTCGAGATACAACGTGTAGTTTTGGAGATACAAGCTAATTTTGTACTATGCGTTATTTCTTCTCGTAAAGAGTTTCCAATGCGTACGTATATGTCTTTACTCTGCAAAACTGTATTTCCTTATGAAGTGGTATTCTTACATATCCTTTCGAGAGAAAACTGTCCTGTGCCTTCTCTTTTGAGGCTACACACTTAGACATACACGCAACATGAAAGCTTTTCGACTTACAACGTGTTGTTTAGGAAAAACAAGATAATTTCGCACGATGCGGGATTTCCTTAAAACGTGATTTTCTGAAAAATTTTGACGAAAGAAAATTCTCCTTTTGGTTCTCTTTAGATGCTACATGTTAAGACGTACACGCCACAACAATTCTTTTCGAGATAAAACGTGTAGTTTTGGAGATACAAGCTAATTTTGTACTATGCGTTATTTCTTCTCATAAAGAGTTTCCAATGCGTACGTATATGTCTTTACTCTGCAAAACTGTATTTCCTTATGAAGTGGTATTCTTACATATCCTTTCGAGAGAAAACTGTCCTGTGCCTTCTCTTTTGAGGCTGCACACATAGACATACACGCAACATGAAAGCTTTTCGACTTACAACGTGTTGTTTAGGAAAAACAAGATAATTTCGCACGATGCGGGATTTCCTTAAAACGTGATTTTCTGAAAAATTTTGACGAAAGAAAATTCTCCTTTTGGTTCTCTTTAGATGCTACATGTTAAGACGTACACGCCACAACAATTCTTTTCGAGATACAACGTGTAGTTTTGGAGATACAAGCTAATTTTGTACTATGCGTTATTTCTTCTCGTAAAGAGTTTCCAATGCGTACGTATATGTCTTTACTCTGCAAAACTGTATTTCCTTATGAAGTGGTATTCTTACATATCCTTTGGGGAGAAAACTGTCCTGTGCCTTCTCTTCTGAGGCGACACACTTAGACATACACGCAACATGAAAGCTTTTCGACTTACAACGTGTTGTTTTGGAAAAACAAGATAATTTCGCACGATGCGGGATTTCCTTAAAACGTGATTTACTGAAAAATTTTGACGAAAGAAAATTCTCCTTTTGGTTCTCTTTAGATGCTACATGTTAAGACGTACACGCCACAACAATTCTTTTCGAGATACAACGTGTAGTTTTGGAGATACAAGCTAATTTTGTACTATGCGTTATTTCTTCTCGTAAAGAGTTTCCAATGCGTACGTATATGTCTTTACTCTGCAAAACTGTATTTCCTTATGAAGTGGTATTCTTACATATCCTTTCGAGAGAAAACTGTCCTGTGCCTTATCTTTTGAGGCTACACACTTAGACATACACGCAACATGAAAGCTTTTCGACTTACAACGTGTTGTTTAGGAAAAACAAGATAATTTCGCACGATGCGGGATTTCCTTAAAACGTGATTTTCTGAAAAATTTTGACGAAAGAAAATTCTCCTTTTGGTTCTCTTTAGATGCTACATGTTAAGACATACACGCCACAACAATTCTTTTCGAGATACAACGTGTAGTTTTGGAGATACAAGCTAATTTTGTACGATGCGTTATTTCTTCTCGTAAAGAGTTTCCAATGCGTACGCATATGTCTTTACTCTGCAAAACTGTATTTCCTTATGAAGTGGTATTCTTACATATCCTTTCGAGAGAAAACTGTCCTGTGCCTTCTCTTTTGAGGCTACACACGTAGACATACACGCAACATGAAAGCTTTTCGACTTACAACGTGTTGTTTAGGAAAAACAAGATAATTTCGCACGATGCGGGATTTCCTTAAAACGTGATTTTCTGAAAAATTTTGACGAAAGAAAATTCTCCTTCTGGTTCTCTTTAGATGCTACATGTTAAGACGTACACGCCACAACAATTTTTTTCGAGATACAACGTGTAGTTTTGGAGATACAAGCTAATTTTGTACGATGCGTTATTTCTTCTCGTAAAGAGTTTCCAATGCGTACGTATATGTCTTTACTCTGCAAAACTGTATTTCCTTATGAAGTGGTATTCTTACATATCCTTTCGAGAGAAAACTGTCCTGTGCCTTCTCTTTTGAGGCTACACACTTAGACATACACGCAACATGAAAGCTTTTCGACTTACAACGTGTTGTTTAGGAAAAACAAGATAATTTCGCACGATGCGGGATTTCCTTAAAACGTGATTTTCTGAAAAATTTTGACGAAAGAAAATTCTCCTTTTGGTTCTCTTTAGATGCTACATGTTAAGACGTACACGCCACAACAATTCTTTTCGAGATACAACGTGTAGTTTTGGAGATACAAGTTAATTTTGTACGATGCGTTATTTCTTCTCGTAAAGAGTTTCCAATGCGTACGTATATGTCTTTACTCTGCAAAACTGTATTTCCTTATGAAGTGGTATTCTTACATATCCTTTCGAGAGAAAACTGTCCTGTGCCTTCTCTTTTGAGGCTGCACACTTAGACATACACGCAACATGAAAGCTTTTCGACTTACAACGTGTTGTTTAGGAAAAACAAGATAATTTCGCACGATGCGGGATTTCCTTAAAACGTGATTTTCTGAAAAATTTTGACGAAAGAAAATTCTCCTTTTGGTTCTCTTTAGATGCTACATGTTAAGCCGTACACGCCACAACAATTCTTTTCGAGATACAACGTGTAGTTTTGGAGATACAAGCTAATTTTGTACTATGCGTTATTTCTTCTCGTAAAGAGTTTCCAATGCGTACGTATATGTCTTTACTCTGCAAAACTGTATTTCCTTATGAAGTGGTATTCTTATATATCCTTTCGAGAGAAAACTGTCCTGTGCCTTCTCTTTTGAGGCTGCACACTTAGACATACACGCAACATGAAAGCTTTTCGACTTACAACGTGTTGTTTAGGAAAAACAAGATAATTTCGCACGATGCGGGATTTCCTTAAAACGTGATTTTCTGAAAAATTTTGACGAAAGAAAATTATCCTTTTGGTTCTCTTTAGATGCTACATGTTAAGACGTACACGCCACAACAATTCTTTTCGAGATACAACGTGTAGTTTTGGAGATACAAGCTAATTTTGTACTATGCGTTATTTCTTCTTGTAAAGAGTTTCCAATGCGTACGTATATGTCTTTACTCTGCAAAACTGTATTTCCTTATGAAGTGGTATTCTTACATATCCTTTCGAGAGAAAACTGTCCTGTGCCTTCTCTTTTGAGGCTACACACTTAGACATACACGCAACATGAAAGCTTTTCGACTTACAACGTGTTGTTTAGGAAAAACAAGATAATTTCGCACGATGCGGGATTTCCTTAAAACGTGATTTTCTGAAAAATTTTGACGAAAGAAAATTCTCCTTTTGGTTCTCTTTAGATGCTACATGTTAATACGTACACGCCACAACAATTCTTTTCGAGATACAACGTGTAGTTTTGGAGATACAAGCTAATTTTGTACTATGCGTTATTTCTTCTCATAAAGAGTTTCCAATGCGTACGTATATGTCTTTACTCTGCAAAACTGTATTTCCTTATGAAGTGGTATTCTTACATATCCTTTCGAGAGAAAACTGTCCTGTGCCTTCTCTTTTGAGGCTGCACACTTAGACATACACGCAACATGAAAGCTTTTCGACTTACAACGTGTTGTTTAGGAAAAACAAGATAATTTCGCACGATGCGGGATTTCCTTAAAACGTGATTTTCTGAAAAATTTTGACGAAAGAAAATTATCCTTTTGGTTCTCTTTAGATGCTACATGTTAAGACGTACACGCCACAACAATTCTTTTCGAGATACAACGTGTAGTTTTGGAGATACAAGCTAATTTTGTACGATGCGTTATTTCTTCTCGTAAAGAGTTTCCAATGCGTACGTATATGTCTTTACTCTGCAAAACTGTATTTCCTTATGAAGTGGTATTCTTACATATCCTTTCGAGAGGAAACTGTCCTGTGCCTTCTCTTTTGAGGCTGCACACTTAGACATACACGCAACATGAAAGCTTTTCGACTTACAACGTGTTGTTTAGGAAAAACAAGATAATTTCGCACGATGCGGGATTTCCTTAAAACGTGATTTTCTGAAAAATTTTGACGAAAGAAAATTCTCCTTTTGGTTCTCTTTAGATGCTACATGTTAAGACGTACACGCCACAACAATTCTTTTCGAGATACAACGTGTAGTTTTGGAGATACAAGCTAATTTTGAACTATGCGTTATTTCTTCTCCTAAAGAGTTTCCAATGCGTACGTATATGTCTTTACTCTGCAAAACTGTATTTCCTTATGAAGTGGTATTCTTACATATCCTTTCGAGAGAAAACTGTCCTGTGCCTTCTCTTTTGAGGCTACACACTTAGACATTCACGCAACATGAAAGCTTTTCGACCTACAACGTGTTGTTTAGGAAAAACAAGATAATTTCGCACGATGCAGGATTTCCTTAAAACGTGATTTTCTGAAAAATTTTGACGAAAGAAAATTCTCCTTTTGGTTCTCTTTAGATGCTACATGTTAAGACGTACACGCCACAACAATTCTTTTCGAGATACAACGTGTAGTTTTGGAGATACAAGCTAATTTTTACTATGCGTTATTTCTTCTCGTAAAGAGTTTCCAATGCGTACGTATATGTCTTTACTCTGCAAAACTGTATTTCCTTATGAAGTGGTATTCTTACATATCCTTTCGAGAGAAAACTGTCCTGTGCCTTCTCTTTTGAGGCTACACACTTAGACATACACGCAACATGAAAGCTTTTCGACTTACAACGTGTTGTTTAGGAAAAACAAGATAATTTCGCACGATGCGGGATTTCCTTAAAACGTGATTTTCTGAAAAATTTTGACGAAAGAAAATTCTCCTTTTGGTTCTCTTTAGATGCTACATGTTAAGACGTACACGCCACAACAATTCTTTTCGAGATACAACGTGTAGTTTTGGAGATACAAGCTAATTTTGTACTATGCGTTATTTCTTCTCGTAAAGAGTTTCCAATGCGTACGTATATGTCTTTACTCTGCAAAACTGTATTTCCTTATGAAGTGGTATTCTTACATATCCTTTCGAGAGAAAACTGTCCTGTGCCTTCTCTTTTGAGGCTACACACATAGACATACACGCAACATGAAAGCTTTTCGACTTACAACGTGTTGTTTAGGAAAAACAAGATAATTTCGCACGATGCGGGATTTCCTTAAAACGTGATTTTCTGAAAAATTTTGACGAAAGAAAATTCTCCTTTTGGTTCTCTTTAGATGCTACATGTTAAGACGTACACGCCACAACAATTCTTTTCGAGATACAACGTGTAGTTTTGGAGATACAAGCTAATTTTGTACGATGCGTTATTTCTTCTCGTAAAGAGTTTCCAATGCGTATGTATATGTCTTTACTCTGCAAAACTGTATTTCCTTATGAAGTGGTATTCTTACATATCCTTTCGAGAGAAAACTGTCCTGTGCCTTCTCTTTTGAGGCTACACACTTAGACATACACGCAACATGAAAGCTTTTCGACTTACAACGTGTTGTTTAGGAAAAACAAGATAATTTCGCACGATGCGGGATTTCCTTAAAACGTGATTTCATGAAAAATTTTGACGAAAGAAAATTCTCCTTTTGGTTCTCTTTAGATGCTACATGTTAAGACGTACACGCCACAACAATTCTTTTCGAGATACAACGTGTAGTTTTGGAGATACAAGCTAATTTTGTACTATGCGTTATTTCTTCTCGTAAAGAGTTTCCAATGCGTACGTATATTTCTTTACTCTGCAAAACTGTATTTCCTTATGAAGTGGTATTCTTACATATCCTTTCGAGAGAAAACTGTCCTGTGCCTTCTCTTTTGAGGCTACACACTTAGACATACACGCAACATGAAAGCTTTTCGACTTACAACGTGTTGTTTAGGAAAAACAAGATAATTTCGCACGATGCGGGATTTCCTTAAAACGTGATTTTCTGAAAAATTTTGACGAAAGAAAATTCTCCATTTCGTTCTCTTTAGATGCTACATGTTAAGACGTACACGCCACAACAATTCTTTTCGAGATACAACGTGTAGTTTTGGAGATACAAGCTAATTTTGTACTATGCGTTATTTCTTCTCGTAAAGAGTTTCCAATGCGTACGTATATGTCTTTACTCTGCAAAACTGTATATCCTTATGAAGTGGTATTCTTACATATCCTTTCGAGAGAAAACTGTCCTGTGCCTTCTCTTTTGAGGCTACACACTTAGACATACACGCAACATGAAAGCTTTTCGACTTACAACGTGTTGTTTAGGAAAAACAAGATAATTTCGCACGATGCGGGATTTCCTTAAAACGTGATTTTCTGAAAAATTTTGACGAAAGAAAATTCTCCTTTTGGTTCTCTTTAGATGCTACATGTTAAGACGTACACGCCACAACAATTCTTTTCGAGATACAACGTGTAGTTTTGGAGATACAAGCTAATTTTGTACGATGCGTTATTTCTTCTCGTAAAGAGTTTCCAATGCGTACGTATATGTCTTTACTCTGCAAAACTGTATTTCCTTATGAAGTGGTATTCTTACATATCCTTTCGAGAGAAAACTGTCCTGTGCCTTCTCTTTTGAGGCTACACACTTAGACATACACGCAACATGAAAGCTTTTCGACTTACAACGTGTTGTTTAGGAAAAACAAGATAATTTCGCACGATGCGGGATTTCCTTAAAACGTGATTTTCTGAAAAATTTTGACAAAAGAAAATTCTCGTTTTGGTTCTCTTTAGATGCTACATGTTAAGACGTACACGCCACAACAATTCTTTTCGAGATACAACGTGTAGTTTTGGAGATACAAGCTAATTTTGTACTATGCGTTATTTCTTCTCGTAAAGAGTTTCCAATGCGTACGTATATGTCTTTACTCTGCAAAACTGTATTTCCTTATGAAGTGGTATTCTTACATATCCTTTCGAGAGAAAACTGTCCTGTGCCTTCTCTTTTGAGGCTACACACTTAGACATACACGCAACATGAAAGCTTTTCGACTTACAACGTGTTGTTTAGGAAAAACAAGATAATTTCGCACGATGCGGGATTTCCTTAAAACGTGATTTTCTGAAAAATTTTGACGAAAGAAAATTCTCCTTTTGGTTCTCTTTAGATGCTACATGTTAAGACGTACACGCCACAACAATTCTTTTCGAGATACAACGTGTAGTTTTGGAGATACAAGCTAATTTTTACTATGCGTTATTTCTTCTCGTAAAGAGTTTCCAATGCGTACGTATATGTCTTTACTCTGCAAAACTGTATTTCCTTATGAAGTGGTATTCTTACATATCCTTTCGAGAGAAAACTGTCCTGTGCCTTCTCTTTTGAGGCTACACACTTAGACATACACGCAACATGAAAGCTTTTCGACTTACAACGTGTTGTTTAGGAAAAACAAGATAATTTCGCACGATGCGGGATTTCCTTAAAACGTGATTTTCTGAAAAATTTTGACGAAAGAAAATTCTCCTTTTGGTTCTCTTTAGATGCTACATGTTAAGACGTACACGCCACAACAATTCTTTTCGAGATACAACGTGTAGTTTTGGAGATACAAGCTAATTTTGTACTATGCGTTATTTCTTCTCGTAAAGAGTTTCCAATGCGTACGTATATGTCTTTACTCTGCAAAACTGTATTTCCTTATGAAGTGGTATTCTTACATATCCTTTCGAGAGAAAACTGTCCTGTGCCTTCTCTTTTGAGGCTGCACACATAGACATACACGCAACATGAAAGCTTTTCGACTTACAACGTGTTGTTTAGGAAAAACAAGATAATTTCGCACTATGCGGGATTTCCTTAAAACGTGATTTTCTGAAAAATTTTGACGAAAGAAAATTCTCCTTTTGGTTCTCTTTAGATGCTACATGTTAAGACGTACACGCCACAACAATTCTTTTCGAGATACAACGTGTAGTTTTGGAGATACAAGCTAATTTTGTACGATGCGTTATTTCTTCTCGTAAAGAGTTTCCAATGCGTATGTATATGTCTTTACTCTGCAAAACTGTATTTCCTTATGAAGTGGTATTCTTACATATCCTTTCGAGAGAAAACTGTCCTGTGCCTTCTCTTTTGAGGCTACACACTTAGACATACACGCAACATGAAAGCTTTTCGACTTACAACGTGTTGTTTAGGAAAAACAAGATAATTTCGCACGATGCGGGATTTCCTTAAAACGTGATTTCATGAAAAATTTTGACGAAAGAAAATTCTCCTTTTGGTTCTCTTTAGATGCTACATGTTAAGACGTACACGCCACAACAATTCTTTTCGAGATACAACGTGTAGTTTTGGAGATACAAGCTAATTTTGTACTATGCGTTATTTCTTCTCGTAAAGAGTTTCCAATGCGTACGTATATGTCTTTACTCTGCAAAACTGTATTTCCTTATGAAGTGGTATTCTTACATATCCTTTCGAGAGAAAACTGTCCTGTGCCTTCTCTTTTGAGGCTACACACTTAGACATACACGCAACATGAAAGCTTTTCGACTTACAACGTGTTGTTTAGGAAAAACAAGATAATTTCGCACGATGCGGGATTTCCTTAAAACGTGATTTTCTGAAAAATTTTGACGAAAGAAAATTCTCCATTTCGTTCTCTTTAGATGCTACATGTTAAGACGTACACGCCACAACAATTCTTTTCGAGATACAACGTGTAGTTTTGGAGATACAAGCTAATTTTGTACTATGCGTTATTTCTTCTCGTAAAGAGTTTCCAATGCGTACGTATATGTCTTTACTCTGCAAAACTGTATATCCTTATGAAGTGGTATTCTTACATATCCTTTCGAGAGAAAACTGTCCTGTGCCTTCTCTTTTGAGGCTACACACTTAGACATACACGCAACATGAAAGCTTTTCGACTTACAACGTGTTGTTTAGGAAAAACAAGATAATTTCGCACGATGCGGGATTTCCTTAAAACGTGATTTTCTGAAAAATTTTGACGAAAGAAAATTCTCCTTTTGGTTCTCTTTAGATGCTACATGTTAAGACGTACACGCCACAACAATTCTTTTCGAGATACAACGTGTAGTTTTGGAGATACAAGCTAATTTTGTACGATGCGTTATTTCTTCTCGTAAAGAGTTTCCAATGCGTACGTATATGTCTTTACTCTGCAAAACTGTATTTCCTTATGAAGTGGTATTCTTACATATCCTTTCGAGAGAAAACTGTCCTGTGCCTTCTCTTTTGAGGTTACACACTTAGACATACACGCAACATGAAAGCTTTTCGACTTACAACGTGTTGTTTAGGAAAAACAAGATAATTTCGCACGATGCGGGATTTCCTTAAAACGTGATTTTCTGAAAAATTTTGACAAAAGAAAATTCTCCTTTTGGTTCTCTTTAGATGCTACATGTTAAGACGTACACGCCACAACAATTCTTTTCGAGATACAACGTGTAGTTTTGGAGATACAAGCTAATTTTGTACTATGCGTTATTTCTTCTCGTAAAGAGTTTCCAATGCGTACGTATATGTCTTTACTCTGCAAAACTGTATTTCCTTATGAAGTGGTATTCTTACATATCCTTTCGAGAGAAAACTGTCCTGTGCCTTCTCTTTTGAGGCTACACACTTAGACATACACGCAACATGAAAGCTTTTCGACTTACAACGTGTTGTTTAGGAAAAACAAGATAATTTCGCACGATGCGGGATTTCCTTAAAACGTGATTTTCTGAAAAATTTTGACGAAAGAAAATTCTCCTTTTGGTTCTCTTTAGATGCTACATGTTAAGACGTACACGCCACAACAATTCTTTTCGAGATAAAACGTGTAGTTTTGGAGATACAAGCTAATATTGTACTATGCGTTATTTCTTCTCATAAAGAGTTTCCAATGCGTACGTATATGTCTTTACTCTGCAAAACTGTATTTCCTTATGAAGTGGTATTCTTACATATCCTTTCGAGAGAAAACTGTCCTGTGCCTTCTCTTTTGAGGCTGCACACATAGACATACACGCAACATGAAAGCTTTTCGACTTACAACGTGTTGTTTAGGAAAAACAAGATAATTTCGCACGATGCGGGATTTCCTTAAAACGTGATTTTCTGAAAAATTTTGACGAAAGAAAATTCTCCTTTTGGTTCTCTTTAGATGCTACATGTTAAGACGTACACGCCACAACAATTCTTTTCGAGATACAACGTGTAGTTTTGGAGATACAAGCTAATTTTGTACTATGCGTTATTTCTTCTCGTAAAGAGTTTCCAATGCGTACGTATATGTCTTTACTCTGCAAAACTGTATTTCCTTATGAAGTGGTATTCTTACATATCCTTTGGGGAGAAAACTGTCCTGTGCCTTCTCTTTTGAGGCGACACACTTAGACATACACGCAACATGAAAGCTTTTCGACTTACAACGTGTTGTTTAGGAAAAACAAGATAATATCGCACGAAGCGGGATTTCCTTAAAACGTGATTTTCTGAAAAATTTGACAAAAGAAAATTCTCCTTTTGGTTCTCTTTAGATGCTACATGTTAAGACGTACACGCCACAACAATTCTTTTCGGGATACAACGTGTAGTTTTGGAGATACAAGCTAATTTTGTACGATGCGTTATTTCTTCTCGTAAAGAGTTTCCAATGCGTACGTATATGTCTTTACTCTGCAAAACTGTATTTCCTTATGAAGTGGTATTCTTACATATCCTTTCGAGAGAAAACTGTCCTGTGCCTTCTCTTTTGAGGCTACACACTTAGACACACACGCAACATGAAAGCTTTTCGACTTACAACGTGTTGTTTAGGAAAAACAAGATAATTTCGCACGATGCGGGATTTCCTTAAAACGTGATTTTCTGAAAAATTTTGACGAAAGAAAATTCTCCTTTTGGTTCTCTTTAGATGCTACATGTTAAGACGTACACGCCACAACAATTCTTTTCGAGATACAACGTGTAGTTTTGGAGATACAAGCTAATTTTGTACTATGCGTTATTTCTTCTCGTAAAGAGTTTCCAATGCGTACGTATATGTCTTTACTCTGCAAAACTGTATTTCCTTATGAAGTGGTATTCTTACATATCCTTTCGAGAGAAAACTGTCCTGTGCCTTCTCTTTTGAGGCTACACACGTAGACATACACGCAACATGAAAGCTTTTCGACTTACAACGTGTTGTTTAGGAAAAACAAGATAATTTCGCACGATGCGGGATTTCCTTAAAACGTGATTTTCTGAAAAATTTTGACGAAAGAAAATTCTCCTTTTGGTTCTCTTTAGATGCTACATGTTAAGACGTACACGCCACAACAATTCTTTTCGAGATACAACGTGTAGTTTTGGAGATACAAGCTAATTTTGTACTATGCGTTATTTCTTCTCATAAAGAGTTTCCAATGCGTACGTATATGTCTTTACTCTGCAAAACTGTATTTCCTTATGAAGTGGTATTCTTACATATCCTTTGGAGAGAAAACTGTCCTGTGCCTTCTCTTTTGAGGCTGCACACTTAGACATACACGCAACATGAAAGCTTTTCGACTTACAACGTGTTGTTTAGGAAAAACAAGATAATTTCGCACGATGCGGGATTTCCTTAAAACGTGATTTTCTGAAAAATTTTGACGAAAGAAAATTCTCCTTTTGGTTCTCTTTAGATGCTACATGTTAAGACGTACACGCCACAACAATTCTTTTCGAGATACAACGTGTAGTTTTGGAGATACAAGCTAATTTTGTACTATGCGTTATTTCTTCTCGTAAAGAGTTTCCAATGCGTACGTATATGTCTTTACTCTGCAAAACTGTATTTCCTTATGAAGTGGTATTCTTACATATCCTTTCGAGAGAAAACTGTCCTGTGCCTTCTCTTTTGAGGCTACACACGTAGACATACACGCAACATGAAAGCTTTTCGACTTACAACGTGTTGTTTAGGAAAAACAAGATAATTTCTCACGATGCGGGATTTCCTTAAAACGTGATTTTCTGAAAAATTTTGACGAAAGAAAATTCTCCTTTTGGTTCTCTTTAGATGCTACATGTTAAGACGTACACGCCACAACAATTCTTTTCGAGATACAACGTGTAGTTTTGGAGATACAAGCTAATTTTGTACTATGCGTTATTTCTTCTCGTAAAGAGTTTCCAATGCGTACGTATATGTCTTTACTCTGCAAAACTGTATTTCCTTATGAAGTGGTATTCTTACGTATCCTTTCGAGAGAAAACTGTCCTGTGCCTTCTCTTTTGAGGCTACACACTTAGACATACACGCAACATGAAAGCTTTTCGACTTACAACGTGTTGTTTAGGAAAAACAAGATAATATCGCACGAAGCGGGATTTCCTTAAAACGTGATTTTCTGAAAAATTTTGACAAAAGAAAATTCTCCTTTTGGTTCTCTTTAGATGCTACATGTTAAGACGTACACGCCACAACAATTCTTTTCGAGATACAACGTGTAGTTTTGGAGATACAAGCTAATTTTGTACGATGCGTTATTTCTTCTCGTAAAGAGTTTCCAATGCGTACGTATATGTCTTTACTCTGCAAAACTGTATTTCCTTATGAAGTGGTATTCTTACATATCCTTTCGAGAGAAAACTGTCCTGTGCCTTCTCTTTTGAGGCTACACACTTAGACACACACGCAACATGAAAGCTTTTCGACTTACAACGTGTTGTTTAGGAAAAACAAGATAATTTCGCACGATGCGGGATTTCCTTAAAACGTGATTTTCTGAAAAATTTTGACGAAAGAAAATTCTCCTTTTGGTTCTCTTTAGATGCTACATGTTAAGACGTACACGCCACAACAATTCTTTTCGAGATACAACGTGTAGTTTTGGAGATAAAAGCTAATTTTGTACGATGCGTTATTTCTTCTCATAAAGAGTTTCCAATGCGTACGTATATGTCTTTACTCTGCAAAACTGTATTTCCTTATGAAGTGGTATTCTTACATATCCTTTCGAGAGAAAACTGTCCTGTGCCTTCTCTTTTGAGGCTACACACTTAGACACACACGCAACATGAAAGCTTTTCGACTTACAACGTGTTGTTTAGGAAAAACAAGATAATTTCGCACGATGCGGGATTTCCTTAAAACGTGATTTTCTGAAAAATTTTGACGAAAGAAAATTCTCCTTTTGGTTCTCTTTAGATGCTACATGTTAAGACGTACACGCCACAACAATTCTTTTCGAGATACAACGTGTAGTTTTGGAGATACAAGCTAATTTTGTACTATGCGTTATTTCTTCTCGTAAAGAGTTTCCAATGCGTACGTATATGTCTTTACTCTGCAAAACTGTATTTCCTTATGAAGTGGTATTCTTACATATCCTTTCGAGAGAAAACTGTCCTGTGCCTTCTCTTTTGAGGCTACACACGTAGACATACACGCAACATGAAAGCTTTTCGACTTACAACGTGTTGTTTAGGAAAAACAAGATAATTTCGCACGATGCGGGATTTCCTTAAAACGTGATTTTCTGAAAAATTTTGACGAAAGAAAATTCTCCTTTTGGTTCTCTTTAGATGCTACATGTTAAGACGTACACGCCACAACAATTCTTTTCGAGATACAACGTGTAGTTTTGGAGATACAAGCTAATTTTGTACTATGCGTTATTTCTTCTCATAAAGAGTTTCCAATGCGTACGTATATGTCTTTACTCTGCAAAACTGTATTTCCTTATGAAGTGGTATTCTTACATATCCTTTGGAGAGAAAACTCTCCTGTGCCTTCTCTTTTGAGGCTGCACACTTAGACATACACGCAACATGAAAGCTTTTCGACTTACAACGTGTTGTTTAGGAAAAACAAGATAATTTCGCACGATGCGGGATTTCCTTAAAACGTGATTTTCTGAAAAATTTTGACGAAAGAAAATTCTCCTTTTGGTTCTCTTTAGATGCTACATGTTAAGACGTACACGCCACAACAATTCTTTTCGAGATACAACGTGTAGTTTTGGAGATACAAGCTAATTTTGTACTATGTGTTATTTCTTCTCGTAAAGAGTTTCCAATGCGTACGTATATGTCTTTACTCTGCAAAACTGTATTTCCTTATGAAGTGGTATTCTTACATATCCTTTCGAGAGAAAACTGTCCTGTGCCTTCTCTTTTGAGGCTACACACGTAGACATACACGCAACATGAAAGCTTTTCGACTTACAACGTGTTGTTTAGGAAAAACAAGATAATTTCTCACGATGCGGGATTTCCTTAAAACGTGATTTTCTGAAAAATTTTGACGAAAGAAAATTCTCCTTTTGGTTCTCTTTAGATGCTACATGTTAAGACGTACACGCCACAACAATTCTTTTCGAGATACAACGTGTAGTTTTGGAGATACAAGCTAATTTTGTACTATGCGTTATTTCTTCTCGTAAAGAGTTTCCAATGCGTACGTATATGTCTTTACTCTGCAAAACTGTATTTCCTTATGAAGTGGTATTCTTACGTATCCTTTCGAGAGAAAACTGTCCTGTGCCTTCTCTTTTGAGGCTACACACTTAGACATACACGCAACATGAAAGCTTTTCGACTTACAACGTGTTGTTTAGGAAAAACAAGATAATATCGCACGAAGCGGGATTTCCTTAAAACGTGATTTTCTGAAAAATTTTGACAAAAGAAAATTCTCCTTTTGGTTCTCTTTAGATGCTACATGTTAAGACGTACACGCCACAACAATTCTTTTCGAGATACAACGTGTAGTTTTGGAGATACAAGCTAATTTTGTACGATGCGTTATTTCTTCTCGTAAAGAGTTTCCAATGCGTACGTATATGTCTTTACTCTGCAAAACTGTATTTCCTTATGAAGTGGTATTCTTACATATCCTTTCGAGAGAAAACTGTCCTGTGCCTTCTCTTTTGAGGCTACACACTTAGACACACACGCAACATGAAAGCTTTTCGACTTACAACGTGTTGTTTAGGAAAAACAAGATAATTTCGCACGATGCGGGATTTCCTTAAAACGTGATTTTCTGAAAAATTTTGACGAAAGAAAATTCTCCTTTTGGTTCTCTTTAGATGCTACATGTTAAGACGTACACGCCACAACAATTCTTTTCGAGATACAACGTGTAGTTTTGGAGATAAAAGCTAATTTTGTACGATGCGTTATTTCTTCTCATAAAGAGTTTCCAATGCGTACGTATATGTCTTTACTCTGCAAAACTGTATTTCCTTATGAAGTGGTATTCTTACATATCCTTTCGAGAGAAAACTGTCCTGTGCCTTCTCTTTTGAGGCTACACACTTAGACATACACGCAACATGAAAGCTTTTCGACTTACAACGTGTTGTTTAGGAAAAACAAGATAATTTCGCACGATGCGGGATTTCCTTAAAACGTGATTTTCTGAAAAATTTTGACGAAAGAAAATTCTCCTTTTGGTTCTCTTTAGATGCTACATGTTAAGACGTACACGCCACAACAATTCTTTTCGAGATACAACGTGTAGTTTTGGAGATACAAGTTAATTTTGTACGATGCGTTATTTCTTCTCGTAAAGAGTTTCCAATGCGTACGTATATGTCTTTACTCTGCAAAACTGTATTTCCTTATGAAGTGGT
Organism: Apodemus sylvaticus; assembly: GCF_947179515.1. Lineage (NCBI taxonomy): Eukaryota > Metazoa > Chordata > Mammalia > Rodentia > Muridae > Apodemus > Apodemus sylvaticus. The sequence goes on along the minus strand of NW_026263096.1, from coordinate 599,799 downwards.
ATTCTTACATATCCTTTCGAGAGAAAACTGTCCTGTGCCTTCTCTTTTGAGGCTACACACTTAGACATACACGCAACATGAAAGCTTTTCGACTTACAACGTGTTGTTTAGGAAAAACAAGATAATTTCTCACGATGCGGGATTTCCTTAAAACGTGATTTTCTGAAAAATTTTGACGAAAGAAAATTCTCCTTTTGGTTCTCTTTAGATGCTACATGTTAAGCCGTACACGCCACAACAATTCTTTTCGAGATACAACGTGTAGTTTTGGAGATACAAGCTAATTTTGTACTATGCGTTATTTCTTCTCGTAAAGAGTTTCCAATGCGTACGTATATGTCTTTACTCTGCAAAACTGTATTTCCTTATGAAGTGGTATTCTTATATATCCTTTCGAGAGAAAACTGTCCTGTGCCTTCTCTTTTGAGGCTGCACACTTAGACATACACGCAACATGAAAGCTTTTCGACTTACAACGTGTTGTTTAGGAAAAACAAGATAATTTCGCACGATGCGGGATTACCTTAAAACGTGATTTCCTGAAAAATTTTGACGAAAGAAAATTATCCTTTTGGTTCTCTTTAGATGCTACATGTTAAGACGTACACGCCACAACAATTCTTTTCGAGATACAACGTGTAGTTTTGGAGATACAAGCTAATTTTCTACTATGCGTTATTTCTTCTTGTAAAGAGTTTCCAATGCGTACGTATATGTCTTTACTCTGCAAAACTGTATTTCCTTATGAAGTGGTATTCTTACATATCTTTTCGAGAGAAAACTGTCCTGTGCCTTCTCTTTTGAGGCTACACACTTAGACATACACGCAACATGAAAGCTTTTCGACTTACAACGTGTTGTTTAGGAAAAACAAGATAATTTCGCACGATGCGGGATTTCCTTAAAACGTGATTTTCTGAAAAATTTTGACGAAAGAAAATTCTCCTTTTGGTTCTCTTTAGATGCTACATGTTAAGACGTACACGCCACAACAATTCTTTTCGAGATACAACGTGTAGTTTTGGAGATACAAGCTAATTTTGTACTATGCGTTATTTCTTCTCATAAAGAGTTTCCAATGCGTACGTATATGTCTTTACTCTGCAAAACTGTATTTCCTTATGAAGTGGTGTTCTTACATATCCTTTCGAGAGAAAACTGTCCTGTGCCTTCTCTTTTGAGGCTGCACACTTAGACATACACGCAACATGAAAGCTTTTCGACTTACAACGTGTTGTTTAGGAAAAACAAGATAATTTCTCACGATGCGGGATTTCCTTAAAACGTGATTTTCTGAAAAATTTTGACGAAAGAAAATTCTCCTTTTGGTTCTCTTTAGATGCTACATGTTAAGACGTACACGCCACAACAATTCTTTTCGAGATACAACGTGTAGTTTTGGAGATACAAGCTAATTTTGTACGATGCGTTATTTCTTCTCGTAAAGAGTATCCAATGCGTACGTACATGTCTTTACTCTGCAAAACTGTATTTCCTTATGAAGTGGTATTCTTACATATCCTTTCGAGAGAAAACTGTCCTGTGCCTTCTCTTTTGAGGCTGCACACTTAGACATACACGCAACATGAAAGCTTTTCGACTTACAACGTGTTGTTTAGGAAAAACAAGATAATTTCGCACGATGCGGGATTTCCTTAAAACGTGATTTTCTGAAAAATTTTGACGAAAGAAAATTCTCCTTTTGGTTCTCTTTAGATGCTACATGTTAAGACGTACACGCCACAACAATTCTTTTCGAGATACAACGTGTAGTTTTGGAGATACAAGCTAATTTTTTACTATGCGTTATTTCTTCTCATAAAGAGTTTCCAATGCGTACGTATATGTCTTTACTCTGCAAAACTGTATTTCCTTATGAAGTGGTATTCTTACATATCCTTTCGAGAGAAAACTGTCCTGTGCCTTCTCTTTTGAGGCTGCACACTTAGACATACACGCAACATGAAAGCTTTTCGACTTACAACGTGTTGTTTAGGAAAAACAAGATAATTTCGCACGATGCGGGATTTCCTTAAAACGTGATTTTCTGAAAAATTTTGACGAAAGAAAATTCTCCTTTTGGTTCTCTTTAGATGCTACATGTTAAGACGTACACGCCACAACAATTCTTTTCGAGATACAACGTGTAGTTTTGGAGATACAAGCTAATTTTGTACTATGCGTTATTTCTTCTCGTAAAGAGTTTCCAATGCGTACGTATATGTCTTTACTCTGCAAAACTGTATTTCCTTATGAAGTGGTATTCTTACATATCCTTTCGAGAGAAAACTGTCCTGTGCCTTCTCTTTTGAGGCTACACACGTAGCCATACACGCAACATGAAAGCTTTTCGACTTACAACGTGTTGTTTAGGAAAAACAAGATAATTTCTCACGATGCGGGATTTCCTTAAAACGTGATTTTCTGAAAAATTTTGACGAAAGAAAATTCTCCTTTTGGTTCTCTTTAGATGCTACATGTTAAGACGTACACGCCACAACAATTCTTTTCGAGATACAACGTGTAGTTTTGGAGATACAAGCTAATTTTGTACTATGCGTTATTTCTTCTCGTAAAGAGTTTCCAATGCGTACGTATATGTCTTTACTCTGCAAAACTGTATTTCCTTATGAAGTGGTATTCTTACATATCCTTTCGAGAGAAAACTGTCCTGTGCCTTCTCTTTTGAGGCTACACACTTAGACATACACGCAACATGAAAGCTTTTCGACTTACAACGTGTTGTTTAGGAAAAACAAGATAATTTCGCACGATGCGGGATTTCCTTAAAACGTGATTTTCTGAAAAATTTTGACGAAAGAAAATTCTCCTTTTGGTTCTGTTTAGATGCTACATGTTAAGACGTACACGCCACAACAATTCTTTTCGAGATACAACGTGTAGTTTTGGAGATACAAGCTAATTTTGTACTATGCGTTATTTCTTCTCGTAAAGAGTTTCCAATGCGTACGTATATGTCTTTACTCTGCAAAACTGTATTTCCTTATGAAGTGGTATTCTTACGTATCCTTTCGAGAGAAAACTGTCCTGTGCCTTCTCTTTTGAGGCTACACACTTAGACATACACGCAACATGAAAGCTTTTCGACTTACAACGTGTTGTTTAGGAAAAACAAGATAATATCGCACGAAGCGGGATTTCCTTAAAACGAGATTTTCTGAAAAATTTTGACAAAAGAAAATTCTCCTTTTGGTTCTCTTTAGATGCTACATGTTAAGACGTACACGCCACAACAATTCTTTTCGAGATACAACGTGTAGTTTTGGAGATACAAGCTAATTTTGTACTATGCGTTATTTCTTCTCATAAAGAGTTTCCAATGCGTACGTATATGTCTTTACTCTGCAAAACTGTATTTCCTTATGAAGTGGTATTCTTACATATCCTTTCGAGAGAAAACTGTCCTGTGCCTTCTCTTTTGAGGCTGCACACTTAGACATACACGCAACATGAAAGCTTTTCGACTTACAACGTGTTGTTTAGGAAAAACAAGATAATTTCGCACGATGCGGGATTTCCTTAAAACGTGATTTTCTGAAAAATTTTGACGAAAGAAAATTCTCCTTTTGGTTCTCTTTAGATGCTACATGTTAAGACGTACACGCCACAACAATTCTTTTCGAGATACAACGTGTAGTTTTGGAGATACAAGCTAATTTTGTACTATGCGTTATTTCTTCTCGTAAAGAGTTTCCAATGCGTACGTATATGTCTTTACTCTGCAAAACTGTATTTCCTTATGAAGTGGTATTCTTACATATCCTTTCGAGAGAAAACTGTCCTGTGCCTTCTCTTTTGAGGCTACACACTTAGACATACACGCAACATGAAAGCTTTTCGACTTACAACGTGTTGTTTAGGAAAAACAAGATAATTTCTCACGATGCGGGATTTCCTTAAAACGTGATTTTCTGAAAAATTTTGACGAAAGAAAATTCTCCTTTTGGTTCTCTTAAGATGCTACATGTTAAGACGTACACGCCACAACAATTCTTTTCGAGATACAACGTGTAGTTTTGGAGATACAAGCTAATTTTGTACTATGCGTTATTTCTTCTCGTAAAGAGTTTCCAATGCGTACGTATATGTCTTTACTCTGCAAAACTGTATTTCCTTATGAAGTGGTATTCTTACATATCCTTTCGAGAGAAAACTGTCCTGTGCCTTCTCTTTTGAGGCTACACACTTAGACATACACGCAACATGAAAGCTTTTCGACTTACAACGTGTTGTTTAGGAAAAACAAGATAATTTCGCACGATGCGGGATTTCCTTAAAACGTGATTTTCTGAAAAATTTTGACGAAAGAAAATTCTCCTTTTGGTTCTCTTTAGATGCTACATGTTAAGACGTACACGCCACAACAATTCTTTTCGAGATACAACGTGTAGTTTTGGAGATACAAGCTAATTTTGTACTATGCGTTATTTCTTCTCGTAAAGAGTTTCCAATGCGTACGTATATGTCTTTACTCTGCAAAACTGTATTTCCTTATGAAGTGGTATTCTTACGTATCCTTTCGAGAGAAAACTGTCCTGTGCCTTCTCTTTTGAGGCTACACACTTAGACATACACGCAACATGAAAGCTTTTCGACTTACAACGTGTTGTTTAGGAAAAACAAGATAATATCGCACGAAGCGGGATTTCCTTAAAACGTGATTTTCTGAAAAATTTTGACAAAAGAAAATTCTCCTTTTGGTTCTCTTTAGATGCTACATGTTAAGACGTACACGCCACAACAATTCTTTTCGAGATACAACGTGTAGTTTTGGAGATACAAGCTAATTTTGTACGATGCGTTATTTCTTCTCGTAAAGAGTTTCCAATGCGTACGTATATGTCTTTACTCTGCAAAACTGTATTTCCTTATGAAGTGGTATTCTTACATATCCTTTCGAGAGAAAACTGTCCTGTGCCTTCTCTTTTGAGGCTACACACTTAGACACACATGCAACATGAAAGCTTTTCGACTTACAACGTGTTGTTTAGGAAAAACAAGATAATTTCGCACGATGCGGGATTTCTTTAAAACGTGATTTTCTGAAAAATTTTGACGAAAGAAAATTCTCCTTTTGGTTCTGTTTAGATGCTACATGTTAAGACGTACACGCCACAACAATTCTTTTCGAGATACAACGTGTAGTTTTGGAGATACAAGCTAATTTTGTACTATGCGTTATTTCTTCTCGTAAAGAGTTTCCAATGCGTACGTATATGTCTTTACTCTGCAAAACTGTATTTCCTTATGAAGTGGTATTCTTACATATCCTTTCGAGAGAAAACTGTCCTGTGCCTTCTCTTTTGAGGCTACACACGTAGACATACACGCAACATGAAAGCTTTTCGACTTACAGCGTGTTGTTTAGGAAAAACAAGATAATTTCGCACGATGCGGGATTTCCTTAAAACGTGATTTTCTGAAAAATTTTGATGAAAGAAAATTCTCCTTTTGGTTCTCTTTAGATGCTACATGTTAAGACGTACACGCCACAACAATTCTTTTCGAGATACAACGTGTAGTTTTGGAGATACAAGCTAATTTTGTACTATGCGTTATTTCTTCTCGTAAAGAGTTTCCAATGCGTACGTATATGTCTTTACTCTGCAAAACTGTATTTCCTTATGAAGTGGTATTCTTACGTATCCTTTCGAGAGAACACTGTCCTGTGCCTTCTCTTTTGAGGCTACACACTTAGACATAGACGCAACATGAAAGCTTTTCGACTTACAACGTGTTGTTTAGGAAAAACAAGATAATTTCGCACGATGCGGGATTTCCTTAAAACGTGATTTTCTGAAAAATTTTGACGAAAGAAAATTCTCCTTTTGGTTCTCTTTAGATGCTACATGTTAAGACGTACACGCCACAACAATTCTTTTCGAGATACAACGTGTAGTTTTGGAGATACAAGCTAATTTTGTACGATGCGTTATTTCTTCTCGTAAAGAGTATCCAATGCGTACGTACATGTCTTTACTCTGCAAAACTGTATTTCCTTATGAAGTGGTATTCTTACATATCCTTTCGAGAGAAAACTGTCCTGTGCCTTCTCTTTTGAGGCTGCACAATTAGACATACACGCAACATGAAAGCTTTTCGACTTACAACGTGTTGTTTAGGAAAAACAAGATAATTTCGCACGATGCGGGATTTCCTTAAAACGTGATTTTCTGAAAAATTTTGACGAAAGAAAATTCTCCTTTTGGTTCTCTTTAGATGCTACATGTTAAGACGTACACGCCACAACAATTCTTTTCGAGATACAACGTGTAGTTTTGGAGATACAAGCTAATTTTGTACTATGCGTTATTTCTTCTCATAAAGAGTTTCCAATGCGTACGTATATGTCTTTACTCTGCAAAACTGTATTTCCTTATGAAGTGGTATTCTTACATATCCTTTCGAGAGAAAACTGTCCTGTGCCTTCTCTTTTGAGGCTGCACACTTAGACATACACGCAACATGAAAGCTTTTCGACTTACAACGTGTTGTTTAGGAAAAACAAGATAATTTCGCACGATGCGGGATTTCCTTAAAACGTGATTTTCTGAAAAATTTTGACGAAAGAAAATTCTCCTTTTGGTTCTCTTTAGATGCTACATGTTAAGACGTACACGCCACAACAATTCTTTTCGAGATACAACGTGTAGTTTTGGAGATACAAGCTAATTTTGTACTATGCGTTATTTCTTCTCTTAAAGAGTTTCCAATGCGTACGTATATGTCTTTACTCTGCAAAACTGTATTTCCTTATGAAGTGGTATTCTTACATATCCTTTCGAGAGAAAACTGTCCTGTGCCTTCTCTTTTGAGGCTACACACGTAGACATACACGCAACATGAAAGCTTTTCGACTTACAACGTGTTGTTTAGGAAAAACAAGATAATTTCTCACGATGCGGGATTTCCTTAAAACGTGATTTTCTGAAAAATTTTGACGAAAGAAAATTCTCCTTTTGGTTCTCTTTAGATGCTACATGTTAAGACGTACACGCCACAACAATTCTTTTCGAGATACAACGTGTAGTTTTGGAGATACAAGCTAATTTTGTACTATGCGTTATTTCTTCTCGTAAAGAGTTTCCAATGCGTACGTATATGTCTTTACTCTGCAAAACTGTATTTCCTTATGAAGTGGTATTCTTACGTATCCTTTCGAGAGAAAACTGTCCTGTGCCTTCTCTTTTGAGGCTACACACTTAGACATACACGCAACATGAAAGCTTTTCGACTTACAACGTGTTGTTTAGGAAAAACAAGATAATTTCGCACGAAGCGGGATTTCCTTAAAACGTGATTTTCTGAAAAATTTTGACGAAAGAAAATTCTCCTTTTGGTTCTCTTTAGATGCTACATGTTAAGACGTACACGCCACAACAATTCTTTTCGAGATACAACGTGTAGTTTTGGAGATACAAGCTAATTTTGTACGATGCGTTATTTCTTCTCGTAAAGAGTTTCCAATGCGTACGTATATGTCTTTACTCTGCAAAACTGTATTTCCTTATGAAGTGGTATTCTTACATATCCTTTCGAGAGAAAACTGTCCTGTGCCTTCTCTTTTGAGGCTACACACTTAGACACACACGCAACATGAAAGCTTTTCGACTTACAACGTGTTGTTTAGGAAAAACAAGATAATTTCGCACGATGCGGGATTTCCTTAAAACGTGATTTTCTGAAAAATTTTGACGAAAGAAAATTCTCCTTTTGGTTCTCTTTAGATGCTACATGTTAAGATGTACACGCCACAACAATTCTTTTCGAGATACAACGTGTAGTTTTGGAGATAAAAGCTAATTTTGTACGATGCGTTATTTCTTCTCATAAAGAGTTTCCAATGCGTACGTATATGTCTTTACTCTGCAAAACTGTATTTCCTTATGAAGTGGTATTCTTACATATCCTTTCGAGAGAAAACTGTCCTGTGCCTTCTCTTTTGAGGCTGCACACTTAGACATACACGCAACATGAAAGCTTTTCGACTTACAACGTGTTGTTTAGGAAAAACAAGATAATTTCGCACAATGCGGGATTTCCTTAAAACGTGATTTTCTGAAAAATTTTGACGAAAGAAAATTCTCCTTTTGGTTCTCTTTAGATGCTACATGTTAAGACGTACACGCCACAACAATTCTTTTCGAGATACAACGTGTAGTTTTGGAGATACAAGCTAATTTTGTACTATGCGTTATTTCTTCTCGTAAAGAGTTTCCAATGCGTACGTATATGTCTTTACTCTGCAAAACTGTATTTCCTTATGAAGTGGTATTCTTACGTATCCTTTCGAGAGAAAACTGTCCTGTGCCTTCTCTTTTGAGGCTACACACTTAGACATACACGCAACATGAAAGCTTTTCGACTTACAACGTGTTGTTTAGGAAAAACAAGATAATATCGCACGAAGCGGGATTTCCTTAAAACGTGATTTTCTGAAAAATTTTGACAAAAGAAAATTCTCCTTTTGGTTCTCTTTAGATGCTACATGTTAAGACGTACACGCCACAACAATTCTTTTCGAGATACAACGTGTAGTTTTGGAGATACAAGCTAATTTTGTACGATGCGTTATTTCTTCTCGTAAAGAGTTTCCAATGCGTAAGTATATGTCTTTACTCTGCAAAACTGTATTTCCTTATGAAGTGGTATTCTTACATATCCTTTCGAGAGAAAACTGTCCTGTGCCTTCTCTTTTGAGGCTACACACTTAGACACACACGCAACATGAAAGCTTTTCGACTTACAACGTGTTGTTTAGGAAAAACAAGATAATTTCGCACGATGCGGGATTTCCTTAAAACGTGATTTTCTGAAAAATTTTGACGAAAGAAAATTCTCCTTTTGGTTCTCTTTAGATGCTACATGTTAAGACGTACACGCCACAACAATTCTTTTCGAGATACAACGTGTAGTTTTGGAGATAAAAGCTAATTTTGTACGATGCGTTATTTCTTCTCATAAAGAGTTTCCAATGCGTACGTATATGTCTTTACTCTGCAAAACTGTATTTCCTTATGAAGTGGTATTCTTACATATCCTTTCGAGAGAAAACTGTCCTGTGCCTTCTCTTTTGAGGATGCACACTTAGACATACACGCAACATGAAAGCTTTTCGACTTACAACGTGTTGTTTAGGAAAAACAAGATAATTTCGCACGATGCGGGATTTCCTTAAAACGTGATTTTCTGAAAAATTTTGACGAAAGAAAATTCTCCTTTTGGTTCTCTTTAGATGCTACATGTTAAGACGTACACGCCACAACAATTCTTTTCGAGATACAACGTGTAGTTTTGGAGATACAAGCTAATTTTGTACTATGCGTTATTTCTTCTCGTAAAGAGTTTCCAATGCGTACGTATATGTCTTTACTCTGCAAAACTGTATTTCCTTATGAAGTGGTATTCTTACGTATCCTTTCGAGAGAAAACTGTCCTGTGCCTTCTCTTTTGAGGCTACACACTTAGACATACACGCAACATGAAAGCTTTTCGACTTACAACGTGTTGTTTAGGAAAAACAAGATAATATCGCACGAAGGGGGATTTCCTTAAAACGTGATTTTCTGAAAAATTTTGACAAAAGAAAATTCTCCTTTTGGTTCTCTTTAGATGCTACATGTTAAGACGTACACGCCACAACAATTCTTTTCGAGATACAACGTGTAGTTTTGGAGATACAAGCTAATTTTGTACGATGCGTTATTTCTTCTCGTAAAGAGTTTCCAATGCGTACGTATATGTCTTTACTCTGCAAAACTGTATTTCCTTATGAAGTGGTATTCTTACATATCCTTTCGAGAGAAAACTGTCCTGTGCCTTCTCTTTTGAGGCTACACACTTAGACACACACGCAACATGAAAGCTTTTCGACTTACAACGTGTTGTTTAGGAAAAACAAGATAATTTCGCACGATGCGGGATTTCCTTAAAACGCGATTTTCTGAAAAATTTTGACGAAAGAAAATTCTCCTTTTGGTTCTCTTTAGATGCTACATGTTAAGACGTACACGCCACAACAATTCTTTTCGAGATACAACGTGTAGTTTTGGAGATAAAAGCTAATTTTGTACGATGCGTTATTTCTTCTCATAAAGAGTTTCCAATGCGTACGTATATGTCTTTACTCTGCAAAACTGTATTTCCTTATGAAGTGGTATTCTTACATATCCTTTCGAGAGAAAACTGTCCTGTGCCTTCTCTTTTGAGGCTGCACACTTAGACATACACGCAACATGAAAGCTTTTCGACTTACAACGTGTTGTTTAGGAAAAACAAGATAATTTCGCACGATGCGGGATTTCCTTAAAACGTGATTTTCTGAAAAATTTTGACGAAAGAAAATTCTCCTTTTGGTTCTCTTTAGATGCTACATGTTAAGACGTACACGCCACAACAATTCTTTTCGAGATACAACGTGTAGTTTTGGAGATACAAGCTAATTTTGTACTATGCGTTATTTCTTCTCATAAAGAGTTTCCAATGCGTACGTATATGTCTTTACTCTGCAAAACTGTATTTCCTTATGAAGTGGTATTCTTACATATCCTTTCGAGAGAAAACTGTCCTGTGCCTTCTCTTTTGAGGCTGCACACTTAGACATACACGCAACATGAAAGCTTTTCGACTTACAACGTGTTGTTTAGGAAAAACAAGATAATTTCGCACGATGCGGGATTTCCTTAAAACGTGATTTTCTGAAAAATTTTGACGAAAGAAAATTCTCCTTTTGGTTCTCTTTAGATGCTACATGTTAAGACGTACACGCCACAACAATTCTTTTCGAGATACAACGTGTAGTTTTGGAGATACAAGCTAATTTTGTACTATGCGTTATTTCTTCTCTTAAAGAGTTTCCAATGCGTACGTATACGTCTTTACTCTGCAAAACTGTATTTCCTTATGAAGTGGTATTCTTACATATCCTTTCGAGAGAAAACTGTCCTGTGCCTTCTCTTTTGAGGCTACACACGTAGACATACACGCAACATGAAAGCTTTTCGACTTACAACGTGTTGTTTAGGAAAAACAAGATAATTTCTCACGATGCGGGATTTCCTTAAAACGTGATTTTCTGAAAAATTTTGACGAAAGAAAATTCTCCTTTTGGTTCTCTTTAGATGCTACATGTTAAGACGTACACGCCACAACAATTCTTTTCGAGATACAACGTGTAGTTTTGGAGATACAAGCTAATTTTGTACTATGCGTTATTTCTTCTCGTAAAGAGTTTCCAATGCGTACGTATATGTCTTTACTCTGCAAAACTGTATTTCCTTATGAAGTGGTATTCTTACATATCCTTTCGAGAGAAAACTGTCCTGTGCCTTCTCTTTTGAGGCTACACACTTAGACATACACGCAACATGAAAGCTTTTCGACTTACAACGTGTTGTTTAGGAAAAACAAGATAATTTCGCACGATGCGGGATTTCCTTAAAACGTGATTTTCTGAAAAATTTTGACGAAAGAAAATTCTCCTTTTGGTTCTCTTTAGATGCTACATGTTAAGACGTACACGCCACAACAATTCTTTTCGAGATACAACGTGTAGTTTTGGAGATACAAGCTAATTTTGTACTATGCGTTATTTCTTCTCGTAAAGAGTTTCCAATGCGTACGTATATGTCTTTACTCTGCAAAACTGTATTTCCTTATGAAGTGGTATTCTTACGTATCCTTTCGAGAGAAAACTGTCCTGTGCCTTCTCTTTTGAGGCTACACACTTAGACATACACGCAACATGAAAGCTTTTCGACTTACAACGTGTTGTTTAGGAAAAACAAGATAATATCGCACGAAGCGGGATTTCCTTAAAACGTGATTTTCTGAAAAATTTTGACAAAAGAAAATTCTCCTTTTGGTTCTCTTTAGATGCTACATGTTAAGACGTACACGCCACAACAATTCTTTTCGAGATACAACGTGTAGTTTTGGAGATACAAGCTAATTTTGTACGATGCGTTATTTCTTCTCGTAAAGAGTTTCCAATGCGTACGTATATGTCTTTACTCTGCAAAACTGTATTTCCTTATGAAGTGGTATTCTTACATATCCTTTCGAGAGAAAACTGTCCTGTGCCTTCTCTTTTGAGGCTACACACTTAGACACACACGCAACATGAAAGCTTTTCGACTTACAACATGTTGTTTAGGAAAAACAAGATAATTTCGCACGATGCGGGATTTCCTTAAAACGTGATTTTCTGAAAAATTTTGACGAAAGAAAATTCTCCTTTTGGTTCTCTTTAGATGCTACATGTTAAGACGTACACGCCACAACAATTCTTTTCGAGATACAACGTGTAGTTTTGGAGATAAAAGCTAATTTTGTACGATGCGTTATTTCTTCTCATAAAGAGTTTCCAATGCGTACGTATATGTCTTTACTCTGCAAAACTGTATTTCCTTATGAAGTGGTATTCTTACATATCCTTTCGAGAGAAAACTGTCCTGTGCCTTCTCTTTTGAGGCTGCACACTTAGACATACACGCAACATGAAAGCTTTTCGACTTACAACGTGTTGTTTAGGAAAAACAAGATAATTTCGCACGATGCGGGATTTCCTTAAAACGTGATTTTCTGAAAAATTTTGACGAAAGAAAATTCTCCTTTTGGTTCTCTTTAGATGCTACATGTTAAGACGTACACGCCACAACAATTCTTTTCGAGATACAACGTGTAGTTTTGGAGATACAAGCTAATTTTGTACTATGCGTTATTTCTTCTCGTAAAGAGTTTCCAATGCGTACGTATATGTCTTTACTCTGCAAAACTGTATTTCCTTATGAAGTGGTATTCTTACATATCCTTTCGAGAGAAAACTGTCCTGTGCCTTCTCTTTTGAGGCTACACACGTAGACATACAAGCAACATGAAAGCTTTTCGACTTACAGCGTGTTGTTTAGGAAAAACAAGATAATTTCTCACGATGCGGGATTTCCTTAAAACGTGATTTTCTGAAAAATTTTGACGAAAGAAAATTCTCCTTTTGGTTCTCTTTAGATGCTACATGTTAAGACGTACACGCCACAACAATTCTTTTCGAGATACAACGTGTAGTTTTGGAGATACAAGCTAATTTTTTACTATGCGTTATTTCTTCTCGTAAAGAGTTTCCAATGCGTACGTATATGTCTTTACTCTGCAAAACTGTATTTCCTTATGAAGTGGTATTCTTACATATCCTTTCGAGAGAAAACTGTCCTGTGCCTTCTCTTTTGAGGCTACACACTTAGACATACACGCAACATGAAAGCTTTTCGACTTACAACGTGTTGTTTAGGAAAAACAAGATAATTTCGCACGATGCGGGATTTCCTTAAAACGTGATTTTCTGAAAAATTTTGACGAAAGAAAATTCTCCTTTTGGTTCTCTTTAGATGCTACATGTTAAGACGTACACGCCACAACAATTCTTTTCGAGATACAACGTGTAGTTTTGGAGATACAAGCTAATTTTGTACTATGCGTTATTTCTTCTCGTAAAGAGTTTCCAATGCGTACGTATATGTCTTTACTCTGCAAAACTGTATTTCCTTATGAAGTGGTATTCTTACGTATCCTTTCGAGAGAAAACTGTCCTGTGCCTTCTCTTTTGAGGCTACACACTTAAACATACACGCAACATGAAAGCTTTTCGACTTACAACGTGTTGTTTAGGAAAAACAAGATAATTTCGCACGATGCGGGATTTCCTTAAAACGTGATTTTCTGAAAAATTTTGACGAAAGAAAATTCTCCTTTTGGTTCTCTTTAGATGCTACATGTTAAGACGTACACGCCACAACAATTCTTTTCGAGATACAACGTGTAGTTTTGGAGATACAAGCTAATTTTGTACGATGCGTTATTTCTTCTCGTAAAGAGTTTCCAATGCGTACGTATATGTCTTTACTCTGCAAAACTGTATTTCCTTATGAAGTGGTATTCTTACATATCCTTTCGAGAGAAAACTGTCTGTGCCTTCTCTTTTGAGGCTACACACGTAGACATACACGCAACATGAAAGCTTTTCGACTTACAACGTGTTGTTTAGGAAAAACAAGATAATTTCTCACGATGCGGGATTTCCTTAAAACGTGATTTTCTGAAAAATTTTGACGAAAGAAAATTCTCCTTTTGGTTCTCTTTAGATGCTACATGTTAAGACGTACACGCCACAACAATTCTTTTCGAGATACAACGTGTAGTTTTGGAGATACAAGCTAATTTTGTACTATGCGTTATTTCTTCTCGTAAAGAGTTTCCAATGCGTACGTATATGTCTTTACTCTGCAAAACTGTATTTCCTTATGAAGTGGTATTCTTACGTATCCTTTCGAGAGAAAACTGTCCTGTGCCTTCTCTTTTGAGGCTACACACTTAGACATACACGCAACATGAAAGCTTTTCGACTTACAACGTGTTGTTTAGGAAAAACAAGATAATTTCGCACGATGCGGGATTTCCTTAAAACGTGATTTTCTGAAAAATTTTGACGAAAGAAAATTCTCCTTTTGGTTCTCTTTAGATGCTACATGTTAAGACGTACACGCCACAACAATTCTTTTCGAGATACAACGGGTAGTTTTGGAGATACAAGCTAATTTTGTACGATGCGTTATTTCTTCTCGTAAAGAGTTTCCAATGCGTACGTATATGTCTTTACTCTGCAAAACTGTATTTCCTTATGAAGTGGTATTCTTACATATCCTTTCGAGAGAAAACTGTCCTGTGCCTTCTCTTTTGAGGCTACACACTTAGACATACACGCAACATGAAAGCTTTTCGACTTACAACGTGTTGTTTAGGAAAAACAAGATAATATCGCACGATGCGGGATTTCCTTAAAACGTGATTTTCTGAAAAATTTTGACGAAAGAAAATTCTCCTTTTGGTTCTCTTTAGATGCTACATGTTAAGACGTACACGCCACAACAATTCTTTTCGAGATACAACGTGTAGTTTTGGAGATACAAGCTAATTTTGTACGATGCGTTATTTCTTCTCGTAAAGAGTTTCCAATGCGTACGTATATGTCTTTACTCTGCAAAACTGTATTTCCTTATGAAGTGGTATTCTTACATATCCTTTCGAGAGAAAACTGTCCTGTGCCTTCTCTTTTGAGGCTACACACTTAGACACACACGCAACATGAAAGCTTTTCGACTTACAACGTGTTGTTTAGGAAAAACAAGATAATTTCGCACGATGCGGGATTTCCTTAAAACGTGATTTTCTGAAAAATTTTGACGAAAGAAAATTCTCCTTTTGGTTCTCTTTAGATGCTACATGTTAAGAAGTACACGCCACAACAATTCTTTTCGAGATACAACGTGTAGTTTTGGAGATAAAAGCTAATTTTGTACGATGCGTTATTTCTTCTCATAAAGAGTTTCCAATGCGTACGTATATGTCTTTACTCTGCAAAACTGTATGTCCTTATGAAGTGGTATTCTTACATATCCTTTCGAGAGAAAACTGTCCTGTGCCTTCTCTTTTGAGGCTGCACACTTAGACATACACGCAACATGAAAGCTTTTCGACTTACAACGTGTTGTTTAGGAAAAACAAGATAATTTCGCACGATGCGGGATTTCCTTAAAACGTGATTTTCTGAAAAATTTTGACGAAAGAAAATTCTCCTTTTGGTTCTCTTTAGATGCTACATGTTAAGACGTACACGCCACAACAATTCTTTTCGAGATACAACGTGTAGTTTTGGAGATACAAGCTAATTTTGTACTATGCGTTATTTCTTCTCGTAAAGAGTTTCCAATGCGTACGTATATGTCTTTACTCTGCAAAACTGTATTTCCTTATGAAGTGGTATTCTTACATATCCTTTCGAGAGAAAACTGTCCTGTGCCTTCTCTTTTGAGGCTACACACGTAGACATACACGCAACATGAAAGCTTTTCGACTTACAACGTGTTGTTTAGGAAAAACAAGATAATTTCTCACGATGCGGGATTTCCTTAAAACGTGATTTTCTGAAAAATTTTGACGAAAGAAAATTCTCCTTTTGGTTCTCTTTAGATGCTACATGTTAAGACGTACACGCCACAACAATTCTTTTCGAGATACAACGTGTAGTTTTGGAGATACAAGCTAATTTTGTACTATGCGTTATTTCTTCTCGTAAAGAGTTTCCAATGCGTACGTATATGTCTTTACTATGCAAAACTGTATTTCCTTATGAAGTGGTATTCTTACATATCCTTTCGAGAGAAAACTGTCCTGTGCCTTCTCTTTTGAGGCTACACACTTAGACATACACGCAACATGAAAGCTTTTCGACTTACAACGTGTTGTTTAGGAAAAACAAGATAATTTCGCACGATGCGGGATTTCCTTAAAACGTGATTTTCTGAAAAATTTTAACGAAAGAAAATTCTCCTTTTGGTTCTCTTTAGATGCTACATGTTAAGACGTACACGCCACAACAATTCTTTTCGAGATACAACGTGTAGTTTTGGAGATACAAGCTAATTTTGTACTATGCGTTATTTCTTCTCGTAAAGAGTTTCCAATGCGTACGTATATGTCTTTACTCTGCAAAACTGTATTTCCTTATGAAGTGGTATTCTTACGTATCCTTTCGAGAGGAAACTGTCCTGTGCCTTCTCTTTTGAGGCTACACACTTAGACATACACGCAACATGAAAGCTTTTCGACTTACAACGTGTTGTTTAGGAAAAACAAGATAATTTCGCACGATGCGGGATTTCCTTAAAACGTGATTTTCTGAAAAATTTTGACGAAAGAAAATTCTCCTTTTGGTTCTCTTTAGATGCTACATGTTAAGACGTACACGCCACAACAATTCTTTTCGAGATACAACGTGTAGTTTTGGAGATACAAGCTAATTTTGTACTATGCGTTATTTCTTCTCGTAAAGAGTTTCCAATGCGTACGTATATGTCTTTACTCTGCAAAACTGTATTTCCTTATGAAGTGGTATTCTTACAT
This sequence comes from Apodemus sylvaticus, assembly GCF_947179515.1. NCBI lineage: Eukaryota > Metazoa > Chordata > Mammalia > Rodentia > Muridae > Apodemus > Apodemus sylvaticus. Next base: position 582,825 of record NW_026263096.1, on the reverse strand, counting down.
ATCCTTTCGAGAGAAAACTGTCCTGTGCCTTCTCTTTTGAGGCTACACACTTAGACATACACGCAACATGAAAGCTTTTCGACTTACAACGTGTTGTTTAGGAAAAACAAGATAATTTCGCACGATGCGGGATTTCCTTAAAACGTGATTTTCTGAAAAATTTTGACGAAAGAAAATTCTCCTTTTGGTTCTCTTTAGATGCTACATGTTAAGACGTACACGCCACAACAATTCTTTTCGAGATACAACGTGTAGTTTTGGAGATACAAGCTAATTTTGTACGATGCGTTATTTCTTCTAGTAAAGAGTTTCCAATGCGTACGTATATGTCTTTACTCTGCAAAACTGTATTTCCTTATGAAGTGGTATTCTTACATATCCTTTCGAGAGAAAACTGTCCTGTGCCTTCTCTTTTGAGGCTACACACTTAGACATACACGCAACATGAAAGCTTTTCGACTTACAACGTGTTGTTTAGGAAAAACAAGATAATATCGCACGATGCGGGATTTCCTTAAAACGTGATTTTCTGAAAAATTTTGACGAAAGAAAATTCTCCTTTTGGTTCTCTTTAGATGCTACATGTTAAGACGTACACGCCACAACAATTCTTTTCGAGATACAACGTGTAGTTTTGGAGATACAAGCTAATTTTGTACTATGCGTTATTTCTTCTCGTAAAGAGTTTCCAATGCGTACGTACATGTCTTTACTCTGCAAAACTGTATTTCCTTATGAAGTGGTATTCTTACATATCCTTTCGAGAGAAAACTGTCCTGTGCCTTCTCTTTTGAGGCTGCACACTTAGACATACACGCAACATGAAAGCTTTTCGACTTACAACGTGTTGTTTAGGAAAAACAAGATAATTTCGCACGATGCGGGATTTCCTTAAAACGTGATTTTCTGAAAAATTTTGACGAAAGAAAATTCTCCTTTTGGTTCTCTTTAGATGCTACATGTTAAGAAGTACACGCCACAACAATTCTTTTCGAGATACAACGTGTAGTTTTGGAGATACAAGCTAATTTTGTACTATGCGTTATTTCTTCTCATAAAGAGTTTCAAATGCGTACGTATATGTCTTACTCTGCAAAACTGTATTTCCTTATGAAGTGGTATTCTTACATATCCTTTCGAGAGAAAAACTGTCCTGTGCCTTCTCTTTTGAGGCTGCACACTTAGACATACACGCAACATGAAAGCTTTTCGACTTACAACGTGTTGTTTAGGAAAAACAAGATAATTTCGCACGATGCGGGATTTCCTTAAAACGTGATTTTCTGAAAAATTTTGACGAAAGAAAATTCTCCTTTTGGTTCTCTTTAGATGCTACATGTTAAGACGTACACGCCACAACAATTCTTTTCGAGATACAACGTGTAGTTTTGGAGATACAAGCTAATTTTGTACTATGCGTTATTTCTTCTCGTAAAGAGTTTCCAATGCGTACGTATATGTCTTTACTCTGCAAAACTGTATTTCCTTATGAAGTGGTATTCTTACATATCCTTTCGAGAGAAAACTGTCCTGTGCCTTCTCTTTTGAGGCTACACACGTAGACATACACGCAACATGAAAGCTTTTCGACTTACAACGTGTTGTTTAGGAAAAACAAGATAATTTCTCACGATGCGGGATTTCCTTAAAACGTGATTTTCTGAAAAATTTTGACGAAAGAAAATTCTCCTTTTGGTTCTCTTTAGATGCTACATGTTAAGACGTACACGCCACAACAATTCTTTTCGAGATACAACGTGTAGTTTTGGAGATACAAGCTAATTTTGTACTATGCGTTATTTCTTCTCGTAAAGAGTTTCCAATGCGTACGTATATGTCTTTACTCTGCAAAACTGTATTTCCTTATGAAGTGGTATTCTTACATATCCTTTCGAGAGAAAACTGTCCTGTGCCTTCTCTTTTGAGGCTACACACTTAGACATACACGCAACATGAAAGCTTTTCGACTTACAACGTGTTGTTTAGGAAAAACAAGATAATTTCGCACGATGCGGGATTTCCTTAAAACGTGATTTTCTGAAAAATTTTGACGAAAGAAAATTCTCCTTTTGGTTCTCTTTAGATGCTACATGTTAAGACGTACACGCCACAACAATTCTTTTCGAGATACAACGTGTAGTTTTGGAGATACAAGCTAATTTTGTACTATGCGTTATTTCTTCTCGTAAAGAGTTTCCAATGCGTACGTATATGTCTTTACTCTGCAAAACTGTATTTCCTTATGAAGTGGTATTCTTACGTATCCTTTCGAGAGAAAACTGTCCTGTGCCTTCTCTTTTGAGGCTACACACTTAGACATACACGCAACATGAAAGCTTTTCGACTTACAACGTGTTGTTTAGGAAAAACAAGATAATTTCGCACGATGCGGGATTTCCTTAAAACGTGATTTTCTGAAAAATTTTGACGAAAGAAAATTCTCCTTTTGGTTCTCTTTAGATGCTACATGTTAAGACGTACACACCACAACAATTCTTTTCGAGATACAACGTGTAGTTTTGGAGATACAAGCTAATTTTGTACGATGCGTTATTTCTTCTCGTAAAGAGTTTCCAATGCGTACGTATATGTCTTTACTCTGCAAAACTGTATTTCCTTATGAAGTGGTATTCTTACATATCCTTTCGAGAGAAAACTGTCCTGTGCCTTCTCTTTTGAGGCTACACACTTAGACATACACGCAACATGAAAGCTTTTCGACTTACAACGTGTTGTTTAGGAAAAACAAGATAATATCGCACGATGCGGGATTTCCTTAAAACGTGATTTTCTGAAAAATTTTGACGAAAGAAAATTCTCCTTTTGGTTCTCTTTAGATGCTACATGTTAAGACGTACACGCCACAACAATTCTTTTCGAGATACAACGTGTAGTTTTGGAGATACAAGCTAATTTTGTACGATGCGTTATTTCTTCTCGTAAAGAGTTTCCAATGCGTACGTATATGTCTTTACTCTGCAAAACTGTATTTCCTTATGAAGTGGTATTCTTACATATCCTTTCGAGAGAAAACTGTCCTGTGCCTTCTCTTTTGAGGCTACACACTTAGACACACACGCAACATGAAAGCTTTTCGACTTACAACGTGTTGTTTAGGAAAAACAAGATAATTTCGCACGATGCGGGATTTCCTTAAAACGTGATTTTCTGAAAAATTTTGACGAAAGAAAATTCTCCTTTTGGTTCTCTTTAGATGCTACATGTTAAGACGTACACGCCACAACAATTCTTTTCGAGATACAACGTGTAGTTTTGGAGATACAAGCTAATTTTGTACTATGCGTTATTTCTTCTCGTAAAGAGTTTCCAATGCGTACGTATATGTCTTTACTCTGCAAAACTGTATTTCCTTATGAAGTGGTATTCTTACATATCCTTTCGAGAGAAAACTGTCCTGTGCCTTCTCTTTTGAGGCTACACACTTAGACATACACGCAACATGAAAGCTTTTCGACTTACAACGTGTTGTTTAGGAAAAACAAGATAATTTCACACGATGCGGGATTTCCTTAAAACGTGATTTTCTGAAAAATTTTGACGAAAGAAAATTCTCCTTTTGGTTCTCTTTAGATGCTACATGTTAAGACGTACACGCCACAACAATTCTTTTCGAGATACAACGTGTAGTTTTGGAGATACAAGCTAATTTTGTACTATGCGTTATTTCTTCTCGTAAAGAGTTTCCAATGCGTACGTATATGTCTTTACTCTGCAAAACTGTATTTCCTTATGAAGTGGTATTCTTACATATCCTTTCGAGAGAAAACTGTCCTGTGCCTTCTCTTTTGAGGCTACACACTTAGACATACACGCAACATGAAAGCTTTTCGACTTACAACGTGTTGTTTAGGAAAAACAAGATAATTTCGCACGATGCGGGATTTCCTTAAAACGTGATTTTCTGAAAAATTTTGACGAAAGAAAATTCTCCTTTTGGTTCTCTTTAGATGCTACATGTTAAGACGTACACGCCACAACAATTCTTTTCGAGATACAACGTGTAGTTTTGGAGATACAAGCTAATTTTGTACGATGCGTTATTTCTTCTCGTAAAGAGTTTCCAATGCGTACGTATATGTCTTTACTCTGCAAAACTGTATTTCCTTATGAAGTGGTATTCTTACATATCCTTTCGAGAGAAAACTGTCCTGTGCCTTCTCTTTTGAGGCTGCACACTTAGACATACACGCAACATGAAAGCTTTTCGACTTACAACGTGTTGTTTAGGAAAAACAAGATAATTTCGCACGATGCGGGATTTCCTTAAAACGTGATTTTCTGAAAAATTTTGACGAAAGAAAATTCTCCTTTTGGTTCTCTTTAGATGCTACATGTTAAGACGTACACGCCACAACAATTCTTTTCGAGATACAACGTGTAGTTTTGGAGATACAAGCTAATTTTGTACTATGCGTTATTTCTTCTCATAAAGAGTTTCAAATGCGTACGTATATGTCTTTACTCTGCAAAACTGTATTTCCTTATGAAGTGGTATTCTTACATATCCTTTCGAGAGAAAACTGTCCTGTGCCTTCTCTTTTGAGGCTGCACACTTAGACATACACGCAACATGAAAGCTTTTCGACTTACAACGTGTTGTTTAGGAAAAACAAGATAATTTCGCACGATGCGGGATTTCCTTAAAACGTGATTTTCTGAAAAATTTTGACGAAAGAAAATTCTCCTTTTGGTTCTCTTTAGATGCTACATGTTAAGACGTACATGCCACAACAATTCTTTTCGAGATACAACGTGTAGTTTTGGAGATACAAGCTAATTTTGTACTATGCGTTATTTCTTCTCGTAAAGAGTTTCCAATGCGTACGTATATGTCTTTACTCTGCAAAACTGTATTTCCTTATGAAGTGGTATTCTTACATATCCTTTCGAGAGAAAACTGTCCTGTGCCTTCTCTTTTGAGGCTACACACGTAGACATACACGCAACATGAAAGCTTTTCGACTTACAACGTGTTGTTTAGGAAAAACAAGATAATTTCTCACGATGCGGGATTTCCTTAAAACGTGATTTTCTGAAAAATTTTGACGAAAGAAAATTCTCCTTTTGGTTCTCTTTAGATGCTACATGTTAAGACGTACACGCCACAACAATTCTTTTCGAGATACAACGTGTAGTTTTGGAGATACAAGCTAATTTTGTACTATGCGTTATTTCTTCTCGTAAAGAGTTTCCAATGCGTACGTATATGTCTTTACTCTGCAAAACTGTATTTCCTTATGAAGTGGTATTCTTACATATCCTTTCGAGAGAAAACTGTCCTGTGCCTTCTCTTTTGAGGCTACACACTTAGACATACACGCAACATGAAAGCTTTTCGACTTACAACGTGTTGTTTAGGAAAAACAAGATAATTTCGCACGATGCGGGATTTCCTTAAAACGTGATTTTCTGAAAAATTTTGACGAAAGAAAATTCTCCTTTTGGTTCTCTTTAGATGCTACATGTTAAGACGTACACGCCACAACAATTCTTTTCGAGATACAACGTGTAGTTTTGGAGATACAAGCTAATTTTGTACTATGCGTTATTTCTTCTCGTAAAGAGTTTCCAATGTGTACGTATATGTCTTTACTCTGCAAAACTGTATTTCCTTATGAAGTGGTATTCTTACGTATCCTTTCGAGAGAAAACTGTCCTGTGCCTTCTCTTTTGAGGCTACACACTTAGACATACACGCAACATGAAAGCTTTTCGACTTACAACGTGTTGTTTAGGAAAAACAAGATAATTTCGCACGATGCGGGATTTCCTTAAAACGTGATTTTCTGAAAAATTTTGACGAAAGAAAATTCTCCTTTTGGTTCTCTTTAGATGCTACATGTTAAGACGTACACACCACAACAATTCTTTTCGAGATACAACGTGTAGTTTTGGAGATACAAGCTAATTTTGTACGATGCGTTATTTCTTCTCGTAAAGAGTTTCCAATGCGTACGTATATGTCTTTACTCTGCAAAACTGTATTTCCTTATGAAGTGGTATTCTTACATATCCTTTCGAGAGAAAACTGTCCTGTGCCTTCTCTTTTGAGGCTACACACTTAGACATACACGCAACATGAAAGCTTTTCGACTTACAACGTGTTGTTTAGGAAAAACAAGATAATATCGCACGATGCGGGATTTCCTTAAAACGTGATTTTCTGAAAAATTTTGACGAAAGAAAATTCTCCTTTTGGTTCTCTTTAGATGCTACATGTTAAGACGTACACGCCACAACAATTCTTTTCGAGATACAACGTGTAGTTTTGGAGATACAAGCTAATTTTGTACGATGCGTTATTTCTTCTCGTAAAGAGTTTCCAATGCGTACGTATATGTCTTTACTCTGCAAAACTGTATTTCCTTATGAAGTGGTATTCTTACATATCCTTTCGAGAGAAAACTGTCCTGTGCCTTCTCTTTTGAGGCTACACACTTAGACACACACGCAACATGAAAGCTTTTCGACTTACAACGTGTTGTTTAGGAAAAACAAGATAATTTCGCACGATGCGGGATTTCCTTAAAACGTGATTTTCTGAAAAATTTTGACGAAAGAAAATTCTCCTTTTGGTTCTCTTTAGATGCTACATGTTAAGACGTACACGCCACAACAATTCTTTTCGAGATACAACGTGTAGTTTTGGAGATACAAGCTAATTTTGTACTATGCGTTATTTCTTCTCGTAAAGAGTTTCCAATGCGTACGTATATGTCTTTACTCTGCAAAACTGTATTTCCTTATGAAGTGGTATTCTTACATATCCTTTCGAGAGAAAACTGTCTTGTGCCTTCTCTTTTGAGGCTACACACTTAGACATACACGCAACATGAAAGCTTTTCGACTTACAACGTGTTGTTTAGGAAAAACAAGATAATTTCACACGATGCGGGATTTCCTTAAAACGTGATTTTCTGAAAAATTTTGACGAAAGAAAATTCTCCTTTTGGTTCTCTTTAGATGCTACATGTTAAGACGTACACGCCACAACAATTCTTTTCGAGATACAACGTGTAGTTTTGGAGATACAAGCTAATTTTGTACTATGCGTTATTTCTTCTCGTAAAGAGTTTCCAATGCGTACGTATATGTCTTTACTCTGCAAAACTGTATTTCCTTATGAAGTGGTATTCTTACATATCCTTTCGAGAGAAAACTGTCCTGTGCCTTCTCTTTTGAGGCTACACACTTAGACATACACGCAACATGAAAGCTTTTCGACTTACAACGTGTTGTTTAGGAAAAACAAGATAATTTCGCACGATGCGGGATTTCCTTAAAACGTGATTTTCTGAAAAATTTTGACGAAAGAAAATTCTCCTTTTGGTTCTCTTTAGATGCTACATGTTAAGACGTACACGCCACAACAATTCTTTTCGAGATACAACGTGTAGTTTTGGAGATACAAGCTAATTTTGTACGATGCGTTATTTCTTCTCGTAAAGAGTTTCCAATGCGTACGTATATGTCTTTACTCTGCAAAACTGTATTTCCTTATGAAGTGATATTCTTATATATCCTTTCGAGAGAAAACTGTCCTGTGCCTTCTCTTTTGAGGCTACACACTTAGACATACACGCAACATGAAAGCTTTTCGACTTACAACGTGTTGTTTAGGAAAAACAAGATAATTTCGCACGATGCGGGATTTCCTTAAAACGTGATTTTCTGAAAAATTTTGACGAAAGAAAATTCTCCTTTTGGTTCTCTTTAGATGCTACATGTTAAGACGTACACGCCACAACAATTCTTTTCGAGATACAACGTGTAGTTTTGGAGATACAAGCTAATTTTGTACGATGCGTTATTTCTTCTCGTAAAGAGTTTCCAATGCGTACGTATATGTCTTTACTCTGCAAAACTGTATTTCCTTATGAAGTGGTATTCTTACATATCCTTTCGAGAGAAAACTGTCCTGTGCCTTCTCTTTTGAGGCTACACACTTAGACACACACGCAACATGAAAGCTTTTCGACTTACAACGTGTTGTTTAGGAAAAACAAGATAATTTCGCACGATGCGGGATTTCCTTAAAACGTGATTTTCTGAAAAATTTTGACGAATGAAAATTCTCCTTTTGGTTCTCTTTAGATGCTACATGTTAAGACGTACACGCCACAACAATTCTTTTCGAGATACAACGTGTAGTTTTGGAGATACAAGCTAAGTTTGTACTATGCGTTATTTCTTCTCGTAAAGAGTTTCCAATGCGTACGTATATGTCTTTACTCTGCAAAACTGTATTTCCTTATGAAGTGGTATTCTTACATATCCTTTCGAGAGAAAACTGTCCTGTGCCTTCTCTTTTGAGGCTACACACTTAGACATACACGCAACATGAAAGCTTTTCGACTTACAACGTGTTGTTTAGGAAAAACAAGATAATTTCGCACGATGCGGGATTTCCTTAAAACGTGATTTTCTGAAAAATTTTGACGAAAGAAAATTCTCCTTTTGGTTCTCTTTAGATGCTACATGTTAAGACGTACACGCCACAACAATTCTTTTCGAGATACAACGTGTAGTTTTGGAGATACAAGCTAATTTTGTACGATGCGTTATTTCTTCTCGTAAAGAGTTTCCAATGCGTACGTATATGTCTTTACTCTGCAAAACTGTATTTCCTTATGAAGTGGTATTCTTACATATCCTTTCGAGAGAAAACTGTCCTGTGCCTTCTCTTTTGAGGCTACACACTTAGACACACACGCAACATGAAAGCTTTTCGACTTACAACGTGTTGTTTAGGAAAAACAAGATAATTTCGCACGATGCGGGATTTCCTTAAAACGTGATTTTCTGAAAAATTTTGACGAATGAAAATTCTCCTTTTGGTTCTCTTTAGATGCTACATGTTAAGACGTACACGCCACAACAATTCTTTTCGAGATACAACGTGTAGTTTTGGAGATACAAGCTAAGTTTGTACTATGCGTTATTTCTTCTCGTAAAGAGTTTCCAATGCGTACGTATATGTCTTTACTCTGCAAAACTGTATTTCCTTATGAAGTGGTATTCTTACATATCCTTTCGAGAGAAAACTGTCCTGTGCCTTCTCTTTTGAGGCTACACACGTAGACATACACGCAACATGAAAGCTTTTCGACTTACAACGTGTTGTTTAGGAAAAACAAGATAATTTCTCACGATGCGGGATTTCCTTAAAACGTGATTTTCTGAAAAATTTTGACGAAAGAAAATTCTCCGTTTGGTTCTCTTTAGATGCTACATGTTAAGACGTACACGCCACAACAATTCTTTTCGAGATACAACGTGTAGTTTTGGAGATACAAGCTAATTTTGTACTATGCGTTATTTCTTCTCGTAAAGAGTTTCCAATGCGTACGTATATGTCTTTACTCTGCAAAACTGTATTTCCTTATGAAGTGGTATTCTTACATATCCTTTCGAGAGAAAACTGTCCTGTGCCTTCTCTTTTGAGGCTACACACGTAGACATACACGCAACATGAAAGCTTTTCGACTTACAACGTGTTGTTTAGGAAAAACAAGATAATTTCGCACGATGCGGGATTTCCTTAAAACGTGATTTTCTGAAAAATTTTGACGAAAGAAAATTCTCCTTTTGGTTCTCTTTAGATGCTACATGTTAAGACGTACACGCCACAACAATTCTTTTCGAGATACAACGTGTAGTTTTGGAGATACAAGCTAATTTTGTACTATGCGTTATTTCTTCTCGTAAAGAGTTTCCAATGCGTACGTATATGTCTTTACTCTGCAAAACTGTATTTCCTTATGAAGTGGTATTCTTACGTATCCTTTCGAGAGAAAACTGTCCTGTGCCTTCTCTTTTGAGGCTACACACTTAGACATACACGCAACATGAAAGCTTTTCGACTTACAACGTGTTGTTTAGGAAAAACAAGATAATTTCGCACGATGCGGGATTTCCTTAAAACGTGATTTTCTGAAAAATTTTGACGAAAGAAAATTCTCCTTTTGGTTCTCTTTAGATGCTACATGTTAAGACGTACACACCACAACAATTCTTTTCGAGATACAACGTGTAGTTTTGGAGATACAAGCTAATTTTGTACGATGCGTTATTTCTTCTCGTAAAGAGTTTCCAATGCGTACGTATATGTCTTTACTCTGCAAAACTGTATTTCCTTATGAAGTGGTATTCTTACATATCCTTTCGAGAGAAAACTGTCCTGTGCCTTCTCTTTTGAGGCTACACACGTAGACATACACGCAACATGAAAGCTTTTCGACTTACAACGTGTTGTTTAGGAAAAACAAGATAATTTCTCACGATGCGGGATTTCCTTAAAACGTGATTTTCTGAAAAATTTTGACGAAAGAAAATTCTCCGTTTGGTTCTCTTTAGATGCTACATGTTAAGACGTACACGCCACAACAATTCTTTTCGAGATACAACGTGTAGTTTTGGAGATACAAGCTAATTTTGTACTATGCGTTATTTCTTCTCGTAAAGAGTTTCCAATGCGTACGTATATGTCTTTACTCTGCAAAACTGTATTTCCTTATGAAGTGGTATTCTTACATATCCTTTCGAGAGAAAACTGTCCTGTGCCTTCTCTTTTGAGGCTACACACTTAGACATACACGCAACATGAAAGCTTTTCGACTTACAACGTGTTGTTTAGGAAAAACAAGATAATTTCGCACGATGCGGGATTTCCTTAAAACGTGATTTTCTGAAAAATTTTGACGAAAGAAAATTCTCCTTTTGGCTCTCTTTAGATGCTACATGTTAAGACGTACACGCCACAACAATTCTTTTCGAGATACAACGTGTAGTTTTGGAGATACAAGCTAAGTTTGTACTATGCGTTATTTCTTCTCGTAAAGAGTTTCCAATGCGTACGTATATGTCTTTACTCTGCAAAACTGTATTTCCTTATGAAGTGGTATTCTTACGTATCCTTTCGAGAGAAAACTGTCCTGTGCCTTCTCTTTTGAGGCTACACACTTAGACATACACGCAACATGAAAGCTTTTCGACTTACAACGTGTTGTTTAGGAAAAACAAGATAATTTCGCACGATGCGGGATTTCCTTAAAACGTGATTTTCTGAAAAATTTTGACGAAAGAAAATTCTCCTTTTGGTTCTCTTTAGATGCTACATGTTAAGACGTACACACCACAACAATTCTTTTCGAGATACAACGTGTAGTTTTGGAGATACAAGCTAATTTTGTACGATGCGTTATTTCTTCTCGTAAAGAGTTTCCAATGCGTACGTATATGTCTTTACTCTGCAAAACTGTATTTCCTTATGAAGTGGTATTCTTACATATCCTTTCGAGAGAAAACTGTCCTGTGCCTTCTCTTTTGAGGCTACACACTTAGACATACACGCAACATGAAAGCTTTTCGACTTACAACGTGTTGTTTAGGAAAAACAAGATAATATCGCACGATGCGGGATTTCCTTAAAACGTGATTTTCTGAAAAATTTTGACGAAAGAAAATTCTCCTTTTGGTTCTCTTTAGATGCTACATGTTAAGACGTACACGCCACAACAATTCTTTTCGAGATACAACGTGTAGTTTTGGAGATACAAGCTAATTTTGTACGATGCGTTATTTCTTCTCGTAAAGAGTTTCCAATGCGTACGTATATGTCTTTACTCTGCAAAACTGTATTTCCTTATGAAGTGGTATTCTTACATATCCTTTCGAGAGAAAACTGTCCTGTGCATTCTCTTTTGAGGCTACACACTTAGACACACACGCAACATGAAAGCTTTTCGACTTACAACGTGTTGTTTAGGAAAAACAAGATAATTTCGCACGATGCGGGATTTCCTTAAAACGTGATTTTCTGAAAAATTTTGACGAAAGAAAATTCTCCTTTTGGTTCTCTTTAGATGCTACATGTTAAGACGTACACGCCACAACAATTCTTTTCGAGATACAACGTGTAGTTTTGGAGATAAAAGCTAATTTTGTACGATGCGTTATTTCTTCTCGTAAAGAGTATCCAATGCGTACGTACATGTCTTTACTCTGCAAAACTGTATTTCCTTATGAAGTGGTATTCTTACATATCCTTTCGAGAGAAAACTGTCCTGTGCCTTCTCTTTTGAGGCTGCACACTTAGACATACACGCAACATGAAAGCTTTTCGACTTACAACGTGTTGTTTAGGAAAAACAAGATAATTTCGCACGATGCGGGATTTCCTTAAAACGTGATTTTCTGAAAAATTTTGACGAAAGAAAATTCTCCTTTTGGTTCTCTTTAGATGCTACATGTTAAGACGTACACGCCACAACAATTCTTTTCGAGATACAACGTGTAGTTTTGGAGATACAAGCTAATTTTGTACTATGCGTTATTTCTTCTCGTAAAGAGTTTCCAATGCGTACGTATATGTTTTTACTCTGCAAAACTGTATTTCCTTATGAAGTGGTATTCTTACATATCATTTCGAGAGAAAACTGTCCTGTGCCTTCTCTTTTGAGGCTACACCCTTAGACATACACGCAACATGAAAGCTTTTCGACTTACAACGTGTTGTTTAGGAAAAACAAGATAATTTCTCACGATGCAAGATTTCCTTAAAACGTGATTTTCTGAAAAATTTTGACGAAAGAAAATTCTCCTTTTGGTTCTCTTTAGATGCTACATGTTAAGACGTACACGCCACAACAATTCTTTTCGAGATACAACGTGTAGTTTTGGAGATACAAGCTAATTTTGTACTATGCGTTATTTCTTCTCGTAAAGAGTTTCCAATGCGTACGTATATGTCTTTACTCTGCAAAACTGTATTTCCTTATGAAGTGGTATTCTTATATATCCTTTCGAGAGAAAACTGTCCTGTGCCTTCTCTTTTGAGGCTGCACACTTAGACATACACGCAACATGAAAGCTTTTCGACTTACAACGTGTTGTTTAGGAAAAACAAGATAATTTCGCACGATGCGGGATTTCCTTAAAACGTGATTTTCTGAAAAATTTTGACGAAAGAAAATTATCCTTTTGGTTCTCTTTAGATGCTACATGTTAAGACGTACACGCCACAACAATTCTTTTCGAGATACAACGTGTAGTTTTGGAGATACAAGCTAATTTTGTACTATGCGTTATTTCTTCTCGTAAAGAGTTTCCAATGCGTACGTATATGTCTTTACTCTGCAAAACTGTATTTCCTTATGAAGTGGTATTCTTACATATCCTTTCGAGAGAAAACTGTCCTGTGCCTTCTCTTTTGAGGCTACACACTTAGACATACACGCAACATGAAAGCTTTTCGACTTACAACGTGTTGTTTAGGAAAAACAAGATAATTTCGCACGATGCGGGATTTCCTTAAAACGTGATTTTCTGAAAAATTTTGACGAAAGAAAATTCTCCTTTTGGTTCTCTTTAGATGCTACATGTTAAGACGTACACGCCACAACAATTCTTTTCGAGATACAACGTGTAGTTTTGGAGATACAAGCTAATTTTGTACGATGCGTTATTTCTTCTCGTAAAGAGTTTCCAATGCGTACGTATATGTCTTTACTCTGCAAAACTGTATTTCCTTATGAAGTGGTATTCTTATATATCCTTTCGAGAGAAAACTGTCCTGTGCCTTCTCTTTTGAGGCTACACACTTAGACATACACGCAACATGAAAGCTTTTCGACTTACAACGTGTTGTTTAGGAAAAACAAGATAATTTCGCACGATGCGGGATTTCCTTAAAACGTGATTTTCTGAAAAATTTTGACGAAAGAAAATTCTCCTTTTGGTTCTCTTTAGATGCTACATGTTAAGACGTACACTCCACAACAATTCTTTTCGAGATACAACGTGTAGTTTTGGAGATACAAGCTAATTTTGTACGATGCGTTATTTCTTCTCGTAAAGAGTTTCCAATGCGTACGTATATGTCTTTACTCTGCAAAACTGTATTTCCTTATGAAGTGGTATTCTTACATATCCTTTCGAGAGAAAACTGTCCTGTGCCTTCTCTTTTGAGGCTACACACTTAGACACACACGCAACATGAAAGCTTTTCGACTTACAACGTGTTGTTTAGGAAAAACAAGATAATTTCGCACGATGCGGGATTTCCTTAAAACGTGATTTTCTGAAAAATTTTGACGAATGAAAATTCTCCTTTTGGTTCTCTTTAGATGCTACATGTTAAGACGTACACGCCACAACAATTCTTTTCGAGATACAACGTGTAGTTTTGGAGATACAAGCTAATTTTGTACGATGCGTTATTTCTTCTCGTAAAGAGTTTCCAATGCATACGTACATGTCTTTACTCTGCAAAACTGTATTTCCTTATGAAGTGGTATTCTTACATATCCTTTCGAGATAAAACTGTCCTGTGCCTTCTCTTTTGAGGATGCACACTTAGACATACACGCAACATGAAAGCTTTTCGACTTACAACGTGTTGTTTAGGAAAAACAAGATAATTTCGCACGATGCGGGATTTCCTTAAAACGTGATTTTCTGAAAAATTTTGACGAAAGAAAATTCTCCTTTTGGTTCTCTTTAGATGCTACATGTTAAGACGTACACGCCACAACAATTCTTTTCGAGATACAACGTGTAGTTTTGGAGATACAAGCTAATTTTTTATGATGCGTTATTTCTTCTCGTAACGAGTTTCCAATGCGTACGTCTATGTCTTTACTCTGCAAAACTGTATTTCCTTATGAAGTGGTATTCTTACATATCCTTTCGAGAGAAAACTGTCCTGTGCCTTCTCTTTTGAGGCTACACACTTAGACATACACGCAACATGAAAGCTTTTCGACTTACAACGTGTTGTTTAGGAAAAACAAGATAATTTCGTACGATGCGGGATTTCCTTAAAACGTGATTTTCTGAAAAATTTTGACGAAAGAAAATTCTCCTTTTGGTTCTCTTTAGATGCTACATGTTAAGACGTACACGCCACAACAATTCTTTTCGAGATACAACGTGTAGTTTGGAGATACAAGCTAATTTTGTACTATGCGTTATTTCTTCTCGTAAAGAGTTTCCAATGCGTACGTATATGTCTTTACTCTGCAAAACTGTATTTCCTTATGAAGTGGTATTCTTACATATCCTTTCGAGAGAAAACTGTCCTGTGCCTTCTCTTTTGAGGCTACACACGTAGACATACACGCAACATGAAAGCTTTTCGACTTACAACGTGTTGTTTAGGAAAAACAAGATAATTTCTCACGATGCGGGATTTCCTTAAAACGTGATTTTCTGAAAAATTTTGACGAAAGAAAATTCTCCTTTTGGTTCTCTTTAGATACTACATGTTAAGACGTACACGCCACAACAATTCTTTTCGAGATACAACGTGTAGTTTTGGAGATACAAGCTAATTTTGTACGATGCGTTATTTCTTCTCGTAAAGAGTTTCCAATGCGTACGTATATGTCTTTACTCTGCAAAACTGTATTTCCTTATGAAGTGGTATTCTTACATATCCTTTCGAGAGAAAACTGTCCTGTGCCTTCTCTTTTGAGGCTACACACTTAGACATACACGCAACATGAAAGCTTTTCGACTTACAACGTGTTGTTTAGGAAAAACAAGATAATTTCGCACGATGCGGGATTTCCTTAAAACGTGATTTTCTGAAAAATTTTGACGAAAGAAAATTCTCCTTTTGGTTCTCTTTAGATGCTACATGTTAAGACGTACACGCCACAACAATTCTTTTCGAGATACAACGTGTAGTTTTGGAGATACAAGCTAATTTTGTACTATGCGTTATTTCTTCTCGTAAAGAGTTTCCAATGCGTACGTATATGTCTTTACTCTGCAAAACTGTATTTCCTTATGAAGTGGTATTCTTACATATCCTTTCGAGAGAAAACTGTCCTGTGCCTTCTCTTTTGAGGCTACACACTTAGATATACACGCAACATGAAAGCTTTTCGACTTACAACGTGTTGTTTAGGAAAAACAAGATAATTTCGCACGATGCGGGATTTCCTTAAAACGTGATTTTCTGAAAAATTTTGACGAAAGAAAATTCTCCTTTTGGTTCTCTTTAGATGCTACATGTTAAGACGTACACGCCACAACAATTCTTTTCGAGATACAACGTGTAGTTTTGGAGATACAAGCTAATTTTGTACGATGCGTTATTTCTTCTCGTAAAGAGTTTCCAATGCGTACGTATATGTCTTTACTCTGCAAAACTGTATTTCCTTATGAAGTGGTATTCTTACATATCCTTTCGAGAGAAAACTGTCCTGTGCCTTCTCTTTTGAGGCTACACACTTAGACATACACGCAACATGAAAGCTTTTCGACTTACAACGTGTTGTTTAGGAAAAACAAGATAATTTCGCACGATGCGGGATTTCCTTAAAACGTGATTTTCTGAAAAATTTTGACGAAAGAAAATTCTCCTTTTGGTTCTCTTTAGATGCTACATGTTAAGACGTACACGCCACAACAATTCTTTTCGAGATACAACGTGTAGTTTTGGAGATACAAGCTAATTTTGTACTATGCGTTATTTCTTCTCGTAAAGAGTTTCCAATGCGTACGTATATGTCTTTACTCTGCAAAACTGTATTTCCTTATGAAGTGGTATTCTTACATATCCTTTCGAGAGAAAACTGTCCTGTGCCTTCTCTTTTGAGGCTACACACTTAGACATACACGCAACATGAAAGCTTTTCGACTTACAACGTGTTGTTTAGGAAAAACAAGATAATTTCGCACGATGCAGGATTTCCTTAAAACGTGATTTTCTGAAAAATTTTGACGAAAGAAAATTCTCCTTTTGGTTCTCTTTAGATGCTACATGTTAAGACGTACACGCCACAACAATTCTTTTCGAGATACAACGTGTAGTTTTGGAGATACAAGCTAATTTTGTACGATGCGTTATTTCTTCTCGTAAAGAGTTTCCAATGCGTACGTATATGTCTTTACTCTGCAAAACTGTATTTCCTTATGAAGTGGTATTCTTACATATCCTTTCGAGAGAAAACTGTCCTGTGCCTTCTCTTTTGAGGCTACACACTTAGACATACACGCAACATGAAAGCTTTTCGACTTACAACGTGTTGTTTAGGAAAAACAAGATAATTTCGCACGATGCGGGATGTCCTTAAAACGTGATTTTCTGAAAAATTTTGACGAAAGAAAATTCTCCTTTTGGTTCTCTTTAGATGCTACATGTTAAGACGTACACGCCACAACAATTCTTTTCGAGATACAACCTGTTGTTTTGGAAATACAAGCTAATTTTGTACGATGCGTTATTTCTTCTCGTAAAGAGTTTCCAATGCGTACGTATATGTCTTTACTCTGCAAAACTGTATTTCCTTATGAAGTGGTATTCTTACATATCCTTTCGAGAGAAAACTGTCCTGTGCCTTCTCTTTTGAGGCTACACACTTAGACATACACGCAACATGAAAGCTTTTCGACTTACAACGTGTTGTTTAGGAAAAACAAGATAATTTCGCACGATGCGGGATTTCCTTAAAACGTGATTTTCTGAAAAATTTTGACGAAAGAAAATTCTCCTTTTGGTTCTCTTTAGATGCTACATGTTAAGACGTACACGCCACAACAATTCTTTTCGAGATACAACGTGTAGTTTTGGAGATACAAGCTAATTTTGTACTATGCGTTATTTCTTCTCGTAAAGAGTTTCCAATGCCTACGTATATGTCTTTACTCTGCAAAACTGTATTTCCTTATGAAGTGGTATTCTTACATATCCTTTCGAGAGAAAACTGTCCTGTGCCTTCTCTTTTGAGGCTACACACTTAGACATACACGCAACATGAAAGCTTTTCGACTTACAACGTGTTGTTTAGGAAAAACAAGATAATTTCGCATGATGCGGGATTTCCTTAAAACGTGGTTTTCTGACAAATTTTGATGAAAGAAAATTCTCCTGTGGGTTCTCTTTTGAGGCTGCATGTTTAGACGTACACGCCACACCAAATCCTTTCGAGATATAACGTGTTGTTTAGGATATACAAGCTAATTTTGTACTATGTGTTATTTCTTCTCGTAAAGCTTAAGTGTTTCCAATAAGTATGTATTTGTCCTTACTCTGCAACACTGTATTTCCTTATAACGTGGTATTCCTACATATTCTTTCAGAAGAAAACTCTCCTGTGCGTTCTCTTTTGAGGCTACACGCTTAGACATACACGCACCACCAAAGCTTTTCGAGTTGCAACATGTTGTTTAGGAAAAACAAGATAGTTTCGCACGATGCGGTATTTCCTTAAAACGTGGTTTTCTGACAAATTTTGACGAAAGAAAACTCTCCTTTGGGTTCTCTTTTGAGGCTACACCTTTAGACATACACGCCACACCAAATCTTGTCGAGTTGCAACGTGTTGTTTAGGAGATAGAAGCTAATTTTACATGATGCGTTATTTCTTCTCCTAAAGTGTTTCCAATAAATACAAATTTGTCTATACTCTGCCACACTGTATTTCCTTATAACGTGATATTCTTACATATTCTTTCGAGAGAAAACTCTCCTGTGCGTTCTCTTTGGAGGCTACACGCTTAGACATTCACCCAACACCAAAGCTTTTCGAGTTACAACGTGTTGTTTAGGAAAAACAAGATAATTTCGCACGATGCGGGATTTCCTTAAAACGTGGTTTTCAGACAAATTTTGACGTAAGAAAATTCTCCTGTGGGTTCTCTTTTGAGGCTACACGTTTAGATGTACAAGCCACACCAAATCTTTTTGAGTAACCATGTGTTGTTTCGGAGATGCAAGCTAATTTTGTACCATGCGTTATTTCTTCTCATAATGTGTTTCCAAAACGTATGTATTTGTCTTTACTCTGCAGCAACATGTTTCCTTATAACGTGGTATTCTTACATATTCTTTTGAGAGAAAACTCTCCTGTGCATTCTCTTTTGAGGCTACATGCTTAGACATACACGCAACACCAAATCCTTTCGAGTTACAACATGTTGTTTAGGAAAAACAAGATAATTTCGCAGGATGCAGGATTTCCTTAAAACGTGGTTTTCTGACAAATTTTGATGAAAGAAAACTCTCCTGTGGGTTCTCCTTTGAGGGTACACGTTTAGTCGTTCACGCCACACCAAATCTTTTCGAGTTACAACGTGTTGTTTAGGAGATACAAGCTAAGTTTGCATGATGTGTTATTTCTTTTCGTAAAGTGTTTCCAATAAGTACATATTTGTCTACACTCTGCAACACTGTATTTCCTTATAACGTGGTATTCTTACATATTCTTTCGAGAGAAAACTATCCCTTGCGTTCTCTTTGGAGGCTACATGCTTAGACATACACGCACCACCAAAACTTTTCGAGTTACAACGTGTTGATTAGGAAAAACAAGATAATTTCCCACGATGCGGGATTTCCTTAAAAAGTGGTTTTCTGACAAATTTTGACGTAAGAAAATTCTACTGTGGGTTCTCTTTTGAGGCTACACATTTAGACGTGCACGCCACACCAAATCTTTTTGAGTTACCACGTGTTGTTTAGGAGATACAAGCAAATTTTGTACCATGCATTATTTCTTCTCATAATATGTTTCTAATACGTATGTATTTGTCTTTACTCTTTAGCAATATATTTCCTTTTAACGTGGTATTCTTACATATTCTTTCGAGAGAAAACTCTCCTGTGCATTCTCTTTTGAGGCTACACGCTTAGACATACACCCAACACCAAAGCTTTTCGAGTTACAATGTTTTGTTTATGAAAAACAAGATAATTGCGCACAATGCTGGATTTCCTTAAACGTGGTTTTCTGACAAATTTTGACGAAAGAAAACTCTCCTGTGGGTTCTCTTTTGAGGCTACATGTTTAGACGTATACGCCACACCAAATCTTTTCGAGTTACAACGTGTTGTTTAGGAGATAAAAGCTAATTTTGTACGATGCGTTATTTCTTCTCCTAAAGTGTTTCCAATATGTACGTATTTGTCTTTACTCTACAACACTGTATTTCCATATAACATGGTATTCGTACATATTCTTTCGAGAGAAAACTCTCCTGTGCATTCTCTTTTGAGGCTACACGCTTAGACATACACGCAACACCAAAGCATTTCGAGTTAGAACGTGTTGTTTAGGAAAAACAAGATAATTTCGCACGATGCGGGAATTCCTTAAAACGTGCTTTTCTGACAAATTTTGGGGAAATAAAATTCTCCTGTGTGTTTTCATTTGAGGCTAAACGTTTAGACGTACACGCCAAACCAAATGTTTTCGAGTTACAACGTGTTCTTTAGGAGATACAAGCTAATTTTTTACGATGCTTTATATCTTCTTGTAAAGTTTAAGTGTTTCCAAAAGGAATGTATTTATCTTTAATTTGCCACAATGAATTTCCTTATAACGTGGTATTCTTACATACTCGTTCGAGAGAAATCTCTCCTGTGCGTTCTCTTTTGAGGCTACATGCTTAGACATACACGCAACACCAAAGATTTTCAAGTTACAATGTGTTGTTTAGGAAAAACAAGATAGTTTCGCATGATGGGGGATTTCCTTAATAAGTGGTTTTCTGACAAATTTTGACGAAAGAAAATTCTCCTGTGGGTTCTCTTTTGAGGCTACACGTTTAGACGTACATGCCACACCAAATCTTTTCGAGTTACAACGTGTTGTTTAGGAGATACAAACTAATTTTTTACAATGCGTTATTTCTTCTCATAGAGTGTTTCAAATACATATGTATTTGTCTTTACTCTGCAAAACTGTATTTCCTTATAATGTGGTATTCTTACATGTTCTTTCGAGAGAAAACTCTCCTGTGCGTTCTCTTTTGAGGCTACACGCTTAGACATACACGCAACATCAAAGCTTTTCGAGTTACAACGTGTTGTTTAGGAAAAACAAGATAATTTCGCACGATGAGTGATTTCCTTAAAACATGGATTTCTGACAAATTTTACGAACAAAAATTCTCCTGTGGGTTCTCTTTTGAGGCTACACGTTTAGACGTACACGCCACACCAAATCTTTTTGAGTTACAATGTGTTGTTTAGGAGATACAAGCTAATTTTGTACGATGCGTTATTTCTTCTCATAAAGTTTTTCCAATAAGTATTTGTCTTTACTCTGCAACACTGTATTTCCTTATAACGTGGTATTCTTACATATTTTTTCGAGAGAAAACTCTCCTGTGCGTTCTCATTTGAGGCTACACGCTGAGACATACACGCAACAGCAAAGCTTTTCGAGTTACAACGTGTTGTTTAATAAGAACAAGATAATTTCTCACGATGCGGGATTTCCATAAAACGTGGTTTTCTGACAAATTTTGACTAAAGAAAATTCTCCTGTGGGTTGTCTTTTGAGGCTAAACGTTTAGACGTACATGCCACACCAAATCTTTTTGAGTTGCAACTTGTTGTTTAGGAGATACAAGCTAATTTTTTTTTACAATGAATTATTTCTTTTTGTAAAGTTTAAGTGTTTCCAATACGTATGCATTTGCCTCTACTCTGCAACACTGTATTTCCTTATAACGTGGTATTCTTACATATTCTTTCGAGAGAAAACTCTCCTGTGCGTTCTTTTTGGAGGCTACACACTTAGACATTCACGCAACACGAAAGCTTTATAGGTACAACGTGTTGTTTAGGAAAAACAAGATAATTTCGCATGATGCGGGATTTCCTTAAAACGTGGTTTTCTGACAAATTTGACGAAAGAAAATTCTCCTGTGGGTTCTCTTTTGAGGATTCACGTTTAGACATACACGCCACACCAAATGCTTTTGAGTTCTAACGTGTTGTTTAGGATATACAAGCTAATTTTGTACTATGTGTTATTTCTTCTCGTAAAGCTTAAGTGTTTCCAATATGTATGTATTTGTCTTTACTCTGCAACACTGTATTTCCTTATAACGTAGTATTCCTACTTTTCTTTCGGGAGAAAACTCTCCCGTGCGTTCTCTTTTGAGGCTACACGTTTAGATGTACACGCCACACCAAATCTTTTTGAGTTACAACTTGTTGTTTAGGATATACAAGCTAATTTTTTAACGATGAATTATTTCTTCTCGTAAAGTTTAAGTGTTTCCATTATGTATATATTTGCCTCTACGCTGCAACACTGTATTTCCTTATAACGTGGTATTCTTACATATTCTTTCAAGAGAAAACTCTCCTGTGCGTTCTCTTTGGAGGCTACACGCTTAGACACCAAAGCTTTTCGAGTTACAACGTGTTTTTTAGGAAAAACAAGATAATTTCGCATGATGTGGGATTTCCTTAAAACGTGGATTTCTGACAAATTTTGATGAAAGAAAATTCTCCTGTGGGTTCTCTTTTGAGGCTACACGTTTAGACGTACACACCACACCAAATCCTTTCGAGTTATAACGTGTTGTTTAGGGTATACAAACTAATTTTTACTATGTGTTATTTCTTCTCGTAAAGCTTAAGTGTTTCCAATAAGTATGCATTTGTCTTTACTCTGCAACACTGTATTTCCTTATAACGTGGTATTCCTACATATTCTTTCGGAAGAAAACTCTCCTGTGCGTTCTCTTTTGAGGCTACACGCTTAGACATACACGTACCACCAAAGCTTTTCGAGTTACATGTTGTTTAGGAAAAACAAGATAATTTCGCACGATGCGGTATTTCCTTAAAACGTGGTTTTCTGACAAATTTAGACGAAAGAAAAGTCTCCTGTGGGTTCTCTTTTGAGGCTACACGTTTAGACATACACGCCACACCAAATCTTGTCGAGTTACAACGTGTTGTTTAGGAGATACAAGCTAATTTTGCATGATGCGTTATTTCTTCTCCTAAAGTGTTTCCAATAAGTACATATTTGTCTAAATTCTGCAACACTGTATTTCCTTATAACGTGGTATTCTTACATATTCTTTGGAGAGAAAACTATCCTGTGCATTCTCTTTGGAGGCTACATGCTTAGACATACACGCACCACCAAAGCTTTTCGAGTTACAACGTGTTGATTAGGAAAAACAAGATAATTTTGCACGATGCGGGATTTCCTTAAAACGTGGTTTTCTAACAAATTTTGACGAAAGAAAACTCTCCTGTGGGTTCTCTTTTGAGGCTACACTTTTAGACGTACACGCCACACCAAATCTTTTCGAGTTACAACGTGTTGTTTAGGACATACAAGCTAGTTTTGCAAGATGCGTTATTTCTCTCATAAAGTGCTCCCATTACGTACATATTTTCTTTACTCTGCCACACTGTATTTCCTTATAACGTGGTATTCTTACATATTCTTTCGAGAGAAAACTCTCCTGTGCGTTCTCTTTGGAGGCTACAGGCTTAGACATTCACGCAACACCAAAGCTTTTCGAGTTACAACGTGTTGTTTAGGAAAAACAAGATAATTTCGCATGATGCGGGATTCCCTTAAAACGTGGTTTTCTGAAAAGTGTTGACGAAAGAAAATTCTCCTGTGGGTTCTCTTTTGAGGCTACACGTTTAGATGTTCACGCCACACCAAATCCTATCGAGTTATAACCTGTTGTTTAGGATATACAAGCTACTTTTGTACTGTGTGTTATTTCTTCTCGTAAAGCTTAACTGTTTCCAATAAGTATGTATTTGTCTTTACTCTGCAACACTGTATTTCCTTATAACGTGGTATTCCTACATATTCTTTCGGGAGAAAACTCCCCTGTGCGTTCTCTTTTGAGGCTACACGTTTAGACGTACACACCACACCAAATCTTTTTGATTTACAACTTGTTGTTTAGGAGATACAAGCTAATTTTTTTACGATGAATTATTTCTTCTCGTAAAGTTTAAGTGTTTCCAATACGTATGTACTTGCCTCTACTCTGCCACACTGTATTTCCTTATAACGTGATATTCTTACATATTCTTTCGAGAGAAAACTCTCCTGTGCGTTCTCTTTGGAGGCTACACGCTTAGACATTCACCCAACACCAAAGCTTTTCGAGTTACAACGTGTTGTTTAGGAAAAACAAGATAATTTCGCATGATGCGGGATTTCCTTAAAACGTGGTTTTCTGACAAATTTTGACGAAAGAAAATTCTCCTGTGGGTTCTCTTTTGAGGCTAAACATTTAGACGTACACGCCACACCAAATATTTTTGAGTTACAACTTGTTGTTTAGGAGATACAAGCTAATTTTTTAACGATGAATTATTTCTTCTCGTAAAGTTTAAGTGTTTCCAATACGTATATATTTGCCTCTACTCTGCAAGACTGTATTTCCTTATAAAGTGGTATTCTTACATATTCTTTCAAGAGAAAACTCTCCTGTGCATTCTCTTTGGAGGCTACACACTTAGACATTCACGCAACACCAAAGCTTTTCGAGTAACAACGTGTTGTTTAGGAAAAACAAGATAATTTCGCATGATGCGGGATTTCCTTAAAACGTGGTTTTCTGACAAATTTTGACGAAAGAAAATTTTCCTGTGGGTTCTGTTTTGAGGCTTCACGTTTAGACGTACACGCCACACCAAATCCTTTCGAGTTCTAACGTGTTGTTTAGGATATACAAGCTAATTTTTTACTATGTGTTATTTCTTCTCGTAAAGTTTAAGTGTTTCCAATAAGAATGTATTTGTCTTTACTGTACAACACTGTATTTCCTTATAACGTAGTATTCCTACATATTCTTTCGGGAGAAAACTCTCCTGTGCGTTCTCTTTTGAGGCTACACGTTTAGACGTACACACCACACCAAAACTTTTTGAGTTACAACTTGTTGTTTAGAAGATACGAGCTAATTTTTTAACGATGAATTATTTCTTCTCGTAAAGTTTAAGTGTTTCCAATATGTATATATTTGCCTCTACTCTGCAACACTGTATTTCCTTATAACGTGGTATTTTTACATATTCTTTCGAGAGAAAACTCTCCTGTGCGTTCTCTTTGGAGGCTACACGCTTAGACATTCACGCAACACCAAAGCTTTTCGAGCTACAATGTGTGTTGATTAGGAAAAACAAGATAATTTCGCACGATGCGGGATTTCCTTAAAACGTGGTTTTCTGACAAATTTTGATGTAAGAAAATTCTCCTGTGGGTTCTCTTTTGAGGCTACACGTTTAGATGTACACGCCACACCAAATCTTTTTGAGTTTACACGTGTTGTTTCGGAGATACAAGCTAATTTTGTACCATGCGTTATTTCTTCTCATAATGTGTTTCCAATACGTACGTATTTGTCTTTACTCTGCAGCAATATATTTCCTTATAACGTGGTATTCTTACATATTCTTTCAAGAGAAAACTCTCCTGTGCATTCTCTTTTGAGGCTACACGCTTAGGCATACAAGCAACACCAAAGATTTTCTAGTTTCAACGTGTTGTTTAGGAACAACAAGATAATTTCGCATGATGCGGGATTTCCTTAAAACGTGGTTTTCTGACAAATTTTGAGGAAAGAAAACTCTCCTGTGGGTTCTCTTTTGAGGCTACACTTTTAGACGTACACGCCACACCAAATCCTTTCGAGTTACAACGTGTTGTTTAGGACATCCAAGCTAATTTTGCAAGATGCGTTATTTCTCTCATAAAGTGCTTCCATTACATATGTATTTGTCTTTACTCTGCCACACTGTATTTCCTTATAACGTGGTATTCTTACATATTCTTTCGAGAGAAAACTCTCCTGTGCGTTCTCTTTTGGGGCTACATGCTTACAGATACACCCAACACCAAAGCTTTTCACGTTAAAACGTGTTGTTTAGGAACAACTAGATAATTTCTCACGAAGCGGGATTTCCTTAAAATGTGGTTTTCTGAAAAATTTTGACGAAAGAAAATTCTCCTGTGGGTTCTCTTTTGAGGCTACACGTTTAGACGTACACGCCACACCAAATCATTTCGAGTTACAACGTGTTGTTTAGGAGATACAAGCTAATTTTTTACGATGCTTTTTTTCATCTCTTAAAGTTTATGGGTTTCCAATACATACATATTTGTCTTTACTCTGCAACACTGTATTTCCTTATAACGTGGTATTCTTACATATCCTTTAAAGAGAAAACTCTCCTGTGCGTTCTTTTTTGAGGCTACACGCTTAGATATACACGCAACACCAAAGCTTTTCGCGTTACAACATGTTGTTTAGGAAAAAACAAGATAATTTCGCACGATGAAGGATTTCCTTAATGCGTGGTTTTCTGACAAATTTGACCAAAGAAAATTCTCCTATGGGTTCTCTTTTGAGACTACACGTTTAGATGTACAGGCCACACCAAATCTTTTTAAGTTACAACGTGTTGTTTAGGAAATACAAGCTAATTTTGTACGATGCGTTATTTCTTCTCATAAAGTGTTTCAAATACATACGTATTTGTCTTTACTCTGTAAAACTGTATTTCCTTATAACGTAGTATTCTTACATATTTTTGAGAGAAAACTCTCCTGTGCATTCTCATTTGAGGCTACACGCTTAGACATACACGCAACAGCAAAGCTTTTCGAGTTACAACGTGTTGTTTAGGAAGAACAAGATAATTTCTCACGATGCGGGATTTCCTTAAAACGTGGTTTTCTGACAAATTTTGACGAAAGAAAATTCTCCTGTGGGTTCTCTTTTGAGGCTACACGTTTAGACGTACACGCCACACCAAATCTTTTCGAGATACAACGTGTTGTTTAGGAGATACAAGCTAATTTTGCATGATGCGTTATTTCTTCTCGTAAAGTGTTTCCAATAAGTACATATTTGTCTATACTCTGCAAAACTGTATTTCCTTATATCGTGGTATTCCTACATATTCTTTCGAGAGAAAACTACCCTGTGCGTTCTCTTTGGAGGCTACACGCTTAGACATACATGCAACAACAAAGCTTTTCGAGTTACAACGTGTTGATTAGGAAAAACAGGATAATTTCTCACGATGCGGGATTTCCTTAAAATGTGGTTTTCTGACAAATTTTGACGTAAGAAAATTCTCCTGTGGGTTCTCATTTGAGGCTACACATTTAGACGTACACGCCACACCAAATCTTTTTGAGTTACCACGTGTTGTTTAGGAGATACAAGCTAATTTTGTACCATGCGTTATTTTTTCTCATAATATGTTTCCAATACGTATGTATTTGTCTTTACTCTGCAGCAATATATTACCTTATAACGTGGTATTCTTACATATTCTTTCGAGAGAAAGCTCTCCTGTGCATTCTCTTTTGATGCTACACGCTTACACATACACCCAACACCAAAGCTTTTCGAGTTACAATGTTTTGTTTATGAAAAACAAGATAATTGCGCACAATGCGGGATTTCCTTAAAACGTGGTTTTCTGACAAATTTGGTGAAAGAAAATTCTCCTGTGGGTTCTCTTTTGAGGCTACATGTTTAGACGTACACGCCACACCAAATCTTTTCAAGTTACAACGTGTTGTTTAGGAGATACAAGCTAATTTTGTACGATGCATTATTTCTTCTCCTAAAGTGTTTCCAATACTTACATATTTGTCTTTACTCTACAACACTGTATTTCCATATAACATGGTATTCGTACATATTCTTTCGAGAGAAAACTCTCCTGTGCATTCTCTTTTGAGGCTACACGCTTAGACATACACGCAACACCAAAGCATTTCGAGTTAGAACGTGTTGTTTAGGAGAAACAAGATAATTTCGCACGATGCGGGAATTCCTTAAAACGTGGTTTTCTGACAAATTTTGAGGAAAGAAAATTCTCCTGTGGGTTTTCATTTGAGGCTAAACGTTTAGACGTACACGCCACACCAAATGTTTTCGAGTTACAACGTGTTGTTTAGGAGATACAAGCTAATTTTTTACGATGCTTTATATCTTCTTGTAAAGTTTAAGTGTTTCCAAAAGGAACTAATTTATTTTTAATTTGTCACAATGTATTTCCTTATAACGTGGTATTCTTACATACTCGTTCGAGAGAAAGCTCTCCGGTGCTTTCTCTTTTGAGGCTACATGCTTAGACATACACGCAACACCAAAGATTTTCGAGTTACAATGTGTTGTTTAGGAAAAACAAGATAGTTTCGCACGATGCGGGATTTCCTTAATAAGTGGTTTTCTGACAAATTTTGACGAAAGAAAATTCTCCTGTGGGTTCTCTTTTGAGGCTACACATTTAGACGTACATACCACACCAAATCTTTTCGAGTTACAACGTGTTGTTTAGGAGATACAAACTAATTTTTTACGATGCGTTATTTCTTCTCATAAAGTGTTTCAAATACATACGTATTTGTCTTTACTCTGCAAAACTGTATTTCCTTATAATGTGGTATTCTTACATGTTCTTTCGAGAGAAAACTCTCCTGTGCATTCTCTTTTGAGGCTACACGCTTAGACATTCACACAACACCAAAGCTTTTCGAGGTACAACGTGTTGTTTAAGAAAAACAAGATAATTTAACATGATGCGGGATTTCCATAAAACATGGTTTTCTGACAAATTTGGCGAAAGAAAATTCTCCTGTGGGTTCTCTTTTGAGGCTACACGTTTAGACGTACATGCCAAACCAAATCTTTTTGAGTTACAACGTGTTGTTTAGGAGATACAAGCTAATTTTTTATGATGCGTTATTTCTTCTCGTAAAGTTTTTCCAATAAATAAGTATTTGTCTTTACTCTGCAAAACTGTATTTCCTTATAACATGGTATCTTACATATTCTTTCGAGAGAAAACTATCCTGTGCGTTCTCTTTGGAGGCTACACGCTTAGACATACACACAACACCAAAGCTTTTCGAGTTACAACGTGTTGATTAGGAAAAACAAGATAATTTCGCACGATGCGGGATTTCCTTAAAATGTGGTTTTCTGACAAATTTTGACGTAAGAAAATTCTCCTGTGGGTTCTCTTTTGAGGCTACACATTTAGACGTACACGCCACACCAAATCTTTTTGAGTTACCACGTGTTGTTTAGGAGATACAAGCTAATTTTGTACCATGCATTATTTCTTCTCATAATATGTTTCCAATACGTATGTATTTGCCTCTACTCTGCAGCAATGTATTTCCTCATAACGTGGTATTCTTACATATTCTTTCGAGAGAAAACTCTCCTGTGCATTCTCTTTTGAGGCCACACACTTGCACATACACCCAACACCAAAGCTTTTAGAGTTACAATGTTTTGTTTATGAAAAACAAGATAATTGCGCACAATGCGGGATTTCCTTAAAACGTGGATTTCTGACAAATTTTGATGAAAGAAAATTCTCCTGTGGGTTCTCTTTTGAGGCTACATGTTTAGACGTATACGCCACAACAAATCTTTTCGAGTTACAACGTGTTGTGTAGGAGATACAAGCTCATTTTGTACGATGATTTATTTCATCTCGTAAAGTTTATGGGTTTCCAATACATACGTATTTGTCTTTATTCTGCAACACTGTATTTCCTTATAACGTGGTATCCTTACAAATTCTATCGAGAAAAAACTCTCCTGTGCATTCTCTTTTGAGGCTACATGCTTAGACATACACGCAACACCAAAGCTTTCGAGTTACAACGTGTTGTTTAGGAAAAACAAGATAATTTCGCACGATGCGGGATTTACTTAAAACGTGGTTTCTGAAAAATTTTGACGAAAGAAAATTCTCCTGTGGGTTCTCTTTTGAGGCTACACGTTTAGACGTACACGCCACACCAAATCTTTTCGAGTTACAACGTGTTGTTTAGGAGATACAAGCTAATTTTGTACGATGCGTTATTTCTTCTAGTAAAGTGTTTCCAATACGTACGTATTTGGCTTTAGTCTGCAACACTGTATTTCCTTATAACGTGGTATTCTTACATATTCTTTCGAGAAAAAACTCTCCTGTGCATCCTTTTTTGAGGCTACACGCTTAGACATACACGCAACACCAAAGCTTTTCGCGTTACAACGTGTTGTTTAGGAAAAACAAGATAATTTCGCACAATGAGGGATTTCCTTAATACGTGGTTTTCTGACATATTTTGACCAAAGAAAATTCTCCTATGGGTTCTCTTTTGAGACTACACGTTTTGATGTACAGGCCACACCAAATCTTTTTAAGTTACAACGTGTTGTTTAGGAAATACAAGCTAATTTTGTACGATGCGTTATTTCTTCTCATAAGTTTTTCCAATAAATAAGTATTTGTCTTTACTCTGTAAAACTGTATTTCCTTATAACGTAGTATTCTTACATATTTTTGAGAGAAAACTCTCCTGTGCATTCTCATTTGAGGCTACACGCTTAGACATACACGCAACACCAAAGCTTTTCGAGTTACAACGTGTTGTTTAGGAAGAACAAGATAATTTCTCACGATGCGGGATTTCCTTAAAACGTGGTTTTCTGACAAATTTTGACGAAAGAAAATTCTCCTGTGGGTTCTCTTTTGAGGCTACACGTTTAGACGTACACGCCACACCAAATCTTTTCGAGATACAACGTGTTGTTTAGGAGATACAAGCTAATTTTGCATGATGCGTTATTTCTTCTCGTAAAGTGTTTCCAATAAGTACATATTTGTCTATACTCTGCAACACTGTATTTCCTTATATCGTGGTATTCCTACATATTCTTTCGAGAGAAAACTACCCTGTGCGTTCTCTTTGGAGGCTACACGCTTAGACATACATGCAACAACAAAGCTTTTCGAGTTACAACGTGTTGATTAGGAAAAACAGGATAATTTCTCACCATGCGGGATTTCCTTAAAATGTGGTTTTCTGACAAATTTTGACGTAAGAAAATTCTCCTGTGGGTTCTCATTTGAGGCTACACATTTAGACGTGCATTCTCTTTTGAGGCTACACGCTTACACATACACCCAACACCAAAGCTTTTCGAGTTACAATGTTTTGTTTATGAAAAACAAGATAATTACGCACAATGCGGGATTTCCTTAAAACGTGGTTTTCTGACAAATTTTGACGAAAGAAAATTCTCCTGTGGGTTCTCTTTTGAGGCTACATGTTTAGACGTACACGCCACACCAAATCTTTTCGAGTTACAACGTGTTGTTTAGGAGATACAAGCTAATTTTGTACGATGCATTATTTCTTCTCCTAAAGTGTTTCCAATACTTACATATTTTTCTTTACAACACTGTATTTCCTTATAACATGGTATTCGTACATATTCTTTCGAGAGAAAACTCTCCTGTGCATTCTCTTTTGAGGCTACACGCTTAGACATACACGCAACACCAAAGCATTTCGAGTTAGAATGTGTTGTTTAGGAGAAACAAGATAATTTCTCACGATGCGGGAATTCCTTAAAACGTGGTTTTCTGACAAATTTTGAGGAAAGAAAATTCTCCTGTGGGTTTTCATTTGAGGCTAAACGTTTAGACGTACACGCCACACCAAATGTTTTCGAGTTACAACGTGTTGTTTAGGAGATACAAGCTAATTTTTTACGATGCTTTATATCTTCTTGTAAAGTTTAAGTGTTTCCAAAAGGAACTAATTTATTTTTAATTTGTCACAATGTATTTCCTTATAACGTGGTATTCTTACATACTCGTTCGAGAGAAAGCTCTCCGGTGCTTTCTCTTTTGAGGCTACATGCTTAGACATACACGCAACACCAAAGATTTTCGAGTTACAATGTGTTGTTTAGGAAAAACAAGATAGTTTCGCACGATGCGGGATTTCCTTAATAAGTGGTTTTCTGACAAATTTTGACGAAAGAAAATTCTCCTGTGGGTTCTCTTTTGAGGCTACACATTTAGATGTACATGCCACACCAAATCTTTTCGAGTTACAACGTGTTGTTTAGGAGATACAAACTAATTTTTTACGATGCGTTATTTCTTCTCATAAAGTGTTTCAAATACATACGTATTTGTCTTTACTCTGCAAAACTGTATTTCCTTATAATGTGGTATTCTTACATGTTCTTTCGAGAGAAAACTCTTCTGTGCATTCTCTTTTGAGGCTACACGCTTAGACATTCACACAACACCAAAGCTTTTCGAGGTACAACGTGTTGTTTAGGAAAAACAAGATAATTTAACATGATGCGGGATTTCCATAAAACATGGTTTTCTGACAAATTTGGCGAAAGAAAATTCTCATGTGGGTTCTCTTTTGAGGCTACACGTTTAGAAGTACATGCCAAACCAAATCTTTTTGAGTTACAATGTGTTGTTTAGGAGATACAAGCTAATTTTTTATGATGCGTTATTTCTTCTCGTAAAGTTTTTCCAATAAATAAGTATTTGTCTTTAATCTGCAAAACTGTATTTCCTTATAACATGATATCTTACATATTCTTTCGAGAGAAAAATATCCTGTGCGTTCTCTTTGGAGGCTACACGCTTAGACATACACACAACACCAAAGCTTTTCGAGTTACAACGTGTTGATTAGGAAAAACAAGATAATTTCGCACGATGCGGGATTTCCTTAAAATGTGGTTTTCTGACAAATTTTGACGTAAGAAAATTCTCCTGTGGGTTCTCTTTTGAGGCTACACATTTAGACGTACACGCCACACCAAATCTTTTTGAGTTACCACGTGTTGTTTAGGAGATACAAGCTAATTTTGTACCATGCATTATTTCTTCTCATAATATGTTTCCAATACGTATGTATTTGCCTCTACTCTGCAGCAATGTATTTCCTTATAACGTGGTATTCTTACATATTCTTTCGAGAGAAAACTCTCCGGTGCATTCTCTTTTGAGGCCACACACTTGCACATACACCCAACACCAAAGCTTTTAGAGTTACAATGTTTTGTTTATGAAAAACAAGATAATTGCGCACAATGCGGGATTTCCTTAAAACGTGGATTTCTGACAAATTTTGATGAAAGAAAATTCTCCTGTGGGTTCTCTTTTGAGGCTACATGTTTAGACGTACACGCCACAACAAATCTTTTCGAGTTACAACGTGTTGTGTAGGACATACAAGCTCATTTTGTACGATGATTTATTTCATCTCGTAAAGTTTATGGGTTTCCAATACATACGTATTTGTCTTTATTCTGCAACACTGTATTTCCTTATAACGTGGTATCCTTACAAATTCTATCGAGAAAAAACTCTCCTGTGCATTCTCTTTTGAGGCTACACGCTTAGAAATACACGCAACACCAAAGCTTTCGAGTTACAACGTGTTGTTTAGGAAAAACAAGATAATTTCGCACGATGCGGGATTTACTTAAAACGTGGTTTCTGAAAAATTTTGACGAAAGAAAATTCTCCTGTGGGTTCTCTTTTGAGGCTACACGTTTAGACGTACACGCCACACCAAATCTTTTCGAGTTACAACGTGTTGTTTAGGAGATACAAGCTAATTTTGTACGATGCGTTATTTCTTCTAGTAAAGTGTTTCCAATACGTACGTATTTGGCTTTAGTCTGCAACACTGTATTTCCTTATAACGTGGTATTCTTACATATTCTTTCGAGAAAACCTCTTCTGTGCATCCTTTTTTGAGGCTACACGCTTAGACATACACGCAACACCAAAGCTTTTCGCGTTACAACGTGTTGTTTAGGAAAAACCAGATAATTTCGCACAATGAGGGATTTCCTTAATACGTGGTTTTCTGACATATTTTGACCAAAGAAAATTCTCCTATGGGTTCTCTTTTGAGACTACACGTTTTGATGTACAGGCCACACCAAATCTTTTTAAGTTACAACGTGTTGTTTAGGAAATACAAGCTAATTTTCTACGATGCGTTATTTCTTCTCGTAAAGTTTTTCCAATAAATAAGTATTTGTCTTTACTCTGTAAAACTGTATTTCCTTATAACGTAGTATTCTTACATATTTTTGAGAGAAAACTCTCCTGTGCATTCTCATTTGAGGCTACACGCTTAGACATACACGCAACAGCAAAGCTTTTCGAGTTACAACGTGTTGTTTAGGAAGAACAAGATAATTTCTCACGATGCGGGATTTCCTTAAAACGTGGTTTTCTGACAAATTTTGACGAAAGAAAATTCTCCTGTGGGTTCTCTTTTGAGGCTACACGTTTAGACGTACACGCCACACCAAATCTTTTCGAGATACAACGTGTTGTTTAGGAGATACAAGCTAATTTTGCATGATGCGTTATTTCTTCTCGTAAAGTGTTTCCAATAAGTACATATTTGTCTATACTCTGCAACACTGTATTTCCTTATATCGTGGTATTCCTACATATTCTTTCGAGAGAAAACTACCCTGTGCGTTCTCTTTGGAGGCTACACGCTTAGACATACATGCAACAACAAAGCTTTTCGAGTTACAACGTGTTGATTAGGAAAAACAGGATAATTTCTCACCATGCGGGATTTCCTTAAAATGTGGTTTTCTGACAAATTTTGACGTAAGAAAATTCTCCTGTGGGTTCTCATTTGAGGCTACACATTTAGACGTGCATTCTCTTTTGAGGCTACACGCTTACACATACACCCAACACCAAAGCTTTTCGAGTTACAATGTTTTGTTTATGAAAAACAAGATAATTACGCACAATGCGGGATTTCCTTAAAACGTGGTTTTCTGACAAATTTTGACGAAAGAAAATTCTCCTGTGGGTTCTCTTTTGAGGCTACACATTTAGATGTAAATTCCACACCAAATCTTTTCGAGTTACAACGTGTTGTTTAGGAGATACAAACTAATTTTTTACGATGCGTTATTTCTTCTCATAAAGTGTTTCAAATACATACGTATTTGTCTTTACTCTGCAAAACCGTATTTCCTTATAATGTGGTATTCTTACATGTTCTTTCGAGAGAAAACTCTTCTGTGCATTCTCTTTTGAGGCTACACGCTTAGACATTCACACAACACCAAAGCTTTTCGAGGTACAACGTGTTGTTTAGGAAAAACAAGATAATTTAACATGATGCGGGATTTCCATAAAACATGGTTTTCTGACAAATTTGGCGAAAGAAAATTCTCATGTGGGTTCTCTTTTGAGGCTACACGTTTAGAAGTACATGCCAAACCAAATCTTTTTGAGTTACAATGTGTTGTTTAGGAGATACAAGCTAATTTTTTATGATGCGTTATTTCTTCTCGTAAAGTTTTTCCAATAAATAAGTATTTGTCTTTAATCTGCAAAACTGTATTTCCTTATAACATGATATCTTACATATTCTTTCGAGAGAAAAATATCCTGTGCGTTCTCTTTGGAGGCTACACGCTTAGACATACACACAACACCAAAGCTTTTCGAGTTACAACGTGTTGATTAGGAAAAACAAGATAATTTCGCACGATGCGGGATTTCCTTAAAATGTGGTTTTCTGACAAATTTTGACGTAAGAAAATTCTCCTGTGGGTTCTCTTTTGAGGCTACACATTTAGACGTACACGCCACACCAAATCTTTTTGAGTTACCACGTGTTGTTTAGGAGATACAAGCTAATTTTGTACCATGCATTATTTCTTCTCATAATATGTTTCCAATACGTATGTATTTGCCTCTACTCTGCAGCAATGTATTTCCTTATAACGTGGTATTCTTACATATTCTTTCGAGAGAAAACTCTCCGGTGCATTCTCTTTTGAGGCCACACACTTGCACATACACCCAACACCAAAGCTTTTAGAGTTACAATGTTTTGTTTATGAAAAACAAGATAATTGCGCACAATGCGGGATTTCCTTAAAACGTGGATTTCTGACAAATTTTGATGAAAGAAAATTCTCCTGTGGGTTCTCTTTTGAGGCTACATGTTTAGACGTACACGCCACAACAAATCTTTTCGAGTTACAACGTGTTGTGTAGGACATACAAGCTCATTTTGTACGATGATTTATTTCATCTCGTAAAGTTTATGGGTTTCCAATACATACGTATTTGTCTTTATTCTGCAACACTGTATTTCCTTATAACGTGGTATCCTTACAAATTCTATCGAGAAAAAACTCTCCTGTGCATTCTCTTTTGAGGCTACACGCTTAGAAATACACGCAACACCAAAGCTTTCGAGTTACAACGTGTTGTTTAGGAAAAACAAGATAATTTCGCACGATGCGGGATTTACTTAAAACGTGGTTTCTGAAAAATTTTGACGAAAGAAAATTCTCCTGTGGGTTCTCTTTTGAGGCTACACGTTCAGACGTACACGCCACACCAAATCTTTTCGAGTTACAACGTGTTGTTTAGGAGATACAAGCTAATTTTGTACGATGCGTTATTTCTTCTAGTAAAGTGTTTCCAATACGTACGTATTTGGCTTTAGTCTGCAACACTGTATTTCCTTATAACGTGGTATTCTTACATATTCTTTCGAGAAAACCTCTCCTGTGCATCCTTTTTTGAGGCTACACGCTTAGACATACACGCAACACCAAAGCTTTTCGCGTTACAACGTGTTGTTTAGGAAAAACCAGATAATTTCGCACAATGAGGGATTTCCTTAATACGTGGTTTTCTGACATATTTTGACCAAAGAAAATTCTCCTATGGGTTCTCTTTTGAGACTACACGTTTAGACGTACAGGCCAGTCCAAATCTTTTTTAAGTTACAACGTGTTGTTTAGGCGATACAAGCTAATTTTGTACGATGCGTTATTTCTTCTTGTAAAGTTTTTCCAATAAATAAGTATTTGTCTTTACTCTGCAACACTGTATTTCCTTATAACGTGTCATTCTTACATATTCTTTCGAGAAAAAACTCTCCTCTGCCTTCTCTTTTGGGGCTACATGCTTAGACATACACCCAACACCAAAGCTTTTCGAGTTAAAACGTGTTGTTTAGGAAGATCTAGATAATTTCTCACGATGCGTGATTTCCTTAAAACGTGGTTTTCTGACAAAATTTGATGAACGAAAATTGTCCTATGTGTTCTCTTTTGAGGCTACACGTTTAGACGTACACACCACACCAAATCTTTTCGAGTTACAACGTGTTGTTTAGGAGATACAAGCTAATTTTTTACGATGCTTTATTTCATCTCGTAAAGTTTATGGGTTTCCAATACATACGTATTTGTCTTTACTCTGCAACTCTGTATTCCCTTATAACGTAGTATTCTTACATATTCTTTCGAGAGAAAACTCTCCTGTGTGTTCTCTTTTGAGGCTACACGCTTAGACATACACGCAACACCAAAGCTTTTCGAGTTATAATGTGTTGTTTAGGAAAAACAACATAATTTCGCACGATGCGGGATTTCCTTAAAACGTGGATTTCTGAAAATTTTTGACGAAAGAAAATTGTCCTGTGTGTTCTCTTTTGAGGCTACACGTTTAGAAGTACACGCCACACCAAATCCTTTCGAGTTACAACGTGTTGTTTGGGAGATACAAGCTAATTTTCTACGATGCGTTATTTCTTCTCGTAACGTGTTTCCAATACGTACATATTTGCCTTTAGTCTGCAACACTGTATTTCCTTATAACGTGGTATTCTTACATATTCTTTCGAGAGAAAACTC
The DNA here is from genome assembly GCF_947179515.1 of Apodemus sylvaticus. Lineage (NCBI taxonomy): Eukaryota > Metazoa > Chordata > Mammalia > Rodentia > Muridae > Apodemus > Apodemus sylvaticus. The sequence goes on along the minus strand of NW_026263096.1, from coordinate 545,514 downwards.
TCCTGTGCGTTCTCATTTGAGGCTACACGCTTAGACATACACGCAACACCAAAGCTTTTCGAGTTACAATGTGTTGTTTAGGAAGAACAAGATAATTTCCCACGATGCGGGATTTCCTTAAAACGTGGTTTTCTGACAAATTTTGACGAAAGAAAATTCTCCTGTGGGTTCTCTTTTGAGGGTACACGTTTAGACATACATGCAACACCAAAGCTTTTGGAGTTACAACGTGTTGTTTAGGAAAAACAAGATAATTTCGCACAATGCGGGATTTCCTTAAAACGTGGTTTTCTGACAAATTTGACGAAAGAAAATTCTCCTGTGGGTTCTCTGTTGAGGCTACACGTTTCAACTTACACGCCACACCAAATCCTTCGAGTTACAACGTGTTGTTTCTCGAAAGAATATGTAAGAATACCACGTTATAAGGAAATACAGTGTTGCAGACTAAAGCCAAATTCTCCAGTGGGTTCTCTTTTGAGGCTACACGTTTAGATGTAAACACCACAGCAAATCTTTTCGAGTTACAACGTGTTGTTTCGGAGATACAAGCTAATTTTGTACCATGTGTTATTTCTTCTCGTTAAGTGTTTCCAATATGTAAGAATTTGTCTTTACCCTGCAACACCGTATTTCCTTATAACGTGGTATTCTTACATATTCTTTCGAGAGAAAACTCTCCTGTGCGTTCTCTTTTGAGGCTACATGCTTAGACATACACGTAACACCAAAGCTTTTCGAGTTACAACGTGTTGTTTAGGAAAAACAAGATAATTTCGCACAATGCGGGATTTCCTAAAACCGTGATTTCTGAAAAATTTTGACGAAAGAAAATTCTCCTGTGGGTTCTCTTTTGAGGCTACGCATTTAGATGTAAACACCACACCAAACAGTTTCAAGTTACAACGTGTTGTTTAGGAGATACAACCTAACTTTGAACGATGCGTTATTTCATCTCTAAAAGTGTTTCCAATAAGTACCTATTTGTCTTTAGTCTGCAACACTGTATTTCCTTCGAACGTGGTATTCTTACATCTTATTTCAAGAGAAACACTCCTGTGCATTGGCTTTTGAGGATACAGGCTTAGACATACACGCAACAGCAAAGCTTTTCATGTTACAACGTGTTGTTTAGGAAAACCAAGATAATTTCGCACGATGCGGGATTACCATAAAACGTGATTTTCTGACATATTTTGACGAAAGAAAATTCTCCTGTGGGTTCTCTTTTGAGGCTACACATTTAGACGTACATGCCACACCAACTCTTTTCGAGTTACAACGTGTTGTTTAGGAGATACAAGCTAATTTTGTATGATGCGTTATTTCTTCTCATAAAGTGTTTCCAATACGTACGTATTTGTCTTTATTCTGCAACACTGTATTTCCTTATAACGTGGTATTCTTACATATTCTTTTGAGAGAAAACTCTCCTGTGCATTCTCTTTTGAGGCTACACGCTTAGATATACAAGTAACACCAAAGCTTTTCGAGTTACAACATGTTGTTTAGGAAAAACAAGATAATTTCGCACAATGCGGGATTTCCTAAAAACGTGATTTCTGAAAAATTTTGAAAGAAGAAAAATCTCCTCTGGGTTCTCTTTTGAGGCTACAAGTTTAGTCGTATACCCCACACCAAATCGTTTCGAGTGACAACGTGTTGTTAAGGAGATACAAGCTAATTTTGAACGATGCGATATTTCATCTCTAAAAGTGTTTCCAGTATGTACGTATTTGTCTTTAGTCTACAACACTGTATTTCCTTACAACGTGGTATTCTTACATCTTCTTTTGAGAGAAAATTCTCCTGTGGGTTCTCTTTTGAGGCTACACGAGTTACAACGTGTTGTTTAGGAGAGACAAGCTAATTTTTTATAATGCGTTAATTTTTCTCATAAAGTGTTTCCAAGCTAATTTTGAACGATGCATTATTTCTTCGTGTAGCCTCAAAAGAGAACCCTAAACAACACGTTGTAACTCGAAAAGCTTTGGTGTTGCGTGTATGTCTAAACGTGTGGCCTCAAAAGAGAAGGCACAGGAGAGTTTCTCTCGAAAGAATATGTAAGAATACCACGTTATAAGGAAATACAGTGTTGCAGAGTAAAGACAAATACATACGTATTGGAAACACTTTACGAGAAGAAATAACGCATCGTACAAAATTAGCTTGTATCTCCTAAACAACACGTTGTAACTCGAAAATATTTGGTGTGGCGTGTACGTGTAAACATGTAGCCTCAAAAGAGAACCCACAGGATAATTTTCGTTCGTCAATATTTGTCAGAAAACCACGTTTTAAGGAAGTCCCACATCGTGCGAAAGTATCTTGTTTTTCCTAAACAACATGTCGTAACTCGAAAAGCTTTGGTGTTGCGTGTATGTCTAAGCGTGTAGCCTCAAAAGAGAATGTACAGGAGAGTTTTTTTCTCGAAAGAATATGTAAGAATACCACGTTATAAGGAAATACAATGTTGCAGTGTAAATACAAATACTTATGTATAGGAAACACTTTACGAGAAGAAATAAAGCATCGTACAAAATTAGCTTTTATCTCCTAAACAACACGTTGGAACTCGAAATATTTTGTGTGTCGTGTACGTCTAAACGTGTAGCCTCAAAAGAGAAGGCACAGGAGAGTTTTCTCTCGAAAGAATATGTAAGAATACCACGTTTTAAGGAAATACAGAGTTGCAGAGTAAAGACAAATATGTACGTATTGGCAACACCTTACGAGAAAAAATAAGGCATCGTACAAAATTAGTCTGTATCTCCTAAACAACACGTTGTAACTGAAAAGGATTTGGTGTGGCGTGTACGTCTAAACGTGTAGCCTCAAAAGAGAACCAACAGGAGAATTTTCTTTGGTCAAAATTTTTCAGAAAACCACGTTTTAAGGAAATCTCGCATCTTGCGAAATTATCTTGTTTTTCCTAAACAACACGTTGTAACTCGAAAAGCTTTGGTGTTGCCTGTATGTCTAAGCGTGTAGCCTCAAGAGAGAAGGCACAGGAGAGTTTTTTCTCGAAAGAATATGTAAGAATACCACGTTTTAAGGAAATACAGTGTTGCAGAGTAAAGACAAATACATTCGTATTGGCAACACTTTACGAGAAGAAATAACGCATCGTACAAAATTAGCTTGTATCTCCTAAACAACACGATGTAACTCGAAAAGATTTGGTGTGGCGTGTACGTCTAAACGTGTAGCCTCAAAAGTGAACTTACAGGATTATTTTCTTTCGTCAAAATTTGTCAGAAAACCACGTTTTATGGAAATCCCGCATCGTGGAAATTATCTTGTTTTTCCTAAACAACACGTTGTAACTCGAAAAGCTTTGGTGCTGCGTGTATGTCTAAGCGTGTAGCCTCAAAAGAGAACGCACAGGAGAGTTTTCTCTCGAAAGAATATGTAAGAATACCGCGTTATGAGGAAATACAGTGTTGCAGAGTAAAGACAAATAAGTAAGTATTGGACACAATTTATGAGAAGAAATAACGCATCGTAAAAAATTAGCTTGTATCTCCTAAACAACACGTTGTAACTCGAAAAGATTTGGTGTGACATGTACGTCTAAACATGTACCCTCAAAAGAGAACTCACAGGAGAATTTTCTTTCATCAAAATTTGTCAGAAAACACGTTTTAAGGAAATCTCGCATCGTGCAAAATTATCTTGTTTTTACTAAACAACACGGTGTAACTCGAAAAGCTTTGGTGTTGAGTGTTTGTCTAAGCGTGTAGCCTCAAAAGATAACGCACAGGAGAGTTTTCTCTCGAAAGAATATGTAAGAATACCACGTTATAAGGAAATACAGTGTTGCAGAGTAAAGACAAATAAGTACATATTGGAAACACTTTAGGAGAAGAAATAACGCATCGTAAAACATTTGCTTGTATCTCGTAAACAACACGTTGTAACTCGAAAAGATTTGGTGTGGCTCATACGTCTAAACTTGTAGCCTCAAAAGAGAACCCACAGGAGAACTTTCTTTCGTCAAAATTTGTCAGAAAACCACGTTTTAAGGATATCCCGCATCGTGCAAAATTATCTTGTTTTTCCTAAACAACACGTTGTAACTCGAAAAGCTTTGGTGCTGCATGTATGTCTATGCGTGTAGCCACTTAAGAGAAGGCACAGGAGATTTTTCTCTCGAAAGAACATGTAAGAATACAACGTTATAAGGAAATACAGTGTTGCAGAGTAAAGACAAATACGTACTTATTGGAAACACTTTACGAGAAGAAATAACGCATCGTAAAAAATTAGCTTGTATCTCCTAAACAACACGTGGTAACTCGAAAAGATTTGGTGTGGCGTGCACGTCTAAACGTGTAGCCTCAAAAGAGAACCAACAGGAGAATTTTCTTTCGTCAAAATTTGTCAGAACACCACGTTTTAAGGAAATCCCGCATCGTGCGAACTTATCTTGTTTTTCATAAACAACACGTTGTAACTTGAAAGGTTTTGGTGTTGCCTGTATGTCTAAGTGTGTAGCCTCAAAAGGGAACGCACAGGATAGTTTTCTCTCGACAGAATATGTAAGAATACCACGTTATAAGGAAATACAGTGTTGCAGAGTAAAGACAAATACGTACGTATTGGAAACACTTTATGAGAAGAAATAACGCAGCGTACAAAATTAGCTTGTATCTCCTACACAACATGTGGTAACTCGAAAGGATTTGGTGTGGCGTGTACGTCTAAACGTGAAGCCTCAAAAGGGAACCCACAGGAGAATTTTCTTTCGTCAAAATTTGTCAGAAAACCACGTTTTAAGGAAATCCCGCATCGTGCGAAATTATCTTGTTTTTCATAAACAACACGTTGTAACTCGAAAAGCTTTGTTGTTGCCTGTATGTCTAAGTGTGTAGCCTCAAAAGGGAATGCACAGGATAGTTTTCTCTTGAAATAATATGTAAGAAAACCACGTTTTAAGAAATACAGTGTTGCAGAGTAAAGACAAATATGTACGTATTGGAAACACTTTACGAGAAGAATTAACGCATTGTACAAAATTAGCTTGTATCTCCTAAACAATACGTTGTAATTCGAAAAGATTTGATGTGGCGTGTACGTCTAAATATGTAGCCTCAAAAGAGAACACACAGGAGAATTTTCTTTCGTCAAAATTTGTCAGAATCCACGTATTAAGGAAATCCCGCATTGTGCGAAATTATCTTGTTTTTCCTGCACAACACTTCGTAACTCGAAAAGCTTTGGTGTTGCGTGTATGTCTAAATGTGTGGCCTCAAAAGAGAATGCACAGGAGAGATTTCTCTCGAAAGAATATATAAGTATACCACGTTATAAGGAAATACAGTGTTGCAGAGTAAAGACAAATAAGTACATATTGGAAACACTTTAGAAGAAGAAATAACGCATCGTAAAAAATTTGCTTGTATCTCCTAAACAACACGTTATAACTCGAAAGATTTGGTGTGGCGTGTACGTCTAAACCTGTAGCCTCAAAAGACAACGCACAGGAGAACTTTCTTTCGTTAAAATTTGTCAGAAAACCACGTTTTAAGGATATCCCGCATCGTGAAAATTATCTTGTTTTTCCTAAACAACACGTTGTAACTCGCAAAGCTTTGGTATTGCATGTATGTCTATGCGTGTAGCCACTTAAGAGAACGCACAGGAGATTTTTCTCTCGAAAGAACATGTAAGAATACAACGTTATAAGGAAATACAGTGTTGCAGAGTAAAGACAAATACATACTTTTTGGAAACACTTTACGAGAAGAAATAACGCTTCGTAAAAAATTAGCTTGTATCTCCTAAACAACACGTGGTAACTCGAAAAGATTTGGTGTGGCGTGCACGTCTAAACGTGTAGCCTCAAAAGAGAACCAACAGGAGAATTTTCTTTCGTCAAAATTTGTCAGAACACCACTTTTTACGGAAATCCCGCATCGTGCGAAATTATCTTGTTTTACATAAACAACACGTTGTAACTCGAAAAGTTTTGGTGTTGCCTGTATGTCTAAGTGTGTAGCCTCAAAAGGGAACGCACAGGATAGTTTTCTCGCGACAGAATATGTAAGAATACCACGTTATAAGGAAATACAGTGTTGCAGAGTAAAGACAAATATGTACGTATTGGAAACACTTTATGAGAAGAAATAACGCATCGTATAAAATTAGCTTGTATCTCCTACACAACATGTGGTAACTCGAAAGGATTTGGTGTGGTGTGCACGTCTAAACGTGAAGCCTCAAAAGAGAACCCACAGGAGAATTTTCTTTCGTCAAAATTTGTCAGAAAACCACGTTTTAAGGAAATCCCGCATCGTGCGAAATTATCTTGTTTTTCATAAACAACACATTGTAACTCAAAAAGCTTTGGTGTTACCTGTATGTCTAAGTGTGTAGCCTCAAAAGGGAAGGCACAGGATAGTTTTCTCTCGAAAGAATATGTAAGAAAACCACGTTTTAAGGAAATACAGTGTTGCAGAGTAAAGACAAATACGTACATATCGGAAACACTTTACAAGAAGAATTAACGCATTGTACAAATTAGCTTGTATCTCCTAAACAACACGTTGTAATTCGAAAAGATTTGGTGTGGCATGTACGTCTAAATATGTAGCCTCAAAAGAGAACCCACAGGAGAATTTTCTTTCGTCAAAATTTGTCAGAAAAGCACGTTTTAAGGAAATCCCGCATCGTGCGAAATTATCTTGTTTTTCATAAACAACACATTGTAACTCGAAAAGCTTTGGTGTTACCTGTATGTCTAAGTGTGCAGCCTCAAAAGGGAACGCACAGGATAGTTTTCTCTCGAAAGAATATGTAAGAAAACCACGTTTTAAGGAAATACAGTGTTGCAGAGTAAAGACAAATACGTACATATCGGAAACACTTTACAAGAAGAATTAAGGCATTGTACAAAATTAGCTTGTATCTCCTAAACAACACGTTGTAATTCGAAAAGATTTGGTGTGGCATTTACGTCTAAATATGTAGCCTCAAAAGAGAACACACAGGAGAATTTTCTTTCGTCAAAATTTTTCAGAAAACCACGTTTTAAGCTAATCCCCCATCGTGCAAAATCATCTCCTTTTTCCTAAACAACATGTTGTAACTCGAAAAGCTTTGGTGTTGCGTGTATGTGTAAGGATGGAGCCTCAAAAGAGAAGGCACAGGAGAGTTTTCCCTGCGTGTAGCCTCAAAAGAGAACTCACAGTAGAGTTTTCTCTCGAAAGAATATGTAAGGATACCACATTACAAGGAAATACAGTGTTGCAGAGTAAAGACTAATACATATGTATTGGAAACACTTTATGAGAGAAATAACGCATCTTGCAAAATTAGCTTGTATGTCCTAAACAACACGTTGGAACTCGAAAAGATTTGGTGTGGCATGTACGTCTAAACGTGTAGCCTCAAAAGAGTACCCACAGGAGAGTTTTATTTCTTCAAAATTTGTCAGAAAACCACGTTTTAAGGAAATCCCGCATCGTGCGAAATTATGTTGTTTTTCCTAAATAACACGTTGTAACTCGAAAAGCTTTGGTGTTGTGTGTATATCTAAGCACGTAGCCTCAAAGGAGAATGCACAGGAGAGTTTTCTCTCGAAAGAATATGCAAGAATACCACGTTATAAGGAAATACAGTGTTGCAGAGTAAAGGCAAATATTTACGTAATGGAAACACTTAAACTTTATGAGAAGAAATAACGCTTCGTAAAAAAATTAGCTTGTATCTCCTAAACAACACGATGTAACTCGAAAAGATTTGATGTGGTGTGTACGTCTAAATGTGTAGCCTCAAAAGAGAACCCACAGGAGTATTTTCTTTCGTCAAAATTTGTCAGAAAACCACGTTTTAAGGAAATCCCGCATCGTGCTAAATTATCTTGTTTTTCCTAAACAACACATTGTAACTCGAAAAGCTTTGGTGTTGCGTGTATGTCAAAGCATGTAGCCTCAAAAGAGAACGCACAGGAGAGTTTTCTCTCGAAAGAATATGTAAGAATACCACGTTATAAGGAAATACAGTGTTGCAGAGTAAAGACAAATACGTACTTATTGGAAACACTTAAACTTTACGAGAAGAAATAAGGCATCGTAAAAAATTAGTATGTATCTCCTAAACATCACGTTATAACTCGAAAAGATTTGGTGTGGTGTGTACGTCTAAACGTGTAGCCTCAAACGAGAACCCACAGGAGAATTTTCGTTCATCAAAATTTGTCAGAAAACCACGTTTTAAGGAAATCCTGCATCGTGCGAAATTATCTTGTTTTTCCTAAGCAACACGTTGTAACGCAAAAACCTTTGGTGTTGTGTGTATGTCTAAGCGTGTAGCCTCAAAAGAGAATGCAAAGGAGAGTTTTTTTCTCTAAAGAATATATAAGAATACCACGTTATTAGGAAATACAGTGTTGCAGAGTAAAGACAAATATTTACGTATTGGAAAAACTTTACGAGAAGAAATAACGCATCTTACAAAATTAGCTTGTATCTCCTAAACAACACGTTGTAACTTAAAAAGATTTGGTGTGGCGTGTACGTCTAATCGTGTAGCCTCAAAAGAGAAACCATAGGAGAATTTTCTTTGGTCAAAATTTGTCAGAAAACCACGTATGAAGGAAATACCGCATCATGCGAAATTATCTTGTTTTTCCTAAACAAAACGTTTTAACTCGAAAAGCTTTGGTGTTGCGTGTATGTCTAAGCGTGTAGCCCCAAAAGAGAACGCACAGGAGAGTTTTCTCTCGAAAGAATATGTAAGAATACCACGTTGTAAGGAAATACAGTGTTGCAGAGTAAAGGAAAATACATATGTATTGGAAACGCAACATCAAAGCTTTTCGAGTTGCAACGTGTTGTTTATGAAAAGCAAGATAATTTCGCACGATGAGTGATTTCCTTAAAACATGGTTTTCTGAGAAATATTAACGAAAAAAATTCTCCTGTGGGTTATCTTTTGAGGCTACACGTTTAGACGTGCACGCCACACCAAATCTTTTCGAGTTACAAACTGTTGTTTAGGAGATACAAGCTAATTTTTTACGATGCTTTATTTCTTCTTGTAAGGTGTTTCCAATAGGTACGTATTTGCCTTTAGTCTGCAACACTGTATTTCCTTATAACGTGGTATTCTTACATATTCTTTCGAGAGAAAACTTTCCTGTGCGTCCTCTTTTGAGGCTACACGCTTAGACATACACGCAATACCAAAGATTTTCGCGTTACAACGTGTTGTTTAGGAAAAACAAGATAATTTCGCACGAAGAGGGATTTCCTTAATACGTGATTTTCTGACAAATTTTGACCAAAGAAAATTCTCCTATGGGTTCTCATTTGAGACTACACGTTTAGACGTACAGGCCACACCAAATCTTTTTAAGTTACAACATGTTGTTTAGGAGATACAAGCTAATTTTTTTACGATGCATTATTTCTTCTCGTAAAGTTTAAGTTTTTCCAATAAGTATGTATTTGCCTCTACTCTGCAACACTGTATTTCCTTATAACGTGGTATTATTACATATTATTTCAAGAGAAAACTCTCCTGTGCGTTCTCGGATTTCCTTAAACCGTTGTGTTCTGACAAATTTTGAAGAAAGAAAATTCTCCTGTGGGTTCTCTTATGATGCTACACGTTTAGACATGCACACCACACCAAATCCTTTCGAGTTACCACGTGTTGTTTAGGAGATACAGGCTAATTTTGTACGATGTGTTATTTCTTCTAGTAAATTGTTTCCAATACGTACGTATTTGTCTTTCTCTGCAACACTGTATTTCCTTATAACGTGGTATTCTTACATATTCTTTCGAGGGAAAACTCTCCTGAGCATTCTCTTTTGAGGCTACATGTTTAGACATACAAGCAACAACAAAGCTTTTCGAGTTACAACGTGTTGTTTAGGAAAAACTAGATAATTTCGCACGATGAGAGATTTCCATAAACGTGGTTTTCTGAAAAATTTGACAATAGAAAGTTCTCCTGTGGGTTCTCTTTTGAGGCTACATGTTTAGACGTACACGCCACACCAAATCTGTTCGAGTTACAACGTGTTGTTTAGGAGATACAAGCTAATATTTTACAATGTGTTAATTCTTCTCATAAAGTGTTTGCAATACATACGTATTTGTCTTTACTCTGCAACATTGTATTTCCTTATAACGTGGTATTCTTACATATTCTTTCGATAGAAAACTGTCCTGTGCGTTCCCTTTTGTGGCTACACACTTAGACATACAGGCAACACCAAAGCTATTCAAGTTACAACATGTAGTTTAGGAAAAATTTTGTACGATGCATTATTTCTTCTCGTAAAGTGTTTCCAATATGTACTTATTTGTCTTTACTCTGCAACACTGTATTTCCTTATAACGTGGTATTCTTACATATTCTTTTGAGAGAAAACTCTCCTGTGCATTCTCTTTTGAGGCTACACGCTTAGACAAACACGCAACACCAAAGCTTTTCGAGTTACAACGTGTTGTTTAGGAAAAACAAGATAATTTCACACGATGTGAGATTTCCTTAAAACGTGGTTTCTGACAAATTTTGATGAAAGAAAATTCTCCTGTGGGTTCACTTTGGAGGCTACACGTTTAGACGTACGAGCCACACCAAATCTTTTCGAGTTACAACGTGCTGTTTAGGAAAAACAAGATAATTTCTCAGGATGCGAGATTTCCATAAAACGTGGTTTTCTGAAAAAATTTTGACGTAAGAAAGTTCTCCTGTGGGTTCTCTTATGAGGCTACACGTTTACACGTACACGCCGCACCAAATTCTTTCGAGTTACAAGGTGTTGTTTAGGAGATACAAGCTAATTTTGTACCATGCGTTATTTCTTCTCATAAAGTATTTAAAATACGTACCTATTTATCTTTAATCTGCAACACTTTATTTCCTTATAACGTGGTATTCTTACATATTCTTTCTTTTTTTTTTCTTTTTTTTTTCTTTTTCTTTTTTTTTTAGGCTTGATACAATTTATTTGCTTTTCTTTAGAATTTTTTTTATTGTTATTTTTTTTATTCGTACGATGCGGGATTTCCTTAAGACGTGGTTTTCTGACAAGTTCTAAGGAAAGAAAATTCTCCTGTGGGTTCTCTTATGAGGCTAAGCATTTAGACCTACAACGCCACACCCAAATCCTTTCGAGTTACAAGGTGTTGTTTAGGAGATACAAGCTAATTTTGTAACATGCATTAATTCTTCTCATAAAGTATTTACAATCTGTACCTATTTATCTTTACTCTGCAACACTGTATTTACTTATAACGTGGTATTCTTACATATTCTTTCGAGAGAAAACTCTCCTCTGCATTCTGTTTTGAGGCTACACGCGTAGACATACACCACGCCACACCAAAGCTTTTCGTGTTACAACATTTTGTTTGTGAAAAACAAGATAATTTCGCAGGATGCGAGATTTCCTTAAAACGTGGTTTCTGACAAATTTTCATGAAAGAAAATTCTCCTGTGGGTTCTCTTTTGAGGCTACACGAAGAAATAATGCATCGTTCAAAAATTAGCTTGTATCTCCTAAACAACACGTTGTAACTCAAAAAGATTTGGTGTGGGCGTGTACATCTAAACGTGTAGCCTCAAAAGAGAACCCACAGGAGAGTTTTCTCTCGAGGAGAACATGTAAGAATACCACGTTATAAGGAAATACAGTGTTGCAGAATAAAGACAAATATGTACACATTGTAAACACTTTACGAGAAGAAATAAGGCATCATACAAAAATTAGCTTGTATCTCCTAAACAACACGTTGTAACTCGAAAAGATTTGGTGTGGCATGTACGTCTAAATGTGTAGCCTCAAAAGAGAACCCACAGGAGAATTTTTGTTCTTGTCGAAAATATGTCAGAAAACCACGTTTTAAGGAAATCCCGCATCGTGTGAAATTATCTTGTTTTTCTTAAACAACACGTTGTAACTTGAAAAGATTTGGTGTTGCGTGTATGTCTAAGCATGTAGCCTCAAAAGCGAATGCACAGGAGAGTTTTCTCTTGAAAGAAGATGTAAGAATACCACGTTCTAGGAAATACAGTGTTGTAGACTAAAGATAAATATGTACGTAATTGGAAACACTTTTAGAGATGAAATAATGCATCGTTCAAAATTAGCTTGTATCTCCTTAGTTCAAAATTAGCTTGTATCTCCTTAACAACACGTTGTAACTCGAAACGATTTGGTGTGGCGTGTACGACTAAACGTGTAGTCTCAAAAGAGAACCCAGAGGAGAATTTTCTTTCTTCAAAATGTTTCAGAAATCACGTTTTTAGGAAATCCCGCATTGTGCGAAATTATCTTGATTTTCCTAAACAACACGTTGTAACTCGAAAAGCTTTGGTGTTACGTGTATGTCTAAGCGTGTAGTCTCAAAAGAGATGGCAGAGGAGAGTTATCTCTCGAAAGAATATGTAAGAATACCACGTTATAAGGAAATACAGTATTGCGGAATAAAGACAAATACGTATGTATTGGAAACACTTTACGAGAAGAAATAAAACATCGTTCAAAATTAGTTTGTATCTCCTAAACAACACGTTGTAACTCGAAAAGATTTGGTGTGGCGTGTATGTCTAAGCGTGTAGCGTCAAAAGAGAACGCACAGGAGAGTTTTCTCTCGAAAGAATATTTAAGAATACCACGTTAAAAGGAAATACAGTGTTGCAGAATAAAGACAAATACGTACATATTGGAAACACTTTATGAGAAGAAATAACGCATCGTACAAAATTAGCTTGTATCTCCTAAACAACACATTGTAACTCGAAAAGAGTTGGTGTGGCATGTACGTCTAAATGTGTAGCCTCAAAAGAGAACCCACAGGAGAATTTTCTTTCGTCAAAATATGTCAGAAAACCACGTTTTACGGTAATCCCGCATCGTGTGAAATTATCTTGTTTTTCCTAAACAACACGTTGTAACTTGAAAAGCTTTGGTGTTGCGTGTATGTCTAAGCGTGTATCCTCAAAAGCGAACGTACAGGAGTGTTTTCTCTCGAAATAAGATGTAAGAATACCACGTTCTAAGGAAATACAGCGTTGCAGACTAAAGACAAATAGGTACTTATTGGAAACACTTTTAGAGATGAAATAACGCATCGTTCAAAATTAGCTTGTATCTCCTAAACAACACGTTGTAACTCGAAAAGATTTGGTGTGGCGTGTACGTCTAAATGTGTAGCCTCAAAAGAGAACCCACAGGAGAATTTTCTTTCATCAAAATTTTTCAGAAATCACGTTTTTAGGAAATCCCGCATTGTGCGAAATTATCTTGTTTTTCCTAAACAACACGTTGTAACTCGAAAAGCTTTGGTGTTACATGTATGTCTAAGCATGTAGCCTCAAAAGAGAACCCACAGGAGAGTTTTCTCTCGAAAGAATATGTAAGAATACCACGTAATAAGGATACTGTGTTGCAGAGGAAAGAGAAATACTTATGTATTGGAAAAACTTAATGAGAAGAAATAACGCATGGTAAAAAATTAGCTTGTATCTCCTAAACAACACGTTGTAACTCGAAAAGATTTGGTGTGATGTTTACATCTAAACGTGTAGCCTCAAAAGAGAACCCACAAGAGAATTTTCTTTCGTCAAATTTTTTTCAGAAAACCACGTTTTAAGGAAGTCCTGCATCGTGCGAAATCATCTTGTTTTTCCTAAACAACACGTTGTAACTCGAAAAGCTTTGGTGTTGCGTGTATGTCTAAGCGTGTAGCCTCAAAAGAGAAGGCACAGTAGTGTATTCTCTCGAAAGAATATGTAAGAATACCACGTTATAAGGAAATACAGTGTTGCAGAGTAAAGACAGATACTTACTTATTGGAAACACTTTACGAGAAGGAATAATACATAGTACAAAATTAGCTTGTATTTCCTAAACAACACGTTGTAACTCGAAGGATTTGGTGTGGCATGTAATTTGAAACTTGTAGCCTCAAAAGAAAACCCACAGGAGAATTTTCTTTTGTCAATATTTGTCAGAAAACCACGTTTTAAGGAAATCCCGCATTGTGCGAAATTATCTTGTTTTTCCTAAACAACACGTTATAACTCGAAAAGCTTTGGTGTTGCGTGTATGTCTAAACGTGTGGCCTCAAAAGAGAACGGACAGGAGAGTTTTCTCTCGAAAGAATATATAAGAATACCACGTTATAAGGAAATACAGTGTTGCAGAGTAAAGACAAATACGTATGTATGGGAAACACTTTACGAGAAGAAATAACACATCGTAAAAAATTAGCTTGTATCTCCTAAACAACACGTGGTAACTCGAAAAGATTCAGTGTGGCGTGTACGTCTAAACCTGTAGCCTCAAAAGAGAAGACACAGTAGAATTTTCTTTCGTCAAAATTTGTCAGAAAACCACGTTTTAAGGAAATCCCGCATCGTGCGAAATTATCTTGTTTTTCCTAAACAACACGTTGTAACTCGAAAAGCTTTGGTGTTGCGTGTATGTCTAAGCGTGTAGCCTCTAAAGAGAACTCCCAGGAGAATTTTCTCTTGAAAGAACATGTAAGAATACAATGTTATAAGGAAATAGAGTGTTGCAGAGTAAAGACAAATGCGTACTTATTGGAAACACTTTAAGAGAAGAAATAACACATAGTACAAAATTAGCTTGTATCTCCTAAATGCTTGGTAACTGGAAAGGATTTGGTGTGGCGTGCACGTCTAAACGTGTAGCATCAAAAGAGAACCCACAGGAGAATTTTCTTTCCTCAAAATTTGTCACAACACAATGGTTTAAGGAAATCCCGCATTGTGCGAAATTATCTTGTTTTTCATAAACAACACGTTGTAATTCGAAAAGCATTGGTGTTGCCTGTATGTCTAAATGTGTAGCCTCAAAAGGGAATGCAAAGGATAGTTTTCTCTCGAAAGAATATGTAAGAATACCATGTTATAAGGAAATACAGTGTTGCAGAGTAAAGACAAATACGTACGTTTTGGAAACACTTTACGAGAAGAATTAACGCATCGTACAAAATTAGCTTGTATCTCCTAAACAACACGTTGTAACTCGAAAAGGTTTGGCGTGGCGTGTACTTCTAAACATGTAGCCTCAAAAGAGAACCCACAGGAGAATTTTCTTTCGTCCAAATTTTTCAGAAAACCACGTTTTAAGGAAATCCCCCATCGTGCGAAATCATCTTCTTTTTCCTAAACAACATGTTGTAACTCGAAAAGCTTTGGTGTTGCGTGTATGTGTAAGCGTGGAGCCTCAAAAGAGAAGGCACAGGAGAGTTTTCTCTCGAAAGAATATGTAAGAATCCCACGTTATAAGGAAATACAATTTTGCAGATTAAAGACAAATAAGTACAGATTGGAAACACTTTAGGAGAAGAAAGAATGCATCTTAAAAAATTAGCTTGTATCTCCTAAACAACATGTTGTAACTCGAAAAGATTTGGTGTGACGTGTACGTCTAAACGTGTAGCCTCAAAAGAGAACCCCAGGAGAATTTTCTTTCTTTCTTTTTTTTTTTTTTACCTTTTTTAAATTAAATATTTTCTTTATTTACATTTTAAATATTATCTGCATTCCTGGTTTCCCCTCTGAAAACACACTATCCCATAACCCCTTCTCCCTGCTCACCAACCCATCCACTCCCACTCCTTTTTTTTTTGTCTTATTTTTTTTTAGTGTTAACTTTTTTTTATTCGATATAATTTATTTACATTTCAAATGATTTCCCCTTTTCTAGCCCCCCCACTCCCGAAAGTCCCGAAAGCCCCCTTCTCTTCCCCTGTCCTCCCATCTACCCCTTCCCACTTCCCCGTTCTGGTTTTGCTAAATACTGTTTCACTGAGTCTTTCCAGAACCAGGGGCCACTCCTCCTTTCTTCTTGTACCTCATTTGATGTGTGGATTATGTTTTGGGTATTCCAGTTTTCTAGGTTAATATCCACTTATTAGTGAGTGCATACCATGATTCACCTTTTGAGTCTGGGTTACCTCACTTAGTATGATATTCCCTAGCTCCATCCATTTGCCTAAGAATTTCATGAATTCATTGTTTCTAATGGCTGAATAGTGCTCCACTGTGTAGATATACCACATTTTTTGCATCCACTCTTCTGTTGAGGGATACCTGGGTTCTTTCCAGCATCTGGCAATTATAAATAGGGCTGCTATGAACATAGTAGAACATGTATCCTTATTACATGGAGGGGAGTCTTCTGGGTATATGCCCAGGAGTGGTATAGCAGGATCTTCTGGATGTGAGGTACCCAGTTTTCGGAGGAACCGCCAGACTGATTTCCAGAGTGGTTGTACCAATTTGCAACCCCACCAGCAGTGGAGGAGTGTTCCTCTTTCTCCACACCCTCTCCAACACCTGCTGTCTCCTGAATTTTTAATCTTAGCCATTCTGACTGGTGTAAGATGAAATCTTAGGGTTGTTTTGATTTGCATTTCCCTGATGACTAATGAAGTTGAGCATTTTTTAAGATGCTTCTCCGCCATCCGAAGTTCTTCAGGTGAGAATTCTTTGTTTAACTCTGTACCCCATTTTTTAATAGGGTTGTTTGGTTTTCTGGAGTCTAACTTCTTGAGTTCTTTATATATATTGGATATTAGCCCTCTATATTATGTAGGATTGGTGAAGATCTTTTCCCAATTTGTTGGTTTCCGATTTTTCCTCTTGATGGTGTCCTTTGCCTTACAGAAACTTTGTAATTTCATGAGGTCCCATTTGTCAATTCTTGCTCTTAGAGCATACGCTATTGGTGTTCTGTTCAGAAACTTTCTCCCTGTACCGATGTCCTCGAGGTTCTTCCCCAGTTTCTTTTCTATTAGCTTCAGAGTGTCTGGCTTTATGTGGAGGTCCTTGATCCATTTGGATTTGAGCTTAGTACAAGGAGACAAGGATGGATCAATTCGCATTCTTCTGCATGCTGACCTCCAGTTGAACCAGCACCATTTGTTGAAAAGGCTATCTTTTTTCCATTGGATGTTTTCAGCCTCTTTGTCAAGGATCAAGTGGCCATAGGTGTGTGGGTTCATTTCTAGATCTTCAATCCTGTTCCATTGATCCTCCTGTCTGTCACTGTACCAACACCATGCAGTTTTTAACACTATTGCTCTGTAGTATTGCTTGAGGTCAGGGATACTGATTCCCCCAGATTTTCTTTTGTTGCTGAGAATAGTTTTAGCTATCCTGGGTTTTTTGTTGTTCCAGATGAATTTGATAATTGCTCTTTCTAACTCTGTGAAGAATTGAGTTGGGATTTTGATGGGTATTGCATTGAATCTGTATAGTGCTTTAGGCAGAATGGCCATTTTAACTATATTGGTTCTACCGATCCATGAGCATGGGAGGTTTTCCCATTTTTTGAGGTCTTCTTCCATTTCCTTCTTCAGAGTCTTGAAGTTCTTGTCATACAGATCTTTCACATGTTTGGTAAGGGTCACCCCAAGATACTTTATACTGTTTGAGGCTATTGTGAAGGGGGTCATTTCCCTAATTTCTTTCTCAGCCTGCTTATCCTTTGAGTATAGGAAGGCCACTGATTTGCTTGAGTTGATTTTATAACCTGCCACTTTGCTGAAGTTGTTTATCAGCTGTAGGAGCTCTCTAGTGGAGTTCTTTGGGTCACTTAGGTAGACGATCATGTCGTCTGTAAATAATGATAGTTTGACTTCTTCCTTTCCAATTTGTATCCCTTTGACCTCCTTATGTTGTAGAATTGCCCGAGCTAGTACCTCAAGTACAATATTGAAAAGATAAGGAGAAAGGGGGCAGCCTTGTCTGGTCCTTGATTTCAGTGGGATTGCTTCAAGTTTCTCTCCATTTAGTTTGATGCTGGCTACCGGTTTGCTGTATATTGCTTTTACTATGTTTAGGTATGGGCCTTGAATTCCTGTTCTCTCCAAGACTTTAAGCATGAAGGGATGCTGAATTTTGTCAAATGCTTTTTCAGCATCCAATGAAATGACCATGTGGTTTTGTTATTTGAGTTTGTTTATGTAGTGGATTGTATTGATGGATTTCCGTATATTGAACCAACCCTGCATTCCCGGGATACAGCCTACTTGATCATGGTGGATGATCGTTTTGATGTGTTCTTGGATTCGGTTAGCAAGAATTTTATTGAGTATTTTTGCATCGATGTTCATAAGGGAAATTGGTCTGAAGTTCTCTTTCTTTGTTGGATCTTTTTGTGGCTTTGGTATCAGCGTAATTGTGGCTTCGTAGAAGGAATTGGGTAGTGTTCCTTCTGTTTCTATTTTGTGGAATAGTTTGAAGAGTATTGGTGTTAACTCTTCTTTGAAGGTCTGGTAGAATTCTGCACTGAAGCCATCTGGTCCTGTGCTTTTTTTGGTTGGAAGACTTTCTATGACTCCTTCTATTTCTTTAGGCATTATGGGACTGTTTAGATGGTCTAGTTGGTCCTGATTTAATTTTGGTATTTGGTATCTGTCAAGGAAATTGTCCATTTCCTCCAGATTCTCCAGTTGTGTTGAGTACAGGCTCTTGTAGTAGGATCTAATGATTTTTTGGATTTCCTCAGTTTCCGTTGTTATATCTCCCTTTTCATTTCTAAGTTTGTTAATTTGGATACTTTCTCTGTGCCCTTTGGTCAGTCTGGCTAAGGGTTTATCTATCTTGTTGATTTTCTCAAAGAACCAGCTCCTGGTTTTGTTGATTTTTTGTATGGTTCTCTTTGTTTCTACTTGATTGATTTCGGCCCTGAGTTTGATGATTTCCTGCCTTCTACTCCTCCTGGGTGAAATAGCTTCTTTTTGTTCTAGGGCTTTCAGTTGTGTCATTAAGCTGGTAATGTATGCTCTCTCCATTTTCTTTTTGGAGGCACTCAGGGCTATGAGTTTTCCTCTTAGCACTGCTTTCATTGTGTCCCATAGATTTGGGTATGTTGTGTTTTCATTTTTATTGTGTTCTAAAAAGTCTTTAATTTCTTTCTTTATTTCTTCCTTGACCAAGGTATCATTGAGTAGAGTATTGTTCAGTTTCCACGTGTATGTGGGTTTTCTGTTGTTTCTGTTGCTATTGAAGACCACTTTTACTCCATAGTGATCAGATAGGAGGCATGGTATTAGTTCTATCTTCTTATATTTGTTGAGGTCTGTCTTGTGACCAATTATATGGTCGATTTTGGAGAAGGTACCATGAGGTGCTGAGAAAAAGGTATATTCTTTTGTTTTAGGATAGAATGTTCTATATATATCTGTTAAATCTAATTGGTCCAAAGCTTCAATTAGTTTCATTGTGTCCCTGTTTAGTTTCTGTTTTCCTGATCGGTCCATTGAGGAAAGTGCAGTGTTGAAGTCACCCACAATTATTGTGTTAGGTGCAATGTGTGCTTTTAGTTTTAATAAAGTTTCTTTTACGAAAGAGGGTGCCCTTGCATTTGGGGCATAGATGTTCAGGATTGACAGTTCTTCTTTTTGTATTTTTCCTTTGCCCAGCAAGAAGTGTCCCTCAGGGTCTCTTTTGATGACTTTGGGTTGAAAGTCAATTTTATCTGATATTAAAATGGCTACTCCAGCTTGTTTCCTGAGACCATTTGCTTGTAAATTTGTCTTCCAGCCTTTTACTCTAAGGTAGTGTTTGTTTTTGACCCTGAGGTGTGTTTCCTGTAAGCAGCAAAATGTAGGGTCCTGTTTACGTATCCATTCAGTTAGTCTGTGTCTTTTTGTTGGGGCATTAAGTCCATTGATGTTAAGAGATATTAAGGAATAGTGATTGTTACTTCCTATCATTTTTGACGTTATTTTTTAAATTTGAATGCTTAACTTCTTTTGGGTTTGATGAAAGGTTACTATCTTGCTTTTTCCAGGGTGAAGTTTCCCTCCTTGTATTGGTGTTGTCTTCCTATTATCCTTTTTAGGGCCGGGTTTGTGGATAGATATTGGGTAAACTTGGTTTTGTCATGAAATATCTTAGTTTCTCCATCTATGGTGATTGAGAGTTTTGCTGGATATAGTAGTTTTGGTTGGCATTTGTGTTCTCTTAGAGTCTGCATGAGATCTGCCCAGGACCTTCTAGCCTTCATAGTCTCCGGTGAAAAGTCTGCTGTGATTCTGATAGGTCTTCCTTTATATGTTACTTGGCCTTTTTCTCTTACTGCCTTTAGTATTCTTTCTTTGTTTAGAACATTTGGTGTTTTGATTATTATGTGACGGGAAGTATTTCTGTTCTGGTCCAGTCTGTTTGGAGTTCTGTAGGCTTCTTCTATATTCATGGGCATCTCTCTCTTTAGGTTAGGGAAGTTTTCTTCCATAATTTTATTGAAGATATTTGCTGGCCCTTTAAGTTGTAAATCTTCACTCTCATCTATGCCTATAATCCTTAGGTTTGGTCTTCTCATTGTGTCCTGGATTTCCTGGATATTTTGGGTTACAAGCTTTTTGCATTTTGCATTTTCTTTAACTGTTGAGTCCATGGTTTCTATGGAATCTTCAGCATCTGAGATTCTTTCTTCTATCTCTTGTATTCTGTTGTTGATATTTGCATCTCTGTCCCCTGATTTCTTCCCAAGGCTTTCTATCTCAAAAGTTGTCTCCCTTTGAGTTTTCTTAGTTGTTTCTACTTCTGATTTTAGATCCTGGATGGTTTTGCTTAGCTCCTTCACTTGCATGTTTGTGTTTTCCTGTAATTCTTTAAGAGATTTTTGTGTTTCCTCTTTCATGAGCTCAGCCTGTTGACCAAAGTTCTCCTGTATTTCTTTAAGTGTTTTTTGCATTTCCTCCTTGTTGGCTTTTGTATTCTCCTGGATTTCTTTCAATGATTTTTGTGTTTCCCTTGCAAGGGCTTCTAACTTTTGATCCATTTTCTCCTGAATTTCTTTAAGTATGTCCTTCATGTGTTCCTGTACCAGCATCATGACCAGTGATTTTAAATCCAAATCTTGTTTTACTGGTGTGATGGGGTATCCAGGACATGTTGGTAGAGGAGAATTGGGTTCAGATGTTGCCATATTGCCTTGATTTCTGTTAGTGACGTTCCTGCGTTTGCCTTTTGCCATCTAGTTCTCACTGGTGTTAGTTTGTCTTGTCAGTGCTGGACTCACCAATGCAAGCTGCCCCTTCCCCGTTGGCCTCTGGTGCACAGCTTACCTCCTGCACTGCTTGTAGACAGGGTGCTGCTGCCCAGGCTGTTCAGATCCCAAAGCAGGCACCCGAAGGCTCCTGCTGGGGCCCGCTGGATTCACTGGAGCACACTGACTTCTCCCAGCTGGCCGCCCGGAAACCCAGCTAGCCACTTGCAGGTCTTGGAGATGTGGTGCTGCCGCCCAGGCTGATCTGGGCAGCAGAACTCCCAACCGGGTTGGTGCACACAAGGCTATCCTAGCTGCTCAGGCCCTGAGTCTAGGCAAAAGCCTGGCAGGCCAATGTCGGTGCAAAGTTCCCCTCAGCTGTGGGTGTTAATTGGGTGTGTCAGGTGGCTAGGATGGTGGCGTGTGCGAGTTCCCTGAGAGTGCTGGGAGAGTCTGCTGGGCTAACAACCTCCTGGCTGGGTCAGCACACAGATGGCCCAACGAGCAGCCCAGGGCCTGGGGGTCAGTCCAGGGCCTGACCGTCTGAGACCCCAGCTATGTCCGCCTCGGGCTATGCCTGTTAGCTGGTTTGGTTTTGCCTGCTAGGTCTCTCTGGCTTCCCGTAGGCAAAATGGTGGTGGTGCGCAAACTGGCCCGGATAAACAACCTCCTGGCCGGGTCGGAACACAGATGGCCCACCGAGCAGCCCAGGGCCTGGGGGCAGTCCAGGGACTGACCGTCTGAGACCCCTGCTATGTCCGCCTCGGGCTATGCCTGTTAGCCGGTTTGGTTTTGCCTGCTAGGTCTCCCTGGCTTTCCCCAGGCAAAATGGTGGTGGTGCGCGCGCCGGCCCTGGAGGAAAAAAACCTCCTGGCCGGGTTTGCACCCCGGTGGACCCCCGATCAGCTCAGGGCCTGGGTGCAGGCCAACGCCCGTCGGGCTTAGACCCCCGCGATGTTGTTCTCGGGTTATATTTGCGTACCTCAGTCTGATTTCTCTGGCTACCGAGAACCAATATGGAGCCCTCGTAACTGACTGGCGGGAGGCAGAGTTCTGATGTGGCTTCCGTGTGGTGAAAGGCACCGTAAATCCGCCGCTGCTTGCAGCCTGTCTGGCCAGCGATGGCCAGTGGTCGTGGGCACCGGGTCTGCCTGGACCCTGTCCGCTTGGTTCTACTGCTGATGGCCCTTCCTCTGGACCAGCCGCTGCTGCTGCTACTGCTGCTGCTGCCGCCACTCCCAGGCCCAAGAATTTTCTTTCATCACAATTTGTCAGAAACCACGTTTTAAGGAAATCTCGGATCGTGTGAAATTATCTTGTTTTTCATAAACAACACGTTGTAAATCGAAAAGCTTTGGTGTTGCGTGTATGTCTAAGCGTGTAGCCTCAAAAGAGAACGCACAGGAGAGTTTTCTCTCGAAAGAAAATGTAGGAATACCACGTTATAAGGAAATACAGTGTTGCAGAGTAAAGACAAATACGTACATATTGGAAACACTTTAAGAGAAGAAATAACGCATCATACAAAATTAGCTTGTATCTCCTAAACAAAACTTTGTAACTCGAAAAGATTTGGTGTGGCTCATACCTCTACAAGTGTAGCCTCAAAAGAGAACCCACAGGAGGAAATTCTTTCGTTAAAATTTTTCAGAAAACCACGATTTATGGAAATCTCGCATCATGCGAAATTATCTTGTTTTTTCCTAAACAACACGTTGTAACTCGAAAAGCTTTGGTGTTGCGTGTTTGTCTAAGCGTGTAGCCTCGAAAGAGAACGCACAGGAGAGTTTTCCCTCGAAAGAATATGTAAGAATACCACGTTATAAGAAAATACAGTGTTGCAGAGTAAAGACAAATTCGTACGTATTGGAAACACTTTATAAGAAGAATTAACGCATCTTACAAAATTAGCTTGTATCTCCTAAACAAAACGTTGTAACTCGAAAGGATTTGGTGTGGCGTGTACATCTAAACATGTAGCCTCAAAAGAGAACCCACAGGAGAATTTTCTTTCGTCAAAATTTTTCAGAAAACCACGTTTTAAGGAAATCCCGCATCGTGCGAAATTATCTTGTTTTTCCTAAACAACACGTTGTAACTCGAAAAGCTTTGGTGTTGCGTGTATGTCTAAGCATGTAGCCTCAAAAGAGAAGGCACAGGAGAGTATTCTCTTGAAAGAATATGTAAGAATACCACGTTATAAGGAAATACAGTGTTGCAGAGTAAAGACAGATACTTACTTATTGGAAACACTTTACGAGAAGGAATAATACATCGTAAAAAATTAGCTTGTATTTCCTAAACAACACGTTGTAACTCGAAGGATTTGGTGTGGCGTGTAAGTTGAAACGTGTAGCCTCAAAAGAGAACCCACAGGAGAATTTTCTTTCGTCAAAATTTGTCAGAAAACCACGTTTTAAGGAAATCCCGCATTGTGCGAAATTATCTTGTTTTTCCTAAACAACACATTGTAATTCGAAACGCTTTGGTGTTGCGTGTATGTCTAAACGTGTGGCCTCAAAGGAGAACGCACAGGACAGTTTTCTATTGAAAGAATATGTAAGAATACCACGTTATAAGGAAATACAATGTTGCAGAGTAAAGACAAATATGTATGTATTGGAAACACTTTATGAGAAGAATTAACGCATTGTAAAAAATTAACTTGTATCTCCTAAACAATACGTTGTAACTCGAACAGATTTGGTGTGGCGTGTACGTCTAAACATGTAGCCTCAAAAGAGAACCCACAGGAGAATTTTCTTTCGTCAAAATTTTTCAGAAAACCACGTGTTAAGGAAATCCCCCATCGTGCGAAATCATCTTCTTTTTCCTAAACAACATGTTGTAACTTGAAAAGCTTTGGTGTTGCGTGTATGTGTAAGCATGGAGCCTCAAAAGAGAAGGCACAGGAGAGTTTTCTCTCGAAAGAATATGTAAGAATACCATGTTATAAGGAAATACAATTTTGCAGAGTAAAGACAAATAAGTACATATTGGAAACACTTTATGAGAAGGAAGAATGGATCGTAAAAAATTAGCTTGTATCTCCTAAACAACACGTTGTAACTCGAAAAGATTTGGTGTGACGTGTATGTCTAAACGTTTAGCCTCAAAAGAGAACCCACAGGAGAATTTTCTTTCATCAAAATTTGTCAGAAACCCCGTTTAAAGGAAATCTCGCATCGTGCGAAATTATCTTGTTTTTCCTAAACAACACGTTGTAAATCGAAAAGCTTTGGTGTTGCGTGTATGTCTAAGCTTGTAGCCTCAAAAGAGAACGCACAGTAGAGTTTTCTCTTGAAAGAATATGTAGGAATACCACGTTATAAGGAAATACAGTGTTGCAGAGTAAAGACAACTACGTACGTATTGGAAACACTTTAAGAGAAGAAATAACGCATCGTACAAAATTAGCTTGTGTCTCCTAAAGAACACTTTGTAACTCGAAAAGATTTGGTGTGGCTCGTACCTCTAGAAGTGGAGCCTCAAAAGAGAACCCACAGGAGAACTTTCTTTCATCAAAATATTTCAGAAAACCACGTTTTATGGAAATCTCGCATCGTGCGAAATTATCTTGTTTTTCCTAAACAACACGTTGTAACTCGAAAAGCTTTGGCGTTGCGTGTATGTCTACACGTGTAGCCTCAAAAGAGAACGCACAGGAGCGTTTTCCCTCGAAAGAATATGTAAGAATACCACGTTATATGGAAATACAATGTTGCAGAGTAAAGGCAAATAAGTACATATTGGAAACACTTAGGAGAAGAAATAACGCATCTTACAAAATTTGCTTGTATCTCCTAAACAACACGTTGTAACTCGAAAAGATTTGGTGTGGCTCGTACGTCTACACGTGTACCCTCAAAAGAGAAACCACAGGATAACTTTCTTTCGTCAAAATTTGTCAGAAAACCACGTTTTAAGGAAATCCCGCTTCGTGCAAAATTATCTTGTTTTTCATAAACAACATGTTGTAACTCAAAAAGCTTTGGTGTTTCGTGTATGTCTAAGCCTGTAGCCTCTAAAGAGAACGCACAGGAGAGTTTTCTCTCGAAATAACATGTAAGAATACAACGTTATAAGGAAATACAGTGTTGCAGAGTAAAGACAAATGCGTAATTATTGGAAACACTTTACGAGAAGAAATAACGCATCGTAGAAAATTAGCTTGTATCTCCTAAGCAACACGTGGTAACTCGAAAGGATTTGGTGTGGCATGTATGTCTAAACGTGGAGCCTCAAAAGAGAACCCACAGGAGAATTTTCATTCGTCAAAATTTGTCAGAAAACCACGTTTTAAGGAAATCCCGCATCGTGCGAAATAATCTTGTTTTTCATAAACAACACGTTGTAACTCTAAAAGCATTGATGTTGCCTGTATGTCTAAGTGTGCAGCCTCAAAAGGGAACGCACAGGATACTTTTCTCTCGAAAGAATATGTAAGAATACCACGTTATAAGGAAATACAGTGTTGCAGAGTAAAGACAAATACGTATGTATTGGAAACACTTTATGAGAAGAATTAACGCATCGTACAAAATTAGCTTGTATCTCCAAAACAACACGTTGTAACTCGAAAAGATTTGGTGTGGCGTGTACATCTAAACATGTAGCCTCAAAAGAGAACCCACAGGAGAATTTTCTTTCGTCAAAATTTTTCAGAAAACCACGTTTTAAGGAAATCCCGCATCGTGCGAAATCATCTTCTTTTTCCTAAACAACATGTTGTAACTCGAAAAGCGTTGGTGTTGCGTGTATGTGTAAGCGTGGAGACTCAAAAGAAAAGGCACAGGAGAGTGTTCTCTTGAAAGAATATGTAAGAATACCACGTTAAAAGGAAATACAATTTTGCAGAGTAAAGACAAATAAGTACATATTGGAAACACTTTACGAGAAGAAATAATGCATCGTAAAAAATGAGCTTGTATCTCCTAAACAACACGTTGTAACTCGAAAAGATTTGGTGTGACATGTACGTCTAAAAGTGTAGCCTCAAACGAGAACCCACAGGAGAATTTTCTTTCATCAAAATTTGTCTGAAACCACGTTTTAAAGAAATAGCGCATCGTGCGAAATTATCTTGTTTTTCCTAAACAACACGTTGTAACTCGAAAAGCTTTGGTGTTGCGTGTATGTCTAAGCATGTAGCCTCAAAAGAGAATGCACAGGAGAGTTTTCTCTCGAAAGAATATGTAAGAATACCACGTTATAAGGAAATACAGTGTTGCAGAATAAAGACAACTACGTACGTATTGGAAACACTTTAAGAGAAGAAATAACGCATTGTACAAAATTAGCTTGTATCTCCTAAACAACACATTGTAACTCGAAAAGATTTGGTGTGGCTCGTACCTCTACACGTGTAGCCTCAAAAGAGAACCCAGAGGAGAACTTTCTTTCGTCAAAATTTGTCTGAAAACCACGTTTTATGGAAATCTCGCATCGTGCGAAATTATCTTCTTTTTCCTAAACAACACGTTGTAACTCGAAAAGCTTTGGCGTGCGTGTTCGTCTAAGCGTGTAGCCTCAAAAGAGCATGCACAGGAGAGTTTTCCCTCGAAAGAATATGTAAGAATACCACGTTATAAGAAAATACAGTGTTGCAGAGTAAAGATAAATAACGACATATTGGAAACAATTTAGGGAAGAAATAACGCATCGTACAAAATTTGCTTGTATCTCCTAAACAACACGTTATAACTCGAAAATATTTGGTGTGGCTCGTACTCCTACACTTGTAGCCTCAAAAGAGAACCAACAGGAGAACTTTTTTTCGTCAAAATTTGTCAAAGAACCACGTTTTAAGGAAATCCCGCATCGTGCAAAATTATCTTGTTCTTCCTAAACAACACGTTGTAACTCGAAAAGCTTTGGTGTTGCGTGTATGTCTGAGCATGTTGCCTCTAAAGACAATGCACAGGAGAGTTTTCTCTCAAAAGAACATGTAATAATACAACGTTAAAAGGAAATACAGTGTTGCAGAGTAAAGACAAATACGTACGTATTGGAAACACTTTACGAGAAGAAATAACGCATCATACAAAATTAGCTTGTATCTCCTAAACAACACGTGGTAACTCTAAAGGATTTGGTGTGGCGTGTACGTCTAAATGTGTAGCCCCAAAAGTGAACCGACAGGAGAATTTTCTTTCGTCAAAATTTGTCAGAAAACCACGTTTTAAGGAAATCCTGCATCGTGCGAAATTATCTTGTTTTTCCTAAACAACATGTTGTAACTCGAAAAGCTTTGGTGTTGCCTGTATGTCTAAGTGTGTAGCCTCAAAAGAGAACGCACAGGATAGTTTTCTCTCGAAATAATATGTAAGAATACCACGTTATAAGGAAATACAGTGTTGCAGAGCAGACAAATATGTACATATTGGAAACACTTTGCGAGAAGAAGTAACGCATCGTAGAAAATTAGCTTGTATCTCCTAAACAAAACGTTGTAACTCGAAAAGATTTGGTGCGGCGTGTACGTCTAAACGTGTAGCCTCAAAAGAGAACCCACAGGAGAATTTTCTTTCGTCAAAATTTTTCAGAAAACCACGTTTTAAGGAAATCCCGCATCGTGCCAAATCATCTTCTTTTTCCTGAACAACATGTTGTAACTCGAAAAGCTTTGGAGTTGGGTGTATGTCTAAGCTTGTAGCCTCAAAAGAGAATGCACAGGAGAGTTTTCTCTCGAAAGAATTTGTAAGAATACCATGTTATGAGAAAATACAGTGTTGCAGAATAAAGACAAATACGTACGTATTGGAAACACTTTAAGAGAGGAAATAACACATCGTACAAAATTATCTTGTATCTCCTAAACAACAATTGGAACTCGAAAAGATTTGTTGTGGCTCGTACTTCTACACGTGTAGCCGCAAAAGAGAACCCACAGGAAAACTTTCTTTCGTCAAAATTTTTCAGAAAACCACGTTTTATGGAAATCTCGCATCGTGCGAAATTATCTTGCTTTTCCTAAACAACACATTGTAACTCGAAAATCTTTGGCGTTGTGTGTATGTCTAAGCGTGTAGCCTCTAAAGAGTACGCACAGGAGAGTTTTCTCTCAAAAGAACATGTAAGAATACAACGTTATAAGGGAATACAGTGTTGCAGAGTAAAGACAAATACATACTTGATGGAAACACTTTACGAGAAGAAATAACGCATTGTAAAAAATTAGCTTGTATCTCCTAAACAACACATGGTAACTCGAAAGGACTTGGTGTGGCGTGTACGTCTAAACGTGTAGCCTGAAACGAGAACCCATAGGAGAATTTTCTTTCTTCAAAATTTTTCAGAAAATCACGTTTTAACGAAATCCCGCATCCTGCGAAATTATCTTGTTTTTCCTAAACAACAAGTTGTAACTCGAAAAGCTTTGGTGTTGCGTGTATGACTAAGTGTGTAGCCACAAAAGGGAATGCACAGGAGAGTTTTCTCTCGAAAGAATATGTAAGAATACCACGTTATAAGGAAATACAGTGTTGCAGAGTAAAGACAAATACGTACATATTGGAAACACTTTAAAAGAAGAAATATCGCATCATACAAAATTAGCTTGTGTCTCCTAAACAACTCGTTGTAACTCGAAAAGTTTTGGTGTGACGTGTACGTCTCAACGTGTAGCCTCAAAAGAGAACCCACAGGAGAATTTTCTTTCATCAAAATTTGTCAGAAACCACGTTTTAAGGAAATCTCGCATTGTGCGAAATTATCTAGTTTTTCCTAAACAACACGTTGTAACTCGAAAATCTTTGGTGTTGTGTGTATGTCTAAGCATGTAGCCTCAAAAGAGAACACACAGG
The DNA here is from genome assembly GCF_947179515.1 of Apodemus sylvaticus. Classification (NCBI taxonomy): domain Eukaryota; kingdom Metazoa; phylum Chordata; class Mammalia; order Rodentia; family Muridae; genus Apodemus; species Apodemus sylvaticus. The sequence continues at coordinate 516,714 of NW_026263096.1, read as the reverse complement.
AGAGTTTTCCCTCAAAAGAATATGTAAGAATATCACATTATAAGGAAATACAGTGTTGCAGAGTAAAGACAAATACGTATGTATTGGAAACACTTTACGAGAAGAACTAATGCATCATACAAAATTAGCTCGTATCTCCTAAACAACCGGTTGTAACTCGAAAGGATTTGGTGTGGCGTGTACGGCTAAACGTGTAGCCTCAAAAGAGAACCCACAGGAGAATTTTCTTTCGTCAAAATATGTGAGAAAACCACGTTTTAAGGAAATCCCTCATCGTGCAAAATTATCTTGTTTTTCCTAAACAACAAGTTGTAACTCGAAAAGCTATGGTGTTGCGTGTATGTCTAAGCGTGTAGCCTCAAAAGAGAATGTAAAGGAGAGTTTTTTCTCGAAAGAATATTTAAGAATACCACGTTATAAGGAAATACATTGTTGCAGTGTAAAGTCAAATACGTACATATTGGAAACTCTCTACGAGAAGAAATAACGCATCGTAAAAAATTAACTTGTTTCTCCTAAACAACACGTTGTAACTCGAAAAGATTTGGTGTGGCGTGTACGTCTAAACGTGTAGCCTCAAAAGAGAACCCACAGGACAATTTTCTTTCGTTAAATTTTTTTTCAGAAAACCGCGTTTTAAGGAAATCCAGCATCGTGCGAAATCATCTTCTTTTTCCTAAACAACATGTTGTAACTCAAAAAGCTTTGGTGTTGCGTGTATGTCTAAGCGTGGAGCCTCAAAAGCGAAGGCACAGGAGAGTTTTCTCTCGAAAGAATATGTAAGAATAGACGTTATAAAGAAATACAATATTGCCGAGTAAAGGCAAATAAGTACATATTGGAAACACTTTAGGAGAAGAAATAACGCATCGGACAAAATTAGCTTGTATCTCCTAAACAACACGTGGTAACTCGAAAAGGTTTGGTTTGGCGTGTACGTCTAAACGTGTAGCCGCAAAAGAGAACACAAAGGAGAATTTTCTTTCGTCATAATTTGTCAGAAAACCACGTTTTAAGGAAATCCCCCATCGTGCGAAATTATCTTGTTTTTCCTAAACAACAACTTGTAACACGAAAAGCTTTGGTGTTGCATGTATGTCTCAGTGTGTAGCCTCAAAAGAGAATGCACAGGAGAGTTTTCTCTCGAAAGAACATGTAAGAATACAACGTTATAAGGAAATACAGTGTTGGAGAGTAAAGACAAATACGTACATATTGGAAACACTTTACGAGAAGAAATGACACATCATAAAATATAAGCTTGTATCTCCTAAACAACAAGTGGTAACTCGAAAAGATTTGGTTTGGCGTGTACGTCTAAAAGTGTAGCCTCAAAAGAGACCCCACAGGAGAATTTTCTTTCTTCAAAATTTGTCAGAAAACCACGATATAAAGAAATCCCTCATCATGCAAAATTATCTTGTTTTTCCTAAACAACATGTTGTAACTCGAAAAACTTTGGTGTTGTGTGTATGTCTAAGCGTGTAGCCTCAAAAGAGGATGTAAAGGAGAGTTTTTTCTAGAAAGAATATGTAAGAATACCACGTTATAAGGAAATAGAGTGTTGCAGAGTAAAGACAGATACGTACATATTGGAAACACTTTACGAGAAGAAATAACGCATTGTAAAAAATTAACTTGTATCTCCTAAACAACACGTGGTAACTCGAAAAGATTTGGTTTGGCGTGTACGTCTAAACGTGTAGCCTCAAAAGAGAACACAAAGGAGAATTTTCTTTCGTCAAAATTTTCAGAAAACCACGTTTTAAGGAAATCCCGCATCGTGCGAAATTATCTTGTTTTTCCTAAACAACACCTTGTAACTCGAAAAGCTTTGGTGTTGCGTGTATGTCTCAGCGTGTAGCCTCAAAAGAGAATGCACAGGAGAGTTTTCTCTCGAAAGATCATGTTAGAATACAACGTTATAAGGAAATACAGTGTTGCAGAGTAAAGACAAATACGTACTTATTGGAAACACTTTACAAGAAGAAATTACGCATCATACAATATTAGCTTGTATGTCCTAAACAAAAAGTGGAAACTCAAAAACATTTGGTTTGGCATGTACGTCTAAAAGTGTAGCCTCAAAAGAGAACCCACAGGAGAATTTTCTTTCTTCAAAATTTGTCAGAAAACCACGTTTTAACGAAATCCCGCATCCTGCGAAATTATCTTGTTTTTCCTAAACAACAAGTTGTAACTCGAAAAGCTTTGGTGTTGCGTGTATGTCTAAGTGTGTAGCCTCAAAAGGGAATGCACAGGAGAGTTTTCTCTCGAAAGAATATGTAAGAATACCCCGTTATAAGGAAATACAGTGTTGCAGAGTAAAGACAAATACGTACATATTGGAAACACTTTACGAGAAGAATTAACGCATCGTACAAAATTAGCTTGAATCTCCTAAACAACACGTTGTTACTCGAAAAGATTTGGTGTGGCCTGTACGTCTAAACGTGTAGCCTCAAAAGAGATCCCACAGGAGAATTTTCTTTCATCAAAATTTGTCAGAAACCACGTTTTAAGGAAATCTCGCATTCTGCGAAATTATCTAGTTTTTCCTAAACAACACGTTGTAACTCGAAAAGCTCTGGTGTTGCGTGTATGTCTAAGCGTGTAGCCTCAAAAGAGAAAGCACAGGAGAGTTTTCTCTCGAAAGAATATGTAAGAATGCCACGTTATAAGGAAATACAATGTTGCAGAGTAAAGACAAACACATAAGTATTGGAAACACTTTACGAGAAGAATTAACGCGTAGTACAAAATTAGCTTGTATCTCCTAAACAACAGGTTGTAACTCGAAAAGATTTGGTGTGGCCTGTACGTCTAAACGTGTAGCCTCAAAGAAGAACCCACAGGAGAATTTTCTTTCATCAAAATTTTTCACAGAACCAAGTTTTAAGGAAATCCCGCATCGTGTGAAACCATCTTCTTTTTCCTAAACAACATATTGTAACTCGAAAAGCTTTAGTGTTGCGTGTATGTCTAAGCGTGTAGCCTCAAAAGAGAAGGCACAGGATAGTTTTCTTTCGAGAAAATATGTAAGAATACCACGTTATTAGGAAATACAATTTTGCAGAGTAAAGACAAATAAGTACATATTGGAAACACTTTACGAGAAGAAATAATACATCATACAAACTTACCTTGTATCTCCTAACAACACGTGGTAACTCGAAAAGATTTGGTTTGGCGTGTACGTCTAAACGTGTAGCCTCAAAAGAGAACCAACAGGAGAATTTTCTTTCATCAAATTAGATAACCACGTTTTAAGGAAATCCCGCATCGTGCAAAATTATCTTGTTTTTCCTAAACAACACATTGTAACTCGAAAAGCTTTGGTGTTGCGTGTATATCTAAGCGTGTAGCCTCAAAAGAGAATGCACAGGAGAGTTTTCTCTCAAAGGAACATGTAAGACTACAACGTTATAAGGAAATACAGTGTTGCAGAGTAAAGACAAAAACATAAATATTGGAAACACTTTACGAGAAGAAATGACGCATCATAAAATATAAGCTTGTATCTCCTAAACAACAAGTGGTAACTCGAAAAGATTTGGTTTGGCGTGTACGTCTAAAAGTGTAGCCTCAAAAGAGACCCCACAGGAGAATTTTCTTTCTTCAAAATTTGTCAGAAAACCACGTTATAAGGAAATCCCGCATCCTGCGAAATTATCTTGTTTTTCCTAAACAACAAGTTGTAACTCGAAAAGCTTTGGTGTTTCATGTATGTTTAAGTGTGTAGCCTCTAAAGGGAATGCCCAGGAGAGTTTTCTATCGAACGAATATGTAAGAATACCACGTTATAAGGAAATACAGTGTTGCAGAGTAAAGACAAATACGTACATATTGGAAACACTTTATGAGAAGAAATAACGCATCATTCAAAATTAGCTTGTATCTCCTAAACAACACGTTGTAACTCGAAAAGATTTGGTGTGGCCCGTATGTCTACACGTGTAGCCTCAAAAGAGAACCCACAGGAGAATTTTCTTTCGTCAAAATTTGTCAGAAAACCACGTTTTAAGGAAATCCCGCATCGTGAGAAATTATCTTGTTTTTCCTAAACAACACGTTGTAACTCGAAAAGCTTTGGTGTTGCGAGTATGTCTAAGCGTGTAGCCTCTAAAGAGTACACACAGGAGTGTTTTCTCTCGAAAGAACATGTAAGAATACAACGTTATAAGGAATACAGTGTTGCAGAGTAAAGACAAAAACATACTTGTTGGAAACACTTTACGAGAAGAAATAACGCATTGTAAAAAATTAGCTTGTATCTCCTAAACAACACGTGGTAACTCGAAAGGACTTGGTGTGACGTGTACGTCTAAATGTGTAGCCTCAAAAGAGAACCCATAGGAGAATTTTCTTTCATCAAAATTTGTCAGAAAACACGTTGTATGGAAATCTCGCTTCGTGTGAAATTTTCTAGTTTTTCCTAAACAACCCATTGTAACTCGAAAAGCTTTGGTGTTGCGTGCATGTCTAAGCGTGTAGCCTCAAAAGAGAACGCACAGGAGAGTTTTCTCTTGAACGAATATGTAAGAATACCACGTTATAAGGAAATACAGTGTTGCACAGAAAAGACAATTACGTACCATTGGAAACACTTTAAGAGAAGAAATAATGCATCGTAAAAAATTAGCTTGTATCTCCTAAACAACACGTTGTAACTAGAAAAGATTTGGTGTGGCTCGTACGTCTACACGTGTAGCCTCAAAAGAGAACCCACAGGATAACTTTCTTTCTTCAAAATTTTTCAGAAAACCACGTTTTAAGTAAATTCCGCATCGTGAAAATTATCTTGTTTTTCCTTAAAAACACGTTGTAACTCGAAAAGCTTTGTTGTTGCGTGTATGTCTAAGCGTGTAGCCTCTAAAGAGTATGCACAGGAGTGTTTTCTCTAGAAAGAACATGTAAGAATACAACGTTATAAGGAAATACAGTGTTGCAGAGTAAAGACAAATACATACTTGTTGGAAATACTTTACAAGAAGAAATAATGCATCGTAAAAAATTAGCTTGTATCTCCTAAACAACACGTGGTAACTCGAAAGGACTTCATGTGGCATGTACGTCTAAACGTGTAGCCTCAAAAGAGAACCAATAGGAGAATTTTCTTTCTTCAAAATTTGTCAGAAAATCACGTTTTAACGAAATCCCGCATCCTGCGAAATTATCTTGTTTTTCCTAAACAACAAGTTGTAACTCGAAAAGCTTTGGTGTTGCGTGTATGTCTAAGTGTGTAGCCACAAAAGCGAATGCACAGGAGAGTTTTCTCTCGAAAGAATATGTAAGAATACCACGTTGTAGGAAATACAGTGTTGCAGAGTAAAGACAAATACGTACATATTGGAAACACTTTAAGAGAAGAAATAACGCATCGTACAAAATTAGATTGTATCTCCTAAACATCACGTTGTAACTCGAAAAGATTTGGTGTGATGTATACGTCTAAACGTGTAGCCTTAAAAGAGAACCCACAGGAGAATTTTCTTTCAACAAAATTTGTCAGAAACCACGTTTTAAGGAAATCTCGCATCGTGCGAAATTATCTTGTTTTCCCTAAACAACACGTTGTAACTCGAAAAGCTTTGGTGTTGCATGTATATCTAAGCATGTAGCCTCAAAAGAGAACACACAGGAGAGTTTTCCCTCGAAAGAATATGTAAGAATATCACATTATAAGGAAATACAGAGTTGCAGAGTAAAGACAAATACATATGTATTGGAAACACTTTACGAGAAGAAATAACGCAACACACATTATTAGCTTGTATCTCCTAAACAACAGGTTGTAACTCGAAAGGATTTGGTGTGGCGTGTACAGCTAAACGTGTAGCCTCAAAAGAGAACCCACAGAAGAATTTTCTTTCGTCAAAATATGTGAGAAAACCACGTTTTAAGGAAATCCCTCATCGTGCAAAATTATCTTGTTTTTCCTAAACAACAAGTTGTAACTCGAAAAGCTTTGGTGTTGCGTGTATGTCTAAGCGTGTAGCCTCAAAAGAGAATGTAAAGGAGAGTTTTTTCTAGAAAGAATATGTAAGAATACCACGTTATAAGGAAAAACAGTGTTGCAGAGTAAAGACAAATACGTACATATTGGAAATACTTTATGAGAAGAAATAACGCATCGTAAAAAATTAACTTGTATCTCCTAAACAACACGTTGTAACTGGAAAAGATTTGGTGTGGCGTGTACGTCTAAACGTGTAGCCTCAAAAGTGAACCCACCGGACAATTTTCTTTCGTTAAATTTTTTCAGAAAACCACGTTTTAAGGAAATCCCGCATCATGCGAAATCATCTTGTTTTTCCTAAACAACATGTTGTAACTCAAAAAGCTTTGGTGTTGCGTGTATGTTTAAGCGTGGAGCCTCAAAAGCGAAGGCACAGGTGAGTTTTCTCTCGAAAGAATATGTAAGAATACCACGTTATAAAGAAATACAATTTTGCAGAGTAAAGGCAAATAAGTACATATTGGAAACACTTTAGGAAAAGAAATAACGCATCGTACAAAATTAGCTTGTATCTCCTAAACAACACGTTGTAACTTGAAAAGTTTTGGTTTGGCGTGTACGTCTAAACGTGTAGCCTCAAAAGAGAACACAAAGGAGAATTTTCTTTCGTCAAAATTTGTCAGAAAACCACGTTTTAAGGAAATCCCGCATCATGCGAAATTATCTTGTTTTTCCTAAACAACACGTTGTAACTCGAAAAGCTTTGGTGTTGCGTGTATGTCTAAGCGTGTAGCCTCAAAAGAGAATGCACAGGAGAGTTTTCTCTCAAAAGAACATGTAAGAATACAACGTTATATGGAAATACAGTGTTGCAGAGTAAAGACAAATACGTACATATTGGAAACTCTTTACGAGAAGAAATTACGCATCATGAAATATTAGCTTGTATCTCCTAAACAAAAAGTGTAAACTCACAAACATTTCGTTTGGTGTGTATGTCTAAACGTGTAGCCTCAAAAGAGAGCGCACTGGAGAATTTTCTTTCTTCAAAATTTGTCAGAAAACCACGTTTTAACGAAATCCCGCATCCTGCAAAATTATCTTGTTTTTCCTAAACAACAAGTTGTAACTCGAAAAGCTTTGGTGTTGCGTGTATGTCTAAGTGTGTAGCCTCAAAAGGATATGCAAGGAGAGTTTTCTCTCGAAAGAATATGTAAGAATACCACGTTATAAGGAAATACAGTGTTGCAGAGTAAAGACAAATACGTACATATTGGAAACACTTTAAGAGAAGAAATAAAAAATCGTACAAAATTAGCTTGTATCTCCTAAACAACAGGTTGTAACTCGAAAATATTTGGTGTGACGTGTACGTCTAAACGTGTAGCCTCAAAAGAGAACCGACAGGAGAATTTTTTATCGTCAAAATATGTACGAAAACCACGTTTTAAGGAAATCCCTCATCGTGCAATATTATCTTGTTTTTCCTAAACAACAAGTTGTAACTCGAAATCTTTGGTGTTGGGTGTATGTCTAAGCGTGTAGCCTCAAAAGAGAATGCAAAGGAGAGTTTTTTCTCGAAAGAATATGTAAGAATACCACGTTATAAGGAAATACAGAGTTGCAGAGTAAAGACAAATACGTACATATTGGAAACACATTAGAGACGAAATAACGCATCATACAAAATTAGCTTGTATCTCCTAAACAACACGTTGTAACTCGAAAAGATTTGATGTGGCATGTACGTATAAAAGTGTAGCCTCAAAAGAGAACCCACAGGAGAATTTTCTTTGGTCAAATTTGTCAGAAAACCACATATGAAGGAAATCCTGCATCGTGGGAAATTATCTTGTTTTTCCTAAACAACAGGTTGTAACTCGAAAAGATTTGGTGTTGCGTGTTTGTCTCAGTGTGTAGCCTCAAAAGAGAACACACAGTAGAGTTTTCACTAGAAAAAATATGTAAGAATACCAGGTTATAAGGAAATACAGTGTTGCAGAGTAAAGACAAATACGTACTTATTGGAAACACTTTACAAGAAGAAATAACGCATCATACAAAATTAGCTTGTATCTCCTAAACAACAGGTTGTAACTCGAAAGGATTTGGTGTGGCATGTACGTCTAAACGTGTAGCCTCAAAAGAGAACTCACAGGAGAATTTTCTATCGTCAAAATTTGTGAGAAAACCACGTTTTAAGGAAATCCCTCATCGTGAAAAATTATCTTGTTTTTCTTAAACAACACGCTGTAACTCGAAAAGCTTTGGTGTTGCGTGTATGTCTAAGCATGTAGCCTCAAAAGAGAACGCAAAGGAGAGTTCTTTCTCGAAAGAATATATAAGAATACCACGTTATAAGGAAATACAGTGTTGCAGAGTAAAGACAAATACGTACATATTGGAAACACTTTACAAGAAGAAAAAACCCATCGTACAAAATTAGCTTGTATCTCCTAAACACACGTTGTAACTCTAAATGATTTGGTGTGGCGTGTACGTCTAAATGTGTAGCCTCAAAAGAGAACCCACAGGACAATTTTCTTTGGTCAAATTTGTCAGAAAACCACGTATTAAGGAAATCCCGCATCGTGCGAAATTATCTTGTATTTCCTAAACAACGCGTTGTAACTCGAAAAGCTTTGGTGTTGCGTGTATGTCTAAGCGTGTAGCCTCAAAAGAGAACACACAGGAGAGTTTTCTCTCGAAAGAATATGTAAGAATACCACGTTATAAGGAAGTACACTGTTGCAGAATAATGACAAATACTTACGTATTGGAAACCCTTAAACTTTACGAGATTAAATAAAGCATCGTACAAAATTAGCTTGTATCTCCTAAACAACACGTTGTAACTCGAAAAGATTTGGTGTGGCGTGTACATCTAAACGTGTAGCCTCAAAAGAGAACCACAGAACAATTTTCTTTCGTCAAAATTTGTCAGAAAACCACGTTTTAAGGAAATCCCGCATCGTGAGAAATTATCTTGTTCTTCCTAAAAAACACGTTGTAACTCGAAAAGCTTTGGTGTTGCGTGTATGTCTAAGCATGTAGCCTCAAAAGAGAACGCACAGGAGAGTTTTCTCTCGAAAGAATATGTAAGAATACCACGTTATAAGGAAATACAGTGTTGCAGAGTAAAGACAAATACATACTTATTGGAAACACTTTAAGAGAAGAAATAACGCATCGTAAAAAAATTAGCGTGTATCTCCTAAACAACAGGTTGTAACTCGAAAAGATTTGATGTGGCGTGTACGGCTAAACGTGTAGCCTCAAAAGAGAAACCACAAGGAGAATTTTCTTTGGTCAAAATTTGTCAGAAAACCACGTATTAAGGAAACCCCGCATCGTGTGAAATTATCTTGTTCTTCCAAAACAACAAGTTGTAACTCGAAAAGCTTTGGTGTTGCTTGTATGTCTAAGCGTGTAGCCTCAAAAGAGAATGCACAGGAGAGTTTTCTCTCGAAAGAATATGCAAGAATACCACGTTATAAGGAAAACAGTGTTGCAGAGTAAAGGCAAATACGTACGAATTGGAAACACTTAAACTTTACGAGAAGAAATAACGCATCTTAAAAAATTAGCTTGTAACTCCTAAACAACACGTTGTAACTCAAAAAGATTTGGTGTGGCGTGTACGTCTACACGTGTAGCCTCAAAAGAGAACCCACAGAATAACTTTCTTTCTTCAAAATTTTTCAGAAAACCACGTTTTAAGTAAATCCCGCATCGTGAAAATTATCTTGTTTTTCCTTAAAAACACGTTGTAACTCGAAAAGCTTTGTTGTTGCGTGTATGTCTAAGCGTGTAGCCTCAAAAGAGAACGCACAGGGGAGTTTTCTCTCGAAAGAATATGTAAGAATACCACGTTATTAGGAAATAGAGAGTTGCAGAGTAAAGACAAAAACGTATGTATTGGAAACACTTAAACTTTACGAGAAGAAATAACGCATCGTAAAAAAAATTAGCTTGTATCTCCTAAACAGCACGGTGTAACTCAAAAAGATTTGGTGTGGTGTGTACGTCTAAAGGTGTAGCCTCAAAAGAGAACCCACAGGAGAATTTTCTTTCGTCAAAATTTGTCAGAACACCACGTTTTAAGGAAATCCTGCATCGTGGGAAATTATCTTGTTCTTCCTAAACAACACGTTGTAACTAGAAAAGCTTTGCTGTTGCGTGTATGTCTAAGCTTGTAGCCTCAAAAGAGAACGCACAGGAGAGTTTTCTCTCAAAAGAATATGAAAGAATACCACGTTATAGGGAAATACAGTGTTGCAGAGTAAAGACAAACACGTATGTATTGGAAACCCTTAAACTTTACGAGATGAAATAAAGCATCGTACAAAATTAGATTGTATCTCCTAAACAACACGTTGTAACTCGAAAAGATTTGGTGTGGCATGTACGTCTAAACGTGTAGCCTCAAAAGAGAACCCACAGGACAATTTTCTTTCGTCAAAATTTTTCAGAAAACCACGTTTTAAGGAAATACCGCATCGTGAGAAATTATCTTGTTCTTCCTAAGCAACACGTTTTAACTCGAAAAGCTTTGGTGTTGGGTGTATGTCTAAGCGTGTAGCCCCAAAAGAGAACGCATAGGAGAGTTTTCTCTCGAAAGAATATGTAAGAATACCACGTTATAAGGAAATACAGTGTGGCAGAGTAAAGACAAATACGTACGTACTGGAAACACTTTATGAGAGAAATAACGCATCTTGCAAAATTAGCTTGTATGTCCTAAACAACATGTTGTAACTCGAAAAGATTTGGTGTGGCGTGTACGTCTAAACGTGTATCCTCAAAAGAGAACCCACAGGAGAGTTTTCTTTCGTCAAAATTTGTCAGAAAACCACGTTTTAAGGAAATCCCGCATCGTGCGAAATTATCTTGTTTTTCCTAAACAAAACGTTGTAACTCGAAAAGCTTTGGGGTTGCGTGTATGTCTAAGTGTGTAGCCTCTAAAGGGAATGCAAGGAGAGTTTTCTCTCGAATATGTAAGAATAGCACGTTATAAGGAAATACAGTGTTGCAGCGTAAAGACAAATACGTACATACTGTAAACACTTTAAGAGAAGAAATAAAAATTCGTACAAAATTAGCTTGTATCTCATAAACAACACGTTGTAACTCAAAAATATTTGGTGTGACGTGTACGTCTAAACGTGTAGCCTCAAAAGAGAACCGACAGGAGAATTTTTTATCGTCAAAATATGTACGAAAACCACGTTTTAAGGAAATGCCTCTGCGTGCAAAATTATCTTGTTTTTCCTAAACAACAAGTTTTAACTCGAAAAGTTTTGGTGTTGCGTGTGTGTCTAAGCGTGTAGCCTCAAAAGAGAATGCAAAGGAGAGTTTTTTCTCGAAAGAATATGTAAGAATACCACGTTATAAGGAAATACAGTGTTGCAGAGTAAAGACAAATACGTACATATTGGAAACACTTTACGAGAAGAAATAATGCATCATAAAAAATTAGCTTGTATCTCCTAAACAACACGTTGTAACTCGAAAAGATTTGATGTGGTGTGTACGTCTAAACGTGTAGCCTCAAAAGAGAACACACAGGAGAATTTTCTTTGGTCAAATTTGTCAGAAAACCACGTATTAAGGAAATCCTGCATTGTGGGAAATTATCTTGTTTTTCCTAAACAACACGTTGTAACTCGAAAAGGTTTGGTGTTGCGTGTTTGTCTCAGTGTGTAGCCTCAAAAGAGAACACACAGGAGAGTTTTCATTAGAACGAATATGTAAGAATACCAGGTTATAAGGAAATACAGTGTTGCAGAGTAAAGACAAATACGTACTTATTGGAAACACTTTACGAGAAGCAATAACGCACCATACAAAATTAGCTTGTATCTCCTAAACAACAGGTTGTAACTCGAAAGGATTTGGTGGGGCATGTACGTCTAAACGTGTAGCCTCAAAAGCGAACCCACAGGAGAATTTTCTATCGTCAAAATTTGGGAGAAAACTACGTTTTAAGGAAATCCCTCATCGTGCAAAATTATCTTGTTTTTCTTAAACAACACGTTGTAACTCGAAAAGCTTTGGTGTTGCGTGTATGTCTAAGCATGTAGCCTCAAAAGAGAAGGCAAAGGATAGTTCTTTCTCGAAAGAATATATAAGAATACCACGTTATAAGTAAATACAGTGTTGCAGAGTAAAGACAAATACGTACATATTGGAAACACTTTACGAGAAGAAATAACGCATCGTACAAAATTAGCTTGTATCTCGTAAACAACACGTTGTAACTCTAAATGATTTGGTGTGGCATGTACGTCTAAACGTGTAGCCTCAAAAGAGAACCCACAGGAGAATTTTCTTTGGTCAAATTTGTCAGAAAACCACGTATTAAGGAAATCCTGCATCGTGCGAAATTATCTTGTTTTTCCTAAACAACACGTTTTAACTCGAAAAGCTTTGGTGTTGCGTGTATGTCTCAGCATGTAGGCTCAAAAGAGAACACACAGGAGAGTTTTCTCTCAAAAGAATATGTAAGAATACCACGTTATAAGGAAATACAGTGTTTCAGAGTAAAGACAAATAGGTACGTATTGGAAACCCTTAAACTTTACGAGATGAAATAAAGCATCTTACAAAATTAGCTCGTATCTCCTAAACAACACGTTGTAACTCGAAAAGACTTAGTGTGGCGTGTACGTCTAAACGTGTAGCCTCAAGAGAGAACCCATAGGAGAATTTTCTTTCGTCAAATATTCAGAAAACCACGTTTATGAAATCCCGCATCGTGCGAAATTATCTTGTTTTTCCTAAACAAAACCTTGTAACTCGAAAAGCTTTGGTGTTGCATGTATGTTTAAGCGTGTAGACTCAAAAGAGAGCACAGAGTAGAGTTTTCTCTTGAAAGAATGTGTAAGAATACCACGTTATAAGAAAATACAGTGTTGCAGATTAAAGACAAATACGTACTTATTGGAAATACTTTATGAGAAGAAATAACATATCGTAAAAAATTAGCTTGTATCTCCTAAACAACACGTTGAAACTCCAAAAGATTTGGTGTGGCGTGTACGTCTAAACGTGTAGCCTCAAAAGAGAACCCACAGGAGAATTTTCTTTGGTCAAAATTTGTCAGAAAACCACGTATTAAGGAAATCCCGCATCGTGTGAAATTATCTTGTTTTTCCTAAACAACGCGTTGTAACTCGAAAAGCTTTGGTGTTGGGTGTATGTCTAAGCGTGTAGCCTCAAAAGAGAACACACAGGAGAGTTTTCTCTCGAAAGAATATGTAAGAATACCACGTTATAAGGAAGTACACTGTTGCAGAATAATGACAACTACTTTCGTATTGGAAACCCTTAAACTTTACGAGATGAAATAAAGCATCGTACAAAATTAGCTTGTATCTCCTAAACAACACGTTGTAACTCGAAAAGATTTGGTGTGGCGTGTACATCTAAACGTGTAGCCTCAAAGAGAACCACAGGACAAATTTCTTTCGTCAAAATTTGTCAGAAAACCACGTCTTAAGGAAATCCCGCATCGTGAGAAATTATCTTGTTCTTCCTAAAAAACACGTTGTAACTCGAAAAGCTTTGGTGTTGCGTGTATGTCTAAGCATGTAGCCTCAAAAGAGAACGCACAGGAGAGTTTTCTCTCGAAAGAATATGTAAGAATACCACGTTATAAGGAAACACAGTGTTGCAGAGTAAAGACAAATATGTACTTATTGGAAACACTTTACGAGAAGAAATAACGCATCGTAAAAAAATTAGCTTGTATCTCCTAAACAACAGGTTGTAACTCGAAAAGATTTGGTGTGGCGTGTACGGCTAAACGTGTAGCCTCAAAAGAGAACGCACAGGAGAATTTTCTTTGGTCAAAATTTGTCAGAAAACCACGTACTAAGGAAACCCCGCATCGTGCGAAATTATCTTGTTTTTCCTAAACAACACATTGTAACTCGAAAAGCTTTGGTGTTGCGTGTATGTCTAAGCATGTAGCCTCAAGAGAGAACGCACAGGAGAGTTTTCTCTCGAAAGAATAGTTAAGAATACCACTTTATAAGGAAGTACAGTGTTGCTGAGTAAAGACAAAAGCGTACATATTGGAAAGACTTAAACTTTACGAGATGTATTAAAGCATCGTACAAAATTAGCTTGTATCTCCTAAACAACACGTTTTTACTGGAAAAGATTTGGTGTGGCTTGTACGTCTAAACGTGTAGCCCCAAAAGAGAACCCACAGGACAATTTTCTTTCGTCAAAATTTGTCAGCAAACCTCGTTTTAAGGAAATCCCGCATCGTGAGAAATTATCTTGTTCTTCCTAAACAACACGTTGTAACTCGAAAAGTTTTGGTGTTGCATGTATGTCTAAGCGTGTAGTCTCAAAAGAGAACGCACAGGAGAGTTTTCTCTCGAAAGAATATGTAAGAATACCACGTTATTAGGAAAACAGTGTTGCAGAGTAAAGGCAAATACGTACGTATTGAAAACACTTAAACTTTACGAGAAGAAATAACGCATCTTAAAAAATTAGCTTGTATCTCCTAAACAACACGTTGTAACTCGAAAAGATTTGGTGTGGCGTGTACGTCTAAACGTGTAGCCTCAAAAGAGAAACCTCGGGAGTATTTTCTTTCGTCAAAATTTGTCAGAAAACCACGTTTTAAGGAAATCCCGCATCGTGCTAAATTATCTTGTTTTTCCTAAACAACACATTGTAACTCGAAAAGCTGTGGTGTTGCCTGTATGTCTAAGCGTGTAGCCTCAAAAGAGAATGCACAGGAGAGTTTTCTCTCGAAAGAATATGTAAGAATACCACGTTATAAGGAAATACAGAGTTGCAGTGTAAAGACAAAAACGTATGTATTGGAAACACTTAAACTTTATGAGAAGAAATAACACATCGTAAAAAAAATTAGCTTGTATCTCCTAAACAGCACGGTGTAACTCAAAAAGATTTGGTGTGGTGTGTACGTCTAAAGGTGTAGCCTCAAAAGAGAACCCACAGGAGTATTTTCTTTCATCAAAATTTGTCAGAACACCACGTTTTAAGGAAATCCCGCATCGTGGGAAATTATCTTGTTCTTCCTAAACAACATGTTGTAACTCGAAAGGCTTTGCTGTTGCGTGTATGTCTAAGCGTGTATCCTCAAAAGAGAATGCACAGGAGAGTTTTCTCTCGAAAGAATATGAAAGAATACCACGTTATAAGGAAATACAGTGTTACAGAGTAAAGACAAACACGTATGTATTGGAAACCCTTAAACTTTACGAGATGAATTAAAGCATCGTACAAAATTAGCTTGTATCTCCTAAACAACACGTTGTAACTCGAAAAGATTTGGTGTGGCATGTACGTCTAAACGTGTAGCCTCAAAAGAGAACCCACAGGACAATTTTCTTTCGTCAAAATTTTTCAGAAAACCACGTTTTAAGGAAATCGCGCATCGTGAGAAATTATCTTGTTCTTCCTAAACAACACGTTTTAACTCGAAAAGCTTTGGTGTTGGGTGTATGTCTAAGCATGTAGCCCCAAAAGAGAACGCATAGGAGAGTTTTCTCTCGAAAGAATATATAAGAATACCACGTTATAAGGAAATACAGTGTGGCAGAGTAAAGACAAATACGTACATACTGGAAACACTTTATGAGAGAAATAACGCATCTTGCAAAATTTGCTTGTATGTCCTAAACAACATGTTGTAACTCGAAAAGATTTGGTGTGGCGTGTACGTCTAAACGTGTATCCTCAAAAGAGAACACAGAGGAGAGTTTTCTTTCGTCAAAATTTGTCAGAAAACCACGTTTTAAGGAAATCCCGCATCGTGTGAAATTATCTTGTTTTTCCTAAACTACACGTTGTAACTCGAAAAGCTTTGGTGTTGCGTGTATGTCTAAGTGTGTAGCCTCTAAAAGGAATGCAAGGAGAGTTTTCTCTCGAAAGAATATGTAAGAATACCACGTTATAAGGAAATACAGTGTTGAAGAGTAAAGACAAATACGTACATATTGTAAAACTTTAAGAGAAGAAATAAAAAATCATACAAAATTAGCTTGTATCTCCTAAACAACACGTTGTAACTCGAAAATATTTGGTGTGATGTGTACGTCTAAATGTGTAGCCTCAAAAGAGAACCGACAGGAGACTTTTTTATCGTCAAAATATGTAAGAATACCACGTTTTAAGGAAATCCCTTATCGTGCAAAATTATCTTGTTTTTCCTAAACAATGCGTTGTAACTCGAAAAGCTTTGGAGTTGCGTGTATGTCTAAGCGTGTAGACTCAAAAGAGAGCACACAGGAGAGTTTTCTCTAAAAAGAATATGTAAGAATACCACCTTATAAGGAAATACAGTGTTGCAGAGTAAAGAAAAATACGTACTTATTGGAAACACTTTATGTGAAGAAATAACGCATCGTAAAAAATTAGCTTGTATCTCCTAAACAGCACGCTGTAACTCGAAAAGATTTGGTGTGACCTGTACGTCTAAACGTGTAGCCTCAAAAGAGAACACACAGGAGAATTTTCTTTGGTCAAAATTTGTCAGAAAACCACGTATTAAGGAAATCCCGCATCGTGCGAAATTATCTTGTTTTTCCTAAACAACGCGTTGTAACTCGAAAAGCTTTAGTGTTGCGTGTATGTCTAAGCGTGTAGCCTCAAAAGAGAACACACAGGAGAGTTTTCTCCCGAAAGAATATGTAAGAATACCACATTATAAGGAAGTACACTGTTGCAGAATAATGACAACTACTTTCGTATTGGAAACCCTTAAACTTTACGAGATGAAATGAAGCATCGTACAAAATTAGCTTGTATCTCCTAAACAACACGTTGTAACTCGAAAAGATTTGGTGTGGCGTGTACATCTAAACGTGTAGCCTCAAAGAGAACCACAGGACAAATTTCTTTCGTCAAAATTTGTCAGAAAACCACGTTTTAAGGAAATCCCGCATCGTGAGAAATTATCTTGTTCTTCCTAAAAAATACGTTGTAACTCGAAAAGCTTTGCTGTTGCGTGTATGTCTAAGCATGTAGCCTCAAAAGAGAACGCACAGGAGAGTTTTCTCTCGAAAGAATATGTAAGAATACCACGTTATAAGGAAACACAGTGTTGCAGAGTAAAGACAAATACGTACTTATTGGAAACACTTTACGAGAAGAAATAACGCATCCTAAAAAAATTAGCTTGTATCTCCTAAACAAGAGGTTGTAACTCGAAAAGATTTGGTGTGGCATGTACGGCTAAACGTGTAGCCTCAAAAGAGAACCCACAGGAGTATTTTCTTTCGTCAAAATTTATCAGAAAACCACGTTTTAAGGAAATCCCGCATCGTGCTAAATTATCTTGTTTTTCCTAAACAACACATTGTAACTCGAAAAGCTGTGGTGTTGCCTGTATGTCTAAGCGTGTAGCCTCAAAAGAGAACGCACAGGAGAGTTTTCTCTCGAAAGAGTATGTAAGAATACCACGTTATAAGGAAATACAGAGTTGCAGTGTAAAGACCAAAACGTATGTTTTGGAAACACTTAAACTTTACGGGAAGAAATAATGCATCGTAAAAAAAATTAGCTTGTATCTCCTAAACAGCACGGTGTAACTCAAAAAGATTTGGTGTGGTGTGTACGTCTAAAGGTGTAGCCTCAAAAGAGAACCCACAGGAGAATTTTCTTTCATCAAAATTTGTCAGAACACCACGTTTTAAGGAAATCCCGCATCATGGGAAATTATCTTGTTCTTCCTAAACAACATGTTGTAACTCGAAAAGCTTTGCTGTTGCGTGTATGTCTAAGCGTGTAGCCTCAAAAGAGAACGCACAGGAGAGTTTTCTCTCGAAAGAATATGAAAGAATACCACGTTATAAGGAAATACAGTGTTGCAGAGTAAAGACAAACACGTATGTATTGGAAACCCTTAAACTTTATGAGATGAAATAAAGCATCGTACAAAATTAGCTTGTATCTCCTAAACAACACGTTGTAACTCGAAAAGATTTGGTGTGGCATGTACGTCTAAACGTGTAGCCTCAAAAGAGAACCCACAGGACAATTTTCTTTCGTCAAAATTTTTCAGAAAACCACGTTTTAAGGAAATCGCGCATCGTGAGAAATTATCTTGTTCTTCCTAAACAACACGTTTTAACTCGAAAAGCTTTGGTGTTGGGTGTATGTCTAAGCATGTAGCCCCAAAAGAGAACGCATAGGAGAGTTTTCTCTCGAAAGAATATGTAAGAATACCACGTTATAAGGAAATACAGTGTGGCAGAGTAAAGACAAATACGTACATACTGGAAACACTTTATGAGAGAAATAACGCATCTTGCAAAATTAGCTTGTATGTCCTAAACAACATGTTGTAACTCGAAAAGATTTGGTGTGGCGTGTTCGTCTAAACGTGTATCCTCAAAAGAGAACCCACAGGAGAGTTTTCTTTCGTCAAAATTTGTCAGAAAACCACGTTTTAAGGAAATCCCGCATCGTGCGAAATTATCTTGTTTTTCCTAAACAACATGTTGTAACTCGAAAAGCTTTGGGGTTGCGTGTATGTCTAAGTGTGTAGCCTCTAAAGGGAATGCAAGGAGAGTTTTCTCTCCAAAGAATATGTAAGAATACCACGTTATAAGGAAATACAGTGTTGCAGATTAAAGACAAATACGTACATATTGTAAAACTTTAAGAGAAGAAATAAAAAAATCGTACAAAATTAGCTTGTATCTCCTAAACAACACGTTGTAACTCGAAAATATTTGGTGTGACGTGTACGTCTAAACGTGTAGCCTCAAAAGAGAACCGACAGGAGAATTTTTTATCGTCAAAATATGTAAGAAAACCACGTTTTAAGGAAATCCCTTATCGTGCAAAATTATCTTGTTTTTCCTAAACAATGCGTTGTAACTCGAAAAGCTTTGGTGTTGCGTGTATGTCTAAGCGTGTAGACTCAAAAGAGAGCGCACAGGAGAGTTTTCTCTAAAAAGAATATGTAAGAATACCACGTTATAAGGAAATACAGTGTTGCAGAGTAAAGACAAATACGTACTTATTGGAAACACTTTATGAGAAGAAATAACGCATCGTAAAAAATTAGCTTGTATCTCCTAAACAACACGTTTTAACTCGAAAAGATTTGGTGTGACCTGTAGGTCTAAACGTGTAGCCTCAAAAGAGAACCCACAGGAGAATTTTCTTTGGTCAAAATTTGTCAGAAAACCACATATTAAGGAAATCCCGCATCGTGCAAAATTATCTTGTTTTTCCTAAACAACGCGTTGTAACTCGAAAAGCTTTGGTGTTGCGTGTATGTCTAAGCGTGTAGCCTCAAAAGAGAACACACAGGAGAGTTTTCTCTCGAAATAATATGTAAGAATACCACGTTATATGGAAGTACACTGTTGCAGAATAATGACAAATACTTTCATATTGGAAACCCTTAAACTTTACGAGATGAAATAAAGCATCGTAAAAAATTAGCTTGTATCTCCTAAACAACACGTTGTAACTCGAAAGGATTTGGTGTGGCGTGTACATCTAAACGTGTAGCCTCAAAGAGAACCACAGGACAAATTTCTTTCGTCAAAATTTGTCAGAAAACCACGTTTTAAGGAAATCCCGCATCGTGAGAAATTATCTTGTTCTTCCTAAAAAAAAACGTTGTAACACGAAAAGCTTTGGTGTTGCGTGTATGTCTAAGCGTTTAGCCTCAAAAGAGAACGCACAGGAGAGTTTTCTCTCGAAAGAATATGCAAGAATACCACGTTATAAGGAAAACAGTGTTGCAGAGTAAAGGCAAATACATACGTATTGGAAACACTTAAACTTTACGAGAAGAAATAACGCATCTTAAAAAATTAGCTTGTATCTCCTAAACAACACGTTGTAACTCGAAAAGATTTGGTGTGGCATGTACGTCTAAACGTGTAGCCTCAAAAGAGAACCCTCAGGAGTATTTTCTTTTGTCAATATTTGTCAGAAACCACGTTTTAAGGAAATACTGCATCGTGCGTTATTATCTTGTTTTTCCTAAAGAACACGTTGTAACTCGAAAAGCTGTGGTGTTGCGTTTTTGTCTAAGCGTGTAGCCTCAAAAGAGAACGCACAGGAGAGTTTTCTCTCGAAAGAATATGTAAGAATACCACGTTATAAGGAAATACAGAGTTGCAGAGTAAAGACAAAAACGTATGTATTGGAAAAACTTAAACTTTACGAGAAGAAATAACGCATCGTAAAAAAAATTTGCTTGTATCTTCTAAACAGCACGGTGTAACTCAAAAAGATTTGGTGTGGTGTGTACGTCTAAAGGTGTAGCCTCAAAAGAGAACCCACAGGTGAATTTCTTTCATCAAAATTTGTCAGAAACCACGTTTTAAGGAAAACTAGCATCGTGCGAAATTATCTTGTTTTTTCTAAACAACAAGTTGTAACTCGAAAAGCTCTGGAGTTGCGTGTATGTCTAAGCATGTAGCCTCAAAAGAGAATGCACAGGAGAGTTTTCTCTCGAAAGAATATGTAAGAATACCACGTTATAAGGAAATACAGTGTTGCAGAGTAAAGACAAACTCGTATGTATTCGAAACACTTTACGTAAAGAATTAACGCATAGTACAAAATTAGCTTGTATCTCCTAAACAACATGTTGTAACTCGAAAAGATTTGGTGTGGCATGTACGTCTAAACATGTAGCCTTAAAAGAGAACCCACAGGAGAATTTTCTTTCGTTAAAATTTTTCAGAAAACCACGTGTTAAGGAAATCCCGCATCGTGCAAAATCATCTTCTTTTTCCTAAACAACATGTTGTAACTCGAAAAGCTTTGGTGTTGCGCGTATGTCTAAGCGTGGAGCCTCAAAAGAGAAGGCACAGGAGAGTTTTCTCTCGAAAGAAAATGTAAGAATACCACGTTATAAAGAAATACAATTTTGCAGAGTAAAGGCAAATAAGTACATATTGGAAACACTTTACAAGAAAAAATAACGCATCGTACAAAATAAGCTTGTATCTCCTAAACAACACGTGGTAACTCGAAAAGATTTGATGTGACGTGTACGTCTAAACGTGTAGCCTCAAAAGATAACCCACAGGAGAATTTTCTTTTGTCAAAATTTGTCAGAAAACCACGTTTTAAGGAAATCCCGCATCGTGCGAAATTATCTTTTTATTCATAAACAACATGTTGTAACTTGAAAAGCTTTGGTGTTGCGTGTATGTCTCCGCGTGTAGCCTCAAAAGGGAACGCACAGGATAGTTTTCTCTCGAAAGAATATATAAGAATACCACATTATAAGGAAATACAGTGTTTCAGAGTAAAGACAAATACTTACGTATTGGAAACACCTTACGAGAAGAATTAACGCATCGTACAAAATTAGCTTGTATCTCCTAAAAAGCACGTTGTAACTCGAAAACATTTGGTGTGGCGTGTACGACTAAATGTGTAGCCTCAAAAGAGAACCCACAGGAGAATTTTCTTTCCTCAAAATTTTTCAGAAAACCACGTCTTAAGGAAATCCCGCATCGTGCAAAATCATCTTCTTTTTCCTAAACAACATGTTGTGACTCGAAAAGCTTTAGTGTTGCGTGTATGTGTAAGCGTGGAGCCTCAAAAGAGAAGGCACAGGAGAGTTTTCTCTTGAAAGAATATGTAAGAATACCACGTTATTAGGAAATACAATTTTGCAGAGTAAATACAAATAAGTATATATTGGGAACACTTTACGAGAAGAAATAACGCATCGAACAAAATTAGCTTATATCTCCTAAACAACACGTGGTAACTCGAAAAGATTTGGTTTGACGTGTATATCTAAAGGTGTAGCCTCAAAGAAGAACAAAAAGGAGAATTTTCTTTCGTCAAAAATTTGTCAGAAAACCACGTTTTAAGGAAATACCGCATCTTGCGAAATTATCTTGCTTTTCCTAAACAACACGTGGTAACTCGAAAAGCTTTGTTGTTGTGTGTTTGTCTAAGCGTGTAGCCTCAAAAGAGAATGCACAGGAGAGTTTTCTCTCGATAGAACATGTAAGAATTCAACGTTATAAGGAAATACAGTGTTGCAGAGTAAAGACAAATACGTACATATTGGAAACACTTTACGAGAAGAAATTAAGCATCATACAATATTAGCTTGTATCTCCTAAACAACAAGTGGAAACTCGAAAATATTTGGTTTGGCGTGTACGTGTAAAAGTTTAGCCTCAAAAGAGAACCCACTGGAGAATTTTCTTTCGTCAAAATTTGTCAGAAAACCACGTTTTAAAGAAATCCCGCATCGTGCGTAATTATCTTGTTTTTCCTAAACAACACGTTGTAACTCGAAAAGCTTTGGTGTTGCGTGTATGTCTCAGTGTGTAGCCTCAAAAGAGACCGCACAGGAGAGTTTTCACTTGAAAGAATATGTAAGAGTACCAGGTTATAAGGAAATACAGTGTTGCAGAATAAAGACAAATACGTACGTATTGGAAACACTTTACGAGAAGAAATAACGCATCATACAAAATTAGCTGTATCTCCTAAAAAACACGTTGTAACTCGAAAAGATTTGGTGTGGCGTGTACGTCTAAACGTGTAGCCTCAAAAAGAGAACCCACAGGAGAATTTTCTTTGGTCAAATTTGTCAGAAAACCACGTATTAAGGAAATCCTGCATCATGCGAAATTATCTTGTTTTTCCTAAACAACATGTTGTAACTCGAAAAGCTTTGGTGTTGCGTGTATGTCTCAGCGTGTAGCCTCAAAAGAGAACACACAGGAGAGTTTTCTCTCAAAAGAATATGTAAGAATACAACGTTATAAGGAAATACAATGTTGCAGAGTAAAGACATATACGTACATATTGGAAACCCTTAAACTTTACGAGATGAAAGAAAGCATCGTACAAAATGAGCTCGTATCTCCTAAACAACACGTTGTAACTCGAAAGGATTTGGTGTGGCGTGTACGTCTAAATGTGTAGCCTCAAAAGAGAACAGAAAGGAGAATTACTTTCGTCAAAATTTTCAGAAAACCGCGTTTTAAGGAAATCCCGCATCGTGCGAAATTATCTTGTTTTTCTTAAACAACACGTTGTAATTCGAAAAGCTTTTGTGTTGCGTGTATGTTTCAGCGTGTAGCCTCAAAAGAGAACACACAGGAGAGTTTTCTCTCGAAAGAATATGTATGAATACCACGTTATAAGGAAATACAATTTTTCAGAATAAAGACAAATGAGTACACATTGGAAACACTTTACGAGAAGAAATAATGCATCATACAAAATTAGCTTGTATCTCCTAAACAACACCTTGTAACTCAAAAGGATTTGGTGTGTCGTATACGTCTAAACGTATAGCCTCAAAAGAGAACCCACAGGAGAATTTTCTTAAGTCAAAATTTGTCAAAAAACCACGTTTTAAGGAAATCCCGCATCCTGCGAAATTATCTTGTTTTTCCTAAACAACACGTTTTAACTCGAAAAGCTTTGGTGTTGCGTGTATGTCTAAGCATGTAGCCTCAAAAGAGAATGCACAGGAGAGTTTTCTCTCGAAAGAATATGTACGAATACCATGTTATAAGGAAATACAGTGTTGCAGAGTAAAGACAAATACGTACGTATTGGAAACCCTTAAACTTTATGGGATGAAATAAAGCATCGTACAAAATGAGCTCGTATCTCCTAAACAACATGTTGTAACTCGAAAAGATTTGGTGTGGCATGTACGTCTAAACGTGTAGCCTCAAAAGGGAACCCACAGGAGAATTTTCTTTCGTCAAAATTTGTCAGAACACCAAGTTTTGAGGAAATCCCGCATCGTGCGAAATTATCTTGTTTTTCATAAACAACACGTTGTAACTTGAAAAGCTTTGGTGTTGCCTGTATGTCTAAGTGTGTAGCCTCAAAAGGGAACGCACAGGATAGTTTTCTCTCGAAAGAATATGTAAGAATACCACGTTATAAGGAAATACAGTGTTGCAGAGTAAAGACAAATACGTACGTATTGGAAACACTTTACGAGAAGAAATAAAGCAACGTACAAAATTAGCCTGTATTTCCTAAACAACACGTGGCAACTCGAAAGGATTAGGTGTGACATGCACGTTGAAACGTGAAGCCTCAAAAGAGTACCAACCGAATAATTTCCTTTCGTCAAAATTTGTCAGAAAACCATGTTTTAAGGAAATCCGGCATCGTGCGAAAGTATCTTGTTTTTTATAAACAACACGTTGTAACTCAAAAAGCTTTGGTGTTGCCTGTATGTCTAAGTGTTTAGCCTCAAAAGGGAATGCACAGGATCGTTTTCTCTCGAAAGAATATGTAAGAATGCCACGTTGTAAGGAAATACAGTGTTGCAGAGTAAAGACAAATAAGTACGTATTGGAAACACTTTACGAGAATTAACGCATTATAAAAAATTAGCTTGTATCTCCTAAACAACACGTTGTAACTCGAAAAGATTTGGTGTGACGTGTACGTCTAAATATGTAGCCTCAAAAGAGAACCCACAGGAGAATTTTCTTTCGTCAAAATTTTTCAGAAAACCAGGTTTTTAGGAAATCCCGCATCGTGCGAAATCATCTTCTTTTTCCTAAACAACACGTTGTAACTCGAAAAGCTTTGGTGTTGCGTGTTTGTCTAATCATGTAGCCTCAAAAGAGAATGCACAGGAGAGTTTTCCCTCGAAAGAATATGTAAGAATACCATGTTATAAGAAATACAGTGTTGCAGAGTAAAGACAAATATGTACGTATTGGAAACACTTTACGAGAAGAAATAACGCATCGTACAATATTTGCTTGTGTCTCCTAAACAACACGTTGTAACTGAAAAATATTTGGTGTGGCTCGTACATCTACACGTCTAGCCTCAAAAGAGAACCTACAGGAGAACTTTCTTTCGTCAAAATTTGTCAGAAAACCACGTTTTAAGGAAGTCCCGCATCGTGCAAAATTATCTTGTTTTTCCTAAACAACACGTTGTAACTCGAAAAGCTTTGGTGTTGCGTGTATGTCTGAGCATGTAGCGTCTAAAGAGAATGCACAGGAGAGTTTTCTCTCGAAAGAACATGTAAGAATACAACGTTATAAGGAAATACAGTGTTGCAGAGTAAAGACAAATACGTACATATTGGAAACACTTTACGAGAAGAAATTAAGCATCATACAATATTAGCTTGTATCTCCTAAACAACAAGTGGAAACTCGAAAATATTTGGTTTGGCGTGTACGTGTAAAAGTTTAGCCTCAAAAGAGAACCCACTGGAGAATTTTCTTTCGTCAAAATTTGTCAGAAAACCACGTTTTAAAGAAATCCCGCATCGTGCGTAATTATCTTGTTTTTCCTAAACAACACGTTGTAACTCGAAAAGCTTTGGTGTTGCGTGTATGTCTCAGTGTGTAGCCTCAAAAGAGACCGCACAGGAGAGTTTTCACTTGAAAGAATATGTAAGAGTACCAGGTTATAAGGAAATACAGTGTTGCAGAATAAAGACAAATACGTACGTATTGGAAACACTTTACGAGAAGAAATAACGCATCATACAAAATTAGCTGTATCTCCTAAAAAACACGTTGTAACTCGAAAAGATTTGGTGTGGCGTGTACGTCTAAACGTGTAGCCTCAAAAAGAGAACCCACAGGAGAATTTTCTTTGGTCAAATTTGTCAGAAAACCACGTATTAAGGAAATCCTGCATCATGCGAAATTATCTTGTTTTTCCTAAACAACATGTTGTAACTCGAAAAGCTTTGGTGTTGCGTGTATGTCTCAGCGTGTAGCCTCAAAAGAGAACACACAGGAGAGTTTTCTCTCAAAAGAATATGTAAGAATACAACGTTATAAGGAAATACAATGTTGCAGAGTAAAGACATATACGTACATATTGGAAACCCTTAAACTTTACGAGATGAAAGAAAGCATCGTACAAAATGAGCTCGTATCTCCTAAACAACACGTTGTAACTCGAAAGGATTTGGTGTGGCGTGTACGTCTAAATGTGTAGCCTCAAAAGAGAACAGAAAGGAGAATTACTTTCGTCAAAATTTTCAGAAAACCGCGTTTTAAGGAAATCCCGCATCGTGCGAAATTATCTTGTTTTTCTTAAACAACACGTTGTAATTCGAAAAGCTTTTGTGTTGCGTGTATGTTTCAGCGTGTAGCCTCAAAAGAGAACACACAGGAGAGTTTTCTCTCGAAAGAATATGTATGAATACCACGTTATAAGGAAATACAATTTTTCAGAATAAAGACAAATGAGTACACATTGGAAACACTTTACGAGAAGAAATAATGCATCATACAAAATTAGCTTGTATCTCCTAAACAACACCTTGTAACTCAAAAGGATTTGGTGTGTCGTATACGTCTAAACGTATAGCCTCAAAAGAGAACCCACAGGAGAATTTTCTTAAGTCAAAATTTGTCAAAAAACCACGTTTTAAGGAAATCCCGCATCCTGCGAAATTATCTTGTTTTTCCTAAACAACACGTTTTAACTCGAAAAGCTTTGGTGTTGCGTGTATGTCTAAGCATGTAGCCTCAAAAGAGAATGCACAGGAGAGTTTTCTCTCGAAAGAATATGTACGAATACCATGTTATAAGGAAATACAGTGTTGCAGAGTAAAGACAAATACGTACGTATTGGAAACCCTTAAACTTTATGGGATGAAATAAAGCATCGTACAAAATGAGCTCGTATCTCCTAAACAACATGTTGTAACTCGAAAAGATTTGGTGTGGCATGTACGTCTAAACGTGTAGCCTCAAAAGGGAACCCACAGGAGAATTTTCTTTCGTCAAAATTTGTCAGAACACCAAGTTTTGAGGAAATCCCGCATCGTGCGAAATTATCTTGTTTTTCATAAACAACACGTTGTAACTTGAAAAGCTTTGGTGTTGCCTGTATGTCTAAGTGTGTAGCCTCAAAAGGGAACGCACAGGATAGTTTTCTCTCGAAAGAATATGTAAGAATACCACGTTATAAGGAAATACAGTGTTGCAGAGTAAAGACAAATACGTACGTATTGGAAACACTTTACGAGAAGAAATAAAGCAACGTACAAAATTAGCCTGTATTTCCTAAACAACACGTGGCAACTCGAAAGGATTAGGTGTGACATGCACGTTGAAACGTGAAGCCTCAAAAGAGTACCAACCGAATAATTTCCTTTCGTCAAAATTTGTCAGAAAACCATGTTTTAAGGAAATCCGGCATCGTGCGAAAGTATCTTGTTTTTTATAAACAACACGTTGTAACTCAAAAAGCTTTGGTGTTGCCTGTATGTCTAAGTGTTTAGCCTCAAAAGGGAATGCACAGGATCGTTTTCTCTCGAAAGAATATGTAAGAATGCCACGTTGTAAGGAAATACAGTGTTGCAGAGTAAAGACAAATAAGTACGTATTGGAAACACTTTACGAGAATTAACGCATTATAAAAAATTAGCTTGTATCTCCTAAACAACACGTTGTAACTCGAAAAGATTTGGTGTGACGTGTACGTCTAAATATGTAGCCTCAAAAGAGAACCCACAGGAGAATTTTCTTTCGTCAAAATTTTTCAGAAAACCAGGTTTTTAGGAAATCCCGCATCGTGCGAAATCATCTTCTTTTTCCTAAACAACACGTTGTAACTCGAAAAGCTTTGGTGTTGCGTGTTTGTCTAATCATGTAGCCTCAAAAGAGAATGCACAGGAGAGTTTTCCCTCGAAAGAATATGTAAGAATACCATGTTATAAGAAATACAGTGTTGCAGAGTAAAGACAAATATGTACGTATTGGAAACACTTTACGAGAAGAAATAACGCATCGTACAATATTTGCTTGTGTCTCCTAAACAACACGTTGTAACTGAAAAATATTTGGTGTGGCTCGTACATCTACACGTCTAGCCTCAAAAGAGAACCTACAGGAGAACTTTCTTTCGTCAAAATTTGTCAGAAAACCACGTTTTAAGGAAGTCCCGCATCGTGCAAAATTATCTTGTTTTTCCTAAACAACACGTTGTAACTCGAAAAGCTTTGGTGTTGCGTGTATGTCTGAGCATGTAGCGTCTAAAGAGAATGCACAGGAGAGTTTTCTCTCGAAAGAACATGTAAGAATACAACGTTATAAGGAAATACAGTGTTGCAGAGTAAAGACAAATACATACGTATTGGAACCACTTTACGAAAAGAAATAACGCATCATACAAAATTAGCTTGTATCTCTTAAACAACACGTTGTAACTCGAAAGGATTTGGTGTGGTGTGCACGTCTAAACGTGTAGCCTCAAAAGAGAAGCCACAGGAGAATTTTCTTTCGTCAAAATTTTTCAGAAAACCACGTTTTAAGGAAATCCTGCATCGTGCAAAATTATCTTGTTTTCCATAAACAACACGTTGTAACTCGAAAAGCTTTGGTGTTGCCTGTATGTCTAAGTGTGTAGCCTCAAAAGGGAACGCACAGGATAGTTTTCTCTCGAAGGAATATGTAAGAATACCACGTTATAAGGAAATATAATGTTGCAGTGTAAAGACAAATATGTACTTATTGGAAACACTTTACGAGAAGAATTAACGCATAGTAAAAAATTAGCTTATATCTCCTAAACAACACGTTGTAATTCGAAAAGATTTGGTGTGGCTCGTACCTCTACATGTGTAGCCTCAAAAGAGAACCCACAGGAGAACTTTCTTTCGTCAAAATTTTTCAGAAAACCACGTTTTATGGAAATCTCGCATCGTGCTAAATTATCTTGTTTTTCCTAAACAACACATTGTAACTCGAAAAGCTTTGGCGATGCATGTTTGCTTAAGCGTGTCCCCTCAAAAGAGAACGCACAGGAGAGTTTTCCCTCGAAATAATATGTAAGATTACCATGTTATAAGGAAATACAGGGTTGCAGATTAAAGACAAATAAGTACGTATTGGAAACACTTTACGAGAAGAAATAATGCATCATACAAAATTAGCTTGTATCTCCTAAACAACACGTGGTAACTTGAAAGGATTTGGTGTGGCGTGTACGTCTAAACGTGTAGCCTCAAAAGAACCCACAGGAGAATTTTCTTTATTCAAAATTTTTCAGAAAACCACGTTTTAAGGAAATCCCGCATCGTGCGAAATCATCTTCTTTTTCCTAAACAACATGTTGTAACTCGAAAAGCTATGGTGTTGCGTGTATGTGTAAGCGTGGAGCCTCAAAAGAGAAGGCCCTGGAGAGTTTTCTCTCCAAAGAATATGTAAGAATACCACGTTATAAGGAAATACAATTTTGCAGAGTAAAGACAAATAAGTACATATGGAAAAAAATTTACGAGAAGAAATAACGCATCTTATAAAATTAGCTTGTATCTCCTAAACAACAGGTTGTAACTCGAAAGGATTTGGTGTGACGTGTTCGTCTAAAAGTGTAGCCTCAAACGAGAACCCACAGGAGAATTTTCTTTCATAAAAATTTGTCAGAAACCACGTTTTAAGGAAATCTCGCATCGTGGGAAATTATCTTGTTTTTCCTAAACAACACGTTGTAACTCGAAAAGCTTTGGTGTTGCGTGTATTTCTAAGCGTGTAGCCTCAAAAGAGAACGCACAGGAGAGGTTTCTCTCGAAAGAATATGTAAGAGTACCACGTTATAAGGAAATAAAGTGTTGCAGAGTAAAGACAACTACATACATATTGGAAACACTTTAAGAGAAGAAATAACACATCGTACAAAATTAGCTTGTATCTCCTAAACAACACGTTTTAACTCGAAAAGATTTGGTGTGGCTCGTACCTCTACACGTGTAGCCTCCAAAGAGAACCCACAGGATAACTTTCTTTCGTCAAAATTTTTCAGACAACCACGTTTTATGGAAATCTCGCATTGTGCGAAATTATCTTGTTTTTCCTAAATGACACATTGTAACTCGAAAAGCTTTGACGTTGCGTGTATGTCTAAGCGTGTAGCCTCTAAAGAGAACGCACAGGAGAGTTTTCTCTCGAAAGAATATGTAAGAATACAACGTTATAAGGAAATACAGTGTTGTAGAGAAAAGACAAATAAGTACGTATTGGAAAACTTTACGAGCAGAAGTAACGCATCTTACAAAATTAGCTTGTATCTCCGAAACAACACGTGGTAACTCGAAAAGATTTGGTGTGCCGTGTACGTCTAAACGTGTAGCCTCAAAAGAGAACCCACAGGAGAATTTTCTTTCGTCAAAATTTTTCAGAAAACCACGTTTTAAGGAAATCCTGCATCGTGCGAAATCATCTTCTTTTTCCTAAACAACATGTTGTAACTCGAAAAGCTTTGGTGTTGCGTGTATGTGTAACCATGGAGCCTCAAAAGAGAAGGCACGGGAGAGTTTTCTCTCGAAAGATTATATAAGAATACCACGTTATAAGGAAATACAATTTTGCAGAATAAAGACAAATATGTACATATTGGAATCACTTTACAAGAAGAAATAACGCATCGTAAAAAAGTAGCTTGTATCTCCTAAACAACACGTTGTAACTCGAAAAGATTTGGTGTGACGTGTACGTCTAAGCGTGTAGCCTCAAAAGGGAACCCACAAGAGAATTTTCTTTCATCAAAATTTGTCAGAAACCACGTTTTAAGGAAATCTCGCATCGTGCGAAATTATCTTGTTTTTCCTAAATAACACGTTATAACTCAAAAAGCTTTGGTGTTGCATGTATGTCTAAGTGTGTAACCTCAAAAGAGAACGCACAGGATAGTTTTCTCTTGAAAGAATATGTAAGAATACCACGTTAGAAGGAAATACAATGTTGCAGAGTAAAGACAAATACGTATGTATTGGAAACACTTTATGAGAAGAATTAACGCATCGTAAAAAATTAGCTTGTATCTCCTAAACAACACGTTGTAACTCGAAAAGATTTGGTGTGGCATGTACGTCTAAACGTGTAGCCTCAAAAGAGAACCTACAGGAGAATTTTCTTTCTTCAAAATTTTTCAAAAAACCACGTTTTAAGGAAATCCCGCATCGTGTGAAATTATCTTCTTTTTCCTAAACAACATGTTGTAACTTGAAAAGCATTGGTGTTGCGTGTATGTGTAAGCGTGGAGCCTCAAAAGAAAAGGCACAGGAGAGTTTTCTCTCGAAAGAATATGTAAGAATACCACGTTATACGGAAATACAATTTTGCAGAGTAAAGACAAATAAGTACATATTGGAAACACTTTACAAGAAGAAATAACGCATCGTACAAAATTAGCTTGTATCACCTAAACAACACGTTGTAACTCGAAAAGATTTGGTGTGACGTGTACGTCTAAAAGTGTACCCTCAAAAGAGAACCCACAGGAGAATTTTCTTTCATCAAAATTTGTCAGAAACCACGTTTTAAGGAAATCTCGCATCGTGGGAAATTATCTTGTTTTTCCTAAACAACACGTTGTAACTCGAAAAGCTTTGGTGTTGCGTGTATTTCTAAGCGTGTAGCCTCAAAAGAGAATGCACAGGAGAGGTTTCTCTCGAAAGAATATGTAAGAATACCACGTTATAAGGAAATAAAGTGTTGCAGAGTAAAGACAACTACATACATATTGGAAACACTTTAAGAGAAGAAATAACACATCGTACAAAATTAGTTTGTATCTCCTAAACAACACGTTTTAACTCGAAAAGATTTGGTGTGGCTCGTACCTCTACACGTGTAGCCTCAAAAGAGAACCCACAGGATAACTTTCTTTTGTCAAAATTTTTCAGACAACCACGTTTTATGGAAATCTCGCATTGTGCGAAATTATCTTGTTTTTCCTAAACGACACATTGTAACTCGAAAATCTATGGCGTTGCGTGTATGTCTAAGCGTGTAGCCTCTAAAGAGAACGCACAGGAGAGTTTTCTCTCGAAAGAATATGTAAGAATACAACGTTATAAGGAAATACAGTGTTGTAGAGAAAAGACAAATAAGTACGGATTGGAAAACTTTACGAGCAGAAGTAACGCATCTTACAAAATTAGCTTGTATCTCCGAAACAACACGTGGTAACTCGAAAAGATTTGGTGTGCCGTGTACGTCTAAACGTGTAGCCTCAAAAGAGAACCCACAGGAGAATTTTCTTTCGTCAAAATTTTTCAGAAAACCACGTTTTAAGGAAATCCTGCATCGTGCGAAATCATCTTCTTTTTCCTAAACAACATGTTGTAACTCGAAAAGCTTTGGTGTTGCGTGTATGTGTAACCATGGAGCCTCAAAAGAGAAGGCACAGGAGAGTTTTCTCTCGAAAGATTATATAAGAATACCACGTTATAAGGAAATACAATTTTGCAGAATAAAGACAAATATGTACATATTGGAATCACTTTACAAGAAGAAATAACGCATCGTAAAAAAGTAGCTTGTATCTCCTAAACAACACGTTGTAACTCGAAAAGATTTGGTGTGACGTGTACGTCTAAGCGTGTAGCCTCAAAAGGGAACCCACAAGAGAATTTTCTTTCATCAAAATTTGTCAGAAACCACGTTTTAAGGAAATCTCGCATCGTGCGAAATTATCTTGTTTTTCCTAAATAACACGTTATAACTCAAAAAGCTTTGGTGTTGCGATTATGTCTAAGTGTGTAACCTCAAAAGAGAATGCACAGGATAGTTTTCTCTTGAAAGAATATGTAAGAATACCACGTTATAAGGAAATACAATGTTGCAGAGTAAAGACAAATACGTATGTATTGGAAACACTTTACGAGAAGAATTAACGCATCGTAAAAAATTAGCTTGTATCTCCTAAACAACACGTTGTAACTCGAAAAGATTTGGTGTGGCATGTACGTCTAAACGTGTAGCCTCAAAAGAGAACCTACAGGAGAATTTTCTTTCTTCAAAATTTTTCAAAAAACCACGTTTTAAGGAAATCCCGCATCGTGTGAAATTATCTTCTTTTTCCTAAACAACATGTTGTAACTTGAAAAGCATTGGTGTTGCGTGTATGTGTAAGCGTGGAGCCTCAAAAGAAAAGGCACAGGAGAGTTTTCTCTCGAAAGAATATGTAAGAATACCACGTTATACGGAAATACAATTTTGCAGACTAAAGACAAATAAGTACATATTGGAAACACTTTACAAGAAGAAATAATGCATCGTAAAAAATTAGCTTGTATCTCCTAAACAACACGTTGTAACTCGAAAAGATTTGGTGTGACGTGTACGTCTAAAAGTGTACCCTCAAAAGAGAACCCACAGGAGAATTTTCTTTCATCAAAATTTGTCAGAAACCACGTTTTAAGGAAATCTCGCATCGTGGGAAATTATCTTGTTTTTCCTAAACAACACGTTGTAACTCGAAAAGCTTTGGTGTTGCGTGTATTTCTAAGCGTGTAGCCTCAAAAGAGAACGCACAGGAGAGGTTTCTCTCGAAAGAATATGTAAGAATACCACGTTATAAGGAAATACAGTGTTGCAGAGTAAAGACAAATACTATTGGAAACACTTTAAGAGAAGAAATAATGCATCGTACAAAATTAGCTTGTATCTCCTAAACAACACATTGTAACTCGAAAAGATTTGGTGTGGCTCGTACCTCTACATGTGTAGCCTCAAAAGAGAACCCACAGGAGGACTTTCTTTCGTCAACATTTTTCAGACAACCACGTTTTATGGAAATCTCGCATCGTGCGAAATTATCTTGTTTTTCCTAAACAACACATTGTAACTCGAAAAGCTTTGGCGTTGCGTGTATGTCTAAGCGTGTAGCCTCTAAAGAGAACACACAGTAGAGTTCTCTCTAGAAAGAATATGTAAGAATACAACGTTATAAGGAAATAAAGTGTTTCAGAGTAAAGACAAATACGTACATATTGGAAACACTTTACGAGAAGAAATAATGCATCATACAAAATTAGCTTGTATCTCCTAAATAACACGTGGTAACTCGAAAGTATTTGGTGTGGCGTGTACGTCTAAACATGTAGCCTCAAAAGAAAACCCACTGAAGAATTTTCTTTGGTCAAAATTTTTCAGAAAACTACATTTTAAGGAAATCCCGCATCGCGCGAAATTATCTTGTTTTTCATAAACAACACGTTGTAACTCGAAAATCTTTGGTGTTGCGTGTATGTCTAAGCGTGTAGCCTCAAAACAGAACGCACAGGAGAGTTTTTTCTCGATAGAATTTGTAAGGATACCACGTTATAAGGAAATAAAATGTTGCAGAATAATGACAAATACGTATGTATTGGAAACCCATAAACTTTACGAGATGAAATAAAGCATCGTACAAAATTAGCTTGTATCTCCTAAACAACACGTTGTAACTTGAAAAGATTTGGTGTGGCTTGTACGTCTAAACGTGTAGCCTCAAAAGAGAACCCACAGGAGAATTTTCTTTCGTCAAAATTTTTCAGAAAACCACGTTTAAGGAAATCCCGCCTCGTGAGAAATTATCTTGTTCTTCCTAAACAACACGTTTTAATTCGAAAAGCTTTGGTGTAGGGTGTATGTCTAAGCGTGTAGACCCAAAAGAGAATGCACAGGAGAGTTTTCTCTCGAAAGAATATGTAAGAATACCACGTTATAAGGAAATACAGTGTGGCAGAGTAAAGACAAATATGTACTTATTGGAAGCACTTTATGAGAGAAATGACGCATCTTGCAAAATTAGCTTGTATGTCCTAAACAACACGTTGTAACTCAAAAGGATATGGTGTGGCATGTACGTCTAAACGTGTAGCCTCAAAAGAGAACCCACAGGAGAGTTTTCTTTTATCAAAATTTGTCAGAAAACCACGTTTTAAGGAAATCCCGCATCGTGCGAAATTATCTTGTTTTTCCTAAACAACACGTTGTAACTAGAAAAGCTTTGGTGTTGCGTGTATGTCTAAGCGTGCAGCCTCAAAAGAGAATGCACAGGAGAGTTTTCTCTCGAAAGAATATGTAAGAATACCATGTTATAAGGAAACATATTGCTGCAGAGTAAAGACATACGTACTTATTGGAAACACATTATGAGAAGAAATAACGCATGGTACAAAATTAGCTTGTATCTCCAAAACAACACGTGGTAACTCAAAAAGATTTGGTGTGGCGTGTACGTCTGAACGTGTAGCCTCAAAAGAGAACCCACAGGAGAATTTTCTTACGTCAAAATTTGTCAGAAAACCACGTTTTAAGGAAATCCCGCATCGGGCGAAATTATCTTGTTTTTCCTAATCAACACGTTGTAACTCGAAAAGCTTTGGTGTTGCGTGTATGTCTAAGCATGTAGCCTCCAAAGAGAACGCACAGGATAGTTTTCTCTCAAAAGAATATGTAAGAATACCACGTGATAAGGAAATACAGTGTTGCAGAGTAAAGACAAATACATACTTATTGGAAACACTTTACGAGAAGAAATAACGCATCATGCAAAATTAGCTTGTATCTCCTAAACAACACGCTGTAAATCGAAAAGATTTGGTGTGGCGTGTACGTCTAAACGTGTAGCCTCAAAGAGAACCCACAGGAGTATTTTCTTTCGTCAAAATTTGTCAAAAACAACGTTTTAAGGAAATCCCGCATCGTGCGTAATTATCTTGTTTTTCCTAAACAACATGTTGTAACTCGAAAATCTTTGGTGTTGCGTGTATGTCTAAGCGTGTAGCCTTAAAAGAGAACGCACAGGAGAGTTTTTTCCCGAAAGAATATGTAGGAATACCACGTTATAAGGAAATACAGTGTTGCAGAGTAAAGACAAATACATACTTTTTGGAAACACTTAAACTTTACGAGTAGAAATAACATAGTACAAAATTAGCTTGTATCTCCTAAACAACACGTTATAACTCGAAAGGATTTGGTGTGGCTTGTACATCTAAACGTGTACCCTCAAAAGAGAACCCACAGGACAATATTCTTTCGTCAAAATTTGTCAGATAACCACGTTTTAAGGAAATCCCGCATCATGCGTAATTATCTTGTTTTTCCTAAACAACACGTTGTAACTCGAAAAGCTTTGGTTTTGCGTGTATGTCTAAGCATGTAGCCTCCAAAGAGAACGCACAGGAGAGTTTTCTCTCGAAAGAATATGTAAGAATACCACGTTATAAAGAAATACAGTGTTGCAGAGTAAAGGCAACTACATACGTATTGGAGACACAAACTTTACGAGAAGAAATAACGCATCGTAAAAATATTAGCTTGTATCTCCTAAACAACACGTTGAAATTCAAGAAGATTTGGTGTGGCGTGTACAACTAAACGTGTAGCCTCAAAAGAGAACCCACAGGAGAATTTTCTTTCGTCAAAATTTGTCAGAAAACCACGTTTTAAGGAAATCCCGCATCGTGGGAAATTATCTTGTTCTTCCTAAACAACACGT
Source organism: Apodemus sylvaticus (assembly GCF_947179515.1). Taxonomy (NCBI): domain Eukaryota; kingdom Metazoa; phylum Chordata; class Mammalia; order Rodentia; family Muridae; genus Apodemus; species Apodemus sylvaticus. The sequence continues at coordinate 480,524 of NW_026263096.1, read as the reverse complement.
TGTAACTCGAAAAGCGTTGGTGTTGCGTATATCTCTAACCGTGTAGCCTCAAATGAGAACGCACAGGAGAGTTTTCTCTTGAAAGAATATGTAAGAATACCACGTTATAAGGAAATACAGTGTTGCAGAATAAAGACATATACTAACTTATTGGAAAAACTTTAGGAGAAGAAATAACGCATCGTACAAAATTAGCTTGTATCTCCTAAACAACACGTTGTAACTTAAAAAGATTTGGTGTGGCCTGTACGTCTAAACGTGTAGCCTCAAAAGAGAACCCATAGAGGAATTTTCCTTAATCAAAATTTGTCAGAAAACCACTTATTTAGGAAATCCCGCATCGTGCGTAATTATCTTGTTTTTCCTAAACAACGCGTTGTAACTCGAAAAGCTTTGGTGTTGCGTGTCCGTCTAAGTGCGTAGCCTCAAAGGGGAACGCACAGGAGAGTTTTCTCTTGAAAGAATATGTAAGAATACCACGTTATAAGGAAATACAGTGTTGCAGAGTATAGACAAATACGTACTTATTGGAAACACTTTAGGAGAAGAAATAAAGCATCGTGCAAAATTAGCTTGTATCTCCTAAACAACACGTTGTAACTGGAAAAGATTTGGTGTGGTGTGTATGTCTAAACGTGTAGCCTCAAAAGAGAACCCACAGGAGAGTTTTCTTTGGTCATAATTTGACAAAAACCACGTTTTACGGAAATCCCGCATCGTGCGAAAATATCTTGTTTTTCCTAAACAACACGTTGTAACTCGAAAAGCTTTGGTGTTGCGTGTATTTCTAATCGTGTAGCCTCAAAAGAGAATGCACAGGAGAGTTTTCTCCCGAAAGAATATGTAGGAATACCACGTTATAAGGAAATACAGTGTTGCAGAGTAAAGACAAATACATACTTATTGGAAACACTTAAAGTTTACGAGAAGAAATAACACATAGTACAAAATTAGCTTGTATCTCCTAAACAACACGTTATAACTCGAAAGGATTTGGTGTGGCGTGTACGTCTAAACGTGTACCCTCAAAAGAGAACCCACAGGAGAATTTTATCCTGTGCGTTCTCTTTTGAGGTTACACCCTTAGACATACACGCAACACCAATGCTTTTCGAGTTACAACGTGTTGTTTAGGAAAAACAAGATAATTTCGCACGATGCGAGATTCCCTTAAAACCTGGTTTCTGACAAATTTTGATGAAAGAAAATTCTCTTGTGGGTTCTCTGTTGAGCCTACACGTTTAGACTTACATGTCACAGCAAATCTTTTCGAGTTACAACGTGTTGTTTAGGAGATACAATCTAATTTTGTACGATGTGTTATTTCTTCTTGTAAAGTGTTTCCAATATGTACCTATTTGTCTTTACTCTGCAAAATTGTATTTCCTTATAACGTGGTATTCTTACATAATCTTTCAAGAGAAAACTCTCCTGTGCCTTCTCTTTTGAGGCTACATGCTTACACATACACGCAACACCAAAGCTTTTCGAGTTATGACATGTTGTTTAGGAAAAAGAAGATGATTTCGCACGATGCGGGATTTCCTTGAAACTTGGTTTTCTGAAAATTTTTGACGAAAGAAAATTCTCCAGTGGGGGCTCTTTTGAGGCTACATGTTTAGACGAACATGCCACACCAAATCTTTTCGAGTTACAACGTGTTGTTTCGGAGATACAAGCTAATTTTGTAGGATGCGTTACTTATTCTCGTAAAGTGTTTCTAATACATACGTATTTGTCTTTACTCTGCAACACTGTATTGCCTTATAACGTTGTATTCTTACATATTCTTTCCAGAGAAAACTGTCTCGTGCTTTCCCTTTTGCAGCTACACACTTAGACAAACAGGCAACACCAAAGATTTTCGAGTTACAACGTGTTGTTTATGAAAAACAAGATAATTTCGCGCGATGCGGGATTTCCTTAAAATGTAGTTTTCTGAAAAATTTTGACCAAAGAAAATTCTTCAGTGGGTTTTCTTTTGAGGCTACATGTTTAGACGTTCACGCCACACTAAATACTTTCGAGTTACCACGTGTTATTTAGGAGATACAAGCTAATTTTGTATGATGCATTATTTCTTCTCGTAAAGTGTTTCCAATATGTACGTATTTGTCTTTACTCTGAAACACTTTATTTCCTTATAACGTTGTATTCTTACATATTCTTTCTAGAGAGAACTCTACTGTGTGTTCTCTTTAGAGGCTACACGCTTAGACATACACGCAACGCCAAAGCTTTTCGAGTTACAATGTGTTGTTTAGGAAAAACAAGATAATTTCGCACGATGCGAGATTTCCATAAAACGTGGTTGTCTGAAAAATGTTGACGAAAGAAAGTTCTCCTGTGGGTTCTCTTTTGAGGCTACACATGAAGAGGTACGAGCCACACCAAATCTTTTCGAGTTACAATGTGTTGTTTAGGAGATACAAGCTAATTTTGTACGATGCATTATTTCTTCTCTTAAAGTGTTTCCAATAGTATTTGTCTTTACTCTGCAACACTGTATTTCCTTATAACGTGGTATTCTTACATATTCTTTCGAGAGAAAACTCTCCTGTGCATTCTCTTTTGAGGCTACACGCTTAGACATACATGCAACACCAAATCTTTTCGAGTTACAACGTGTTGTTTAGGAAAAACAAGATAATTTCCCACGATGCGAGATTTCCTTAAAACGTGGTTTCTGACAAATTTTGATGAAAGAAAATTCTCCTGTGGGTTCTCTTTTGAGGGTACACTTTTAGACGTACACGTCACACCAAATCTTTTCGAGTTACAACGTGTTGTTTAGGAGATACAAGCTAATTTTGTACGATGCGTTATTTCTTCTTGTAAAGTGTTTCCAATATGTACTTATTTGTCTTTACTCTGCAAAATTGTATTTCCGTATAACGTGGTATTCTTACATATTCTTTCGAGAGAAAACTCTCCTGTGCCTTTTCTTTTGAGGCTCCACGCTTACACATACACGCAACACCAATGCTTTTCAAGTTACAACATGTTGTTTAGGAAAAAGAAGATAATTTCACACGATGCGGGATTTCCTTAAAACGTGGTTTTTTGAAAAATTTTGAAGAAAGAAAATTCTCCTGTAGGTTCTCTTTTGAGGCTACACGTTTAGACGTACATGCCACACCAAATCTTTTCGAGTTACAACGTGTTGTTTAGGAGATACAAGCTAATTTTTTACGATGCGTTAATTCTTCTCGTAAAGTGTTTCCAATACATACGTATTTGTCTTTACTCTGCAACATTGTATTTCCTTATAACGTGGTATTCTTACATATTCTTTCAAGAGAAAACTATCCTGTGCATTCTCTTTTGAGGTTACACACTTAGACATAATCGCAACACCAAAGCTTTTTGAGTTATAACGTGTTATTTAGGAAAAACAAGATAATTTCGCACGATGCGAGATTTCCTTAAAACGTGGTTTCTGACAAATTTTGATGAAAGAAAATTCTCTTGTGGGTTCCCTTTTGAGGCTACACGCTTAGACGTACACGTCACACCAAATCTTTTCGAGTTACAACGTGTTGTTTAGGAGATACAAGCTACTTTTTTACGATGCGTTATTTCTTCTTGTAAAGTGATTCCAATATGTACATATTTGTCTTTATTCTGCAAAATTGTATTTCCTTATAACGTGGTATTCTTATATAATCTTTCGAGAGAAAACTCTCCTGTGCCTTCTCTTTTGAGGCTCCATGGTTACACATACACGCAACACCAAAGCTTTTCGAGTTACAACATGTTGTTTAGGAAAAAGAAGATGATTTCGCACGATGCAGGATTTCCTTAAAACGTGGTTTTCTGAAAAATTTTGACGAAAGAAAATTCTCCTGTGGGTTCTCTTTTGAGGCTACACGTTTAGACGTACACGGCACACCAAATCTTTTCGAGTTACCACGTGTTGTTTCGGAGATACAAGCTAATTTTGTAAGATGCGTTACTTCTGCTCGTAAAGTTTTCCAATACGTACTTATTTGTCTTTTCTCTACAACACTGTATTTCCTTATAACGTTGTATTCTTACATATTCTTTCGAGAGAAAACTCTCCTGTGCGTTCTCTTTAGAGGCTACACGCTTAGACATACACGCAACGTCAAAGCTTTTCGAGTTACAATGTGTCATTTAGGAAAAACAAGATAATTTCGCACAATGCGAGATTTCCATAAAACGTGGTTGTCTGAAAAATTTTGACGAAAGAAAGTTATCCTGTGGGTTCTCTTTTGAGGCTACACGTGTAGAGGTACGAGCCACACCAAATCTTTTCGAGTTAAAACGTGTTGTTTAGGAGATACATGCTAATTTTGTACGATGTGTTATTTCTTCTCTTAAAGTGTTTCCAATATGTATGTAGTTGTCTTTACTCTGCAACACTTTATTTCCTTATAACGTGGTATTCTTACATATTCTTTCGAGAGAAACCTCTCCTGTGCGTTCTCTTTTGAGGCTACACGCTTAGAAATACACGCAACACCAAAGCTTTTCGAGTTACAACGTGTTGTTTAGGAAAAACTAGATAATTTCCCACGATGCGAGATTTCCTTAAAACGTAGTTTCTGACAAATTTTTATGAAAGAAAATTCTCCTGTGGGTTCTCGTTTGAGGCTACACTTTTAGACGTACACGTCACACCAAATCCTTTCGAGTTGCAACCTGTTGTTTAGGAGATACAAGCTAATTTTATAAGATGCGTTATTTCTTCTCGTAAATTTTTTCCAATATGTACTTATTTGTCTTTACTCTGCAAAATTGTATTTCCTTATAACGTGGTATTCTTACATATTCTTTGGAGAGAAAACTCTCCAGTGCCTTCTCTTTTGAGGCTCCACGCTTACACATACACGCAACACCATAGCTTTTCGAGTTACAACATGTTGTTTAGGAAAAAGAAGATGATTTCGCACGATGCGGGATTTCCTTAAAACGTGGTTTTCTGAAAAATTTTGAATAAAGAAAATTCTCCTGTGGGTTCTCTTTTGAGGCTACACGTTTAGACGTACACGCCACACCAAATCCTTTCAAGTTACCACGTGTTGCTTAGGAGATACAAGCTAATTTTGTACGATGCATTATTTCTTCTCGTAAAGTGTTTCCAATACGTACTTATTTGTCTTTAATCTGCAACCCTGTATTTCCTTATAACATGGTAATCTTACATATTATTTCGAGGGAAAACTCTCCTGTGCGTTCTCTTTTGAGGGGACACGCTTAAGCAAACATGCATCGCCAAAGCTTTTCGAGTTACAATGTGTTGTTTAGGAAAAACAAGATAATTTATCACGATGCGAGATTTCCATAAAACGTGGTTTTCTGAAAAATTTTGACGAAAGAAAGTTCTCCTGTAGGTTCTCTTTTGAGGCTAGACGTGTAGACGTACGAGCCACACCAAATATTTTTCAGTTACAACGTGTTGTTTAGGAGACACAAGCAAATATTGTACGATGCGTTATTTCTTCTCGTAAAGTGTTTCCAATACGTACATATTTGTCTTTACTCTGCAACACTGTATTTCCTTATAACGTGGTATTCTTACATATTCTTTCGAGAGAAAACTATCCTGTGCGTTCCCTTTTGAGGCTGCACACTTAGACATACAGGCAACACCAAAGCTTTTTGAGTTACAACGTGTTGTTTATAAAAAACAAGATATTTTCGCACGATGCCGGATTTCCTTAAAACATGGTTTTCTGACAAATTTTGACGAAAGGAAATTATTCGGTTGGTTCTCTTTTGAGGCTTCATGTTTCGACGTGCATGTCACACCTTATCCTTTCGAGTTGCCACGTGTTGTTTAGGAAATACAGGCTAATTTTGTACGATGCTTTATTTCTTCTCGTAAAGTGTTTCCAATACGTACGTATTTGTCTTTACTCTGCAACACTGTATTTCCTTATAACGTGGTATTCTTACATATTCTTTCGAGAGAAAACTATCCTGTGCGTTCCCTTTTGAGGCTACACACTTAGACATACAGGCAACACCAAAGCTTTTCAAGTTACAACGTGTTGTTTATGAAAAACAAGATAATTTCGCACGATGCGGGATTTCCTCAAAACTTGGTGTTCTGACAAATTTTGACGAAAGAAAATTCTCCTGTGGGTTCCCTTTTGAGGCTACATGTTTAGACGTACATGCCACACCAAATCTTTTCGAGTTACAACATGTTGTTTAGGAGATACGAGCTCATTTTGTACGATGCTTTATTTCATCCCATAAAGTTTAAGGGTTTCCAATACGTACGTATTTGTCTTTACTCTGCAACACTGTATTTCCTTATAACATGGTATTCGTACATATTCTTTCGAGAGAAAACTCTCCTGTGCATTCTCTTTTGAGGCTACATGCTTAAACATACACGCAACACCAAAGCTTTTCGAGTTAAAACGTGTTGTTTAGGAAAAACAAGATAATTTCGCAGGATGCGGGATTTCCTTAAAACGTGGTTTTTTGACAAATTTTGACTAAAGAAAATTCTCCTGTGGGTTCTCTTTTGAGGCTATACGTTTAGACGTATGCGACACACCAAATCCTTTTGAGTTACAAGGTGTTGTTTAGGAGATACAAGCTAATTTTATATGATGCATTATTTCTTCTCGTAAAGTGTTTCCAATGTTTACTCATTTGTTTTTATTCTGAAAAATTGTATTTCCTTATAACGTGGTATTCTTACATATTCTTTCGAGAGAAAACTCTCCTGTGTGTTCTCTTTTGAGGCTACACGCTGAGACATACACGCAACACAAAAGCTTTTCGAATTACAACGTGTTGTTTAAGAAAAACAAGATAATTTCGCACGATGCGGGATTTCCTTAAAACGTGGTTTTCTGAAAATTTTGACGAAAGTAATTCTCCTATCTGTTCTCTTTTGAGGCTACACATTTAGACGTACACGCCACACCAAATCTTTTCGAGTTACAACGTGTTGTTTAGGAGATACGAGCTCATTTTGTACGATGCTTTATTTCATCTCGTAAAGTTTAAGGGTTTCCAATATGTACGTATTTGTCTTTACTCTGCAACACTGTATTTCCTTATAACGTGGTATTCTTACATATTCTTTTGAGAGAAAACTCTCCTGTGTGTTCTCTTTTGAGGCTACACGCTGAGACATACACGCAACACCAAAGCTTTTCGAGTTACAACGTGTTGTTTAGGAAAAACAAGATAATTTCGCATGATGCAGGATTTCCTTAATACGTGGTTTTCTGACAAATTTGACCAAAGAAAATTCTCCTGTGGGTTCTCTTTTTGAGGCTACACGTTTAGACGTACACGCCACACCAAATCTTTTCGAGTTACAACGTGTTTTTTAGGAGATACAGCTAATTTTGTATGATGCGTTATTTCTTCTCGTAAAGTGTTTCCAATACGTACGTATTTGTCTTTATTCTGCAACACTGTATTTCCTTATAACCTGGTACTCTTACATATTCTTTTGAGTGAAAACTCTCCTGTGCGGTCTCTTTTGAGGCTACACACTGAGACATACACGCAACACCAAAGCTTTTCGAGTTACAACGTGTTGTTTAGGAAAAACAAGATAATTTCGCAGGATGCGGGATTTCTTTAAAACGTGGTTTTCTGACAAATTTTGACGAAAGAAAATTCTCCAGTGGGTTCTCTTTTGAGGCTAAACTTTTACACGTACACGCCAAACCAAATATCTTCGAGTTTCCACTTGTTGTTTAGGAGATACAAGCTAATATTTATGATGCTTAATTTCTTCTCGTAAAGTGTTTCCAATATGTACGTATTTGTCCTTACTCTGCAACACTGTATTTCCTTATAACGTTGAATTCTTACATGTTCTATCGAGAGAAAACTCTCCTGTGCATTCTCTTTTGAGGCTACACGCTTAGACAAACACGCAACACCAAAGATTTTCGAGTTACCACGTGTTGTTTAGGAAAAACAAGATAATTTCGCAAGATGCGGTATTTCCTTAAAACGTGGTTTCTGACAAATTTTTGACGAAAGAAAATTCTCCTTTTTGTTTTTCTTTGAGGCTACACCTTTAGATATACACGTCAAACCAAATCTTTCGAGTTACCACGTGTTGTTTAGGAGATATAAGCTAATTTTTTTCGATGCGTTATTTCTTCTCGTAAAGTGTTCCCAATATATACTTATTTGTATTTACTCTGCAAAATTGTATTTCCTAATAACGTGGTATTCTTACATATTCTTTCAAGAGAAAACTCTCCTGTGCCTTCTCTTTTGAGGCTCCACGCTTACACATACACGCAACACTAAAGCTTTTCGAGTCACAACATGTTGTTTAGGAAAAAGAAGATGATTTTGCAAGATGCGGGATTTCCTTAAGACGTGGTTTTCTGAAAAATTTTGAGGAAAGAAAATTCTCCTGTGGGTTCTCTTTTGAGGCTACACATTTAGTCGTACACGCCACACCAAATGTTTTCGAGTTACAACGTGCTTTTTAAGAGATACAAGCTAATTTTGTACTATGCGTTAATTCTTTACGTAAAGTGTTTCGAATACATACGTGTTTGTCTTTACTCTGCAACACTGTATTTCCTTATAACGTGGTATTCTTACATATTCTTTCGAGAGAAAACTCTCCTGTGCATTCTCTTTTGAGGCTACATGCTTAGACATACACGCAACTCCAGAGCTTTTCGAGTTACAACTTGTTGTTTAGAAAAAACAAGATAATTTCGCACGATGCTAGTTTTCCTTAAAACGTGGTTTCTGACAAATTTTGATGAAAGAAAATTCACCTGTGGGTTCTCTTTTGAGGCTACACCTTTAGACGTACACACCACACCAAATCTTTTTGAGTTACACCGTGCTGTTTAGAAGATACAAGCAAATTTTTTTTACGATGCATTATTTCTTCTCGTAAAGTTTAAGTTTTTCCAATACATACGTTTTTGTCTTTACTCTGCAACTCTGTATTTCCTTATAACGTGGTATTCTTACATATTCTTTCGAGAGAAAACTCTCCTGTGCGTTCTCTTTTGAGGCTACACGCTTAGACAAAAACGCAACACCACAGCTTTTCGAGTTACAACGTGTTCTTTAGGAAAAACAAGATAATAACGCACGATGCAGTATTTCCTTAAAACGTGGTTTCTGACAAATATTGACAAAAGAAAATACTCCTGAGGGTTCTCTTTTGAGGCTACACGTTTAGACGTACATGCCACACCAAATCTTTTCGAGTTACAACGTGTTGTTTAGGAGATACAAGCTAATTTTTTAAGATGCGTTATTTCTTCTCGTAAAGTTTAAGTGTTTCCAATACGTATGTATTTGTATTTACTCTGCAACACTGTTTTCCTTATAACGTGGTATTCTTGCATATTCTTTCGAGAGAAAACTCTCCTGTGCGTTCTCTTTTGAGGCTAAACGCTTAGACATACACGCAACACCAAAGCTTTTCGAGTTACAACGTTTTTTTTAGGAAGAACAAGATAATTTCTCACGATGCGGGATTTCCTTAAAACGTGGTTTTCTGACAAATTTTGACGAAAGAAATTTGTCCTGTGGTTCTCTTTGAGGCTACACGTTTAGATGTACACGCCACACCAAATCCTTTCGAGTTACAACGTGTTGTTTAGGAGATACAAGCTAATTTTTTACGATGCTTTATTTCATCTCGTAAAGTTTAAGGGTTTCCAATATGAAAGTATTTGCCATTATTCTGCAACAGTGTACTTCCTTATGACGTGGTATTCTTACATATTCTTTCGAGAGAAAACTCTCCTGTGTGTTCTCTTTTGAGGCTACACGCTTAGACATACACGCAACACCAAAGCTTTTCGAGTTACAACGCGTTGTTTAGGAAAAACAAGATAATTTCGCACGATGCGGGATTTCCTTAATATGTGGTTTTCTGACAAATTTTGACCAAAGAAAATTCTCCTGTGGGTTCTCTTTTGAGGCTACACGTTTAGACCTACAGGTCACACCAAATCTTTTCGAGTTACAACGTTTTGTTTAGGAGATACAAGCTAATTTTTTATGATGCGTTATTTCTTCTCATAAAGTGTTTCCAATAAGTACGTATTTGTCTTTACTCTGCAACACTGTATTTCCTTATAAGGTGGTATTCTTACATATTCTTTTTAGAGAAAACTCTCCTGTGTGCTCTCTTTTGAGTCTACACGCTTAGACATACACGCAACACCAAAGCTTTTCGAGTTACAACGCATTGATTAGGAAAAACAAGATAATTTTGCACGATAAGGGATTTCCTTAAAACGTGGTTTTCTTACATATTTTGACGATAAAAAATTCTCCTGTCGGTTCTCTTTTGAGGCTACACGTTTAGACGTACACGTCACACCAAATATTTTCGAGTTACAACGTGTTGTTTAGGAGATACAAGCTAATTTTGTACGATTTTTTATTTCTTCTCTTAAAGTTTTACAATATGTACGTATTTGTCTTTAATCTGCAACACTGTATTTCCTTATAACGTGGTATTCTTACATATTCTTTCGAGAGAAAACTCTCCTTGCATTCCCTTTAGAGGCTACACACTTAGACATACACGCAACCCCAAAGCTTTTCAAGTTACAACGTGTTGTTTAGGAAAAACAAGATAATTTCGCACGGTGCGGGATTTCCTTAAAACGTGGTTTTCTGACAAATTTTGACGAAAGAAAACTCTCCTGTGGGTTCTCTTTTGAGGATACACGTTTAGATGTACACGCCACACCAAATCTTTTCGAGTCACAACATGTTGTTTAGGACATACAAGCTAATTTTGCAAGATGCGTTATTTCTCTCATAAAGTGTTTCCAGTATGTACGTATTTGTCTTTACACTGCCACAATGTATTTCCTTATAACGTGGTATTCTTACATATTCTTTCGAGAGAAAACTCTCCTATGCGTTCTCTTTTGGGGCTACATGCTTAGACATACACCCAACACCAAAGCTTTTCGAGTTAAAACGTGTTGTTTAGGAAGAACAAGATAATTTCTCACGATGCGCGATTTCCTTAAAACGTGGTTTTCTGAAAAATTTTGACGAAAGAAAATTGTCCTGTGGGTTCTCTTTTGAGGCTACAGGTTTAGACGTACATGCTACACCAAATCTTTTCGAGTTACAACGTGTTGTTTAGGAGATACAAGCTAATTTTGTACGATGCTTTATTTCATCTCATAAAGTTTAAGGGTTTCCAATACATACGTGTTTGTCTTTACTCTGCAACACTGTATTTCCTTATAACGTGGTATTCTTTCATATTCTTTCGAGAGAAAACTCTCCTGTGCGTTCTCTTTTGAGGCTACACGCTTAGACATACACGCAATAGCAAATCTTTTCGAGTTACAACATGTTGTTTAGGAAGAACAAGATAATTTCCCACGATGCGGGATTTCCTTAAAACGTGGTGTTCTGACAAATTTTGATGAAAGAAAATTCTCCTGTGGGTTCTCTTTTGAGGCTACACCTTTAGACGTACACACCACACCAAATCTTTTTGAGTTACACCGTGCTGTTTAGGAGATACAAGCTAATTTTTTTTTAAGATGCGTTATTTCCTCTCATAAAGTTTAAGTGTTTCCAATACATACGTTTTTGTCTTTACACTGCAACTCTGTATTTCCTTATAACGTGGTATTCTTACATATTCTTTCGAGAGAAAACTCTCCTGTGCATTCTCTTTTGAGGCTACACGCTTAGACATACAGGCAACACCACAGCTTTTCGAGTTACAATGTGTTGTTTAGGAAAAACAAGATAATTTAGCACGATGCGGGATTTCCTTAAAACGTGGTTTTCTGATAAATTTTGACGAAAGAAAATACTCCCGAGGTTTCTCTTTTGAGGCTACACGTTTAGACGTACACGCCACACCAAATCTTTTCGAGTTACAACGTGTTGTTTAGGAGATACAAGCTAATTTTTTAAGATGCGTTATTTCTTCTCGTAAAGTTTAAGTGTTTCCAATACGTACGTATTTGCCTCTACTCTGCAACACTGTTTTCCTAATTACGTGGTATTCTTACATATTCCTTCGAGAGAAAACTCTCCTGTGCGTTCTCTTTTGAGGCTACACGCTTAGACATACATGCAACACCAAAACTTTTCGAGTTACAACGTGTTGTTTAGGAAGAACAAGATAATTTCTCACGATGCGGGATTTCCTTAAAACGAGGTGCTGACAAATTTTGACGAAAGAAAATTGTCCTGTGGGTTCTCTTTTGGGGCTACACGTTTAGACGTACAAGCCACACCAAATCTTTTCCAGTAAAAACGTGTTGTTTAGGAGATACAAGCTAATTTTGTACGATGCTTTAATACATCTCGTAAAGTTTAAGTCTTTCCAATATGTACGCTTTCGTCTTTACTCAGCAACACTGTACTTCCTTATAAAGTGGTATTCTTAACTATTCTTTCGAGAGAAAACTCTCCTGTGCGTTCTCTTGAGGCTACATGCTTAGACATACACGCAACACCAAAGCTTTTCGAGTTACAATGTGTTGTTTAGGAAAAACAAGATAATTTCGCACGATGCGGGGTTTCCTTAGTACGTGGTTTTCTGACAAAATTTGACCAAAGAAAATTCTCCTGTGCATTCTCTTTTGAGGCTACACGTTTAGCCGTACACGCCACACCAAATCTTTTCGAGTTACAACCTGTTGTTTAGGAGATACAAGCTAATTTTTTTACGATGCGTTATTTCTTCTCGTAAAGTGTTTCCAATAAGTACGTATTTGTCTTTACTCTGCAACACTGTGTTTCCTTATAACGTGGTATTCTTACATATTCTTTCGAGAGAAAACTCTCCTGTGCGTTCTCTTTTGAGGCTACATGCTTAGACATACACGTAACACCAAAGCTTTTCGAGTTACAACGTGTTTTTTAGGAAGAACAAGATAATTTCTCACGATGCGGGATTTCCTTAAAACGTGGTTTTCTGACAAATTTTGACGAAAGAAATTTGTCCTGTGGTTCTCTTTGAGGCTACACGTTTAGATGTACATGCCACACCAAATCTTTTCGAGTTACAACGTGTTGTTTAGGAGATACAAGCTAATTTTGTACGATGCTTTATTTCATCTCGTAAGTTTAAGGGTTTCCAATACGAAAGTATTTGTCATTATTCTGCAACAGTGTACTTCCTTATAATGTGGTATTCTTACATATTCTTTCGAGAGAAAACTCTCCTGTGTGTTCTCTTTTGAGGCTACACGCTTAGACATACACGCAACACCAAAGCTTTTCGAGTTACAACGCGTTGTTTAGGAAAAACAAGATAATTTCGCACGATGCGGGATTTCCTTAATACGTGGTTTTCTGACAAATTTTGACCAAAGAAAATTCTCCTGTGGGTTCTCTTTTGAGGCTACACGTTTAGACGTACACGCCACACCAAATCTTTTGGAGTTTCAATGTGTTGTTTAGGAGATACAAGCTAATTTTTTACGATATGTTATTTCTTCTCATAAAGTATTTCCAATAAGTACGTATTTGTCTTTAATCTGCAACACTGTATTTTCTTATAACGTGGTATTCTTACACATTCTTTCGAGTGAAAACTCTCCTGTGTGCTCTCTTTTGAGTCTACACGCTTAAACATACATGCAACACCAAAGCTTTTCGAGTTACAAGGTTTTGTTTAGGAAAAACAAGATAATTTCGCACGATGCGGGATTTCATAAACGTGGTTTTCTGAATATTTGACGAAAGAAAATTCTCCTTTGGGTTCTCTCTTGAGGCTACACGTTTAGACGTACACGCCACACAAAGTCTTTTCGAGTTACAACGTGTTGTTTAGGAGATATGAGCTAATTTTGTACGATGCTTTATTTCATCTCATAAAGTTTAAGGGTTTCCAATACGTACCTATTTGTCTTTACTCTGAAACACTGTATTTCCTTATAACGTGGTATTCTTACATATTCTTTTGAGAGAAAACTCTCCTGTGTGTTCTCTTTTGAGGCTACATGCTGAGACATACACGCAACACCATAGCTTTTCGAGTTAAAACGTGTTGTTTAGGAAAAACAAGATAATTTCGCACGATGCAGGATTTTCTTAATACGTGGTTTTCTGACAAATTTGACCAAAGGAAATTCTCCTGTGGGTTCTCTTTTGAGGCTACACGTTTAGACGTACACGCCACACCAAATCATTTAGAGTTACAACGTGTTGTTTAGGAGATACAAGCTAATTTTGTACGATGCGTTATTTCTTCTCGTAAAGTGTTTCCAATATGTACGTATTTGTCTTTACTCTGCAACACTGTATTTCCTACAACGTGGTATTCTTACATATTCTTTCGAGAGAAAACTCTCCTGTGCATTCGCTTTTGTGGCTACACACTTAGACATACACGCAACACCAAAGCTTTTCGAGTTACAACTTGTTGTTTAGGAAAAACAAGATAATTTCGCAGGATGCGGGATTTCGTTAAAACGTGATTTTCTGACAAATTTTGAAGAAAGAAAATTCTCCTATTGGTTCTCTTTTGAGGCTACACGTTTAGAAGTACACACCACATGAAGTCCTTTCGAGTTACCACGTGTTGTTTAGGAGATACAAGCTAATTTTTTACGATGCATTATTTCTTCTTGTAAAGTGTTTCCAACAAGTATGTATTTGTCTTTACTCTGCAACACTGTATTTCCTTATAACGTTGTATTCTTACATGTTCTTTCTAGAGAAAACTCTCCTGTGCATACTCTTTAGAGGCTACACGCTTAGACATACACGCAACAACAAAGCTTTTCGAGTTACAACGTGTTTTTAAGGAAAAACAAGATAATTTTCACGATGCGGGATTTACTTAAAACGTGGTTTTCTGAAAAATTTTGAAGAAAGAAAGTTATCCTGTGGGTTCTCTTTTGAGGCTACACGTGTAGACGTACGAGCCACACCAAATCTTTTCGAGTTACAACGTGTTGTTTAGGAGATACAAGCTAATTTTGTACGATGCATTATTTCTTCTCTTAAAGTGTTTCCAATGGTACGTAATTGTCTTTTCTGTGCAACACTGTATTTCCTTATAACGTGGTATTCTTACATATTCGTTCAAGAGAAAACTCTCCTGTGCGTTCTCTATTGAGGCTACACGCTTAGACATACACGCAACACCAAAGCTTTTCGAGTTACAATGTGTTGTTTAGGAAAAACTAGAAAATTTCTCACGAAGCGAGATTTCCATACAACGTGTTTTCTGACAAATTTTGATGAAAGAAAATTCTCCTATGGGTTCTCTTTGAGGCTACACATTTAGACGTACACGCCACACCAAGTCCTTTCGAGTTACCACGTGTTGTTTAGGAGATACAAGCTAATTTTTTACAATGCGTTATTTCTTCTCGTAAAGTGTTTCCAACAAGTATGTTTTTGTCTTTACTCTGCAACACTGTATTCCTTATAACGTTGTATTTTTACATGTTCTTTCGAGAGAAAACACTCCTGTGTGTACTCTTTAGAGGCTACACGCTTAGACATACTCGCAACACCAAAGCTTTTCGAGTTACAACGTGTTGTTTAGGAAAAACAAGATAATTTTGCACGATGCGGGATTTCCTTAAAACGTGGTTTTCTGACAAATTTTGACGAAAGAAAATTCTCCTGTGGGTTCTCTTTTGAGGCTACACGTGTAGACATACGGGCCACACCAAATCTTTTCGAGTTACAACGTGTTGTTTAGGAGATACAAGCTAATTTTGAACGATGCATTATTTCTTCTCATAAAGTGTTTCCAATATGTACGTATTTGTCTTTACTCTGCAACACTGTATTTCCTTATAACGTGGTATTCTTACATATTCGTTCGATAGAAAACTCTCCTGGGCATTCCCTTTAGAGGCTACACACTTAAACATACATGAAACACCAAAGCTTTTCGAGTTACAACTTGTTGTTTAGGAAAAACAAGATAATTTCGCAGGATGCGGGATTTCCTTATAACGTGGTTTTCTGACAAATTTTGAAGAAAGAAAATTCTCCTGTGGGGTCTCTTTTGAGGCTACACTTTTAGACGTACATGCCAAACCAAATCTTTTCGAGGTATCACTTGTTGTTTAGGAGATACAAGCTTATATTTTATGATGCGTCATTTCTTCTCGTAAAGTGTTTCCAATATTTATGTTTTTGTCTTTACTCTGCAACACTGTATTTCCTAATAACGTTGTAGTCTTACATGTTCCTTTGAGAGAAAACTCTCCTGTGCATTCTCTTTTGAGGCTACACGCTTAGATATACACGCAACACCAAAGCTTTTCGAGTTACAACGTGTTGTTTAGGAAAAACAAGATAATTTTGCACGATGCGGGATTTCCTTAAAACGTGGTTATCTAATTTTGATGAAAGAAAATTCTCCTGTTGGTTCTCTTTTGAGGCTACACGTTTAGACGGACACGCCAAACCAAATCTTTTCGAGTTACCACGTGTTGTTAGGAGATACAAGGTAACTTTGTATGATGTATTATTTCTTCTCGTAAAGTGTTTCCAATATGTACTTATTTGTCTTTACTCTGCAAAATTGTATTTCCTAATAACGTGGTATTCTTACATATTCTCTCGAGAGAAAACTATCCGGTGCCTTCAATTTTGAGGCTCCACGCTTAGACATACACGCAACACTAAAGCTTTTCGAGTTACAATATGTTGTTTAGGAAAAAGAAGATGGTTTCACACGATGCGGGATTTCCTTAAAACTTGGTTCTGTGAAAAATTTTGATGAAAGAAAATTCTCCTGTGGGTTCCTCTTTGAGGCTACACGTTTAGACATACAGGCCACACCAAATCTTTTCGAGTTACAACTTGTTGTTTAGAAGATACAAGCTAATTTTGTACTACGCGTTAATTCTTCTCGTAAAGTGTTTCCAATACGTATGTGTTTGACTTTACTCTGCAACATTGTATTTCCTTATAACGTGGCATTCTTACATATTCTTTCGAGAGAAAACTCTCCTGTGCTTTCTCTTTTGAGGCTACACGCTTAGACATACACGCAACACCAGAGCTTTTCGAGTTACAACGTGTTGTTTAGGAAAAACTAGATAATTTCGCAGAATGCGAGATTTCCTTAAAACGTGGTTTCTGACAAATTTTGATGAAAGAAAATTCTCCTGTGGGATCTCTTTTGAGGCTACACGTTTAGACGTACAGGCCACACCAAATCTTTTCGAGTAACAACGTGTTGTTTAGGAGATTCAAGCTAATTTTGTACGATGCGTTAATTCTTCTCGTAAAGTGTTTCCAATATGTACGTATTTGTCTTTACTCTGCAACACTGTATTTCCTTATAACGGGGTATTCTTACATATTCTTTCGAGAGAAAACTCTCCTGTGCATTCCCTTTTGAGGCTACACACTTAGACATACACGCAACACCAAAGCTTTTCGAGTTACAACTTGTTGTTTAGGAAAAACAAGATAATTTCGCAGGATGCGGGATTTCGTTAAAACGTGGTTTTCTGACAAATTTTGAAGAAAGACAATTCTCCAGTGGGTTCTCTTTTGAGGCTACACTTTTAGACGTACACGCCAAACCAAATGTTTTCGAGTTTCCACTTTTTGTTTAGGACATACAAGCTAATATTGTATGATGCGTAATTTCTTCTTGTAAAGTGTTTCCAATAAGTACGTATTTGTCTTTACTCTGCAACACTGTATTTCCTTATAACGTTGTATTCTAACATGATCTTTCGAGAGAAAACTCTCCTGTGCATTCTCTTTTGAGGCTACACGCTGAGACATACACGCAACACCAAAGCTTTTCGAGTTACAAGGTGTTGTTTAGGAAAAACAAGATAATTTCGCACGATGCGGGATTTCCTTAAAACGTGGTTTTCTGAAAATTTTGACGAAAGAAAATTCTCCTTTGTGTTCTCTTTTGAGGCTACACGTTTAGACGTTCACGCCAAACCAAATCTTTTCGAGTTACCACGTGTTGTTTAGGAGATACAAGTTAATTTTTTACGATGCGTTATTTCTTCTCGTAAAGTGTTTCCAATATGTACGTATCTGTCTTTACTCTGCAACACTCTATTTCCTTATAACGTGGTATTCTTACATATTCTTTCTAGAAAAAACTCTCCTTTACATCCTCTTTTGAGGCTACACGCTTAGACATACACACAACACCAAAGTTTTTCGAGTTACAACATGTTGTTTAGGAAAAACAAGATAATTTTGCATGATGAGGGATTTCTTTATATCGTGGTTTTCTGACAAATTTTGAAGAAAGAAAATTCTCCTGTGGGGTCTCTTTTGAGGCTACACTTTTAGACGTACACGCCAAACCAAATCTTTTCGAGTTACCACTTGTTGTTTAGGAGATACAAGCTTATATTTTATGATGTGTCATTTCTTCTCGTAAAGTGTTTCCAATATGTACGTATTTGTCTTTACTCTCCAACACTGTATTTCCTTATAACGTTGTATTCTTACATGTTCTTTCGAGAGAAAACTCTCCTGTGCATTCTCTTTTGAGGCTACACACTGAGACATACATGCAACACCAAAGCTTTTCGTGTTACAAGTTGTTGTTTAGGAAAAACAAGATAATTTCGCACGATGGGGGATTTCCTTAAAACGTGGTTTTCTGACAAATTATGACGAAAGAAAATTCTCCTTTGTGTTCTCTTTTGCGGCTACACGTTTAGACGTACACGCCAAACCAAACCTTTTCGAGTTACCACGTGTTGTTTAGGAGATACAAGCTAATTTTGTCCGATGCGTTATTTCTTCTCCTAAAGTGTTTCCAATATGTACTTATTTGCCTTTACTCGGCAATATTGTATTTCTTTATAACGTCTATTCTTACATATTCTTTCGAGAGAAAACTCTCCTGTGCCTTCGCTTTTGAGGCTCCACGCTTAGACATACACGCAACACCAAAGCTTTTTGAGTTACAACATGTTGTTTAGGAAAAAGAAGATGATTTCGCACGATGCTGGATTTCCTTAAAACGCGGTTTTCTGAAAAAAAATTTAACGAAAGAAAATTGTCCTGTGGGTTCTCTTTTGAGGCTACACGTTTAGACGTACACGCCACACCAAATCTTTTCGAGTTACAACGTGTTGTTTAGGAGAAACAAGTTAATTTTTTACGATGCGTTATTTCTTCTCGTAGAGAGTTTCCAATATGTACGTATTTGACTTTACACTGCAACAATGTATTTCCTTATAACGTGGTATTCTTAAATATTCTTTCGAGAAAAAACTCTCCTTTACATTCTCTTTTGAGGCTACACGCTTAGACATACACGCAACACCATAGCTTTTCGAGTTACAACTTGTTGTTTAGGAAAAACAAGATAATTTTGCACGATGAGGGATTTCCTTAAAACGTGGTTTTCTCACATATTTTGACGAAAGAAAATTCTCCTGTGGGTTCTCTTTTGAGGCTACACGTTTAGCCATACACGCCACACCAAATCCTTTCGAGTTACAACCGGTTGTTTAGGAGATACGAGCTAATTTTGTATGATGCATTAGTTCTTCTCGTAAAGTGTTTCCAATACATACGTATTTGTCTTTACTCTGCAACACTGTATTTCCTTATAATGTGATATTCTTACATATTCTTTTGAGGGAAAACTCTCCTGTGTGTTCTCTTTTGAGGCTACATGCTTAGACATACACACAACACCAAAGATTTTCGAGTTACAACGTGTTGTTTAGGAAAAACTAGATAATTTCGCACAATGCGAGATTTCCTTAAAACGTGGTTTCTGACAAATTTTGATGAAAGAAAATTCTCCTGTGGGTTCTCTTTTGAGGCTACATGTTGAGACGTACATGTCACACCAAAACTTTTCGAGTTACAACGAGTTGTTTAGGAGACACAAGCTAATTTTGTATGATGCGATATTTCTTCTTTTAAAGTGTTTCCAATATGTACGTATTTGTCTTTACTCTGCAACACTGTATTTCCTTATAACGTGGTATTCTTACATATTCTTTCGAGAGAAAACTCTCCTGTGCATTCCCTTTTGTGGCTACACACTTAGTCATACACGCAACACCAAAGCTTTTCGAGTTACAACTTGTTGTTTAGGAAAAACAAGATAATTTCGCAGGATGCGGGATTTCGTTAAAACGTGATTTTTCTGAAAAATTTTGAAGAAAGAAAATTCTCCTATGGGTTCTCTTTTCAGGCTACACGTTTAGACGTACACGCCACACCAAGTCCTTTCAAGTTACCATGTGTTGTTTAGGAGATACAAGCTAATTTTTTACAATGCGTTATTTCTTCTCGTAAAGTGTTTTCCATCAAGTATGTATTTGTCTTTACTCTGCAACACTGTATTCCCTTATAACGTTGTATTCTTACATGTTCTTTTGAGAGAAAACTCTCCTGTGCGTACTCTTTAGAGGCTAAACGCTTAGACATACACACAACGCCAAAGATTTTCGAGTTACAATGTGTTGTTTAGGAAAAGCAAGATAATTTCGCACGATGCGAGATTTCCATAAAACGTGGTTTTTCTGAAAAATTTTGACGAAAGAAAGTTTTCCTGTGGGTTCTCTTTTGAGGCTACATGTGTAGAAGTATGAGCCACAACAAATCTTTTCGAGTTCCAATTGTTGTTTAGGAGATACAAGATAATTTTGTACGATGTGTTATTTCCTCTCTTAAAGTGTTTCCAATACGTACGTATTTGTCTTTATTCTGCAACACTGTATTTTCTCATAACATGGTATTCTTACAAATTCTTTCGAGAGAAAACTCTCCTGTGCATTCTCTTTTGAGGCTACAAGCTTAGACATACACCCAACTCCAAAGCTTTTCGAGTTACAACATGTTGTTCAGGAAAAAAGAAGATGATTTGGCACGATGCGGGATTTCCTTAAAACGTGGTTTTCTGAAAAATTTTGACGAAAGAAAATTCTCCTGTGGGTTCTCTTTTGAGGCTACACGTTTAGACGTACACGCCGCACCAAATCTTTTCGAGTTACAACGTTTTGTTTAGGAGATACAAGCTAATTTTTCTACGATGCGGTTACTTCTTCTCGTAAAGTGTTTCCAATATGTACATATTTGTCTGCTCTGCAACACTGTATTTCCTTATAACGTGGTATTCTTACATATTATTTCGAGAGAAAACTATCCTGTGCGTTCTCTTTTGAGGCTACACACTTAGACATACAGGCAACACCAAAGCTTTTCGAGTTACAACATGTTGTTTAGGAAAAACAAGATAATTTCGCACGATGCAGGATTTCCTTAAAACGTGGTTTTCTGACAAATTTTGACGAAAGAAAATTCTCCTGTCGGTTCACTTTTGGGGCTACACATTTAGACGTACACGCCACACCAAATCCTTTAGAGTTACCACGTGTTGTTTAGGAGATACAAGCTAATTTTGTATGATGCGTTATTTCTACTCGTAAAGTGTTTTCCAATACGTACGTATTTGTCTTTACTCTGCAACACTGTATTTCCTTTTAACGTTGTATTATTACATGTTCTTTTGAGAGAAAACTCTCCTGTGCATTGTCTTTAGAGGCAACATGCTCAGACATACACGCAACACCAAAGCTTTTCGAGTTACAACGTGTTGTTTAGGAAAAACAAGATAATTTTGCACGATGCGGGGATTTCCTTAAAACGTGGTTCTTTGACAAATTTTGACGAAAAAAAGTTCTCCTGTTGGTTCTCGTTTTGAGGCTACAAGTGTAGGAGTACGAACCACACCAAATATTTTCGAGTTATAACGTGTTGTTTAGGAGATACAAGCAAATTTTGTACGATGCGTTATTTCTTCCCTAAATTGTTTCCAATATGTCGTTATTTATCTTTACTCTGCAACACTGTATTTTCTTATAACGTGGTATTCTTACATATTCTTTCGAGGGAAAACTCTCCTGTGCATGCTCTTTTGAGGCTACACGCTTAGACGAACACGCACGCCAAAGCTTTTCGAGTTACAACGTGTTGTTTAGGAAAAAGAAGATAATTTCGCACGATGCGAGATTTCCATAAAACGTGGTTTTCAGACAAATTTTGACGAAAGAAAGTTCTCCTCTGGGTTCTCTTTTGAGGCTACACGTGTAGAGGTACGAGCCACACCAAATCTTTTCGAGTTACAATGTGTTGTTTAGGAGATACAAGCTAATTTTGTACAATGCGTTATTTCTTCTCTTAAAGTGTTTCCAATACATACGTAGTTGTCTTTATTCTGCAACACTGTATTTCCTTATAACGTGGTATTCTTACATATTCTTTCGAGAGAAAACTCTCCTGTGCATTCTCTTTTGAGGCTACATGCTTAGACATACACACAACACCAAAGCTTTTCGAGTTACAACGTGTTGTTTAGGAAAAACAAGATAATTTCGCACGATGCGCTATTTCTTTTAAAACGTGGTTTCAGACAAATTTAGATGAAAGAAAATTCTCCTGTGGGTTCTCGTTTGAGGCTACACTTTTAGACGTACATGTCACACCAAATCTTTTCGAGTTACAACGTGTTGTTTAGGAGATACAAGCTCAATTTTTTGCGATGCATTATTTCTTCTCGTAAAGTGTTTCCAATATGTACTTATTTGTCTTTACTCTGCAAAATTGTATTTCCTTTTAACGTGGTATTCTTACATATTCTTTCAAGAGAACACTCTCCTGTGCCTTCTCTTTTGAGTCTCCACGCTTACACATACACGCAACACCAACGCTTTTCGAGTTACAACATGTTGTTTAGGAAAAAGAAGATGATTTCGCACGATGCGGGATTTCCTTAAAACGTGGTTTTCTGAAAAATTTTGACGAAAGAAAATTCTCCTGTGGGTTCTCTTTTGAGGCTACATGTTTAGATGTACACGCCACACCAAATCTTTTCGAGTTACAACGTGTTGTTTTGGAGATACAAGCTATTTTTGTACGATGCGTTAATTCTTCTCATAAAGTGTTTCCAATACATACGTATTTGTCTTTACTCTGCAACACTGTATTTCCTTATAACGTGGTATTCTTACATATTCTTTCGAGAGAAAAGTATCCTGTGCGTTCCCTTTTGAGGCTGCACACTTAGGACATACAGGCAACATCAATGCTTTTAGAGTTACAACGTGTTGTTTATGAAAAACAAGATTATTTCGCACGATGCGGGATTTCCGTAAACGTGGTTTTCTGACAAATTTTGACGAATGAAAATTCTCCTGTGGGTTCTCTTTTGAGGCTCCACGTTTAGACATACACGCCACACCAAATCCTTTCGAGTTACCACCGTGTTGCTTAGGAGATACAAGCTAATTTTCTACGATGCGTTATTTCTTCTCGTAAAGTGTTTCCAATAATTACGCATTTGTCCTTTACTCTGCAACACTGTATTTCCTTATAACGTTGTATTCTTACATGTTATTTCGAGAGAAAACTCTCCTGTGCGTTCTCTTTAGAGGCTACAGGCTTAGACATACACGAAACACCAAAACTTTTTGAGTTACAACATGTTGTTTATGAAAAACAAGATAATATTGCACGATGTGGGATTTCCTTAAAACGTGGTTTTCTGACAAATTTTGACGAAAGAAAGTTATCCTGTGGTTTCTCTTTTGAGGGTACACGTGTAGACGTACGAGCCACACCAAAATCTTTTCGAGTTACAACGTGTTGTTTAGGAGATACAAGCAAATTTTGTAAGATGCGTTATTTCTTCTCCTAAGTGTTTCCAATATGTCCTTATTTGCCTTTACTCTGCAACATTGTATTTCCATATAACGTGGTATTCTTACATATTCTTTCGAGGGAAAACGCTCCTGTGCGTTCTCTTTTGAGGCTACACGTTTAGACATACACGCAACGCCAAAGCTTTTCGAGTTACAACGTGATGTTTAGGAAAAACAAGATAATTTCGCACGATGCGAGATTTCCATAAAACGTGGTTTTCTGTAAAATTTTGATGAAAGAAAGTTCTCCTGTGGGTTCTCCTTTTGAGGCTACACTTCTAGAGGTACGAGCCACACCAAATCTTTTCGAGTTACAAAGTGTTCTTTAGGAGATACAAGCTAATTTTGTACGATGCGTTATTTCTTCTCTTAAAGTGTTTCCAATACGTAAGTAGTTGTCTTTACTCTGCAACACTGTACTTCCTTATAACGTGGTATTCCTACATATTCTTTCAAGAGAAAACTCTCCTGTGCGTTCTCTTTTGAGGCTACAAGCTTAGACATACACGCAACCACCAAAGCTTTTCGATTTACAACGTGTTGTTTAGGAAAAACAAGATAATTTCGCACGATGCGAGATTTCCTTTAAACGTGGTTTTCTGACAAATTTTGATGAAAGAAAATTCTCCTGTGGGTTCTCTTTTGAGGCTAAACGTTTAGACATACACGTCACACCAAATCTTTTCGAGTTACAACGTGTTGTTTAGGAGATACAAGCTAATTTTTTACGATCCATTCTTCCTTCTCATAAAGTGTTTCCAATATGTACTTATTTGTCTTTACTCTGCAAAATTGTATTTCCTTATAACGTGGTATTCTTACATATTCTTTCGAGAGAAAACTCTCCTGTGCCTTCTCTTTTGAGGCTCCATGCTTACACATACACGCAACACCAAAGCTTTTCAAGTTACAACATGTTGTTTAGGAAAAAGAAGATGATTTCGCACGATGGGGGATTTCCTTAACACGTGGTTTTCTGAAAAATTTTGACGAAAGAAAATTCTCCTGTGGGTTCTCTTTTGAGGCTACATGTTTAGACGTACACGCCACAACAAATCTGTTCGAGTTACAACATATTGTTTAGGAGATACAAGTTAATTTTTTACAATGCGTTAATTCTTCTCATAAAGTGTTTCCAATACATACATATTTGTCTTTACTCTGCAACATTGTATTTCCTTATAACGTGGTATTCTTACATATTCTTTCAATAGAAAACTGTCCTGTGCGTTCTCCTTTGAGGCCACACGTTTAGACATACACGCAACACCAAAGCTTTTCGAATTACAACGTGTTGTTTAGGAAAAACAAGATAATTTCGCACAATGCGGGATTTCCTTAAAACGTGGTTTTCTGACAAATTTTGACGAAAGAAAATTCTCCTGTGGGTTCTCTTTTGAGGCTACACGTTTCAACTTACACGCCACACCAAATCCTTCGAGTTACAACGTGTTGTTTAGGAAATACAAGCTAATTTTTTACGATGTATTATTCCTTCTCGTAAAGTGTTTCCAATAAGTATCTGTCTTTACTCTGCAACGCTGTATTTCCTTATAACGTGGTATTCTTACATATTCTTTCAAGAGAATACTCTCCTGTGCCTTCTCTTTTGAGGCTACACGCTTAGACATACACGCAACACCAAAGCTTTTCGAGTTACAACGTGTTGTTTAGGAAAAACAAGATAATTTCGCACGATGCGGGATTTCCTTAAAACGTGGTTTTCTGAAAAATTTTGACGAAAGAAAATTCTCCTGTGGGTTCTCTTTTGAGGCTACATGTTTAGATGTACACGCCACACCAAATCCTTTCGAGTTACAACGTTTTGTTTAGGAGATACAAGCTAATTTTGTAAGATGCGTTAATTCTTCACATCAAGTGTTTCCAATACGTACGAATTTGTCTTTACTCTGCAACACTGTATTTCCTTATAACGTGGTATTCTTACATATTCTTTCGAGGGAAAACTCTCCTGTGCGTTCTCTTTCGAGGCTACACGCTTAGACAAACACGCAACACCAAAGCTTTTCGAGTTACAACGTGTTGTTTAGGAAAAAACAAGATAATTTCGCATGATGCGAGATTTCCATAAATCGTGGTTTTCTGAAAAATTTTAACGAAAGAATTTCCTCCTGTGGGTTCTCTTTTGAGGCTACACTTGTAGAGGCATGAGCCACACCAAATCTTTTCGAGTTACAAAGTTTTGTTTAGGAGATACAAGCTAATTTTGTACGATGCGTTATTTCTTCTCTTAAAGTGTTTCCAATATGTACGTATTTGTCTTTACTCTGCAACACTGTATTTCCTTATAACGTGGTATTCCTACATTTTCTTTCGAGAGAAAACTCTCCTGTGCGTTCTCTTTTGAGGCTACACGCTTAGACATACACGCAACACCAAAGCTTTTCGATTTACAACGTGTTGTTTATGAAAATCAAGATAATTTCACACGATGCGAGATTTCCTTAAAACGTGGTTTCTGACAAATTTTGATGAAAGAAAATTCTTGGGCCTGGGAGCGGCGGCAGCAGCAGCAGTAGCAGCAGCAGCGGCTGGTCCAGAGGAAGGGCCATCAGCAGTAGAACCAAGCGGACAGGGTCCAGGCAGACCCGGTGCCCACGACCACTGGCCATCGCTGGCCAGCCAGGCTGCAAGCAGCGGCGGATTTACGGTGCCTTTCACCACACGGAAGCCACATCAGAACTCTGCCTCCCGCCAGTCAGTTATGTGGGCTCCATATTGGCTCTCGGTCGCCAGAGAAATCAGACTGAGGTACGCAAATATAACCCGAGAACAACATCGCGGGGGTCTAAGCCCGACGGGCGTTGGCCTGCACCCAGGCCCTGAGCTGATCGGGGGTCCACCGGGGTGCAAACCCGGCCAGGAGGTTTTTTTCCTCCCGGGCCGGCGTGCGCACCACCACCATTTTGCCTGGGGGAAGCCAGGGAGACCTAGCAGGCAAAACCAAACCGGCTAACAGGCATAGCCCGAGGCGGACATAGCAGGGGTCTCAGACGGTCAGTCCCTGGACTGCCCCCAGGCCCTGGGCTGCTCGGTGGGCCATCTGTGTGCCGACCCGGCCAGGAGGTTGTTTATCCGGGCCAGTTTGCGCACCACCACCATTTTGCCTACGGGAAGCCAGAGAGACCTAGCAGGCAAAACCAAACCAGCTAACAGGCATAGCCCGAGGCGGACATAGCAGGGGTCTCAGACGGTCAGGCCCTGGACTGCCCCCCAGGCCCTGGGCTGCTCGTTGGGCCATCTGTGTGCTGACCCAGCCAGGAGGTTGTTAGCCCAGCAGACTCTCCCAGCACTCTCAGGGAACTCGCACACGCCACCATCCTAGCCACCTGACACACCCAATTAACACCCACAGCTGAGGGGAACTTTGCACCGACATTGGCCTGCCAGGCTTTTGCCTAGACTCAGGGCCTGAGCAGCTAGGCTAGCCTTGTGTGCACCAACCCGGTTGGGAGTTCTGCTGCCCAGATCAGCCTGGGCGGCAGCACCACATCTCCAAGTCCTGCAAGTGTCTAGCTGGGTTTCCGGGCGGCCAGCTGGGAGAAGTCAGTGTCCTCCAGTGAATCCAGCGGGCCCCAGCAGGAGCCTTCGGGTGCCTGCTTTGGGATCTGAACAGCCTGGGCAGCAGCACCCTGTCTACAAGCAGTGCAGGAGGTAAGCTGTGCACCAGAGGCCAACGGGGAAGGGGCAGCTTGCACTGGTGAGTCCAGCACTGACAAGACAAACTAACACCAGTGAGAACTAGATGGCAAAAGGCAAACGCAGGAACGTCACTAACAGAAATCAAGGCAATATGGCAACATCTGAACCCAATTCTCCTCTACCAACATGTCCTGGATACCCCATCACACCAGTAAAACAAGATTTGGATTTAAAATCACTGGTCATGATGCGGGTACAGGAACACATGAAGGACATACTTAAAGAAATTCAGGAGAAAATGGATCAAAAGTTAGAAGCCCTTGCAAGGGAAACACAAAAATCATTGAAAGAAATCCAGGAGAATACAAAAGCCAACAAGGAGGAAATGCAAAAAACACTTAAAGAAATACAGGAGAACGTTGGTCAACAGGCTGAGGTCATGAAAGACGAAACACAAAAATCTCTTAATGAAATACAGGAGAACTTTGGTCAACAGGCTGAGCTCATGAAAGAGGAAACACAAAAATCTCTTAAAGAATTACAGGAAAACACAAACATGCAAGTGAAGGAGCTAAGCAAAACCATCCAGGATCTAAAATCAGAAGTAGAAACAACTAAGAAAACTCAAAGGGAGACAACTTTGGAGATAGAAAGCCTTGGGAAGAAATCAGGGGACAGAGATGCAAATATCAACAACAGAATACACGAGATAGAAGAAAGAATCTCAGATGCTGAAGATTCCATAGAAACCATGGACTCAACAGTTAAAGAAAATGCAAAATGCAAAAAGCTTGTAACCCAAAATATCCAGGAAATCCAGGACACAATGAGAAGACCAAACCTAAGGATTATAGGCATAGATGAGAGTGAAGATTTACAACTTAAAGGGCCAGCAAATATCTTCAATAAAATTATGGAAGAAAACTTCCCTAACCTAAAGAGAGAGATGCCCATGAATATACAAGAAGCCTACAGAACTCCAAACAGACTGGACCAGAAGAGAAATACTTCCCGTCACATAATAATCAAAACACCAAATGTTCTAAACAAAGAAAGAATACTAAAGGCAGTAAGAGAAAAAGGCCAAGTAACATATAAAGGAAGACCTATCAGAATCACAGCAGACTTTTCACCGGAGACTATGAAGGCTAGAAGGTCCTGGGCAGATCTCATGCAGACTCTAAGAGAACACAAATGCCAACGAAAACAACTATATCCAGCAAAATTCTCAATCACCATAGATGGAGAAACTAAGATATTTCATGACAAAACCAAGTTTACCCAATATCTATCGACAAACCCGGCCCGAAAAAGGATAATAGGAAGACAACACCAATACAAGGAGGGAAACTTCACCCTGGAAAAAGCAAGATAGTAACCTTTCATCAAACCCAAAAGAAGTTAAGCATTAAAATTTAAAAAATAACGTCAAAAATGATAGGAAGTAACAATCACTATTCCTTAATATCTCTTAACATCAATGGACTTAATTCCCCAACAAAAAGACACAGACTAACTGAATGGATACGTAAACAGGACCCTACATTTTGCTGCTTACAGGAAACACACCTCAGGGTCAAAGACAAACACTACCTTAGAGTAAAAGTCTGGAAGACAATTTTACAAGCAAATGGTCTCAGGAAACAAGCTGGAGTAGCCATTTTAATATCAGATAAAATTGACTTTCAACCCAAAGTCATCAAAAGAGACCCTGAGGGACACTTCTTGCTGGTCAAAGGAAAAATACAAAAAGAAGAACTGTCAATCCTGAACATCTATGCCCCAAATGCAAGGGCACCCTCTTTCGTAAAAGAAACTTTATTAAAAATAAAGCACACATTGCACCTAACACAATAATTGTGGGTGACTTCAACACTGCACTTTCCTCAATGGACCGATCAGGAAAACAGAAACTAAACAGGGACACAATGAAACTAATTGAAGCTTTGGACCAATTAGATTTAACAGATATATATAGAACATTCTATCCTAAAACAAAAGAATATACCTTTTTCTCAGCACCTCATGGTACCTTCTCCAAAATTGACCATATAATTGGTCACAAGACAGACCTCAACAAATATAAGAAGATAGAACTAATACCATGCCTCCTATCTGATCACTATGGAGTAAAAGTGGTCTTCAATAGCAACAGAAACAACAGAAAACCCACATACACGTGAAAACTGAACAATACTCTACTCAATGATACCTTGGTCAAGGAAGAAATAAAGAAAGAAATTAAAGACTTTTTAGAACACAATAAAAATGAAAACACAACATACCCAAATCAATGGGACACAATGAAAGCAGTGCTAAGAGGAAAACTCATAGCCCTGAGTGCCTCCAAAAAGAAAATGGAGAGAGCATACATTACCAGCTTAATGACACACCTGAAAGCCCTAGAACAAAAAGAAGCTATTTCACCCAGGAGGAGTAGAAGGCAGGAAATCATCAAACTCAGGGCCGAAATCAATCAAGTAGAAACAAAGAGAACCATACAAAAAATCAACAAAACCAGGAGCTGGTTCTTTGAGAAAATCAACAAGAGAGATAAACCCTTAGCCAGACTGACCAAAGGGCACAGAGAAAATATCCAAATTAACAAACTTAGAAATGAAAAGGGAGATATAACAACGGAAACTGAGGAAATCCAAAAAATCATCAGATCCTACTACAAGAGCCTGTACTCAACACAACTGGAGAATCTGGAGGAAATGGACAATTTCCTTGACAGATACCAAATACCAAAATTAAATCAGGACCAACTAGACCATCTAAACAGTCCCATAATGCCTAAAGAAATAGAAGGAGTCATAGAAAGTCTTCCAACCAAAAAAAGCACAGGACCAGATGGCTTCAGTGCAGAATTCTACCAGACCTTCAAAGAAGAGTTAACACCAATACTCTTCAAACTATTCCACAAAATAGAAACAGAAGGAACACTACCCAATTCCTTCTACGAAGCCACAATTACGCTGATACCAAAGCCACAAAAAGATCCAACAAAGAAAGAGAACTTCAGACCAATTTCCCTTATGAACATCGATGCAAAAATACTCAATAAAATTCTTGCTAACCGAATCCAAGAACACATCAAAACGATCATCCACCATGATCAAGTAGGCTTTATCCCGGGAATGCAGGGTTGGTTCAATATACGGAAATCCATCAATACAATCCACTACATAAACAAACTCAAAGAACAAAACCACATGGTCATTTCATTGGATGCTGAAAAAGCATTTGACAAAATTCAGCATCCCTTCATGCTTAAAGTCTTGGAGAGAACAGGAATTCAAGGCCCATACCTAAACATAGTAAAAGCAATATACAGCAAACCGGTAGCCAGCATCAAACTAAATGGAGAGAAACTTGAAGCAATCCCACTGAAATCAAGGACCAGACAAGGCTGCCCCCTTTCTCCTTATCTTTTCAATATTGTACTTGAGGTACTAGCTCGGGCAATTCGACAACATAAGGAGGTCAAAGGGATACAAATTGGAAAGGAAGAAGTCAAACTATCATTATTTACAGACGACATGATCGTCTACCTAAGTGACCCAAAGAACTCCACTAGAGAGCTCCTACAGCTGATAAACAACTTCAGCAAAGTGGCAGGTTATAAAATCAACTCAAGCAAATCAGTGGCCTTCCTATACTCAAAGGATAAGCAGGCTGAGAAAGAAATTAGGGAAATGACCCCCTTCACAATAGCCTCAAACAGTATAAAGTATCTTGGGGTGACCCTTACCAAACATGTGAAAGATCTGTATGACAAGAACTTCAAGACTCTGAAGAAGGAAATGGAAGAAGACCTCAAAAAATGCGAAAACCTCCCATGCTCATGGATCGGTAGAACCAATATAGTTAAAATGGCCATTCTGCCTAAAGCACTATACAGATTCAATGCAATACCCATCAAAATCCCAACTCAATTCTTCACAGAGTTAGAAAGAGCAATTATCAAATTCATCTGGAACAACAAAAAACCCAGGATAGCTAAAACTATTCTCACCAACAAAAGAAAATCTGGGGGAATCAGTATCCCTGACCTCAAGCAATACTACAGAGCAATAGTGTTAAAAACTGCATGGTGTTGGTACAGTGACAGACAGGAGGATCAATGGAACAGGATTGAAGATCTAGAAATGAACCCACACACCTATGGCCACTTGATCCTTGACAAAGAGGCTGAAAACATCCAATGGAAAAAAGATAGCCTTTTCAACAAATGGTGCTGGTTCAACTGGAGGTCAGCATGCAGAAGAATGCGAATTGATCCATCCTTGTCTCCTTGTACTAAGCTCAAATCCAAATGGATCAAGGACCTCCACATAAAGCCAGACACTCTGAAGCTAATAGAAAAGAAACTGGGGAAGAACCTTGAGGACATCGGTACAGGGAGAAAGTTTCTGAACAGAACACCAATAGCGTATGCTCTAAGAGCAAGAATTGACAAATGGGACCTCATGAAATTACAAAGTTTCTGTAAGGCAAAGGACACCATCAAGAGGAAAAATCGGAAACCAACAAATTGGGAAAAGATCTTCACCAATCCTACATCATATAGAGGGCTAATATCCAATATATATAAAGAACTCAAGAAGTTAGACTCCAGAAAACCAAACAACCCTATTAAAAATGGGGTACAGAGTTAAACAAAGAATTCTCACCTGAAGAACTTCGGATGGCGGAGAAGCATCTTAAAAAATGCTCAACTTCATTAGTCATCAGGGAAATGCAAATCAAAACAACCCTAAGATTTCATCTTACACCAGTCAGAATGGCTAAGATTAAAAATTCAGGAGACAGCAGGTGTTGGAGAGGGTGTGGAGAAAGAGGAACACTCCTCCACTGCTGGTGGGGTTGCAAATTGGTACAACCACTCTGGAAATCAGTCTGGCGGTTCCTCCGAAAACTGGGCACCTCACTTCCAGAAGATCCTGCTATACCACTCCTGGGCATATACCCAGAAGACTCCCCTCCATGTAATAAGGATACATGTTCTACTATGTTCATAGCAGCCCTATTTATAATTGCCAGATGCTGGAAAGAACCCAGGTATCCCTCAACAGAAGAGTGGATGCAAAAAATGTGGTATATCTACACAATGGAGCACTATTCAGCCATTAGAAACAATGAATTCATGAAATTCTTAGGCAAATGGATGGAGCTAGAGAATATCATACTAAGTGAGGTAACCCAGACTCAAAAGGTGAATCATGGTATACACTCAGTAATAAGTGGATATTAACCTAGAAAACTGGAATACCCAAAACATAATCCACACATCAAATGAGGTACAAGAAGAAAGGAGGAGTGGCCCCTGGTTCTGGAAAGACTCAGTGAAACAGTATTTAGCAAAACCAGAACTGGGAAGTGGGAAGGGGTAGATGGGAGGACAGGGGAAGAGAAGGGGGCTTTCGGGACTTTCGGGGAGTGGCGGGGGCCAAAAAAGGGGAAATCATTTGAAATGTAAATAAATTATATCGAATAAAAAAAGTTAACACTAAAAAAAAATAAGACAAAAAAAAAAAGGAGTGGGAGTGGATGGGTTGGTGAGCAGGTAGAAGGGGTTATGGGATAGTGTGTTTTCAGAGGGGAAACCAGGAATGCAGATAATATTTAAAATGTAAATAAAGAAAATATTTAATTTAAAAAACGTAAAAAAAAAAGAAAGAAAGAAAATTCTCCTGTGGGTTCTCTTTTGAGGCTACACGTTTAGACGTACACGTCACACCAAATCTTTTCGAGTTACAACATGTTGTTTAGGAGATACAAGCTAATTTCTTAAGATGCATTCTTTCTTCTCCTAAAGTGTTTCCAATCTGTACTTATTTGTCTTTAATCTGCAAAATTGTATTTCCTTATAACGTGGGATTCTTACATATTCTTTCGAGAGAAAACTCTCCTGTGCCTTCTCTTTTGAGGCTCCACGCTTACACATACACGCAACACCAAAGCTTTTCGAGTTACAACATGTTGTTTAGGAAAAAGAAGATGATTTCGCACGATGGGGGATTTCCTTAAAACGTGGTTTTCTGAAAAATTTGGACGAAAGAAAATTCTCCTGTGGGTTCTCTTTTGAGGCTACATGTTTAGAAGTACACGCCACGCCAAACCTTTTCGAGTTACAACGTGTTGTTTAGGAGATACAAGCTAATTTTGTACGATGCGTTAATTCTTCTCGTAAAGTGTTTCCAAAACGTACGTATTTGTCTTTACTCTGCAACACTGTATTTCCTTATAACATGGTATTCTTACATATTCTTTCGAGAGAAAACTATCCTTTGCATTCCCTTTTGAGGCTACACATTTAGACATACAGGCAACACCAATGCTTTTCGAATTACAACGTGTTGTTTATGAAAAACAAGATAATTTCGCACAATGCGGGATTTCCTTAAACCATTGTGTTCTGACAAATTTTGAGGAAAGAAAATTCTCCTGTGGGTTCTCTTTTGATGCTACACGTTTAGACGTGCACGCCACACCAAATCCTTTCCAGTTACCAAGTGTTTAGGAGATACAAGCTAATTTTGTACTATGTGTTATTTCTTCTCTTAAAGTGTTTCCAATAAGTACGCATTTGTCTTTACTCTGCAACACTCTATTTCCTTATAACATTGTATTCTTACATGTTCTTTCAAGAGAAAACTCTCCTGGGAGTTCTCTTTAGAGGCTACACGCTTAGACATACACGCAACACCAAAGCTTTTCGAGTTACAACGTGTTGTTTAGGAAAAACAAGATAATTTCGCACGATGCGGGATTTCCTTAAAACGTGGTTTTCTGACAAATTTTGACGAAAGAAAATTCTACTGTGTCTTCTCATTTGAGGCTACAGGTTTAGACGTACACGCCACACTGAATCTTTTCGAGTTACCACGTGTTGTTTAGGAGATACAAGCTAATTTTTTACGATGTGTTATTTCTTCTCGTAAAGTGTTTCCCATACATACGTATTTGTCTTTACTCTGCAACACTGTATTTCCTTATAACGTGGTATTCTTATATATTCTTTCGAGAGAAAACTCTCCTGTCCGTTCTCTTTTGAGGCCACACGTTTAGACATACACGCAACACCAAAGCTTTTCGAGTTATAACGTGTTGTTTAGGAAAAACAAGATAATTTCGCACAATGCGGGATTTCCTTAAAACGTGGTTTTCTGACAAATATTGACAAAAGAAAATTCTCCTGTGGGTTCTCTTTTGAGGCTACAAGTTTCAAATTACATGCCACACCAAATCCTTCGAGTTACAACGTGTTGTTTAGGAAATACAAGCTAATTTTGTACTATGTATTATTCCTTCTCGTAAAGTGTTTCCAATAAGTAAGTATCTGTCTTTACTCTGCACCACTGTATTTCCTTATAACGTGGTATTCTTACATATTCTTTCGAGAGAATACACTACTGTGCCTTCTCTTTTGAGGCTACACGCTTAGACATACACGCAACACCAAAGCTTTTCGAGTTACAACGTGTTGTTTAGGAAAAACAAGATGATTTCGCACGATGCAGGACTTCCTTAAAACGTGGTTTTCTGAAAAAAATTTGACGAAAGAAAATTCTCTTGTGGGTTCTCTTTTGAGGCTACACGTTTAGATGTAAACATCACACCAAATCTTTTCGAGTTACAACGTGTTGTTTAGGAGATACAAGCTAATTTTGTACCATGCGTTATTTCTTCTCATTAAGTGTTTCCAATACATAAGTATTTCTCTTTTCTCTGCAACACCGTATCCTTATTATGTGGTATTCTTATATATTCTTTCGAGAGAAAACTCTCCTGTGGGTTCTCTTTTGAGGCTACATGCTTAGACATACATGTAACACCAAAGCTTTTCGAGTTACAACGTGTTGTTTAGGAAAAACAAGATAATTTCGCACAATGCGGGATTTCCTAAAAACGTGATTTCTGAAAAATTTTGACGAAAGAAAATTCTCCCGTGGGTTCTCTTTTGAGGCTACAAATTTAGACGTACACGCCACACCAAATCTTTTCGAGTTACAACGTGTTGTTTAGGAGATACAAGCTAATTTTGAACGATGCGTTATTTCATCTCTAAAAGTGTTTCCAATAAGTACCTATTTGTCTTTAGTCTGCAACGCTGTATTTCCTTAGAACGTGGTATTCTTACATCTTATTTCGAGAGAAAACACTCCTGTACGTTCGCTTTTGAGGATACATGCTTAGACATACACGCAACACCAAAGCTTTTCAAGTTACAACGTGTTGTTTAGGAAAAACAAGATAATTTCACACGATGAGGGATTACCGTAAAACGTGGTTTTCTGACATATTTTGACGAAAGAAAATTCTCCTGTGGGTTCTCTTTTGAGGCTACACATTTAGACGTACATGCCACACCAACTCTTTTCGAGTTACAATGTGTTATTTAGGAGATACAAGCTAATTTTGTACGATGCGTTATTTCTTCTCATAAAGTGTTTCCAATATGTACGTATTTGTCTTTATTCTGCAACACTGTATTTCCTTATAACGTGGTATTCTTAAATATTCTTTCGAGAGAAAACTCTCCTGTGCGTTCTCTTTTGAGGGTACACCCTTAGACACACACGCCACACCAAATCTTTTCGAGTTACAACGTGTTGTTTAGGAGATACAAACTAATTTTGAACGATGTTTTATTTCTTCTCGTAAAGTGTTTCCAATACATACGTATTTGTCTTTATTCCGCAATATTGTATTACCTTATAACGTGGTATTCTTACATATTCTTTCGAGAGATAACTCTCCTCTGCGTTCTCTTTTGAGATTATATGCTTAGACATACACGTAACACCAAAGCTTTTCGAGTTACAACGTGTTGTTTAGGAAAATCAAGATAATTTCGCACAATGCGGGATTTCCGAAAAACGTGATTTCTGAAACATTTTGAAGAAAGAAAATTCTCCTCTGGGTTCTCTTTTGAGACTACACGTTTAGTCGTACACGCCACACCAAATCGTTTCGAGTTACAACGTGTTGTTAAGGAGATACAAGCTAATTTTGAACGATGCATTATTTCATCTCTAAAAGTGTTTCCAATACGTACGTATTTGTCTTTAGTCTACAACACTGTATTTCCTAGAACGTGGTATTCTTACATCTTCTTTCGAGAGAAAACTCTCCTGTGCATTCGCTTTTGAGGCTACATGCTTAGACATACACGCAACACCAAATCTTTTCAAGTTACAACGTGTTGTTTAAGAAAAACAAGATAATTTCACACGATGCGAGATTTCCTTAAAACGTGGTTTTCTGACATATTTTGACGAACAAAAATTCTCCTGTGGGTTCTCTTTTGAGGCTACACATTTAGACGTACATGCCACACCAAATCTTTTCGAGTTACAACGTGTTGTTTAGGAGATACAAGCTAATTTTGTATGATGCTTTATTTCTTCTCGTAAAGTGTTTACAATGTGTACATATTTGTCTTTATTCTGCAACACTGTATTTCCTTATAACGTGGTATTCTTACATGTTCTCTCGAGAGAAAACTCTCCTGTGGGTTCTCTTTTGAGGCTACACGTTTAGATGTACACGCCACACCAAATCTTTTTGAGTTACGTGTTGTTTAGGAGATACAAGCTAATTTTGAACGATGCATTATTTCTTCGTGTAGCCTCAAAAGAGAACCCACAGGAGAATTTTCTTTCATCAAAATTTGTCAGAAACCACGTTTTAAGGAAATCTCGCATCCTGCGAAATTATCTTGTTTTTCACAAACAAAATGTTGTAACACGAAAAGCTTTGGTGTGGCGTGTATGTCTACGCGTGTAGCCTCAAAAGAGAATGCAGAGGAGAGTTTTCTCTCGAAAGAATATGTAAGAATACCACGTTATAAGTAAATACAGTGTTGCAGAGTAAAGATAAATAGGTACAGATTGTTAATACTTTATGAGAAGAATTAATGCATGTTACAAAATTAGCTTGTATCTCCTAAACAACACCTTGTAACTCGAAAGGATTTGGTGTGGCGTGTAGGTCTAAATGCTTAGCCTCATAAGAGAACCCACAGGAGAATTTTCTTTCCTTAAAACTTGTCAGAAAACCACGTCTTAAGGAAATCCCGCATCGTACGAATAAAAAAAATAACAATAAAAAAAATTCTAAAGAAAAGCAAATAAATTGTATCAAGCCTAAAAAAAAAAGAAAAAGAAAAAAAAAGAAAAAAAAGAAAGAATATGTAAGAATACCACGTTATAAGGAAATAAAGTGTTGCAGATTAAAGATAAATAGGTACGTATTGTAAATACTTTATGAGAAGAAATAACGCATGGTACAAAATTAGCTTGTATCTCCTAAACAACACCTTGTAACTCGAAAGAATTTGGTGCGGCGTGTACGTGTAAACGTGTAGCCTCATAAGAGAACCCACAGGAGAACTTTCTTACGTCAAAATTTTTTCAGAAAACCACGTTTTATGGAAATCTCGCATCCTG
Organism: Apodemus sylvaticus; assembly: GCF_947179515.1. NCBI lineage: Eukaryota > Metazoa > Chordata > Mammalia > Rodentia > Muridae > Apodemus > Apodemus sylvaticus. The sequence continues at coordinate 442,789 of NW_026263096.1, read as the reverse complement.
AGAAATTATCTTGTTTTTCCTAAACAGCACGTTGTAACTCGAAAAGATTTGGTGTGGCTCGTACGTCTAAACGTGTAGCCTCCAAAGTGAACCCACAGGAGAATTTTCTTTCATCAAAATTTGTCAGAAACCACGTTTTAAGGAAATCTCACATCGTGTGAAATTATCTTGTTTTTCCTAAACAACACGTTGTAACTCGAAAAGCTTTGGTGTTGCGTGTTTGTCTAAGCGTGTAGCCTCAAAAGAGAATGCACAGGAGAGTTTTCTCTCAAAAGAATATGTAAGAATACCACGTTATAAGGAAATACAGTGTTGCAGAGTAAAGACAAATAAGTACGTATTGGAAACACTTTACGAGAAGAAATAATGCATCGTACAAAATTTTTCCTAAACTACATGTTGTAACTTGAATAGCTTTGGTGTTGCCTGTATGTCTAAGTGTGTAGCCACAAAAGGGAACGCACAGGACAGTTTTCTATTGAAAGAATATGTAAGAATACCACGTTATAAGGAAATACAATGTTGCAGAGTAAAGACAAATACGTACGTATTGGAAACACTTTATGAGAAGAATTAACACATTGTAAAATATTAGCTTGTATCTCCTAAACAACACGTTGTAACTCGAACAGATTTGGTGTGGCGTGTACGTCTAAACATGTAGCCTCAAAAGAGAACCCACAGGAGAACTTATTATTGTCAAATTTTTCAGAAAACCACGTTTATGGAAATCTCGCATCGTGCGAAATTATCTAGTTTTTCCTAAACAACACGTTGTAACTCGAAAAGCTTTGGTGTTGCTTGTATGTCTAAACATGTAGCCTCAAAAGAGAACGCTCAGGAGAGTATTCCCTCAAAAGAATATGTAAGAATACCACGTTATAAGGAAATACAGTGTTGCAGAGAAAGACAAATACGTACGTATTGGAAACAATTACGAGAAGAAATAACACATCGTACAAAATTAGCCTGTATCTCCTAAACAACACGTGGTAACTCTAAAGGATTTGGTGTGGCGTGCATGTCTAAACATGTAGCATCATAAGAGAACCCACAGGAGAATTTTCTTCCTTCAAAATTTTTCAGAACACAACGGTTTAAGGAAATCCGAGAACGCACAGGAGAGTTTTCTCTCGAAATAATATGTAAGAATACCACGTTATAAGGAAATACAGTGTTGCAGAGTAGAGGCAAATACATACTTATTGGAAAAACTTAAACTTTACGAGAAGAAATAATGCATCGTAAAAAAATTAGCTTGTATCTCCTAAACAACATGTTGTAACTTAAAAAGATTTGGTGTGGCCTGTACGTCTAAACGTGTAGTCTCAAATGAGAACCCATAGGAGAATTTTCTTTGGTCAAAATTTGTCAGAAAATCACGTATTAAGGAAATCCCTCTTCGTGCGAAATTATCTTGTTTTTCCTAAACAACACGTTGTAACGCGAAAATCTTTGGTATTGCGTGTATGTCTAAGCGTGTAGCCTCAAAAGAGGACGCACAGGAAAGTTTTCTCTCGAAAGAATATGTAAGAATACCACGTTATAAGGAAATACAGTGTTGCAGACTAAAGGCAAATACGTACCTATTGGAAACACCTTACAAGAAGAAATAAAGCATCGTAAAAAATTAGCTTGTATCTCCTAAACAACAGTTTGTAACTCGAAAAGATTTGGTGTGGCGTGCACGTCTAAACGTGTAGCCTCAAAAGATAACCCACAGGAGAATTTTTTTTGTTAATATTTCTCAGAAAACCATGTTTTAAGGAAATCACTCATCGTGCGAAATTATCTTGCTTTTCCTAAACAACACGTTGTAACTCGAAAAGCTTTGATGTTGCGTTTCCAATACATATGTATTTTCCTTTACTCTGCAACACTGTATTTCCTTACAACGTGGTATTCTTACATATTCTTTCGAGAGAAAACTCTCCTGTGCTTTCTCTTTTGGGGCTACACGCTTAGACATACACGCAACACCAAAGCTTTTCGAGTTAAAACGTTTTGTTTAGGAAAAACAAGATTATTTCGCATGATGCGGTATTTCCTTCATAAGTGGTTTTCTGACAAATTTTGACCAAAGAAAATTCTCCTATGGTTTCTCTTTTGAGGCTACACGATTAGACGCACAGGCCACACCAAATCTTTTTAAGTTACAACGTGTTGTTTAGGAGATACAAGCTAATTTTGTAAGATGCGTTATTTCTTCTCGTAAAGTTTTTCCAATACGTAAATATTTGTCTTTACTCTGCAACACTGTATTTCCTAATAACGTGGTATTCTTATATATTCTTTCGAGAAAAAAACTCTCCTTTGCATTCTCTTTTGAGGCTACACGCTTAGACATACACGCAACACCAAAGGTTTTCGCGTTACAACGTGTTGCTTAGGAAAAACAAGATAATTTCGCATGATGCAGGATTTCCTTAAAACGTGGTTTTCTGACAAATTTTGATGAACGAAAATTCTCCTGTGGGTTCTCGTTTGAGGCTACACGTTTAGACGTACACACCACACCAAATCTTTTCGAGTTATAACGTGATGTTTAGGAGATACATACTAATTTTTTACGATGCCTTATTTCTTCTCGTAAAGTTTAAGTGTTTCCAATAAGTACGTATTTGTCTTTACTCTGCAACACTGTATTTCCTTATAACGTGGTATTCTTACATATTCTTTCGAGAGAAAACTCTCCTGTGCATTCTCTTTTGAGGCTACATGCTTTGACATACACGCAACACCAAAGCTTTTCGAGTTACAATGTGTTGTTTAGGAAAAACAAGATCATTTAGCACGATGCGGGATTTCCTTAAAACGTGGTTTTCTGACAAATTTTGACGAAAGAAAATACTCCTGTGGGTTCTCTTTGGAGGCTACACATTTAGACGTACACACCACATCAAATCTTTTCGAGTTACATCGTGTTGTTTAGGAGATACAAGCTAATTTTTTTACGAAGCGTTATTTCTTCTCATAAAGTTTAAGTGTTTCCATTACGTAAATAATTGCCTTTACTCTGCAACACTGTATTTCCTTATAACGTGGTATTCTTGCATATTCTTTCGAGAGAAAACCCACCTGTGCATTCTCCTTTGAGGCTACGTGCTTAGATATACACACAACACCAAAGCTTTTCGAGTTACAACGTGTTATTTAGGAAAAACAACATAATTTCGCATGATGGGGGATTTCCTTAAAACGTGGTTTTCTGACAAATTTTGAAGAAATAAAACTCTCCTGTGGGTACTCTTTTGAGGCTACACGTTTAGACGTACACGCCACACCAAATCTTTTCGAGTTCCAACGTGTTGTTTAGGACATACAAGCTAATTTTGCAAGATGCGTTATTTCTCTCATAAAGTGTTTCCAATACATATGTATTAGTCTTTACTCTGCAACACTGTATTTCCTTGTAATGTGGTATCCTTACATATTCTTTCGAGAGAAAACTCTACTGTGCGTTCTCTTTTGAGGCTACACGCAGGGAAAACTCTCCTGTGCCTTCTCTTTTGAGGCTCCATCCTTACACATACACGCAACACCAAAGCTTTTCGAGTTAAACATGTTGTTTAGGAAAAAGGAGATGATTTTGCACGATGCGGGATTAGCTTAAAACGTGGTTTTCTGAAAAATTTTGACGAAAGAAAATTCTCCTGTGTGTTCTCTTTTGAGGCTACATATTTAGACGTACATGCCACACCAAATCTTTTCGAATTACAACGTGTTGTTTAGGAGATACAAGCTAATTTTGTACAATGCGTTAATTCTTCTTGTAAAGTGTTTCCGATATGTACGTATTTGTCTTTACTCTGCAACACTGTATTTCCTTAAAACGTGGTTTTCTTACATATTCTTTCGAGAGAAAACTATCCTGTGCGTTCCCTTTTGAGGCTACACACTTAGACATACAGGTAACACCAAAGCTTTTCGAGTTACAATGTGTTGTTTATGAAAAACAATATAATTTCGCACGATGCGGGATTTCCTTAAAACGTGGTTTTCTGACAAATTTTGACGAAAGAAAATTCTCCTGTGGGTTCTCTTTTGAGGCTTCACGTTTAGACGTGCACACCACACCAAATCCTTTCGAGTTACCACGTGTTGTTTAGGAGATACAAGCTAATTTTATACGATGCGTTATTTCTTCTCATAAAGTGTTTCCAATACGTACATATTTGTCTTTACTCTGCAACACTGTATTACCTTATAACGTGGTATTCTTACATATTCTGTCGCGAGAAAACTATCCTGTGCGTTCCCTTTTGAGGCTACACACTTAGACATACAGGCAACACCAAAACTTTTCGAGTTACAACGTGTTGTTTATGAAAAACAAGATAATTTCGCACGATGCGGGATTTCCGTAAAAAGTGGTGTTCTGACAAATTTTGACGAAAGAAAATTCTCCTGTTGGTTCTCTTTTGAGGCTACACGTTTAGACGTGCACGCCACACCAAATCTTTTCGAGTTACCACGTGTTGTTTAGGAGATACAAGCTAATTTTTTACGAAGCGTTATTTCTTCTCGTAAAGTGTTTCCAAAAAGTATGTATTTGTCTTTACTCTGCAACACTGTATTTCCTTATAACGTTGTATTCTTACATGTTCTTTCGAGAGAAAAATCTCCTGTGCGTTCTCTTAAGTGGCTACACGCATAGACATACACGCAATACCAAAGCTTTGCGAGTTACAATGTGTTGTTTAGGAAAAACAAGATAATTTTCACGATGCGGGATATCCTTAAAACGTGGTTTTCTGACAAATTTTAACGAAAGAAAGTTCTCCTGTGCGTTGTCTTTTGAGGCTACAGGTTTAGACGTACACGCCACACCAAATCTTTCGAGTTATAACGTGTTGTTTAGGAGATACAAGCAAATTTTTTACGATGCGTTATTTCTTCTCCTAAAGTGTTTCCAATATGAACTTATTTGTCTTTACTCTGCAACACTGTATATCCTTATAACGTGGTATTCTTACATATTCTTTCGAGAGAAAACTCTCCTGTGCATTCTCTTTTGAGGCTACACGCTTAGACAAACATTCAACACCAAAGCTTTTCGAGTTACACCGTGTTGTTTAGGAAAAACAAGATACTTTTGCACGATGCGAGATTTCCTTAAAACGTGTTTTCTGACAAATTTTGATGAAAGAAAATTCTCCTGTGAGTTCCCTTTTGAGGCTACACGTTTAGACGTACACGTCACACCAAATCTTTCCGAGTTACAATGTGTTGTTTAGGAGATACAAGCTAATTTTTTACGATGCGTTATTTCTTCTCGTAAAATGTGTCCAATACATACTTATTTGTCTTTACTCTGCAACACTGTATTTCCTTATAACATGGTATTCTTACATATTCTTTCGAGAGAAAACTCTCCTGTGCGTTCTCTTTTGAGGCTACACGCTTAGACATACACGCAGCACCAAAGCTTTCCGAGTTACAACGTGTTGTTTAGGAAAAACAAGATAATTTCCACGATGCGGGATTTCCATAAAACGTGGTTTTCTGACAAATTTTGACGAAAGAAAATTATCCTGTGAGTTCTCTTTTGAGGCTACACGTTTAGACGTACACGCCACACCAAATCTTTTCGAGTTACATCGTGTTGTTTAGGAGATACAAGCTAATTTTGTACGATGCGTTATTACTTCTCGTAAAGTGTTTCCAATACCTACGTATTTGTCTTTACTCTGCAACACTGTATTTCCTTATAACGTGGTATTCTTATATATTCTTTCGAGAGAAATCTCTCCTGTGCATTCTCTTTTGAGGCCACACGTTTAGACATACACGCAACACCAAAGCTTTTCGAGTTACGAAGTGTTGTGCAGGAAAAACAAGATAATTTCGCACAATGCGGGATTTCCTTAATACGTGGATTCTGACAAATTTTGACGAAAGAAAATTCTCCTGTGTGTTCTCTTTTGAGGCTACATATTTAGACGTACACGCCACACCAAATCTTTTCGAATTACAACGTATTGTTTAGGAGATACAAGCTAATTTTGTACAATGCGTTAATTCTTCTCGTAAAGTGTTTCCAATACGTACATATTTGTCTTTACTCTGCAACACTGTATTTCTTAAAACGTGGTTTTCTTACATATTCTTTCAAGAGAAAACTATCCTGTGCATTCCCTTTTGAGGCTACACACTTAGACATACAGGCAACAACAAAGCTTTTCGAGTTACAACGTGTTGTTTATGAAAAACAAGATAATTTCGCACGATGCGGGATTTCCTTAAAACGTGGTTTTCTGACAAATTTTGACGAAAGAAAATTCTCCTGTGGGTTCCCTTTTGAGGCTTCACGTTTAGACGTGCACGCCACACCAAATCCTTTCGAGTTACCACGTGTTGTTTAGGAGATACAAGCTAATTTTGTACGGTGCGTTATTTCTTCTCATAAAGTGTTTCCAATACGTACGTATTTGTCTTTACTCTGCAACACTGTATTTCCTTATAACGTGGTATTCTTACATATTCTGTCAAGAGAAAACTATCCTGTGCGTTCCCTTTTGAGGCTACACACTTAGACATACAGGCAACACCAAAACCTTTCAAGTTGCAACGTGTTGTTTATGAAAAACAAGATAAGTTCGCACGATGCGGGATTTCCTTAAAATGTGGTGTTCTGACAAATTTTGACGAAAGAAAATTCTCCTGTTGGTTCTCTTTTGAGGCTACACGTTTAGACGTGCACGCCACACCAAATCTTTTCGAGTTACCACGTGTTGTTTAGGAGATACAAGCTAATTTTTTACGATGCGTTATTTCTTCTCGTAAAGTGTTTCCAATAAGTACGTATTTGTCTTTACTCTGCAACACTGTATTTCCTTATAACGTTGTATTCTTACATGTTCTTTCGAGAGAAAAATCTCCTGTGCCTTCTCTTAAGTGGCTACACGCATAGACATACATGCAGCACCAAAGCTTTTCGAGTTACAACGTGTTGTTTAGGAAAAACAAGATAATTTTGCACGATGCGGGATATCCTTAAAACGTGGTTTTCTGACAAATTTTGACGAAAGAAAGTTCTCCTGTGGGTTCTCTTTTGAGGCTACAAGTTTAGACGTATGAGCCACACCAAATCTTTTCGAGTTACAACGTGTTGTTTACGAGATACAAGCAAATTTTTTACGATGCGTTATTTCTTCTCCTAAAGTGTTTCCAATATGTACTTATTTGTCTTTACTCTGCAAAACTGTATTTCCTTATAACGTGGTATTCTTACATATTCTTTCGAGAGAAAACTCTCCTGTGCATTCTCTTTTGAGGCTACACGCTTAGACAAACACTCAACACCAAAGCTTTTCGAGTTACACCGTGTTGTTTAGTAAAAACAAGATAATTTTGCACGATGCGAGATTTCCTTAAAACGTGTTTTCTGACAAATTTTGATGAAAGAAAATTCTCCTGTGAGTTCTCTTTTGAGGGTACATGTTTAGACGTACATGTCACACCAAAACTTTTCGAGTTACAACGTGTTGTTTAGGAGATACAAGCTAATTTTTTACGATGCGTTATTTCTTCTCATAAATTGTGTCCAATACTTACTTATTTGTCTTTACTCTGCAACACTGTATTTCCTTATAACGCGGTATTCTTACATATTCTTTCGAGAGAAAACTCTCCTGTGCGTTCTCTTTTGAGGCTACACGCTTAGACATACACGCAGCACCAAAGCTTTTCGAGTTACAACGTGTTGTTTAGGAAAAACAAGATAATTTCCACGATGCAGGATTTCCATAAATCGTGGTTTTCTGACAAATTTTGACGAAAGAAAATACTCCTGTAAATTCACTTTTGAGGCTACACGTTTAGACGTACACGCCACACCAAATCTTTTCGAGTTACATCGTGTTGTTTAGGAGATACAAGCTAATTTTGTACGATGCGTTAATTCTTCTCATAAAGTGTTGCCAATACGAATGTATTTGTCTTTACTCTGCAACACTGTATTTCCTTAAAACGTGGTATTCTTACATATTCTTTCGAGAAAAAACTCTCCTGTGCCTTCTCTCTTGAGGCTACACGCTTAGACATACAGGCAACACCAAAGCTTTTCGAGTTACAACGTGTTGTTTAGGAAAAACAAGATAATTTCGCAAGATGCGGGATTTCCTTAAAACGTGGTTTTCTGAAAAATTTTGACCAAAGAAAATTCTCCTGTTGGTTCTCTTTTGAGGCTACACGTTTAGACGTACACGCCACACCAAATCCTTTTCAGTTACAACGTGTTGTTTAGGAGATACAGACTAATTTTGTACGATGCCTTATTTTTTCTCGTAAGGTGTTGCCAATACGTACATATTTGTCTTTACTCTGCAACTCTGTATTTCCTTAAAACGTGGTATTCTTACATATTCTTTCGAAAGAAAACTCTCCTGTGCCTTCTCTTTTGAGGCTACACGTTTAGACGTACACGACACACAAAATATTTCGAGTTACAACGTGTTGTTTAGGAGATAAAAGCTAATTTTGTACGATGCTTTATTTCTTCTCGTAAAGTGTTTCCTATACATAAGTATTTGTATTTACACTGCAACATTGTATTTCCTTATAACGTGGTATTCTTTCGAGAGAAAACTCTCCTGTGCCTTCTCTTTTGAGGCTACACGCTTAGACATACACGCAACACCAAAGCTTTTGGAGTTATGACATGTTGTTTAGGAAAAACAAGATAATTTCGCAGGATGTGGGACTTCCTTAAAACGTGGTTTTCTGACAAATATTGACGAATGAAAATCATCCTGTGGGTTCTCTTTTGAGGCTACATGTTTACACATACACGCCACACCAAATATTTTCGAGTTACAACGTGTTGTTTAGGAGATACAAGCTAATTTTGTACGATGCGTTATTTCTTCTCGTAAAGTGTTTCCAATACGTATGTATTTGTCTTTACTCTGCAACACTGTATTTCCTTATAACGTGGTATTCTTACATATTCTTTCGAGAGAAACTCTCCTGTGCCTTCTCTTTTGAGGCCACACGTTTAGACATACATGCAACACCAAAGCTTTTCGAGTTACAACGTGTTGTTTAGGGTTCTCTTTTGAGGCTACACGAAGAAATAATGCATCGTTCAAAATTAGCTTGGAAACACTTTATGAGAAAAATTAACGCATTATAAAAAATTAGCTTGTCTCTCCTAAACAACACGTTGTAACTCGTGTAGCCTCAAAAGAGAACCCACAGGAGAATTTTCTCTCAAAAGAAGATGTAAGAATACCACGTTGTAAGGAAATACAGTGTTGTAGACTAAAGACAAATACGTACGTACTGGAAACACTTTTAGAGATGAAATATCGCATCGTTCAAAATTAGCTTGTATCTCCTTAACAACACGTTGTCACTCGAAACGATTTGGTGTGGGGTGTACGACTAAACTTGTAGCCTCAAAAGAGAACCCAGAGGAGATTTTTCTTCTTTCAAAATTTTTCAGAAATCACGTTTTTAGGAAATCCTGCATTGTGCGAAATTATCTTGTTTTTCCTAAACAACATGTTGTAACTCGAAAAGCTTTGGTGTTACTTGTATATCTAAGCGTGTAGCCTCAAAAGAGAATGCACAGGAGAGTTTTCTCTCAAAAGAATATGTAAGAATACCACGTTATAAGGAAATACAGTGTTGCAGAATAAAGACAAATACGTACGTATTGGAAACACTTTATGAGAAGAAATAACGCATCATACAAAATTAGCTTGTATCTCCTAAACAACACGTTGTAACTCGAAAAGAGTTGGTGTGGCATGTACGTCTAAATGTGTAGCCTCAAAAGAGAACCCACAGGAGAATTTTCTTTCGTCAAAATATGTCAGAAAAACACGTTTTATGGTAATCCCGCATCGTGCGAAATTATCTTGGTTTTCCTAAACAACACGTTGTAACATGAAAAGCTTTGCTGTTGCGGGTATGTCCAAGCCTGTATCCTCAAAAGCCAATGCACAGGAGTGTTTTCTCTTGAAATAAGATGTAAGAATACCACGTTCGAAGGAAATACAGTGTTGCAGACTAAAGACAAATAGGTACTTATTGGAAACACTTTTAGAGATGAAATAACACATCGTTCAAAGTTAGGTTGTATCTCCTAAACAACACGTTGTAACTTGAAACTGTTTGGTGTGGTGTTTACATCTAAATGCGTAGCCTCAAAAGAGAACCCACAGGAGAATTTTCTTTCGTCAAAATTTTTCAGAAATCACGTTTTTAGGAAATCCCGCATTGCGCGAAATTATCTTGTTTTTCCTAAACAACACGTTGTAACTCGAAAAGCTTTGGTGTTACGTGTATGTCTAAGCATGTAGCCTCAAAAGAGAACGCACAGGAGAGTTTTCTCTCGAAAGAATATGTAAGAATACCACGTTATAAGGAAATACGGTGTTGCAGAGTAAAGACAAATTCTTACATATTGGAAACACTTAACGAGAAGAAATAACACATGGTACAAAATTAGCTTGTATCTCCGAAACAACACGTTGTAACTCGAAAAGATTTGCTGTGGTGTGTACATCTAAACGTGTAGCCTCAAAAGAGAACCCACTGGAGAATTTTCTCTCGTCAAAATTTTTTCAGAAAACCACGTTTTAAGGAAGTCCGGCATCATGCGAAATCATCTTGTTTTCCTAAACAACACGTTGTAACTCGAAAAGCTTTGGTGTTGCGTGTATGTCTAAGCGTGTAGCCTCAAAAGAGAATGCACAGTAGAGTATTCTCTCGAAAGAATATGTAAGAATACCACGTTATAAGGAAATACAGTATTGCAGAGTAAAGACAGATACTTACTTATTGGAAACACTTTACGAGAAGGAATAATACATCGTACAAAATTAGCTTGTATTTCCTAAACAACACGTTGTAACTCGAAGGATTTGGTGTGGCGTGTAAGTTGAAACGTGTAGCCTCAACAGAGAACCCACAGGAGAATTTTCTTTCGTCAAATTTGTCAGAAAACCACGTTTTAAGGAAATCCCGCATTGTGCGAAATTATCTTGTTTTTCCTAAACAACACGTTGTAACTCCAAAAGCTTTGGTGTTGCGTGTATGTCTAAACGTGTGGCCTCAAAGGAGAATGCACAGGAGAGTTTTCTCTCGAAAGAATATATAAGAATACCACGTTATAAGGAAATACAGTGTTGCAGAGTAAAGACAAATACGTATGTATTGGAAACACTTTACGAGAAGAAATAATGCATCTTACAAAATTAGCTTGTATCTCCTAAACAACATGTTGTAACTCGAAAAGATTTGGTGTGGCATGTAAGTCTAAACGTGTAGCCTCAAAAGAGAACCCACAGGAGAATTTTCTTTCGTCAAAATTTGTCAGAAAAAAACGTTTTAAGGAAATCCCGCATCGTGCGAAATTATCTTGTTTTTCCTAAACAACACGTTGTAACTCGAAAAGCTTTGGTGCTGCGTGTATGTCTAAGCGTGTAGCCTTAAAAGAGAATGCACAGGAGAGTTTTCTCTCGAACGAATATGTAAGAATACCACGTTATAAGGAAATACAGTGTTGCAGAGTAAAGATAGATACATACGTATTTGAAACACTTTACGAGAAGAAATAATGCATCGTACAAAATTAGCTTGTATTTCCTAAAAAGCACATTGTAACTCGAAAGATTTTGGTGTGGCGTGTACGTCTAAATGTGTAGCCACAAAAGAGAACCCACAGGAGAATTTTCTTTCGTCAAAATTTTTCAGAAAACCACGTTTTAAGGAAATCCCGCGTCCTGTGAAATCATCTTCTTTTTCCTAAACTACATGTTGTAACTTGAATAGCTTTGGTGTTGCCTGTATGTCTAAGTGTGTAGCCACAAAAGGGAACGCACAGGACAGTTTTCTATCGAAAGAATATGTAAGAATACCACGTTATAAGGAAATACAATGTTGCAGAGTAAAGACAAATACGTACGTATTGGAAACACTTTATGAGAAGAATTAACACATTGTAAAATATTAGCTTGTATCTCCTAAACAACACGTTGTAACTCGAACAGATTTGGTGTGGCGTGTACGTCTAAACATGTAGCCTCAAAAGAGAACCCACAGGAGAACTTTCTATTGTCAAATTTTTCAGAAAACCACGTTTATGGAAATCTCGCATCGTGCGAAATTATCTAGTTTTTCCTAAACAACACGTTGTAACTCGAAAAGCTTTGGTGTTGCTTGTATGTCTAAACATGTAGCCTCAAAAGAGAACGCTCAGGAGAGTATTCCCTCGAAAGAATATGTAAGAATACCACGTTATAAGGAAATACAGTGTTGCAGAGAAAGACAAATACGTACGTATTGGAAACAATTACGAGAAGAAATAACACATCGTACAAAATTAGCCTGTATCTCCTAAACAACACGTGGTAACTCGAAAGGATTTGGTGTGGCGTGCATGTCTAAACGTGTAGCATCATAAGAGAACCCACTGGAGAATTTTCTTCCTTCAAAATTTGTCAGAACACAACGGTTTAAGGAAATCCGAGAACGCACAGGAGAGTTTTCTCTCGAAATAATATGTAAGAATACCACGTTATAAGGAAATACAGTGTTGCAGAGTAGAGGCAAATACATACTTATTGGAAAAACTTAAACTTTACGAGAAGAAATAATGCATCGTAAAAAAATTAGCTTGTATCTCCTAAACAACATGTTGTAACTTAAAAAGATTTGGTGTGGCCTGTACGTCTAAACGTGTAGTCTCAAATGAGAACCCATAGGAGAATTTTCTTTGGTCAAAATTTGTCAGAAAATCACGTATTAAGGAAATCCCTCTTCATGCGAAATTATCTTGTTTTTCCTAAACAACACGTTGTAACGTGAAAATCTTTGGTACTGCGTGTATGTCTAAGAGTGTAGCCTCAAAAGAGGACGCACAGGAAAGTTTTCTCTCGAAAGAATATGTAAGAATACCACGTTATAAGGAAATACAGTGTTGCAGACTAAAGGCAAATACGTACCTATTGGAAACACCTTACAAGAAGAAATAAAGCATCATAAAAAAATTAGCTTGTATCTCCTAAACAACAGTTTGTAACTCGAAAAGATTTGGTGTGGCGTGCACGTCTAAACGTGTAGCCTCAAAAGATAACCCACAGGAAAATTTTTTTTCGTTAATATTTCTCAGAAAACCATGTTTTAAGGAAATCACTCATCGTGCGAAATTATCTTGCTTTTCCTAAACAACACGTTGTAACTCGAAAAGCTTTGATGTTGCGTTTCCAATACATATGTATTTTCCTTTACTCTGCAACACTGTATTTCCTTACAACGTGGTATTCTTACATATTCTTTCGAGAGAAAACGCTCCTTTGCATTCTCTTTTGGGGCTACACGCTTAGACATACACGCAACACCAAAGCTTTTCGAGTTAAAACGTTTTGTTTAGGAAAAACAAGATAATTTCGCATGATGCGGTATTTCCTTCATACGTAGTTTTCTGACAAATTTTGACCAAAGAAAATTCTCCTATGGTTTCTCTTTTGAGGCTACACGATTAGACGTACAGGCCACACCAAATCTTTTTAAGTTACAACGTGTTGTTTAGGAGATACAAGCTAATTTTGTAAGATGCGTTATTTCTTCTCGTAAAGTTTTTCCAATACGTAAATATTTGTCTTTACTCTGCAACACTGTATTTCCTAATAACGTGGTATTCTTATATATTCTTTCGAGAAAAAAAACTCTCCTTTGCATTCTCTTTTGAGGCTACACGCTTAGACATACACGCAACACCAAAGGTTTTCGCGTTACAACGTGTTGCTTAGGAAAAACAAGATAATTTCGCACGATGCAGGATTTCCTTAAAACGTGGTTTTCTGACAAATTTTGATGAACGAAAATTCTCCTGTGGGTTCTCGTTTGAGGCTACACGTTTAGACGTACACACCACACCAAATCTTTTCGAGTTATAACGTGATGTTTAGGAGATACATACTAATTTTTTACGATGCCTTATTTCTTCTCGTAAAGTTTAAGTGTTTCCAATAAGTACGTATTTGTCTTTACTCTGCAACACTGTATTTCCTTATAACGTGGTATTCTTACATATTCTTTCGAGAGAAAACTCTCCTGTGCATTCTCTTTTGAGGCTACATGCTTTGACATACACGCAACACCAAAGCTTTTCGAGTTACAATGTGTTGTTTAGGAAAAACAAGATAATTTAGCACGATGCGGGATTTCCTTAAAACGTGGTTTTCTGACAAATTTTGACGAAAGAAAATACTCCTTTGGGTTCTCTTTTGAGGCTACACATTTAGACGTACACACCACATCAAATCTTTTCGAGTTACATCGTGTTGTTTAGGAGATACAAGCTAATTTTTTTACGAAGCGTTATTTCTTCTCATAAAGTTTAAGTGTTTCCATTACGTAAATATTTGCCTTTACTCTGCAACACTGTATTTCCTTATAACGTGGTATTCTTGCATATTCTTTCGAGAGAAAACTCTCCTGTGCATTCTCCTTTGAGGCTACGTGCTTAGATATACACACAACACCAAAGCTTTTCGAGTTACAACGTGTTATTTAGGAAAAACAACATAATTTCGCACGATGCGGGATTTCCTTAAAACGTGGTTTTCTGACAAATTTTGAAGAAATAAAACTCTCCTGTGGGTACTCTTTTGAGGCTACACGTTTAGACGTACATGCCTCACCAAATCTTTTCGAGTTCCAACGTGTTGTTTAGGACATACAAGCTAATTTTGCAAGATGCGTTATTTCTCTCATAAAGTGTTTCCAATACATATGTATTAGTCTTTACTCTGCAACACTGTATTTCCTTGTAATGTGGTATCCTTACATATTCTTTCGAGAGAAAACTCTACTGTGCGTTCTCTTTTGAGGCTACACGCAGGGAAAACTCTCCTGTGCCTTCTCTTTTGAGGCTCCATCCTTACACATACACGCAACACCAAAGCTTTTCGAGTTACAACATGTTGTTTAGGAAAAAGGAGATGATTTTGCACGATGCGGGATTAGCTTAAAACGTGGTTTTCTGAAAAATTTTGACGAAAGAAAATTCTCCTGTGTGTTCTCTTTTGAGGCTACATATTTAGACGTACATGCCACACCAAATCTTTTCTAATTACAACGTGTTGTTTAGGAGATACAAGCTAATTTTGTACAATGCGTTAATTCTTCTTGTAAAGTGTTTCCGATATGTACGTATTTGTCTTTACTCTGCAACACTGTATTTCCTTAAAACGTGGTTTTCTTACATATTCTTTCGAGAGAAAACTATCCTGTGCCTTCCCTTTTGAGGCTACACACTTAGACATACAGGTAACACCAAAGCTTTTCGAGTTACAATGTGTTGTTTATGAAAAACAAGATAATTTCGCACGATGCGGGATTTCCTTAAAACGTGGTTTTCTGACAAATTTTGACGAAAGAAAATTCTCCTGTGGGTTCTCTTTTGAGGCTTCACGTTTAGACGTGCACACCACACCAAATCCTTTCGAGTTACCACGTGTTGTTTAGGAGATACAAGCTAATTTTATACGATGCGTTATTTCTTCTCATAAAGTTTTTCCAATACGTACATATTTGTCTTTACTCTGCAACACTCTATTTCCTTATAACGTGGTATTCTTACATATTCTGTCGCGAGAAAACTATCCTGTGCGTTCCCTTTTGAGGCTACACACTTAGACATACAGGCAACACCAAAACTTTTCGAGTTACAACGTGTTGTTTATGAAAAACAAGATAATTTCGCACGATGCGGGATTTCCGTAAAAAGTGGTGTTCTGACAAATTTTGACGAAAGAAAATTCTCCTGTTGGTTCTCTTTTGAGGCTACACGTTTAGACGTGCACGCCACACCAAATCTTTTCGAGTTACCACGTGTTGTTTAGGAGATACAAGCTAATTTTTTACGAAGCGTTATTTCTTCTCGTAAAGTGTTTCCAAAAAGTATGAATTTGTCTTTACTCTGCAACACTGTATTTCCTTATAACGTTGTATTCTTACATGTTCTTTCGAGAGAAAAATCTCCTGTGCGTTCTCTTAAGTGGCTACACGCATAGACATACACGCATTACCAAAGCTTTGCGAGTTACAACGTGTTGTTTAGGAAAAACAAGATAATTTTCACGATGCGGGATATCCTTAAAACGTGGTTTTCTGACAAATTTTAACGAAAGAAAGTTCTCCTGTGCGTTGTCTTTTGAGGCTACAGGTTTAGACGTACACGCCACACCAAATCTTTTCGAGTTATAACGTGTTGTTTAGGAGATACAAGCAAATTTTTTACGATGCGTTATTTCTTCTCCTAAAGTGTTTCCAATAAGTACTTATTTGTCTTTACTCTGCAACACTGTATTTCCTTATAACGTGGTATTCTTATATATTCTTTCGAGAGAAAACTCTCCTGTGCATTCTCTTTTGAGGCTACACGCTTAGACAAACACTCAACACCAAAGCTTTTCGAGTTACACCGTGTTGTTTAGGAAAAACAAGATAATTTTGCACGATGCGAGATTTCCTTAAAACGTGTTTTCTGACAAATTTTGATGAAAGAAAATTCTCCTGTGAGTTCCCTTTTGAGGCTACACGTTTAGACGTACACGTCACACCAAATCTTTTCGAGTTACAACGTGTTGTTTAGGAGATACAAGCTAATTTTTTATGATGCGTTATTTCTTCTCGTAAAATGTGTCCAATACGTACTTATTTGTCTTTACTCTGCAACACTGTATTTCCTTATAACGTGGTATTCTTACATATTCTTTCGAGAGAAAACTCTCCTATGCGTTCTCTTTTGAGGCTACACGCTTAGACATACACGCAGCACCAAAGCTTTCCGAGTTACAACGTGTTGTTTAGGAAAAAGAAGATAATTTCCACGATGCGGGATTTCCATAAAACGTGGTTTTCTGACAAATTTTGACGAAAGAAAATTATCCTGTGAGTTCTCTTTTGAGGCTACACGTTTAGACGTACACGCCACACCAAATCTTTTCGAGTTACATCGTGTTGTTTAGGAGATACAAGCTAATTTTGTACGCTGCGTTATTACTTCTCGTAAAGTGTTTCCAATACCTACGTATTTGTCTTTACTCTGCAACACTGTATTTCCTTATAACGTGGTATTCTTATATATTCTTTCGAGAGAAATCTCTCCTGTGCATTCTCTTTTGAGGCCACACGTTTAGACATACACGCAACACCAAAGCTTTTCGAGTTACGAAGTGTTGTGCAGGAAAAACAAGATAATTTCGCACAATGCGGGATTTCCTTAATACGTGGATTCTGACAAATTTTGACGAAAGAAAATTCTCCTGTGTGTTCTCTTTTGAGGCTACATATTTAGACGTACACGCCACACCAAATCTTTTCGAATTACAACGTATTGTTTAGGAGATACAAGCTAATTTTGTACAATGCGTTAATTCTTCTCGTAAAGTGTTTCCAATACGTACATATTTGTCTTTACTCTGCAACACTGTATTTCTTAAAACGTGGTTTTCTTACATATTCTTTCAAGAGAAAACTATCCTGTGCATTCCCTTTTGAGGCTACACACTTAGATATACAGGCAACAACAAAGCTTTTCGAGTTACAACGTGTTGTTTATGAAAAACAAGATAATTTCGCACGATGCGGGATTTCCTTAAAACATGGTTTTCTGACAAATTTTGACGAAAGAAAATTCTCCTGTGGGTTCCCTTTTGAGGCTTCACGTTTAGACGTGCACGCCACACCAAATCCTTTCGAGTTACCACGTGTTGTTTAGGAGATACAAGCTAATTTTGTACGCTGCGTTATTTCTTCTCATAAAGTGTTTCCAATACGTACGTATTTGTCTTTACTCTGCAACACTGTATTTCCTTATAACGTGGTATTCTTACATATTCTGTCGAGAGAAAACTATCCTGTGCGTTCCCTTTTGAGGCTACACACTTAGACATACAGGCAACACCAAAACCTTTCAAGTTGCAACGTGTTGTTTATGAAAAACAAGATAAGTTCGCACGATGCGGGATTTCCTTAAAATGTGGTGTTCTGACAAATTTTGACGAAAGAAAATTCTCCTGTTGGTTCTCTTTTGAGGCTACACGTTTAGACGTGCACGCCACACCAAATCTTTTCGAGTTACCACGTGTTGTTTAGGAGATACAAGCTAATTTTTTACGATGCGTTATTTCTTCTCGTAAAGTGTTTCCAATAAGTACGTATTTGTCTTTACTCTGCAACACTGTATTTCCTTATAACGTTGTATTCTTACATGTTCTTTCGAGAGAAAAATCTCCTGTGCCTTCTCTTAAGTGGCTACACGCATAGACATACATGCAGCACCAAAGCTTTTCGAGTTACAACGTGTTGTTTAGGAAAAACAAGATAATTTTGCACGATGCGGGATTTCCTTAAAACGTGGTTTTCTGACAAATTTTGATGAAAGAAAGTTCTCCTGTGGGTTCTCTTTTGAGGCTACACGTTTAGACGTATGAGCCACACCAAATCTTTTCGAGTTACAACGTGTTGTTTACGAGATACAAGCAAATTTTTTACGATGCGTTATTTCTTCTCCTAAAGTGTTTCCAATATGTACTTATTTGTCTTTACTCTGCAACACTGTATTTCCTTATAACGTGGCATTCTTACATATTCTTTCGAGAGAAAACTCTCCTGTGCGTTCTCTTTTGAGGCTACACGCTTAGACAAACACTCAACACCAAAGCTTTTCGAGTTACACCGTGTTGTTTAGGAAAAACAAGATAATTTTGCACGATGCGAGATTTCCTTAAAACGTGTTTTCTGACAAATTTTGATGAAAGAAAATTCTCCTGTGAGTTCTCTTTTGAGGGTACATGTTTAGACGTACATGTCACACCAAATCTTTTCGAGTTACAACGTGTTGTTTAGGAGATACAAGCTAATTTTTTACGATGCGTTATTTCTTCTCATAAATTGTGTCCAATACTTACTTATTTGTCTTTACTCTGCAACACTGTATTTCCTTATAACGCGGTATTCTTACATATTCTTTCGAGAGAAAACTCTCCTGTGCGTTCTCTTTTGAGGCTACACGCTTAGACATACACGCAGCACCAAAACTTTTAGAGTTATAACGTGTTGTTTAGGAAAAACAAGATAATTTCCACGATGCGGTATTTCCATAAAACGTGGTTTTCTGACAAATTTTGACGAAAGAAAATACTCCTGTAAGTTCACTTTTGAGGCTACACGTTTAGACGTACACGCCACACCAAATCTTTTCGAGTTACATCGTGTTGTTTAGGAGATACAAGCTAATTCTGTACGATGCTTTATTTCTTCTCGTAAAGTGTTTCCAATACATACGTATTTGTCTTTACTCTGCAACACTGTATTTCCTTATAACGTGGTATTCTTATATATTCTTTCGAGAGAAAACTCTCCTGTGCGTTATCTTTTGAGGCCACACTTGTAGACATACATGCAACACCAAAGCTTTCGAGTTACAATGTGTTGTTTAGGAAAAACAAGATAATTTCGCACAATGCGGGATTTCCTTAAAACGTGGTTTTCTGACAAATTTTGACGAAAGAAAATTCTCCTGTGGGTTCTCTTTTGAGGCTACACGTTTCAACTTACACGTCACACCAAATCCTTCAAGTTACAACGTGTTGTTTAGGAAATACAAGCTAATTTTGTACGATGTATTATTCCTTCTCGTAAAGTGTTTCCAATAAGTAAGTATCTGTCTTTACTCTGCAACACTGTATTTCCTTATAACGTGGTATTCTTACATATTCTTTCGAGAGAATACTCTACTGTGCATTCTCTTTTGAGGCTACATGCTTAGACATACACGCAACACCAAAGCTTTTCGAGTTACAACGTGTTGTTTAGGAAAAACAAGATAATTTCGCATGATGCAGGACTTCCTTAAAACGTGGTTTTCTGAAAAAATTTTGACCAAAGAAAATTCTCCTGTGGCTTCTCTTTTGAGGCTACGCATTTAGATGTAAACACAACACCAAATATTTTCGAGTTACAACGTGTTGTTTACACCAAAGCTTTTCGAGTTACAACGTGTTGTTTAGGAAAAACAAGATAATTTCGCACGATGCGGGATTTCCTTAAAACGTGGTTTTCCGACATATTTTGACGAAAGAAAATTCTCCTGTGGGTTCTCTTTTGAG
The DNA here is from genome assembly GCF_947179515.1 of Apodemus sylvaticus. Classification (NCBI taxonomy): domain Eukaryota; kingdom Metazoa; phylum Chordata; class Mammalia; order Rodentia; family Muridae; genus Apodemus; species Apodemus sylvaticus. The sequence continues at coordinate 422,657 of NW_026263096.1, read as the reverse complement.
GCTACACGTTTCAACGTACACGCCACACAAAATCTTTTCGCGTTACACCGTGTTGTTTAGGAAATACAAGCTAATTTTGTATGATGTATTATTCCTTCTCATAAAGTGTTTCCAATATGTATGTATCTGTCTTTACTGTGCAACACTGTATGTCCTTATAAGGTGGTATTCTTACATATTCTTTCAAGAGAATACTCTCCTGTGCGTTCTCTTTTGAGGCTACACGCTTAGACATACATGCAAAACCAAAGCTTTTCGAGTTACAACGTGTTGTTTAGGAAAAACAAGATAATTTCGCATGATGCGGGATTTCCAGAAAACGTGGTTTTCTGAAAAAATTTTGACCAACGAAAATTCTCCTGTGGGTTCTCTTTTGAGGCTACACCTTTAGATAAACACCACACCAAATCCTTTTGAGTTACAACGTGTTGTTTAGGAGATACAAGCTAATTTTTTTTCCATGTGTTATTTCTTCTCGTAAAGTGTTTCCAATACGTACATATTTGTCTTTACTCTGCAACACTGTTTTTCCATATAACGTGGAATAACAAATAGTAAAAAATTAGCTTGTATCTCCTAAACAACACGTTATAACTCGAAAGGATTTGGTGTGGCTTGTACGTCTAAACGTGTACCCTCAAAAGAGAACCCACGTTTTAAGGAAATCCCGCATCGTGCGCAATTATCTTCTTTTTCCTAAACAACACGTTTTAACTCGAAAAGCTTTGGTGTTGCGTGTATGTCTAAGTGTGTAGCCTCAAAAGAGAACGCACAGGAGAGTTTTCTCTCGAAAGAGTATGTAAGAATACCACTTTATAAGGAAATACAGTGTCGCAGAGTAAAGGCAAATACATACGTATTGGAAACACTTTACGAGAAAAAATAACGCAACGTACAAAATTAGCTTGTATCTCCTAAACAACACGTTGTAACTCGAAAAGATTTGGTGTGGCCTGTACGTCTAAACGTGTAGCCTCAAAAGAGAACCCACAGGAGAATTTTCTTTCGTCAAAATATTTCAGAAAACCACGTTTTAAGGAAATCCCGCTTTAAGGAAATCCTAAACAACACGTTGTAACTCGAAAAGCTTTGGTGTTGCTTGTATGTTTAAGCGTGTAGCCTCAAAAGAGAACACACAGGAGAGTTTTTCTCGATAGAATTTGTAAGGATACCACGTTATAAGGAAATACAGTGTTGCAGAATAAAGACAAATACGTATGTATTGGAAACCCATAAATCCCGCATCATGCGGAATTATCTTGTTCTTCCTAAACAACACGTTGTAACTCGAAAAGCGTTGGTGTTGCGTATATGTCTAAGCGTGTAGCCTCAAATGAGAACGCACAGGAGAGTTTTCTCTTGAAAGAATATGTAAGAATACCACGTTGTAGAATAAAGACATATACTTACTTATTGGAAAAAACTTTAGGAGAAGAAATAAAGCATCGTACAAAATTAGCTTGTATCTCCTAAACAACACGTTGTAACTTAAAAAGATTTGGTGTGGCCTGTACGTCTAAACGTGTAGCCTCAAAAGAGAACCCATAGAGGAATTTTCCTTGGTCAAAATTTGTCAGAAAACCACTTATTAAGGAAATCCCGCATCGTGTGTAATTATCTTGTTTTTCCTAAACAACACGTTGTAACTCGAAAAGCTTTGGTGTTGCGTGTCTGTCTAAGTGCGTAGCCTCAAAGGGGAATGCCCAGGAGAGTTTTCTCTCGAAAGAATATGTAAGAATACCACGTTATAAGGAAATACAGTGTTGCAGAGTATAGACAAATACATACTTATTGGAAACACTTACGAGAAGAAATAAAGCATCATGCAATATTAGCTTGTATCTCCTAAACAGCACGTTGTAACTGGAAAAGATTTGGTGTGGTGTGTACGTCTAAACGTGTAGCCTCAAAAGAGAATCCACAGGAGAGTTTTCTTTGGTCAAAATTTGTCAAAAACCACGTTTTACGGAAATCCCGCATCGTGCGAAAATATCTTGTTTTTCCTAAACAACACATTGTAACTCGAAAAGCTTTGGTGTTGCGTGTATTTCTAAGCGTGTAGCCTCAAAAGAGAACGCACAGGAGAGTTTTTCTCCCGAAAGAATATGTAAGAATACCACGTTATAAGGAAATATAGTGTTGCAGAGTAAAGACAAATACATACTTATTGGAAACACTTAAACTTTACGAGAAGAAATAACACATAGTAAAAAAATTAATTTGTATCTCCTAAACAACACGTTATAACTCGAAAGGATTTGGTGTGGCGTGTATGTCTAAACGTGTACCCTCAAAAGAGAACCCACAGGAGAATTTTCTTTCTTCAAAATTTGTCAGAAAACCACGTTTTAAGGAAATCCCGCATCATGCGAAATTATCTTGTTTTTCCTAAACAACACGTTGTAACTCGAAAAGCTTTGGTGTTGCGTGTATGTCTAGGCGTGTATGTCTAGGCGTGTGCCTCCAAAGAGAACGCACAGGAGAGTTTACTGTCGAAAGAATATGTAAGAATACCACGTAATAAGGAAATACTGTGTTGCAGAGTAAAGGCAAATACATACGTATTGGAAACACCTAAACTTTACGAGAAGAAATAAGGCATCATAAAAAAAATTAGCTTGTATCTCCTAAACAACACGTTGTAACTCAAAAAGATTTGGTGTGGTGTGTACGTCTAAACGTGTAGCCTTAATAGAGAACCCACAGGAGAATTTTCTTTCATCAAAATTTGTCAGAAAACCACGTTTTAAGGAAATCCCGCATCGTGGGAAATTATCTTGTTCTTCCTAAACAACACATTGTAACTCGAAAAGCTTTGGTGTTGCGTGTATGTCTAAGCGTGTAGCCTCAAATGAGAACGCACAGGAGAGTTTTCTCTCGAAAGAATATGTAAGAATACCACATTATAAGGAAATACAGTGTTGCAGAGTAAAGGCAAATATGTACGTAATGGAAACACTTAAAACTTTATGAGAAGAAATAACGCACCATAAAAAAATTAGCTTGTATCTCCTAAACAACACGTTGTAACTCGAAAAGATTTGGTGTGGCGTGCACGTCTAAATGTGTAGCCTCAAAAGAGAACCCACAGGAGTATTTTCTTTCGTCAAAATTTGTCAGAAAACCACGTTTTAAGGAAATCCCGCATCGTGCGAAATTATCTTGTTTTTCCGAAACAACACGTTGTAACTCGAAAAGCTTTGGTGTTGCGTGTATGTCTAAGCATGTAGCCTCAAAAGAGAACGCAAAGGAGAGTTTTTTCTCGAAAGAATATGTAAGAATACCACGTTATTAGGAAATACAGTGTTGCAGAGTAAAGACAAATACTTACGTCTTGGAAAAACTTTACGAGAAGAAATAACGCATCTAAGAAATTAGCTTGTATCTCCTAAACAACACGTTGTAACTCGAAAAGCTTTGGTGTTGCGTCTATGTGTAAGCGTGTAGCCTCAAAGGAGAACGCAAAGGAGAGTTTTTTCTCGAAAGAATATGTAAGAATACCACGTTATTAGGAAATACAGTGTTGCAGAGTAAAGACAAATACTTATGTATTGGAAAAACTTTACGAGAAGAAATAACGCATCGTAAAAAATTAGCTTGTATCTACTAAACAACACGTTGCAACTTAAAAAGATTTGGTGTGGCCTGTACGTCTAAACGTGTAGCCTGAAAAGAGAACCCATAGGAGAATTTGCTTTGGTCAAAATTTGTCAGAAAACCACGTATTAAGGTAATCCCGCATCGTGCGAAATTATCTTGTTTTTCCTAAACAAAATGTTTTAACACGAAATGCTTTGGTGTTGCGTGTATGTCTAAGCGTTTAGCCTCAAAAGAGAACGCACAGGAGAGTTTTCTCTTGAAAGAATATGTAAGAATACCACTTTATAAGGAAATAGAGTGTTGCAGAGTAAAGACAAATACATACTTAATGGAAAAAACTTAAACTTTACGAGAAGAAATAACGCATCGTACAAAATTAGCTTGTATCTCCTAAACAACACGTTGTAACTTGAAAAGATTTGGTGTGGCTTGTACGTCTAAACGTGTAGCCTCAAAAGAGTACCCACAGGAGAGTTTTATTTCATCAAAATTTGTCAGAAAACCACGTTTTAAGGAAATCCCGCATCGTGCGAAATTATCTTGTTTTTCCTAAACAACACGTTGTAACTCGAAAAGCTTTGGTGTTGCGTGAATGTCTAAGCATGTAGCCTCAAAGGAGAATGCACAGGAGAGTTTTCTCTCGAAAGAATATGCAAGAATAACACGTTATAAGGAAATACAGTGTTGCAGAGTAAAGGCAAATATGTACGTAATGGAAACACTTAAACTTTATGAGAAGAAATAACGCATCGTAGAAAAATTACCTTGTTTCTCCTAAACAACACGTTGTAACTCGAAAAGATTTGGTGTGGCGTGTACGTCTAAATGTGTAGCCTCAAAAGAGAACCGACAGGAGAATTTTCTTTCGTCAAAATTTGTCAGAAAACCACGTTTTAAGGAAATCCCGCATCGTGCAAAAATATCTTGTTTTTCCTAAACAACACGTTGTAACTCGAAAAGCTTTGGTGTTGCGTGTATGTCTAAGCATGTAGCCTCAAAAGAGAACGCAAAGGAGAGTTTTTTCTCAAAGGAATATGTAAGAATACCACGTTATTAGGAAATACAGTGTTGCAGAGTAAAGACAAATACTTACGTCTTGGAAAAACTTTACGAGAAGAAATAACGCATCGTAAGAAATTAGCTTGTATCTCCTATACAACACGTTGTAAAATAAAAAGATTTGGTGTGGCCTGTACGTTTAAACGTGTAGCCTGAAAAGAGAACCCATAGGAGAAATTTCTTTGGTCAAAATTTGTCAGAAAACCATGTATTAAGGAAATCCCGCATAGTGCGACATTATCTTGTTTTTCCTAAACCAAACGTTTTAACTCGAAAAGCTTTCGTGTTGCGTGTATGTCTAAGCGTGTAGCCTCAAAAGAGAACACACAGGAGAGTTTTCTCTCGAAAGAATATGTAAGAATACCACGTTATAAGGAAATACAGTGTTGCAGAGTAAAGACAAATACGTACATATTGGAAAAACTTAAACCTTACGAGAAGAAATAAGGCATCTTACAAAATTAGTTTGTATCTCCTAAACAACACATTATAACTCGAAAAGATTTGGTGTGGTGTGTATGTCTAAACGTGTAGCCTCAAAAGAGAACCCACAGGAAAATTTTCTTTCGTCAAAATTTGTCAGAAAACCACGTTTTAAGGAAATCCCGCATTCTGCGAAATTATCTTGTTTTTCTTAAACAAAACGTTTTAACTCGAAAAGCTTTGGTGTTGCGTGTATGTCTAAGCGTGTAGCCTCAAAAGAGAACGCACAGGAGAGTTTTCTCTCGAAAGAATATGTAAGAATACCACGTTATAAGGAAATACAGTGTTGCAGAGTAAAGACAAATACGTACTTATTGGAAAAACTTAAACTTAAGAGAAGAAATAACGCATCGTACAAAATTAGCTTGTATCTCCTAAACAACACATTGTAACTTAAAAAGATTTGGTGTGGCCTGTACGTCTAAACGTGTAGCCTCAAAAGAGAACCCATAGGAGATTTTTCTTTGGTCAAAATTTGTCAGAAAACCACGTATTAAGGAAATTCCGCATCGTGCGAAATTATCTTGTTTTTCCTAAACAAAACGTTTTAACTCGAAAAGCTTTGGTGTTGCGTGTATGTCTAAGCCTGTAACCTCAAAGGAGAATGCCCAGGAGAGTTTTCTCTCGAAAGAATATGTAAGAATACCACGTTATAAGGAAATACAGTGTTGCAGAGTAAAGACAAATACGTACTTATTGGAAAAACTTAAACTTTATGAGAAGAAATAAGGCATCTTACAAAATTAGTTTGTATCTCCTAAACAACACGTTATAACTTGAAAAGATTTGGTGTGGTGTGTACGTCTAAACTTGTAGCCTCAAAAGAGAACCCACAGGATAATTTTCTTTCGTCAAAATTTGTCAGAAAACCACGTTTTAAGGAAATCCCGCATCTTGCGAAATTATCTTGTTTTTCCTAAACAACACGTTGTAACTCGAAAGTTTTGGTGTTGCGTGTATGTCTAAGCTTGTAGCCTCAAAAGAGAACGCACAGGAGAGTTTTCTCTCGAAAGAATATGTAAGGATACCACGTTATAAGGAAATACAGTGTTGCAGAATAAAGACAAATACGTACGTATTGGAAACACTTTATGAGAGAAATAACGCATCTGGCAAAATTAGCTTGTATGTCCTAAACAACTCATTATAACTCGAAAAGATTTGGTGTGGGGTGCACGTCTAAACGTGTAGCCTCAAAAGAGTACCCACAGGAGAGTTTTATTTCGTCAAAATTTGTCAGAAAACCATGTTTTAAGGAAATCCCGCATCTTGCGAAATTATCTTGTTTTTCCTAAACAACACGTTGTAAATCGAAAAGCTTTGGTGTGGCGTGAATGTCTAAGCCTGTAGCCTCAAAGGAGAACGAACAGGAGAGTTTTCTCTCGAAAGAATATGCAAGAATACCACGTTATAAGGAAATACAGTGTTGCAGAGTAAAGGCAAATATGTACGTAATGGAAACACTAAAACTTTATGAGAAGAAATAAAGCATCGTAAAAAATTAGCTTGTTTCTCCTAAACAACACGTTGTAACTCGAAATGATTTGGTGTGGCATGTACGTCTAAATGTGTAGCCTCAAAAGAGAACCCACAGGAGTATTTTCTTTCGTCCAAATTTGTCAGAAAACCACGTTTTAAGGAAATCCCGCATCGTGCGAAATTATCTTGTTTTTCCTAAAAAACACGTTGTAACTCGAAAAGCTTTGGTGTTGCGTGTATGTCTAAGCGTGTAGCCTCAAAAGAGAACGCAAAGGAGAGTTTTTTCTCGAAAGAATGTGTAAGAATACGACGTTATTAGGAAATACAGTGTTGCAGAGTAAAGAAAAATACGTATTGGAAAAAACTTTACGAGAAGAAATAACGCATCGTAAGAAATTAGCTTGTATCTCCTAAACAACACGTTGTAACTTAAAAAGATTTGGTGTGGCCTGTATGTCTTAACGTGTAGCCTGAAAAGAGAACCCAAAGGAGAATTTTCTTTGGTCAAAATATGTCAGAAAACCACGTATTAAGGAAATCCCGCATAGTGCGAAATTATCTTGTTTTTTCTAAACCAAACGTTTTAACTCGAAAAGCTTTGGTGTTGCGTGTATGTCTAAGCGTGTAGCCTCAAAAGAGAACGCACAGGAGAGTATTCTCTCGAAAGAATATGTAAGAATACCACGTTATAAGGAAATACAGTGTTGCAGAGTAAAGACAAATACGTACTTATTGGAAACACTTAAACTTTACGAGAAGAAATAAGGCATCGTACAAAATTAGTATGTATCTCCTAAACAACACGATATAACTCGGAAAGATTTGGTGTGGTGTGTATGTCTAAACATGTAGCCTCAAAAGATAACCCACAGGAGAATTTTTGTTCGTTAAATTTTGTCAGAAAACCACGTTTTAAGGAAATCCCGCATTGTGCGAAATTATCTTGTTTTTCCTAAACAACACGTTGTAACTCGAAAAGCTTTGGTGTTGCGTGAATGTCTAAGCATGTAGCCTCAAAGGAGAATGCACAGGAGAGTTTTCTCTCGAAAGAATATGCAAGAATACCACGTTATAAGGAAATACAGTGTTGTAGAGTAAAGGCAAATATGTACGTAATGGAAACACTTAAACTTTATGAGAAGAAATAACGCATCGTAGAAAAATTACCTTGTTTCTCCTAAACAACACGTTGTAACTCGAAAAGATTTGGTGTGGCGTGTACGTCTAAATGTGTAGCCTCAAAATAGAACCGACAGGAGTATTTTCTTTCGTCAAAATTTGTCAGAAAACCACGTTTTAAGGAAATCCCGCATCGTGCAAAAATATCTTGTTTTTCCTAAACAACACGTTGTAACTCGAAAAGCTTTGGTGTTGCGTGTATGTCTAAGCATGTAGCCTCAAAAGAGAACGCAAAGGAGAGTTTTTTCTCGAAAGAATATGTAAGAATACCACGTTATTAGGAAATACAATGTTGCAGAGTAAAGACAAATACTTACGTCTTGGAAAAACTTTACGAGAAGAAATAACGCATCGTAAGAAATTAGCTTGTATCTCCTATACAACACGTTGTAAAATAAAAAGATTTGGTGTGGCCTGTACGTTTAAACGTGTAGCCTGAAAAGAGAACCCATAGGAGAATTTTCTTTGGTCAAAATTTGTCAGAAAACCATGTATTAAGGAAATCCCGCATAGTGCGACATTATCTTGTTTTTCCTAAACCAAACGTTTTAACTCGAAAAGCTTTCGTGTTGCGTGTATGTCTAAGCGTGTAGCCTCAAAAGAGAACACACAGGAGAGTTTTCTCTCGAAAGAATATGTAAGAATACCACGTTATAAGGAAATACAGTGTTGCAGAGTAAAGACAAATACGTACTTATTGGAAAAACTTAAACCTTACGAGAAGAAATAAGGCATCTTACAAAATTAGTTTGTATCTCCTAAACAACACATTATAACTCGAAAAGATTTGGTGTGGTGTGTATGTCTAAACGTGTAGCCTCAAAAGAGAACCCACAGGAAAATTTTCTTTCGTCAAAATTTGTCAGAAAACCACGTTTTAAGGAAATCCCGCATTCTGCGAAATTATCTTGTTTTTCTTAAACAAAACGTTTTAACTCGAAAAGCTTTGGTGTTGCGTGTATGTCTAAGCGTGTAGCCTCAAAAGAGAACGCACAGGAGAGTTTTCTCTCGAAAGAATATGTAAGAATACCACGTTATAAGGAAATACAGTGTTGCAGAGTAAAGACAAATACGTACTTATTGGAAAAACTTAAACTTAAGAGAAGAAATAACGCATCGTACAAAATTAGCTTGTATCTCCTAAACAACACGTTGTAACTTAAAAAGATTTGGTGTGGCCTGTACGTCTAAACGTGTAGCCTCAAAAGAGAACCCATAGGAGATTTTTCTTTGGTCAAAATTTGTCAGAAAACCACGTATTAAGGAAATTCCGCATCGTGCGAAATTATCTTGTTTTTCCTAAACAAAACGTTTTAACTCGAAAAGCTTTGGTGTTGCATGTATGTCTAAGCCTGTAACCTCAAAGGAGAATGCCCAGGAGAGTTTTCTCTCGAAAGAATATGTAAGAATACCACGTTATAAGGAAATACAGTGTTGCAGAGTAAAGACAAATACGTACTTATTGGAAAAACTTAAACTTTATGAGAAGAAATAAGGCATCTTACAAAATTAGTTTGTATCTCCTAAACAACACGTTATAACTTGAAAAGATTTGGTGTGGTGTGTACGTCTAAACTTGTAGCCTCAAAAGAGAACCCACAGGATAATTTTCTTTCGTCAAAATTTGTCAGAAAACCACGTTTTAAGGAAATCCCGCATCTTGCGAAATTATCTTGTTTTTCCTAAACAACACGTTGTAACTCGAAAGCTTTGGTGTTGCGTGTATGTCTAAGCTTGTAGCCTCAAAAGAGAACGCACAGGAGAGTTTTCTCTCGAAAGAATATGTAAGGATACCACGTTATAAGGAAATACAGTGTTGCAGAATAAAGACAAATACGTACGTATTGGAAACACTTTATGAGAGAAATAACGCATCTGGCAAAATTAGCTTGTATGTCCTAAACAACTCGTTATAACTCGAAAAGATTTGGTGTGGGGTGCACGTCTAAAGTTGTAGCCTCAAAAGAGTACCCACAGGAGAGTTTTATTTCGTCAAAATTTGTCAGAAAACCATGTTTTAAGGAAATCCCGCATCTTGCGAAATTATCTTGTTTTTCCTAAACAACACGTTGTAAATCGAAAAGCTTTGGTGTGGCGTGAATGTCTAAGCATGTAGCCTCAAAGGAGAATGCACAGGAGAGTTTTTCTCGAAAGAATACGCAAGAATACCACGTTATAAGGAAATACAGTGTTGCAGAGTAAAGGCAAATATGTACGTAATGGAAACACTAAAACTTTATGAGAAGAAATAAAGCATCGTAAAAAATTAGCTTGTTTCTCCTAAACAACACGTTGTAACTCGAAATGATTTGGTGTGGCATGTACGTCTAAATGTGTAGCCTCAAAAGAGAACCCACAGGAGTATTTTCTTTCGTCCAAATTTGTCAGAAAACCACGTTTTAAGGAAATCCCGCATCGTGCGATATTATCTTGTTTTTCCTAAAAAACACGTTGTAACTCGAAAAGCTTTGGTGTTGCGTGTATGTCTAAGCGTGTAGCCTCAAAAGAGAACGCAAAGGAGAGTTTTTTCTCGAAAGAATGTGTAAGAATACGACGTTATTAGGAAATACAGTGTTGCAGAGTAAAGAAAAATACTTACGTATTGGAAAAAACTTTACGAGAAGAAATAACGCATCGTAAGAAATTAGCTTGTATCTCCTAAACAACACGTTGTAACTTAAAAAGATTTGGTGTGGCCTGTATGTCTTAACGTGTAGCCTGAAAAGAGAACCCATAGGAGAATTTTCTTTGGTCAAAATATGTCAGAAAACGACGTATTAAGGAAATCCCGCATAGTGCGAAATTATCTTGTTTTTTCTAAACCAAATGTTTTAACTCGAAAAGCTTTGGTGTTGCGTGTATGTCTAAGCGTGTAGCCTCAAAAGAGAACGCACAGGAGAGTATTCTCTCGAAAGAATATGTAAGAATACCACGTTATAAGGAAATACAGTGTTGCAGAGTAAAGACAAATATGTACTTATTGGAAACACTTAAACTTTACGAGAAGAAATAAGGCATCGTACAAAATTAGTATGTATCTCCTAAACAACACGATATAACTCGGAAAGATTTGGTGTGGTGTGTATGTCTAAACATGTAGCCTCAAAAGAGAACCCACAGGAGAATTTTTGTTCGTTAAATTTTGTCAGAAAACCACGTTTTATGGAAATCCCGCATTGTGCGAAATTATCTTGTTTTTCCTAAACAACACGTTGTAACTCGAAAAGCTTTGGTGCTGCGTGTATGTCTAAGCGTATAGCCTCAAAAGAGAACGCAAAGGAGAGTTTTTTCTCGAAAGAATATGTAAGAATACCACGTTATAAGGAAATACAGTGTTGCAGAGTAAAGACAATACTTACGTCTTGGAAAAACTTTACCAGAAGAAATAACGCATCGTAAGAAATTAGCTTGTATCTCCTAAACAACACGTTGTAACTCGAAAAGCTTTGGTGTTGCGTCTATGTGTAAGCGTGTAGCCTCAAAGGAGAACGCAAAGGAGAGTTTTTTCTCGAAAGAATATGTAAGAATACCACGTTATTAGGAAATACAGTGTTGCAGAGTAAAGACAAATACTTATGTATTGGAAAAACTTTACGAGAAGAAATAACGCATCGTACAAAATTAGCTTGTATCTACTAAACAACACGTTGCAACTTAAAAAGATTTGGTGTGGCGTGTACGTCTAAACGTGTAGCCTCAAAAGAGAACCCACAGGAGAATTTTCTTTCGTCAAAATTTGTCAGAAAACCACGTTATAAGGAAATCCCGCATTGTGCGAAATTATCTTGTTTTTCCTAAACAAAACGTTTTAACTCGAAATGCTTTGGTGTTGCGTGTATGTCTAAGCGTGTAGCCTCAAAAGAGAACGCACAGGAGAGTTTTCTCTCGAAAGAATATGTAAGAATACCACGTTATAAGGAAATACAGTGTTGCAGAGTAAAGACAAATACGTACTTATTGGAAAAACTTAAACTTTACGAGAAGAAATAACGCATCGTACAAAATTCGCTTGTATCTCCTAAACAACACGTTGTAACTTGAAAAGATTTGGTGTGGCTTGTACGTCTAAACGTGTAGCCTCAAAAGAGTACCCACAGGAGCGTTTTATTTCGTCAAAATTTGTCAAAAAACCACGTTTTAAGGAAATCCCGCATCTTGTGAAATTATCTTGTTTTTCCTAAACAACACGTTGTAAATCGAAAAGCTTTGGTGTTGCGTGAATGTCTAAGCATGTAGCCTCAAAGGAGAACGCACAGGAGAGTTTTCTCTCGAAAGAATATGCAAGAATACCACGTTATAAGGAATTACAGTGTTGCAGAGTAAAGGCAAATATGTACGTAATGGAAACACTTAAACTTTATGAGAAGAAATAACGCATCGTAGAAAAATTACCTTGTTTCTCCTAAACAACACGTTGTAACTCGAAAAGATTTGGTGTGGCGTGTACGTCTAAATGTGTAGCCTCAAAAGAGAACCGACAGGAGTATTTTCTTTCGTCAAAATTTGTCAGAAAACCTCGTTTTAAGGAAATCCTGCATCGTGCAAAAATATCTTGTTTTTCCTAAACAACACGTTGTAACTCGAAAAGCTTTGGTGTTGCGTGTATGTCTAAGCGTGTAGCCTCAAAAGAGAACGCAAAGGAGAGTTTTTTCTCAAAGGAATATGTAAGAATACCACGTTATTAGGAAATACAGTGTTGCAGAGTAAAGACAAATACTTACGTCTTGGAAAAACTTTACGAGAAGAAATAACGCATCGTAAGAAATTAGCTTGTATCTCCTATACAACACGTTGTAAAATAAAAAGATTTGGTGTGGCCTGTACGTTTAAACGTGTAGCCTGAAAAGAGAACCCATAGGAGAATTTTCTTTGGTCAAAATTTGTCAGAAAACCATGTATTAAGGAAATCCCGCATAGTGCGACATTATCTTGTTTTTCCTAAACCAAACGTTTTAACTCGAAAAGCTTTCGTGTTGCGTGTATGTCTAAGCGTGTAGCCTCAAAAGAGAACACACAGGAGAGTTTTCTCTCGAAAGAATATGTAAGAATACCACGTTATAAGGAAATACAGTGTTGCAGAGTAAAGACAAATACGTACTTATTGGAAAAACTTAAACCTTACGAGAAGAAATAAGGCATCTTACAAAATTAGTTTGTATCTCCTAAACAACACATTATAACTCGAAAAGATTTGGTGTGGTGTGTATGTCTAAACGTGTAGCCTCAAAAGAGAACCCACAGGAAAATTTTCTTTCATCAAAATTTGTCAGAAAACCACGTTTTAAGGAAATCCCGCATTCTGCGTAATTATCTTGTTTTTCTTAAACAAAACGTTTTAACTCGAAAAGCTTTGGTGTTGCGTGTATGTCTAAGCGTGTAGCCTCAAAAGAGAACGCACAGGAGAGTTTTCTCTCGAAAGAATATGTAAGAATACCACGTTATAAGGAAATACAGTGTTGCAGAGTAAAGACAAATACGTACTTATTGGAAAAACTTAAACTTAAGAGAAGAAATAACGCATCGTACAAAATTAGCTTGTATCTCCTAAACAACACGTTGTAACTTAAAAAGATTTGGTGTGGCCTGTACGTCTAAACGTGTAGCCTCAAAAGAGAACCCATAGGAGATTTTTCTTTGGTCAAAATTTGTCAGAAAACCACGTATTAAGGAAATTCCGCATCGTGCGAAATTATCTTGTTTTTCCTAAACAAAACGTTTTAACTCGAAAAGCTTTGGTGTTGCATGTATGTCTAAGCCTATAACCTCAAAGGAGAATGCCCAGGAGAGTTTTCTCTCGAAAGAATATGTAAGAATACCACGTTATAAGGAAATACAGTGTTGCAGAGTAAAGACAAATACGTACTTATTGGAAAAACTTAAACTTTATGAGAAGAAATAAGGCATCTTACAAAATTAGTTTGTATCTCCTAAACAACACGTTATAACTTGAAAAGATTTGGTGTGGTGTGTACGTCTAAACTTGTAGCCTCAAAAGAGAACCCACAGGATAATTTTCTTTCGTCAAAATTTGTCAGAAAACCACGTTTTAAGGAAATCCCGCATCTTGCGAAATTATCTTGTTTTTCCTAAACAACACGTTGTAACTCGAAAGCTTTGGTGTTGCGTGTATGTCTAAGCTTGTAGCCTCAAAAGAGAACGCACAGGAGAGTTTTCTCTCGAAAGAATATGTAAGGATACCACGTTATAAGGAAATACAGTGTTGCAGAATAAAGACAAATACGTACGTATTGGAAACACTTTATGAGAGAAATAACGCATCTGGCAAAATTAGCTTGTATGTCCTAAACAACTCGTTATAACTCGAAAAGATTTGGTGTGGGGTGCACGTCTAAAGTTGTAGCCTCAAAAGAGTACCCACAGGAGAGTTTTATTTCGTCAAAATTTGTCAGAAAACCATGTTTTAAGGAAATCCCGCATCTTGCGAAATTATCTTGTTTTTCCTAAACAACACGTTGTAAATCGAAAAGCTTTGGTGTGGCGTGAATGTCTAAGCATGTAGCCTCAAAGGAGAATGCACAGGAGAGTTTTTCTCGAAAGAATACGCAAGAATACCACGTTATAAGGAAATACAGTGTTGCAGAGTAAAGGCAAATATGTACGTAATGGAAACACTAAAACTTTATGAGAAGAAATAAAGCATCGTAAAAAATTAGCTTGTTTCTCCTAAACAACACGTTGTAACTCGAAATGATTTGGTGTGGCATGTACGTCTAAATGTGTAGCCTCAAAAGAGAACCCACAGGAGTATTTTCTTTCGTCCAAATTTGTCAGAAAACCACGTTTTAAGGAAATCCCGCATCGTGCGATATTATCTTGTTTTTCCTAAAAAACACGTTGTAACTCGAAAAGCTTTGGTGTTGCGTGTATGTCTAAGCGTGTAGCCTCAAAAGAGAACGCAAAGGAGAGTTTTTTCTCGAAAGAATGTGTAAGAATACGACGTTATTAGGAAATACAGTGTTGCAGAGTAAAGAAAAATACTTACGTATTGGAAAAAACTTTACGAGAAGAAATAACGCATCGTAAGAAATTAGCTTGTATCTCCTAAACAACACGTTGTAACTTAAAAAGATTTGGTGTGGCCTGTATGTCTTAACGTGTAGCCTGAAAAGAGAACCCATAGGAGAATTTTCTTTGGTCAAAATATGTCAGAAAACGACGTATTAAGGAAATCCCGCATAGTGCGAAATTATCTTGTTTTTTCTAAACCAAATGTTTTAACTCGAAAAGCTTTGGTGTTGCGTGTATGTCTAAGCGTGTAGCCTCAAAAGAGAACGCACAGGAGAGTATTCTCTCGAAAGAATATGTAAGAATACCACGTTATAAGGAAATACAGTGTTGCAGAGTAAAGACAAATACGTACTTATTGGAAACACTTAAACTTTACGAGAAGAAATAAGGCATCGTACAAAATTAGTATGTATCTCCTAAACAACACGATATAACTCGGAAAGATTTGGTGTGGTGTGTATGTCTAAACATGTAGCCTCAAAAGAGAACCCACAGGAGAATTTTTGTTCGTTAAATTTTGTCAGAAAACCACGTTTTATGGAAATCCCGCATTGTGCGAAATTATCTTGTTTTTCCTAAACAACACGTTGTAACTCGAAAAGCTTTGGTGCTGCGTGTATGTCTAAGCGTATAGCCTCAAAAGAGAACGCAAAGGAGAGTTTTTTCTCGAAAGAATATGTAAGAATACCACGTTATAAGGAAATACAGTGTTGCAGAGTAAAGACAATACTTACGTCTTGGAAAAACTTTACCAGAAGAAATAACGCATCGTAAGAAATTAGCTTGTATCTCCTAAACAACACGTTGTAACTCGAAAAGCTTTGGTGTTGCGTCTATGTGTAAGCGTGTAGCCTCAAAGGAGAACGCAAAGGAGAGTTTTTTCTCGAAAGAATATGTAAGAATACCACGTTATTAGGAAATACAGTGTTGCAGAGTAAAGACAAATACTTATGTATTGGAAAAACTTTACGAGAAGAAATAACGCATCGTACAAAATTAGCTTGTATCTACTAAACAACACGTTGCAACTTAAAAAGATTTGGTGTGGCGTGTACGTCTAAACGTGTAGCCTCAAAAGAGAACCCACAGGAGAATTTTCTTTCGTCAAAATTTGTCAGAAAACCACGTTATAAGGAAATCCCGCATTGTGCGAAATTATCTTGTTTTTCCTAAACAAAACGTTTTAACTCGAAATGCTTTGGTGTTGCGTGTATGTCTAAGCGTGTAGCCTCAAAAGAGAACGCACAGGAGAGTTTTCTCTCGAAAGAATATGTAAGAATACCACGTTATAAGGAAATACAGTGTTGCAGAGTAAAGACAAATACGTACTTATTGGAAAAACTTAAACTTTACGAGAAGAAATAACGCATCGTACAAAATTCGCTTGTATCTCCTAAACAACACGTTGTAACTTGAAAAGATTTGGTGTGGCTTGTACGTCTAAACGTGTAGCCTCAAAAGAGTACCCACAGGAGCGTTTTATTTCGTCAAAATTTGTCAAAAAACCACGTTTTAAGGAAATCCCGCATCTTGTGAAATTATCTTGTTTTTCCTAAACAACACGTTGTAAATCGAAAAGCTTTGGTGTTGCGTGAATGTCTAAGCATGTAGCCTCAAAGGAGAACGCACAGGAGAGTTTTCTCTCGAAAGAATATGCAAGAATACCACGTTATAAGGAATTACAGTGTTGCAGAGTAAAGGCAAATATGTACGTAATGGAAACACTTAAACTTTATGAGAAGAAATAACGCATCGTAGAAAAATTACCTTGTTTCTCCTAAACAACACGTTGTAACTCGAAAAGATTTGGTGTGGCGTGTACGTCTAAATGTGTAGCCTCAAAAGAGAACCGACAGGAGTATTTTCTTTCGTCAAAATTTGTCAGAAAACCTCGTTTTAAGGAAATCCTGCATCGTGCAAAAATATCTTGTTTTTCCTAAACAACACGTTGTAACTCGAAAAGCTTTGGTGTTGCGTGTATGTCTAAGCGTGTAGCCTCAAAAGAGAACGCAAAGGAGAGTTTTTTCTCAAAGGAATATGTAAGAATACCACGTTATTAGGAAATACAGTGTTGCAGAGTAAAGACAAATACTTACGTCTTGGAAAAACTTTACGAGAAGAAATAACGCATCGTAAGAAATTAGCTTGTATCTCCTAAACAACACGTTGTAACATAAAAAGATTTGGTGTGGCCTGTACGTCTAAACGTGTAGCCTGAAAAGAGAACCCATAGGAGAATTTTCTTTGGTCAAAATTTGTCAGAAAACCATGTATTAAGGAAATCCCGCATAGTGCGACATTATCTTGTTTTTCCTAAACCAAACGTTTTAACTCGAAAAGCTTTCGTGTTGCGTGTATGTCTAAGCGTGTAGCCTCAAAAGAGAACACACAGGAGAGTTTTCTCTCGAAAGAATATGTAAGAATACCACGTTATAAGGAAATACAGTGTTGCAGAGTAAAGACAAATACGTACTTATTGGAAAAACTTAAACCTTACGAGAAGAAATAAGGCATCTTACAAAATTAGTTTGTATCTCCTAAACAACACATTATAACTCGAAAAGATTTGGTGTGGTGTGTATGTCTAAACGTGTAGCCTCAAAAGAGAACCCACAGGAAAATTTTCTTTCGTCAAAATTTGTCAGAAAACCACGTTTTAAGGAAATCCCGCATTCTGCGAAATTATCTTGTTTTTCTTAAACAAAACGTTTTAACTCGAAAAGCTTTGGTGTTGCGTGTATGTCTAAGCGTGTAGCCTCAAAAGAGAACGCACAGGAGAGTTTTCTCTCGAAAGAATATGTAAGAATACCACGTTATAAGGAAATACAGTGTTGCAGAGTAAAGACAAATACGTACTTATTGGAAAAACTTAAACTTAAGAGAAGAAATAACGCATCGTACAAAATTAGCATGTATCTCCTAAACAACACGTTGTAACTTACAAAGATTTGGTGTGGCCTGTACGTCTAAACGTGTAGCCTCAAAAGAGAACCCATAGGAGAATTTTCTTTGGTCAAAATTTGTCAGAAAACCACGTATTAAGGAAATTCCGCATCGTGCGAAATTATCTCGTTTTTCCTAAACAAAACATTTTAACTCGAAAAGCTTTGGTGTTGCGTGTATGTCTAAGCCTGTAACCTCAAAGGAGAATGCCCAGGAGAGTTTTCTCTCGAAAGAATATGTAAGAATACCACGTTATAAGGAAATACAGTGTTGCAGAGTAAAGACAAATACGTACTTATTGGAAAAACTTAAACTTTACGAGAAGAAATAAGGCATCTTACAAAATTAGTTTGTATCTCCTAAACAACACGTTATAACTTGAAAAGATTTGGTGTGGTGTGTACGTCTAAACTTGTAGCCTCAAAAGAGAACCCACAGGATAATTTTCTTTCGTCAAAATTTGTCAGAAAACCACGTTTTAAGGAAATCCCGCATCTTGCGAAATTATCTTGTTTTTCCTAAACAACACGTTGTAACTCGAAAGCTTTGGTGTTGCGTGTATGTCTAAGCGTGTAGCCTCAAAAGAGAACGCACAGGAGAGTTTTCTCTCGAAAGAATATGTAAGGATACCACGTTATAAGGAAATACAGTGTTGCAGAGTAAAGACAAATACGTACGTATTGGAAACACTTTATGAGAGAAATAACGCATCTGGCAAAATTAGCTTGTATGTCCTAAACAACTCGTTGTAACTCGAAAAGATTTGGTGTGGGGTGCACGTCTAAACGTGTAGCCTCAAAAGAGTACCCACAGGAGAGTTTTATTTCGTCAAAATTTGTCAGAAAACCACGTTTTATGAAATCCCGCATCTTGCGAAATTATCTTGTTTTTCCTAAACAACACGTTGTAAATCGAAAAACTTTGGTGTTGCGTGAATGTCTAAGCATGTAGCCTCAAAGGAGAACGCACAGGAGAGTTTTCTCTCGAAAGAATATGCAAGAATGCCACGTTATAAGGAAATACAGTGTTGCAGAGTAAAGGCAAATATGTACGTAATGGAAACACTAAAACTTTATGAGAAGAAATAACGCATCGTAAAAAATTAGCTTGTTTCTCCTAAATAACACGTTGTAACTCGAAATGATTTGGTGTGGCATGTACGTCTAAATGTGTAGCCTCAAAAGAGAACCCACAGGAGTATTTTCTTTCGTCAAAATTTGTCAGAAAACCACGTTTTAAGGAAATCCCGCATCGTGCGAAATTATCTTGTTTTTCCTAAACAACACGTTGTAACTCGAAAAGCTTTGGTGTTGCGTGTATGTCTAAGCGTGTAGCCTCAAAAGAGAACGCAAAGGAGAGTTTTTTCTCGAAAGAATGTGTAAGAATACCACGTTATTAGGAAATACAGTGTTGCAGAGTAAAGACAAATACTTATGTATTGGAAAAAACTTTACGAGAAGAAATAATGCATCGTAAGAAATTAGCTTGTATCTCCTAAACAACACGTTGTAACTTAAAAAGATTTGGTGTGGCCTGTACGTCTAAACGTGTAGCCTGAAAAGAGAACCCAAAGGAGAATTTTCTTTGGTCAAAATATGTCAGAAAACCACGTATTAAGGAAATCCCGCATAGTGCGAAATTATCTTGTTTTTTCTAAACCAAACGTTTTAACTCGAAAAGCTTTGGTGTTGCGTGTATGTCTAAGCGTGTAGCCTCAAAAGAGAACGCACAGGAGAGTTTTCTCTCGAAAGAATATGTAAGAATACCACGTTATAAGGAAATACAGTGTTGCAGAGTAAAGACAAATACGTACTTATTGGAAACACTTAAACTTTACGAGAAGAAATAAGGCATCGTACAAAATTAGTATGTATCTCCTAAACAACACGATGTAACTCGGAAAGATTTGGTGTGGTGTGTATGTCTAAACATGTAGCCTCAAAAGAGAACCCACAGGAGAATTTTTGTTCGTTAAATTTTGTCAGAAAACCACGTTTTAAGGAAATCCCGCATTGTGCGAAATTATCTTGTTTTTCTAAAACAACACATTGTAACTTGAAAAGCTTTGGTGCTGCGTGTATATCTAAGCGTATAGCCTCAAAAGAGAACGCAAAGGAGAGTTTTTTCTCGAAAGAATATGTAAGAATACCACGTTATTAGGAAATACAGTGTTGCAGAGTAAAGACAAATACTTACGTCTTGGAAAAACTTTACGAGAAGAAATAACGCATCGTAAGAAATTAGCTTGTATCTCCTAAACAACACGTTGTAACCCGAAAAGCTTTGGTGTTGCGTGTATGTGTAAGCGTGTAGCCTCAAAGGAGAATGCAAAGGAGAGTTTTTTCTCGAAAGAATATGTAAGAATACCACGTTATTAGGAAATACAGTGTTGCAGAGTAAAGACAAATACTTATGTATTGGAAAAACTTTATGAGAAGAAATAACGCATCGTACAAAATTAGCTTGTATCTCCTAAACAACACGTTGTAACTTAAAAAGATTTGGTGTGGCCTGTACGTCTAAACGTATAGCCTGAAAAGAGAAGTCATAGGAGAATTTTCTTTGGTCAAAATTTGTCAGAAAACCACGTTTTAAGGAAATCCCGCATCGTGCGAAATTATCTTGTTTTTCCTAAACAACACGTTGTAACTCGAAAAGCTACACGCAACACCAAAGCTTTTTGAGTTACAACGTGCTGTTTAGGAGATACAAGCTAATTTTGTAAGATGCGTTATTTCACTTCGTAAAGTGTTTCCAATAGGTACGTATTTGTCTTTACTCTGCAACACTGTATTTCCTTATAAGGTGGTATTCTTACATATTCTTTCGAGAGAAAACTCTCCTGAGTGTTCTATTTTGAGGCTACACGCTTAGACATACACGCAACACCAAAGCTTTTCGAGTTACAACATGTTGTTTAGGAAAAACAAGATAATTTCGCACTATGCGGGATTTCCTTAAAACGTGGATTTCTGACAAATTTTGACGAAAGAAAATTCTCCTTGGCTTCTCTTTTGAGGCTACACGTTTAGAAGTACACGTCACACCAAATATTTTCGAGTTACAACGTGTTGTTTAGGAGATACAATCTAATTTTTGCGATGCGCTATTTCTTCTCGTAAAGTGTTTCCAATAAGTACGTATTTGTCTTTACTCTGCAACACTGTATTTCCTTATAACGTAGTATTCTTGCATATTCTTTCGAGAGAAAACTCTCCTGTGCCTTCTCTTTTGAGGCTACACACTTAGACAGACACGCAACACGAAAGCTTTTCGAGTTACGACGTGTTGTTTAGGAAAAGCAGGATAATTTCCCACGATGCGGGATTTTCTCCAAACTTGGTTTTCTGACAAATTTTGACGAAAGAAAATTCTCCTGTGGGTTCTCTTTTGAGGCTACACGTTTAGACGTACACGCCACACCAAATCTTTTCGAGTTACAACGTGTTGATTAGGAGATACAAGCTAATTTTGTACGATGCGTTATTTCTTCTCTTAAAGTGTTTCCAATAAGTACGTATTTGTCTTTACTCTGCAACACTGTATTTCCTTTTAACGTGGTATGCTTACATATTCTTTCGAGAGATAATTCTCCTGTTCCTACTCTTTTGAGGCTACACGCTTACCCATACACGCAATACCAAAGCTTTTCGAGTTTCGACGTGTTGTTTCGGAAAAACAAGATCGTTTCACACGATGCTGGATTTCCTTAAAACGTGCTTTTCTGAAAAATTTTGACGAGAGAAAATTCTCCTGTGGGTTCTCTTTTGAGGCTACACGTTGAGACGTACACGCCACACCAAAACTTTTCGAGTTAAAACTTGTTGTTTAGGAGATAAAAGCTAATTTTGTAGGATGCTTTATTTCTTCTCGTAAAGTTTTTCCAATACGTATGTATTTGTCTTTACTCTGCAACACTGTATTTCCTTATAACGTGGTATTCTTACATATTCTTTCGAGAGAAAACTCTCCTGTGCCTTCTCTTTTGAGGCTACATGCTTAGACATACAGGCAAAACCAAAGCATTTCGTGTTACAACGTGTTGATAAGGAAAAATATGATAATTTTGCACGATGCGGGATTTCCTTAAAACGTGGTTTTCTGAAAAAGTTTGACGAAAGAAAATTCTGCTGTTGGTTCTCTTTTGAGGCTACACATTTAGACGTACACGCCACACCAAAACCTTTCGAGTTGCAACGTGTTGTTTAGGAGATACAAGCTAATTTTGTATGATGCTTTATTTCTTCTCATAAAGTGTTTCCAATACGTACGTATTTGTCTTTATTCTGCAACATTGTATTTTTTTATAACGTGGTATTCTTACATATTCTTTCGAGAGAAAACTCTCCTGTGCCTTCTCTTTTGAGGGTACACGCTTAGGCATACAGGCAAAACCAAAGCATTTCGTGTTACAACATGTTGATTAGGAAAAATAAGATAATTTCTCATGATGCGGGATTTCCATAAAATGTGGTTTTCTGACAAATTTTGAGGGAAGAAAATTCTCCTGTTGGTTCTCTTTTGAGGCTACACGTTTAGACATACACGACACACCAGATCTTTTCGAGTTACAACGTGTTGTATAGGAGATACAAGCTAATTTTGTGAGAAGGGTTATTTCTTCTCGTAAAGTGTTTCCAATACGTATGTATTGGTCTTTACTCTGCAACACTGTATTTCCTTATAACGTGGTATTCTTACATATTCTTTCGAGAGAAAACTCTCCTGTACCTTCTATTTTGAGGCTACATGCTTAGACATACACGCAACACCGAAGCTTTTCGAGTTACAACGTGTTGTATAGGAGATACAAGCTAATTTTGTTAGAAGCGTTATTTCTTCTCGTAAAGTGTTTCCAATACGTATGTATTTGCCTTTACTCTGCAACACTGTATTTCCTTATAACGTGGTATTCTTACATATTCTTTCGAGAGAAAACTCTCCTGTACCTTCTATTTTGAAGCTACATGCTTAGACATACACGCAACACCGAAGCTTTTCGAATTACAACGTGTAGTTTAGGAGATACAAGCTAATTTTGTACGATGCGTTATTTCTTCTCATAAAGTGTTTCCAATACGTACGTATTTGTCTTTACTCTGCACCACTGTATTTCCTTATAAGGTGGTATTCTTACATATTCTTTCGATAGAAAACTCTCTTGTGCATTCTCTTTTGAGGCTACAAACTTAGTCATACACGCAACACCAAAGCATTTAGCGTTACAACATGTTGATTAGGAAAAAAAAGATACTTTCCTTAAAACGTGGTTTTCTGAAAAATTTTGACGAAAGAAAATTCTCCTGTGGGTTCTGTTTTGAGGCTACACGTGTACACGTACACGCCCCACCAAATCCTTTCGAGTTACAACGTGCTGTTTAGGAGATACAAGCTTATTTTGTATGATGCGTTATTTCTTTTCGTAAAGTGTTTCCAATAGAGTACGTATTTGTCTTTGCTCTGAGACACTGTGTTTCCTAATAAAGTGGTATTCTTACATATTCTTTCCGTAGAAAACTCACCTGTGCGTTCTCCTTTGAGGCTACACGCTTTGACATACATGCAACACCAAAGCTTTTCGCATTACAACGTGTTGATTAGGAAAAACAAGATAATTTCGCAGGATGGGGGATTTCCTTAAAACGTGGTTTTCTGACAATTTTGACGAAAGAAAATTCTCCTGTGGGTTCTCTTTATAGGCTACACGTTTAGACGTACACGCCACACCAAATCTTTTCGAGTTACAACGTGTTGTTTAGGAGATACAAGCTAATTTTGTTTTTTTCGTCAAAATTTGTCAGAAAACCACGTTTTAAGGAAATCCCGCATCGTGCGAAATTAACTTATTTTTCCTAAACAACACGTTTTAACAGGAAAAGCTTTGCTGTTGCGAGTATATCTAAGCATGTAGCCTCAAAAGAGATCGCACATGAGAGTTTTCTCTTGAAAGAATATGTAACAATACCACGTTATAAGGATATACAGTATTGCAGAGTAAAGACAAATACGTATTGGAAACACTTTACTAGAAGAAATAGCGCATCTTACAAAATTAGCTTGCATCTCCTAAACAACACGTTGTAACTCGAATAGATTTGGTGTGGCCTGTACGTTTAAATATGTAGCCTCAAAGGAGAAATCACAGGAGAATTTTCTTTCATCAAAATTTGTCAGAAAACCACGTTTTAAGGAAATCCCAAATCGTGCGAAATTATCTTGTTTTTCCTAAACAACACATCGTATCTCGAAAAGCTTTGGTGTTGCGTGTATGTCTAAGCGTGTAGCCTCAAAACAGAAGGCGCAGGAGAGTTTTCTCTCGAAAGAATATGTAAGAATACCACATTATAAGGAAATACAGTGTTGCAGAGTAAAGACAAACATGTACGTATTGGAAAGACTTTACAAGAAGAAATAACGCATCATAAAAATTAGCTTGTATCTCCTAAACTACACGTTGTAACTTGAAAAGATTTGGTGTAGCTTGTATGTCTAAACGTGTAGCCTCAAAAGAGAACCCACAGGAGAATTTTCTTTCGTCAATTTTTTTTCAGAAAACCACGTTTTAAGGAAATCCCGCAACATGCGAAATTATCTTGTTCTTCCTAAACAACACGTTGTAACTCGAAAAGCTTTGGTGTTCTGTCTATGTCTAAGCGTGCAGCCTCAAAAGAGAAGTCACAGGAGAGTTTTCTCTCGAAAGAATATGTAAGAATACCACGTTATATGGAAATACAGTGTTGCAGAGTAAAGACATATAGGTACATGTTGGAAACACTTTATGAGAAGAAATAACGCATCGTAAAAAATTAGCTTGTATCTCCTAAACAACACGTTGTAACTTGAAAAGCTTTGGTGTTGCGTGTATATTTAAGCGTGTAGCTTCAAAAGAGAACACACAGGAGAGTTTTCTCTCGAAAGAATATGTAAGAATACCACATTATTATTAAATACAGTGCTGCAGAGTAAAGACAAATATGTATATATTGGAAACACTTTACGAGAAGAAATAACGCATCGTACAAAATTAGCTTGTAACTCCTAAACAACACGTTTTACTCGAAAATATTTGGTGTGGCATGTACGTCTAAACGTGTAGCCTCAAAAGAGAACACACAGTAGAAGTTTCTTTCGTCAAAATTTGTCACAAAACAAAGTTTTGATGAAATCCCGCATCGTGAGATATTATCTTGTTTTTCCTAATCAACAAGTTGTAACTCGAAAAGCTTTGGTGTTGCGTGTATGTCTAAGCATGTAGCCTCAAAAGAGAAGGCACAGGAGAGTTTTCTCTTGAAAGAATACGTAAGAATACCACGTTATAAGGAAATACAGTGTTGCAGAGTAAAGACAAATACGTACCTATTGGAAACACTTAAACTTTACAAGAATAAAAAATGCATCGTAAAAAATTAGCTTGTATCTCATAAACAACACGTTGTAACTCGAAAAGATTTGGTGTGGCGTGTACGTCTAAACGTGTAGCCTCAAAAGAGAACCCACAGGAGAATTTTCTTTCGTCAAAATTTGTCAGAAAACCACGTTATAAGGAAATCCCGCATTGTGCGAAATTATCTTGTTTTTCCTAAACAACACGTTGTAACTGGAAAATCTTTGGTGTTGCGTGTATGTCTAAGCGTGTAGCCTCAAAAGAGAAGGCACAGGAGAGTTTTCTCTCGAAAGAATATGTAAGAATACGTTATAAGGAAATACAGTGTTGCAGAGTAAAGACAAATACTTACATATTGGAAACACTTTAAGAGAAGAAATAACGCATCTTAAAAAATTAGCTGATATCTCCTAAACAACACGTTGTAACTCGAAAAGATTTCGTGTGGCATGTACGTCTAAACGTGTAGCCTTCAAAAGAGAACCCACAGGAGAATTTTCTTTTGTCAAAATTTGTCTGAAAACCACGTTTTAAGGAAATCCAGCTTCGCGCGAAATTATCTTGTTTTTCCTAAACAACACGTTGTAACCCGAAACGCTTTGGTGTTGCGTGTATGTCTAAGCATGTAGCTTCAAAAGAGAAGGCACAGGAGAGTTTTCTCTCAAAAGAATATGTAAGAATACCACGTTATAAGGAAATACAGTGTTGCAGAGTAAAGAGAAGTACGAATGTACTGGAAACACTTACGAGAAGAAATAACGCATCTTACAAAATTAGGTTGTATCTCCTAAACAACACGTTGTAACTCGAAAAGATTTGGTGTGGCGTGTATGTCTAAACGTGTAGCCTCAAAAGAGAGCCCACAGGAGAATTTTCTTTTGTCAATATTTGTCAGAAAACCACGTTTTAAGGAAATCCCGCATCGGGTGAAATTATCTTGTTTTTCCTAAACAACATGTTGTAACTCGAAAAGCTTTCGTATTGCGTGTATGTCTAAGCGTGTAGCCTCAAAAGAGAAGGCACAGGAGAGTTTTCTCTCAAAAGAATATGTAAGAATAACACGTTATAAGGAAATACAATGTTGTAGAGAAAAGACAAATACGTACATATTGGAAACACTTAAACTATACGAGAAGAAATAATGCATCGTACAAAATTAGTTTGTATCTCCTAAACAGCACGTTGTAACTCGAAAAGATTTGGTGTGGCATGTACGTCTAAACGTGTAGCCTCAAAGAGAACGCACAGGAAAATTTTCATTCATCAAAATTTGTCAGAAACCACGTTTTAAAGAAATCCCGCATTGTGCAAAATTATCTTATTTTTCCTAAACAACATGTTATAAATCGAAAAGCTTTGGTGTTGCGTGTATGTCTAAGCATGTAGCCTCAAAAGAGAAGGCACAGGAGAGTTTTCTCGAAAGAATATGTAAGAATACCACGTTATAAGGAAATACTGTGTTGCAGAGTAAAGACAAATACGTACATATTGGAAACACTTTACAAGAAGAAATAACCCATCGTTCAAAATTAGCTTGTATCTCCTAAACTACACGTTGTAACTCGAAAAGATTTGGTGTGGCGTGTACGTCTAAACGTGTAGCCTCAAATGAGAACCCACTGGAGAATTTTCGTTCTTCAAATTTTTTTTAGAAAACCACGTTTTAAGGAAATCACGCATCGTGTGAATTTATCTTGTTTTTCCTAAACAACAAATTTTAACTCGAAAAGCTTTGTTGTTGCGTGTATGTCTAAGCGAGTAGCATCAAAAAAGAAGAGGCACAGGAGAGTATTCTCTCGAAAGAATACATAAGAATACCACATTATAAGGAAATACAGTGTGGCAGAGTAAAGACAAATACATACATAGTGGAAACACTTTACAAGAAGAAATAACGCATCGTACAAAATTAGGTTGTATCTCTTAAACAGCACTTTGTAACTCGAAAAGATTTGGTGTGGCGTGTACATCTAAACGTGTAGCCTCAAAGGAGAACCCACAGGAGAATTTTCTTTCATCAAAATTTGTCAGAAAACCACGTTTAAGGAAATCCTGCATCGTGTGAAATTATCTTGTTTTTCCTAAAGAACACGTTGTAACTCGAAAAGCTTTGGTGTTGCGTGTATGTCTAAGCTTGTAGCCTCAAAAGAGAAGGCAAAGGAGAGTTTTCTCTCAAAAGAATATGTAAGAATACCACGTTATAAGGAAATACAGTGTTGCAAAGTAAAGACAAATACGTACATTTTGGAAACACTTTACGAGAAGAATTAACGCCTCGTACAAAATTAGTTTGTATCTCCTAAACAACACGTTGTAACTCGAAAAGATTTGGAGTGGCTTGTACGTCTAAACGTGTAGCCTCAAAAGAGAACCCACAGGAGAATTTTCTTTCGTCAAAATTTGTCAGAAAACCACGTTTTAAGGAAATCCGGCATCGTGCGAATTTATCTTGTTTTTCCTAATCAACACGTTGTAACACAAAATGCTTTGGTTTTGTGTGTATGTCTAAGCGCGTAGCCTCAAAAGAAAAAGCACAGGAGAGTTTTCTCTCGAAAGAATATGTTGGAAAACCACGTTATAAGGAAATACAGTGTTGCAGAGTAAAGACAAATACTTACCTATTGGAAACACTTAAACTTTACGAGAATAAAAAATGCATCGTAAAAAATTAGCTTGTATCTCATAAACAGCACGTTGTAACTCGAAAAGATTTGGTGTGGCGTGTATGTCTAAACGTGTAGCCTCAAAAGAGAACCCACAGGAGAATTTTCTTTCATCAAAATTTGTCAGAAAACCAAGTTTTAAGGAAATCCCGCATCGTGCGAAATTATCTTGTTTTTCCTAAACAACATGCTGTAACTCAAAAGCTTTGGTGTTGCGTGTATGTCTAAGCGTGTAGCCTCAAAAGAGAAGGCACAGGAGAGTTTTCTCACGAAAGAATATGTAAGAATACCACGTTATAAGCAAATACAGTTTTGCAGAATAAAGACAAATACGTACCTATTGGAAACACTTAAAGTTTATGAGAAGAAATAACGCATCTTAAAAAATTAGCTTGTATCTCCTAAATAACACATTGTAACTCGAAAAGACTTGGTGTGGCGTGTACATCTAAACGTGTAGCCTCAAAAGGGAACCTACAGGAGAATTTTCTTTCGTCAAAATTTGTCAGAAAACCACGTTTTAAGGAAATCCCATATCGTGCGAAATTATCTTATTTTTCCTAAACAACATGTTGTAACATGAAAAGCATTGGTCTTGTGAGTATGTCTTAGCATGTAGCCTCAAAGGAGAACACTCAGGAGAGTTTTGTCTCGAAAAAATATGTAAGAATACCACGTTATAAGGAAATCGAATGTTGCAGAGTAAAGACAAATATATACTTATTGGAAACACGTTCCGAAAAGAAATAACGCATCGTAAAAATTAGCTTGTATCTCCTAAACAACACGTTGTAACTCGAAAAGATTTGGTGGGGCGTGTACGTCTAAACGTGTAGCCTCAAAAGAGAACCCACAGGATAATTTTCTTTCGTCAAAATTTGTCAGAAAACCATGTTTTAAGGTAATCCCGCATCGTGCGAAATTATCTTGTTTTTCCTAATCAACATGTTGTAACTCGAAAAGCTTTGGTGTTGCGTGTATGTCTAAGCGTGTAGCCTCAAAAGAGAAGGCACAGGAGAGTTTTCTCTCGAAAGAATATGTAAGAATACCACGTTATAAAGAAATACAGTTTTGCAGAGTAAAGACAAATATGTATGCATTGGAGAAACTTTAGGAGTAGAAATAACGCATCGTACAAAATTAGCTTGTATCTCCTAAACAACACGTTGTAACTCGAAAATATTTGGTATGGCGTGTATGTCTAAACATGTAGCCTCAAAAGAGAACCCACAGGAGAATTTTCATTCGTCAAAATTTGTCAGAAAACCACGTTTTAAGGAAATCCTGCATCGTGAAAAATTATCTTGTTTTGCCTAAACAACACGTTGTAATTCGAAAAGCTTTGGTGTTGCGTGTATGTCTAACCGTTTAGCCTCAAAAGAGAAGGCACAGGAGAGTTTTCTCTCGAAAGAATATGTAAGAATACCACGTTATAAGGAAATACAGTGTTGCAGATAAAGACAAATACATACGTATTGGAAACACTTAAACTTTACGAGAAGAAATAACTTATCGTAAAAAATTAGCTTGTATCTCCTAAACAACACGTTGTAACTCGAAAAGATTTGGTGTGGCGTGTAAGTCTAAACGTGTAGCCTCAAAAGAGAACCCACAGGAGAATTTTCTTTGTCAAAATTTGTCAGAAAACCATGTTTTAAGGAAATCCCGCATCTTGCAAAATTATCTTTTTCCTAAACAACTCATCTTAACGCATAAAGCTTTGGTGTTGCGTGTATGTCTAAACGTGTAGCCTCAAAAGAGAAGGCACAGGAGAGTTTTCTCAAGAAACAATATGTAAGAATACCACGTTATAAGGAAATACAGTGTTGCAGAGTAAAGACAATTACGTACGTATTGGAAACACTTAAACATTAGAGAAGAAATAAAGCATCATACAAAATTAGCTTATATCTCCTAAACAACACGTTGTAACTCGAAACGATTTGGTGTGGCGTTTACAACTAAACATGTAGCCTTAAAAGAGAACCCACAGGAGAATTTTCTTCGTCAAAATTTGTCAGAAAACCATGTTTTAAGGAAATCCCGCATCGTTCGAAAATATCTTGTTTTTTCTAAACAACACATCGTAACTCGAAAAGCTTTGGTGTTGCGTGTATGTCTAGGCGTGTAGCCTCAAAAGAGACGGCAATGGAGAGTTTTCTCTCGAAAGAATATGTAAGAATACCACGTTATAAGGAAATACAGTGTTGCAGAGTAAAGACAAATAAGCACTTATTGGAAACACTTAAACTTTACGAGAAGAAATGATGCATCATAAAAAATTAGCTTGTATCTCCGAAACAGCACGTTGTAACTTGAAAAGATTTGGTGTGGCGTGTATATCTAAATGTGTAGCCTTAAAAGAGAACCCACAAGAGAATTTTCTTTCCTCAAAATTTGTCAGAAAACCACGTTTTAAGGAAATCCCGCATCGTGTGTAATTATCTTGTTTTTCCTAAACAACACGTTGTAACTCGAAAAGATTTGGTGGGGCGTGTACGTCTAAACGTGTAGCCTCAAAAGAGGACCCACAGGATAATTTTCTTTCGTCAAAATTTGTCAGAAAACCATGTTTTAAGGTAATCCCGCATCGTGCGAAATTATCTTGTTTTTCCTAATCAACATGTTGTAACTCGAAAAGCTTTGGTGTTGCGTGTATGTCTAAGCGTGTAGCCTCAAAAGAGAAGGCACAGGAGAGTTTTCTCTCGAAAGAATATGTAAGAATACCACGTTATAAAGAAATATAGTTTTGCAGAGTAAAGACAAATATGTATGCATTGGAGAAACTTTAGGAGTAGAAATAACGCATCGTACAAAATTAGCTTGTATCTCCTAAACAACACGTTGTAACTCGAAAATATTTGGTATGGCGTGTATGTCTAAACATGTAGCCTCAAAAGAGAACCCACAGGAGAATTTTCATTCGTCAAAATTTGTCAGAAAACCACGTTTTAAGGAAATCCTGCATCGTGAAAAATTATCTTGTTTTGCCTAAACAACACGTTGTAATTCGAAAAGCTTTGGTGTTGCATGTATGTCTAACCGTTTAGCCTCAAAAGAGAAGGCACAGGAGAGTTTTCTCTCGAAAGAATATGTAAGAATACCACGTTATAAGGAAATACAGTGTTGCAGATAAAGACAAATACATACGTATTGGAAACACTTAAACTTTACGAGAAGAAATAACTTATCGTAAAAAATTAGCTTGTATCTCCTAAACAACACGTTGTAACTCGAAAAGATTTGGTGTGGCGTGTAAGTCTAAACGTGTAGCCTCAAAAGAGAACCCACAGGAGAATTTTCTTTGTCAAAATTTGTCAGAAAACCATGTTTTAAGGAAATCCCGCATCTTGCAAAATTATCTTTTTCCTAAACAACTCATTTTAACGCATAAAGCTTTGGTGTTGCGTGTATGTCTAAGCGTGTAGCCTCAAAAGAGAAGGCACAGGAGAGTTTTCTCTCGAAACAATATGTAAGAATACCACGTTATAAGGAAATACAGTGTTGCAGAGTAAAGACAATTACGTACGTATTGGAAACACTTAAACATTAGAGAAGAAATAAAGCATCATACAAAATTAGCTTATATCTCCTAAACAACACGTTGTAACTCGAAACGATTTGGTGTGGCGTTTACAACTAAACATGTAGCCTTAAAAGAGAACCCACAGGAGAATTTTCTTCGTCAAAATTTGTCAGAAAACCATGTTTTAAGGAAATCCCGCATCGTTCGAAAATATCTTGTTTTTTCTAAACAACACATCGTAACTCGAAAAGCTTTGGTGTTGCGTGTATGTCTAGGCGTGTAGCCTCAAAAGAGACGGCAATGGAGAGTTTTCTCTCGAAAGAATATGTAAGAATACCACGTTATAAGGAAATACAGTGTTGCAGAGTAAAGACAAATAAGCACTTATTGGAAACACTTAAACTTTACGAGAAGAAATGATGCATCATACAAAATTAGCTTGTATCTCCGAAACAGCACGTTGTAACTTGAAAAGATTTGGTGTGGCGTGTATATCTAAACGTGTAGCCTCAAAAGAGAACCCACAAGAGAATTTTCTTTCCTCAAAATTTGTCAGAAAACCACGTTTTAAGGAAATCCCGCATCGTGTGTAATTATCTTGTTTTTCCTAAACAACACGTTGTAACTCGAAAAGCTTTGGTGTTGCGTGTAAGTCTTAGCGTGTAGCCTCAAAAGAGACGGCAATGGAGAGTTTTCTCTCGAAAGAATATGTAAGAATACCACGTTATAAGGAAATAAAGTGTTGCAGAGGAAAGACAAATAAGTACGTAATGGAAAAACTTAAACTTTATGAGAAATAATAACACATCGTAAAAAATAGCTTGTATCTCCTAAACAACACGTTGTAACTCGAAAGGATTTGGTGCGGCATATATGACAAAACGTGTAGCCTCAAAAGACAACCCATAGGAGAATTTTCTTTCGTCAATATTTGTCAGAAAACCACATTTTAAGGAAATCCCGCATCGTGCGAAATTATCTTGTTTTTCCTAAACAACACGTTGTAACTTGAAAAGCTTTGGTGTTGCGTGTATTTCTAAGCGTGTAGCATCAAAAGAGAAGGCACAGGAGAGTTTTCTCTCGAAAGGATATGTAAGAATACCACGTTATAAGGAAATACAGTGTTGCAGAGTAAAGACAAATACGTACATATTGGAAACACTTAAACTTTACGAGAAGAAATAACTTATCGTACAAAATTAGCTTGTATCTCCTAAACAACACGTTGTAACTCGAAAAGATTTGGTGTGGCATGTGCGTCTAAACGTGTAGCCTCAAAAGAGAACCCACAGTAGAATTTTCTTTCGTCAAAATTTTTCAGACAACCACATTTTAAGGAAATCCGGCATTGTGCGAAATTATCTATTTTTTCCTAAACAAAACGTCCTGACTCGAAAATCTTTGGTGTTGCGTGTATGTCTAAGCGTGTAGCCTCAAAAGAGAAGGCACAGGAGAGTTTTCCCTCGAAAGAATATGTAAGAATACCATGTTATAAGGAAATACAGTGTTGCAGATTAAAGACAAATACGTATATATTGGAAACATTTTATGAGAAGAAATAATGCTTCGTACAAGCTTGTATCTCCTAAACAACACGTTTTAACTCAAAATGATTTGGTGTGGCGGTTACGTCTAAACGTGTAGCCTCAAAAGAGAACCCACAGGAGAATTTTCTTTCGTCAAAATTTGTTAGAAAACCACATTTTAAGGAAATACTGCATCGTGCGAAATTATCTTGTTTTTCCTAAACAACACTTCGTAACTCGAAAAGCTTTGGTTTTGTGTGTATGTCTAATCATGTAGCCTCAAAGAAGAAGGCACAGGAGAGTTTTCTCTCGAACGAATATGTAAGAATACCACCTTATAAGGATATACAGTGTTGCAGAGAAAAGACAAATACGTACATATTGGAAACACTTAAACTTTACGAGAAGAAATAATGCATCGTACAAAATTAGCTTGTACCTCCTAAACAACACGTTGTAACTCGGAAAGATTTGATGTGGCTTGTACGTCTAAAAGTGTAGCCTCAAAAAAGAACCCACAGGAGAATATTCTTAGGTCAAAATTTGTCAGAAAACCACGTTATAAGGAAATCCCGCATCGTGCGAAATTATCTTGTTTTTCCTAAACAACACGTTGTAACTTGAAAAGCTTTGGTGTTGCGTGTATTTCTAAGCGTGTAGCATCAAAAGAGAAGGCACAGGAGAGTTTTCTCTCGAAAGGATATGTAAGAATACCACGTTATAAGGAAATACAGTGTTGCAGAGTAAAGACAAATACGTACATATTGGAAACACTTAAACTTTACGAGAAGAAATAACTTATCGTACAAAATTAGCTTGTATCTCCTAAACAACACGTTGTAACTCGAAAAGATTTGGTGTGGCATGTGCGTCTAAACGTGTAGCCTCAAAAGAGAACCCACAGTAGAATTTTCTTTCGTCAAAATTTTTCAGACAACCACATTTTAAGGAAATCCGGCATTGTGCGAAATTATCTATTTTTTCCTAAACAAAACGTCCTGACTCGAAAATCTTTGGTGTTGCGTGTATGTCTAAGCGTGTAGCCTCAAAAGAGAAGGCACAGGAGAGTTTTCCCTCGAAAGAATATGTAAGAATACCATGTTATAAGGAAATACAGTGTTGCAGATTAAAGACAAATACGTATATATTGGAAACATTTTACGAGAAGAAATAATGCTTCGTACAAGCTTGTATCTCCTAAACAACACGTTTTAACTCAAAATGATTTGGTGTGGCGGTTACGTCTAAACGTGTAGCCTCAAAAGAGAACCCACAGGAGAATTTTCTTTCGTCAAAATTTGTTAGAAAACCACATTTTAAGGAAATACTGCATCGTGCGAAATTATCTTGTTTTTCCTAAACAACACTTCGTAACTCGAAAAGCTTTGGTTTTGTGTGTATGTCTAATCATGTAGCCTCAAAGAAGAAGGCACAGGAGAGTTTTCTCTCGAACGAATATGTAAGAATACCACCTTATAAGGATATACAGTGTTGCAGAGAAAAGACAAATACGTACATATTGGAAACACTTAAACTTTACGAGAAGAAATAATGCATCGTACAAAATTAGCTTGTACCTCCTAAACAACACGTTGTAACTCGGAAAGATTTGATGTGGCTTGTACGTCTAAAAGTGTAGCCTCAAAAAAGAACCCACAGGAGAATATTCTTAGGTCAAAATTTGTCAGAAAACCACGTTATAAGGAAATCCCGCATCGTGCGAAATTATCTTGTTTTTCCTAAACAACACGTTGTAACTCCAAAAGCTTTGGTGTTGCATGTATGTCTAAGCATGTAGCCACAAAAGGGAATGCGCAGGAGAGTTTTCTCTCCAAAGAATATGTAAGAATACCACGTTATAAGGAAATACAGTGTTGCAGAGTAAAGACAATTACATATATATTGGAAACACTTAAACTTTATGAGAAGAAATAATGCATCATACAAAATTAGCTTGTATCTCCTAACAGCACGTTGTAACTCGAAAAGATTTGGTGTGGCGTGTACTTCTAAACGTGTAGCCTCAAAAGAGAACCACACAGGAGAATTTTCTTTCGTCAAAATTGGTCAGTAAACCACGTTTTAAGGAAATCCCACATCTAGCGAAATTATCTTGTTTTTCCTAAACAACACGTCGTAACTCGAAAAGCTTTGGTGTTGCGTGTATGTCTAAGCGTGTAGCCTCAAAAGAGAAGGCACAGGAGA
This sequence comes from Apodemus sylvaticus, assembly GCF_947179515.1. Classification (NCBI taxonomy): domain Eukaryota; kingdom Metazoa; phylum Chordata; class Mammalia; order Rodentia; family Muridae; genus Apodemus; species Apodemus sylvaticus. The sequence goes on along the minus strand of NW_026263096.1, from coordinate 387,581 downwards.
GTTTTCTCTCTAAAGAATATGTAAGAATACCACGTTATAAGGAAATACAGTGTTGCAGAGTAAAGACAAATACCTACGTATTGGAAACACTTTAGAAGAAGAAATAATGCATCGTACAAAATTAGCTTGTATCTCCTAAACTACACGTTATAACTCGAAAAGATTTGGTGTGGGGTGTACGTATAAACGTGTAGCCTCAAAAGAGAACCCACAGGAGTATTTTCTTTCATCAAAATTTTTTCAGAAAACCACGTTTTAAGGAAATCCCGCATCGTGCGAAATTATCTTGTTTTTCCTAAACAACACGTTGTAACTCGAAAAGCTTTGGTGTTGCATGTATGTCTAAGCATGTAGCCACAAAAGGGAATGCACAGGAGAGTTTTCTCTCCAAAGAATATGTAAGAATACCACGTTATAAGGAAATACAGTGTTGCAGAGTAAAGACAAATACATACATATTGGAAATACTTAAACTTTATGAGAAGAAATAATGCATCATACAAAATTAGCTTGTATCTCCTAACAGCACGTTGTAACTCGAAAAGATTTGGTGTGGCGTGTACTTCTAAACGTGTAGCCTCAAAAGAGAACCACACAGGAGAATTTTCTTTTGTCAAAATTTGTCTGAAAACCATGTTTTAAGGAAATCCCGCATCGTTGGAAATTACCTTGTTTTTCCTAAACAACACGTAGTCACTCGAAAAGCTTTGGTGTTGCGTGTATGTCTAAGCGTATAGCCTCAAAAGAGAAGGCACAGGAGAGTTTTCTCTCGAAATAATATGTAAGAATACCACGTTATAAGGAATTACAGTGTTGCAGAGTAAAGCAAATACATACGTATTGGAAACACTGTACAAGAAGAAATAACGCATCATACAAAATTAGCTTGTATCTCCTAAACAATACGTTGTAACTCGGAAAGATTTGATGTGGCTTGTACGTCTAAATGTGTGGCCTCAAAGGAGAACCCACAGGATAATATTCTTTAGTCAAAATTAGTAAGAAAACAACGTTTTAAGGAAATCCCGCATCGTGCGAAATTATCTTGGTTTTCCTAAAGAACACATTGTAACTCGAAAAGCTTTGCTGTTGCGTGAATGTCTAAGCGCGAAGCCTCAAAAGAGAAGGCACAGGAGAGTTTTCTCTTGAAAGAATATGTAAGAATACCAAGTTATAAGGAAATACAGTGTTGCAGAGTAAAGACAAATACGTAATTATTGGAAACACTTTACAAGAAGAAATAACGCATCATAAAAAATTAGCTTGTTTCTCCTAAGCTACACGTTGTAACTCGAAAAGATTTGGTGTGGCGTGTACATCTAAACGTGTAGCCTCAAAAGAGAACACACAGGAGAGTTTTCTTTCGTCAAATTTTTTTCAGAAAACCACGTTTTAAGGAAATCCCGCATCGTGCTAAATTATCTTGTTTTTCGTAAACAACACGTTATCACTCGAAAAGCTTTGGTGTTGCGAGTATGTCTAAGCTTGTATCCCCAAAGAGAACGCACAGGAGAGTTTTCTCTCGAAAGAATATGTAAGAATACCACGTTATAAGGAAGGACAGTGTTGCAGAGTAAAGCAAATACATACGTATTGGAAACACTTTACAAGAAGAAATAACGCATCATACAAAATTAGCTTGTATCTCCTAAACAACACATTGTAACTCAGAAAGATTTGATGTGGCTTGTATGTCTAAACGTGTAGCCCCAAAGGAGAACCCACAGGAGAATATTCTTTAGTCAAAATTGGTCAGAAAACCACGTTTTAAGGAAATCCCGCATTGTGCGAAATTATCTTGTTTTTCCTAAAGAACACTTTGTAACTCGAAAAGCTTTGGTGTTGTATGTATGTCTAAGCGTGTAGCCTCAAAAGAGAAGGCACAGGAGAGTTTTTTCTCGAAAGAATACGTAAGAATATCACGTTATATGGAAATACAGTGTTGCAGAGTAAAGACAAATACGTACGTATTCGAAACACTTTACAAGAAGAAATAACGCATCGTACAAAATTACGTTGTATCTCCTAAATTACACGTTGTAACTCGAAAAGATTTCGTATGGCGTGTACGTCTAAACATGTAGCCTGAAAAGAGAACCCACAGGAGAATTTTCTTTCGTCAAAATTTTTTCAGAAAACCACGTTTTAAGGAAATCCCGCATCGTGCGAAATTATCTTGTTTTTCCTAAAGAACACGTTGTAACTCGAAAAGCTTTGGTGTTTAGTGTATGTCTAAGCGTGTAGCTTCAAAAGAGAACGCACAGGAGTGTTTTCTCTCGAAAGAATATGTAAGCATACCACGTTATTAGGAAATACAGTGTTGCAGAGTCAAGAAAAATATGTACGTATTGGAAACACTTTACGAGAAGAAATAACGCATCAAACAAAATTAGCTTGTATCTCCTAAACAACACGTTGTAACTCGAAATGATTTGGCATGGCATGTACGTCTAAACGTGTAGCCTCAAAAGAGAACCTACAGAAGAATTTTCTTTCGTCAAATTTTGTCAGAAAACAATTTTTTAAGGAAATCCCGCATCGTGCGAAATTATCTTGTGTTTCCAAAACAACACATCGTAACTCGAAAAGCTTTGATGTTGCGTGTTTGTCTAAGAGTGTACCCTCAAAAGAGAAGGCACAGGAGAGTTTTCTCTCAAAAGAATAGGTAAGAATACCACGTTATAAAGAAATACAGTGTTGCAGACTAAAGACAAATACGTACGTATTGGAAACACTTAAACTTTACGAGAAGAAATAACTTATCATACAAAATTAGCTTGTATCTCCTAAACAGCACGTTGTAACTCGAAAAGATTTGGTGTGGCATGTACGTCTAAATGTGTAGCCGTAAAAGAGAACCCCCAGGAGAATTTTCTTTCGTCAAAATTTTTCAGAAAACCACGTTTTAAGTAAATCCCGCATCGTGCGAAATTATCTTGTTTTTCCTAAACAACACGTAGTTACTAGAAAAGCTTTGGTGTTGCGTGTATGTCTAAGCATGTAGCCTCAAAAGAGAATGCACTGGAGAGTTTTCTCTCGAAAGAATATGTAAGAATACCACAATATAAGGAAATACAGTGTTGCAGAGTAAAGACAAATATGTACTTATTGGAAACACTTTACGAGGAGAAAAACGCATAGTAAAAAAATTAGCTTGTATCTCCTAAACAACACATTGTAACTCGAAAACATTTGGTGTGGCGTGTACGTCTAAAGGTGTAGCCTCAAAAGAGTACCCACAGGAAAATTTTCTTTCGTCAAAATTTGTCACAAAACCACGTTTTAAGGAAATCACGCATCGTGCGAAAAATCTTGTTTTTCCTAAACAACACGTTGTAACTCGAAAAGCTTTGGTGTTGCGTGTATGTCTATGCGTGTAGCCTCAAAAGAGAAGGCACAGGAGAGTTTTCTCTGGAAACAATATGTAACAATACCACGTTATAAGGAAATACAGTGTTGCAGAATAAAGACAAATCCATACATATTGGAAACACTTAAACTTTACGAGAAGAAATAATGCGTCGTGCAAAATTAGCTTGTATCTCTTAACAGCACGTTGTAACTAGACATGATTTGGTGTGGCGTGTACTTCTAAACGTGTAGCCTCAAAAGAGAACCCACAGGAGAATTTTCTTGCGTCAAAATTTGTCAGAAAACCACGGTTTAAGGAAATCCCGCATCATGCGAAATTATCTGGTTATTCCTAAACAACACGTTGTAACTCGAAAAGCTTTGGTGTTTCGTGTAAGTCTTAGCGTGTAGCCTCAAAAGAGAAGGCAACGGAGAGTTTTCTCTCAAAAGAATATGTAAGAATACCACGTAAATAGGAACTACAGTGTTGCAGAGTAAAGACAAGTACATACGTATTGGAAACACTTTAGGAGAAGAAATAACGCATCATAAAAAATTAGCTTGTATCTCCTAAACAACACGTTGTAACTCGAAAATATTTGGTGTGGCGTGTGCGTCTAAACGTGTAGCATCAAAAGAGAACCCACAGGAGAATTTTCTTTCGTCAAAATTTATCAGAAAACCACGTTTTAAGGAAATCCCGCATCGTGCGAAATTATCTTGTTTTTCCTAAACAAAACATCGTAACTCAAAAAGCTTTGGCGTTGCTTGTATATCTAATCGTGTAGCCTCAAAAGAGAAGGCACAGGAGAGTTTTCTCTCGAAAGAATATGTAAGAATACCACATTATAAGGAAATACAGTGTTGCAGAGCAAAGACAAATACGTACGTTTTGGAAACATTTTAGGAGAAGAAATAATGCTTCGTACAAGCTTGTATCTCCTAAACAACACGTTTTAACTCGAAATGATTTGGTGTGGCGTGTACGTCTAAACGTGTAGCCTCAAAAGAGAACCCACAGGAGAATTTTCTTTCTTCAAAATTTGTCAGAAATCCACGTTTTAAGGAAATCTCGCATCGTGCGAAATTATCTTGTTTTTCCTAATCAACACGTTGTAACTCGAAAAGATTTGGTGTTGCGTGTATGTCTAAGCGTGTAGCCTCAAAAGAGAAGGCACAGGAGAGTTTTCTCTCAAAAGAATATGTAAGAATACCACGTTATAAGGAAATACAGTGTTGCAGAGTAAAGACAAATACTTACTTATTGGAAACACTTAAACTTTATGAGAAGAAATAACTTATCATACAAATTTAGCTTGTATCTCCTAAACAGCACGTTGTAACTTAAAAAGATTTGGTGTGTCGTGTAATTCTAAACGTGTAGCCTCAAAAGAGAACCCACAGGAGAATTTTCTTTCATCAAAATTTGTCAGAAAACCATGTTATAAGGAAATCCCGCATCGTGCAAAATTATCTTGTTTTTCCTAAACAACACATCTTAACTCGAAAAGCTTTGGTGTTGCGTGTATGTCTAAGCGTGTAGCCTCAAAAGAGAAGGCACAGGAGAGTTTTCACTCAAAACAATATGTAAGAATACCACGTTATAAGGAAATACAGTGTGGCAGAGTAAAGACAAATACCTACTAATTAGAAACACTTAAACTTTACGAGAAGTAATAACGCATCATTTAAAATTAGCTTATATTTCCTAAACAACACGTTGTAAATGGAAAAGATTTGGTCTGGCGTTTACAACTAAACATGTAGGCTTAAAAGAGAACCCACAGGAGAATTTTTTTTCGTCAAAATTTGCCAGAAAAACGTGTTTTAAGGAAATCCCGCATTGTGCGAAATTATCTTGTTTTTCCTAAACAACACATCGTAACTCGAAAAGCTTTGGTGTTGCGTGTATGTCTAGGCGTGTAGCCTCAAAAGAGAAGGCACAGGAGAGTTTTCTCTCGAAAGAATATGTAAGAATACCACGTTATAAGGAAATACAGTGTTGCAGAGTAAAGACAAATACGCACTTATTAGAAACACTTAAACTTTATGAGAAGAAATAATGCATCGTACAAAATTAGCTTGTATCTCCTAAACAGCACGTTGTAACTTGAAAAGATTTGGTGTGGCGTGTACACCTAAACGTGTAGCCTCAAAAGAGAACCCACAGGAAAATTTTCTTTCATCAAAATATGTCAGAAAACCACGTTTTAAGGAAATCCCTCATCGTGTGAAATTATCTTGTTTTTCCTAAACAACATGTTGTAACTCGAAAAGCTTTGGTGTTGCGTGTAAGTCTTAGCGTGTAGCCTCAAAAGAGAAGGCAATGGAGAGTTTTCTCTAGAAAGAATATGTAAGAATACCACGTTATAAGGAAATACAGTGTTGCAGAGTAAAGACAAATACTTACATATTGGAAACACTTTAACATTATGAGAAAAAATAACACATCGTAAAAAATAGGTTGTATCTCCTCAACAACACGTTGTAACTCGAAAAGACTTGGTGTGGCATGTATGACTAAACGTGTAGCCTCAAAAGAAAACCCATAGGAGAATTTTCTTTCGTCAATATTTGTCAGAAAACCACATTTTAAGGAAATCTCACATCGTGCGAAATTATCTTGTTTTTCCTAAACAACACGTTGTAACTCGAAAAGCTTTGGTGTTGCGTGTATTTCTAAGCTTGTAGCCTCAAAAGAGAACGCACAGGAGAGTTTTCTCTCGAAAGAATATGTAAGAATACCACGTTATAAGGAAATACCGTGTTGCAGAGTAAAGACAACTACGTACGTATTGGAAATCTTTAAGAGAAGAAATAACGCATCGTACAAAATTAGCTTGTATCTCCTAAACAACACGTTATAACCCGAAAAGATTTGGTGTGGCGTGTGTGTCTAAACGTGTAGCATCAAAATAGAACCCACAGGAGAATTTTCTTTCGTCAAAATTTTTCAGAAAACCACGTTTTATGGAAATCTCGCATCGTGCAAAATTTCCTTCTTTTTCCTAAACAACACGTGGTAACTCGAAAAGCTTTGGAGTTGCGTGTTTGTCTAAGCTTCTAGCCTCAAAAGAGAATGTACAGGAGAGTTTTCCCTCGAAAGAATATGTAAGAATACCACGTTATAAGGAAATACAGTGTTGCAGAGTAAAGACAAATAAGTACATATTGGAAACACTTTACGAGAAGAAATAACGCATCATACAATATTTGCTTGTATCTCCTAACAACACGTTGTAACTCAAAAATATTTGGTGTGGCTCGTACCTCTACACGTGTAGCCTCAAAAGAGAACCTACAGGAGAACTTTCTTTCGTCAAAATTTGTCAAAAAACCACGTTTTAAGGAAATCCCACATCGTGCAAAATTATCTTGTTTTTCCTTAACAACACGTTGTAACTCGAAAAGCTTTGGTGTTGTGTGAATGTCTGAGCATGTAGTCTCTAAAGAGAATGCACAGGAGAATTTTCTCTCGAAAGAACATGTAAGAATACGATGTCATAAGGAAAAACAGTGTTGCAGAGTAAAGACAAATATGTACATAAGGGAAACACTTTACGAGAAAAAATAACGCATCGTACAAAATTAGCTTGTATCTCCTAAACAACACGTGGTAACTCGAAAGGATTTGGTGTGGCGTGTACGTCTATACAGGGAGCCTCAAAAGAGAACCCACAGGAGAATTTTCTTTCGTCAAAATTTTTCCTAAAACCACGTTTTAAGGAAATCCCGCATCTTGCGAAATTATCTTGTTTTTCATAAACAACACGTTGTAACTCGAAAAGCTTTGGTGTTGCCTGTATGTCTAAGTGTGTAGCCTCAAAAGGGAACGCACAGGATAGTTTTCTCTCGAAAGAATATGCATGAATTCCACCTTATAAGGAAATACAATGTTGCAGAATAAAGACAAATATGTACGTATGGGAAACACTTTACGAAAAGAATTAACGCAACGTAAAAAATTAACTTGTATCTCATAAACAACACGTTGTAACTCGAAAAGATTTGGTATGGCATGTACGTCTAAACGTGTAGCCTCAAAAGAAAACCCACAGGAGAATTTTCTTTCATCAAAATTTTTCAGAAAACCACGTTTTAAGGAAATCCCGCATCGTGCGAAATCATCTTGTTTTTCCTAAACAACATGTTGTAACTCGAAAAGCTTTGGTGTTGCGTGTATGTGTAAGCATGGAGCCTCAAAAGAGAAGGCACAGGAGAGTTTTCTCTCAAAAGAATAGGTAAGTATACCATGTTATAAGGAAATACAATTTTGCAGAGTAAAGACAAATAAGTACATATTGGAAACACTTTACAAGAAGAAATAACGCATCGTACAAAATTAGCTTGTATCTCCTAAACAACACGTTGTAACTCGAAAAGATTTGGTGTGACGTGTACGTCTAAACGTGTAGCCTCAAAAGAGAACCCACAGGAGAATTTTCTTTCATCAAAATTTGTCAGAAACCACGTTTTAAAGAAATCTCGCATCGTGCAAAATTATCTTGTTTTTCCTAAACAACAGGTTGTAACTGGAAAATCTTTGGTGTTGCCTGTATGTCTAAGCTTGTAGCCTCAAAAGAGAACTCACAGGAGAGTTTTCTCTCGAAAGAATATGTAAGAATACCACGTTATAAGGAAATACAGTGTTGCAGAGTAAAGACAAATATGTACGTATTGGAAACACTTTAAGAGAAGAAATAACGCATCGTACAAAATTAGCTTGTATCTCTTAAACAACACGTTGTAACTCGAAAAGATTTGGTATGGCCTATATGTCTAAACGTGTAGCCTCAAAAGAGAAGCCACAGGAGAATTTTCTTTCGTCAAAATTGGTCAGTAAACCACATTTTAAGGAAATCCCGCATCATGCGAAATTATCTTGTTTTTCCTAAACAACCGGTCGTAACTCGAAAAGCTTTGGTGTTGCGAGTATGTCTAAGCATGTAGCCTCAAAAGAGAAGGCATAGGAAGAGAGTTTTCCCTTAAAGAAAATGTAAGAATACCACGTTGAAAAGAAATACAGTGTTGCAGAGTAAAGACAAATACGTACATATTGGAAACACTTTACAAGAAGAAATAATGCATCGTAAAAAATTAGCTTGTATCTCCTAAACTACACGTTATAACTCGAAAAGATTTGGTGTGGCGTGTACATCTAAACGTGTAGCCTCAAAAGAGAACCCACAGGAGTATTTTCTTTCGTCAAAATTTTTTCAGAAAACCACGATTTTAGGAAATCCCGCATCGTGCGAAATTATCTTGTTTTTCCTAAACAACACGTTGTAACTCGTGTGCTTTGGTGTTGCATGTATGTCTAAGCATGTAGCCTTCAAAAGAGAATGCACAGGAGAGTTTTCTCTCGAAAGAATATGTAAGAATACCACGTTATAAGGAAATACAGTGTTGCAGAGTAAAGACAAATACGTATGTATTGGAAACACTTTACGAGAAGAAATAAAGCATCGTAAAAAATTAGCTTGTATCTCCTAAACAACACGTTGTAACTCGAAAATATTTGGTGTGGTGTGTGCGTCTAATCGTGTAGCCTCAAAAGAGATCCCACAGGAGAATTTTCGTTCGTCAAAATTTTTCAGAAAACCACGTTTTAAGGAAATCCCGCATCATGCGAAATTATCTTGGTTTTCCCAAACAAAACGTCGTAACTCGAAAAGATTTGGTGTTGCCTCTATGTCTAAGCGTGTAGCCTCAAAAGAGAAGGCACAGGAGAGTTTTCTCTATAAAGAATATGTAAGAATACCACGTTATAAGGAAATACATTGTTGCAGAGTAAAGACAAATACGTTCGTATTGGAAACACTTTACGAGAAGAAATAACGCTTCGTACAAGCTTGTATCTCCTAAACAACACGTTTTAACTCGAAATGATTTGGTGTGGCGTGTACGTCTAAACATGTAGCCTCAAAAGAGAACCCACAGGAGAATTTTCTTTTGTCAAAATTTGTAAGAAAACCACGTTTTAAGGAAAGCCCGCATCATGCGAAATTATATTGTTTTTCCTAATCAACACGTGTAAATCAAAAAGATTTGGTTTTGCGTGTATGTCTAAGCATGTAGCCTCAAATGAGAAGGCACAGGAGAATTTTCTCTCGAAAGAATATGCAAGAATACCACGTTATAAGGAAATACAGTGTTGCAGAGTAAAGACAAATACGTACGTATTGGAAACACTTTACGAGAAGAAATAATGCATTGTACAAAATTAGCATGTATCTCCTAAACTACACGTTATAACTCGAAAAGATTTGGTGTGACGTGTACATCTAAACGTGTAGCCTCAAAAGAGAACCCACAGGAGTATTTTCTTTGGTCAAATTTTTTTCAGAAAACCACGATTTTAGAAAATCCCACATCGTGCGAAATTATCTTGTTTTTCCTAAACAACACGTTGTAACTCGAATAGCTTTGGTGTTGCGTGTATGTCTAAGCGTGTAGCCTCAAAAGAGAACGCACAGGACAGTTTTCTCTCGAAAGAATATGTAAGAATACCACGTTATGAGGAAATACAATGTTGCAGAGTAAAGACAAATATGTACATACTGGAAACACTTAAACTTTACGAGAAGAAATAATGCATCAGAAAAAATTAGCTTGTAACTCCTAAACAGCACGTTGTAACTCGAAAAGATTCGGTGTGGTGTGTACGTCTAAACGTGTAGCCTCAAAAGAGAACCCACAGGAGAATTTTCTTTCGTCAAAATTTGTAAGAAAACCACGTTTTAAGGAAAGCCCGCATCATGCGAAATTATATTGTTTTTCCTAATCAACACGTGTAAATCAAAAAGATTTGGTTTTGCGTGTATGTCTAAGCATGTAGCCTCAAATGAGAAGGCACAGGAGAATTTTCTCTCGAAAGAATATGCAAGAATACCACGTTATAAGGAAATACGGTGTTGCAGAGTAAAGACAAATACGTACGTATTGGAAACACTTTACGAGAAGAAATAATGCATCGTACAAAATTAGCACGTATCTCCTAAACTACACGTTATAACTCGAAAAGATTTAGTGTGGCGTGTGCGTCTAAACGTGTAGCCTCAAAAGAGAACACACAGGAGAATTTTCTTTCATCAAAATTTGTCAGAAACCACGTTTTAAGGAAATCTTGCATCGTGCGAAATTATCTTGTTTTTCCTAAACAACATGTGGTATCTCGAAAAGCTTTGCTGTTGCGTGTATGTCTAAGCGTGTCGCCTCACAAGAGAATGCACAGGAGAGTTTTCTCTCGAAAGAATATGTAAGAATACCACGTTATAAGGAAATACAGTGTTGCAGAGTAAAGACAAATACGTACGTATTGGAAACACTTTAAGAGAAGAAATAATGCATCGTAAAAAATTAGCTTGTATCTTCTAAACAACACGTTGTAACTCGAAAAGATTTGTTTTGGCTCGTACGACTACACGTGTAGCCTCAAAAGAGAATGCATAGGAGAACTTTCTTTGGTCAAAATTTTTCAGAAAACCACGTTTTATGGAAATCTCGCATCGTGCGAAATTATCTTGTTTTTCCTAAACAAAACGTTGTAACTCGAAAAGCTTTGGCGTTGCGTGTATGCCTAAGCATGTAGCCTCAAAAGAGAACACACAGGAGAGTTTTCCCTCGAAAGAATATGTAAGAATACCACGTTATAGGGAAATACAATGTTGCAGAGTAAAGAGAAATAAGTACGTATTGGAAACACTTTACGAGAAGAAATAACGCATCATAAAAAATTAGCTTGTATCTCCTAAACAACACGTGGTAACTCGAAAGGATTTGGTGTGGCATGTACGTCTAAACGTGTAGCCTCAAAAGAGAACCCACAGGATAATTTTCTTTCGTCAAAATTTGTGAGAAAACCACATTTTAAGGAAATCACGCATCGTGCGAAATAATCTTGATTTTCATAAACAACACATTGTAACTCGAAAAGCTTTGGTGATGCCTGTATGTCTAAATGTGTAGCCTCAAAGGGAACGCACAGGATAGTTTTCTCTCGAAAGAATATGTAAGAATACCAAGTTATAAGGAAATACAGTGTTGCAGAGTAAAGAAAAATATGTACGTATTGGAAAACTTTACGAGAAGAAATAACGCATCGTACAAAATTAGCTTGTATCTCCTAAACAACACGTTGTAACTCGAAAAGATTTGGTGCGGCGTGTACGTCTAAATGTGTAGCTTCAAAAGAGAACACACAGGAGAATTTTCTTTCGTTAAAATTTTTCAGAAAACCACGTTTTAAGGAAATCCCGCATCGTGCGAAATCATCTTCTTTTTCCTAAACAACAAGTTGTAACTCGAAAAGCTTTGGTGTTGCGTGTATGTCTAAGCGTGGAGCCTCAAAAGAGAAGGCACAGGAGAGTTTTCTCTTGAATGAATATGTAAGAATACCACGTTATAAGGAAATAAAATTTTGATGAGTAAAGACAAATAAGTACATATTGGAAACACTTTACGAGAAGAAATAACGCATCTTACAAAATTAGCTTGTATCTCCTAAACAACACGTTGTTACTCGAAAACATTTGGTGTGACGTGTATGTCTAAACGTGTACCCTCAAAAGAGAACCCACAGGAGAGTTTTCTTTCATCAAAATTTGTCAGAAACCACGTTTTAAGGAAATCTCGCATCGTGCGAAATTATCTTGTTTTTCCTAAACAACACGTTGTAACTCGAAAAGCTTTGGTGTTGCATGTATGTCTAAGCGTGTAGCCTCAACAGAGAACGCAAAGGAGAGTTTTCTCTCGAAAGAATATGTAAGAATACCACGTTATAAGGAAATACAGTGTTGCAGAGTAAAGATAAACACCTACGTATTGGAAACACTTTACTAGAAGAATTAACGCATAGTAAAAAATTAACATGTATCTCCTAAACAACACGTTGTAACTCAAAAAGATCTGGTGTGGCGTGTATGTCTAAACGTGTAGCCTCAAAAGAGAACCCACAGGAGAATTTTCTTTCTTCAAAATTTTTGAGAAAACCACGTTTTAAGGAAATCCTGCATCGTGCGAAATCATCTTCTTTTTCCTAAACAACATGTTGTAACTCGAAAAACTTTAGTGTTGCGTGTATGTCTAAACGTGGAGCCTCAAAAGAGAAGGCACAGGAGAGTTTTCTCTCGAAAGAATATGTAAGAACACCACGCTATTAGGAAATACAATTTTGCAGAGTAAAGACAAATACGTACATATTGGGAACACTTTACGAGAAGAAATAATGCATTATTAAAAATTAGCTTTTATCTCCTAAACAACACGTTGTAACTCGAAAAGATTTGGTTTGGCATGTAAGTCTAAACGTGTAGCCTCAAAAGAGAACCAACAGGAGAATTTTCTTTCGTCAAAATTTGTCAGAAAACCACGTTTTAAGGAAATCCCGCATCGTGCGAAATTATTTGTTTTTCCTAAACAACACGTTGTAACTCGAAAAGCTTTGGTGTTGCGTGTATGTCTAAGCGTGTAGCCTCAAAAGAGAATGCACAGGAGAGTTTTCTCTCGGAAGAACATGTAAGAATACCACGTTATAAGGAAATACAGTGTTGCAGAGTAAAGACAAAAACGTACATATTGGAAACACTTTACGAGAAGAAATAACGCATCATAAATTATTAACTTGTAGCTCCTAAACAACACGTTGTAACTCGAAAAGATTTGGTATGGCCTATATGTCTAAACGTGTAGCCTCAAAAGAGAAGCCACAGGAGAATTTTCTTTCGTCAAAATTGGTCAGTAAACCACATTTTAAGGAAATCCCGCATCATGCGAAATTATCTTGTTTTTCCTAAACAACCGGTCGTAACTCGAAAAGCTTTGGTGTTGCGAGTATGTCTAAGCATGTAGCCTCAAAAGAGAAGGCATAGGAAGAGAGTTTTCCCTTAAAGAAAATGTAAGAATACCACGTTAAAAAGAAATACAGTGTTGCAGAGTAAAGACAAATACGTACATATTGGAAACACTTTACAAGAAGAAATAATGCATCGTAAAAAATTAGCTTGTATCTCCTAAACTACACGTTATAACTCGAAAAGATTTGGTGTGGCGTGTACATCTAAACGTGTAGCCTCAAAAGAGAACCCACAGGAGTATTTTCTTTCATCAAAATTTTTTCAGAAAACCACGATTTTAGGAAATCCCGCATCGTGCGAAATTATCTTGTTTTTCCTAAACAACACGTTGTAACTCGTGTGCTTTGGTGTTGCATGTATGTCTAAGCATGTAGCCTTCAAAAGAGAATGCACAGGAGAGTTTTCTCTCGAAAGAATATGTAAGAATACCACGTTATAAGGAAATACAGTGTTGCAGAGTAAAGACAAATACGTATGTATTGGAAACACTTTACGAGAAGAAATAAAGCATCGTAAAAAATTAGCTTGTATCTCCTAAACAACACGTTGTAACTCGAAAATATTTGGTGTGGTGTGTGCGTCTAATCGTGTAGCCTCAAAAGAGATCCCACAGGAGAATTTTCGTTCGTCAAAATTTTTCAGAAAACCACGTTTTAAGGAAATCCCGCATCATGCGAAATTATCTTGGTTTTCCCAAACAAAACGTCGTAACTCGAAAAGATTTGGTGTTGCCTCTATGTCTAAGCGTGTAGCCTCAAAAGAGAAGGCACAGGAGAGTTTTCTCTATAAAGAATATGTAAGAATACCACGTTATAAGGAAATACATTGTTGCAGAGTAAAGACAAATACGTTCGTATTGGAAACACTTTACGAGAAGAAATAACGCTTCGTACAAGCTTGTATCTCCTAAACAACACGTTTTAACTCGAAATGATTTGGTGTGGCGTGTACGTCTAAACATGTAGCCTCAAAAGAGAACCCACAGGAGAATTTTCTTTCGTCAAAATTTGTAAGAAAACCACGTTTTAAGGAAAGCCCGCATCATGCGAAATTATATTGTTTTTCCTAATCAACACGTGTAAATCAAAAAGATTTGGTTTTGCGTGTATGTCTAAGCATGTAGCCTCAAATGAGAAGGCACAGGAGAATTTTCTCTCGAAAGAATATGCAAGAATACCACGTTATAAGGAAATACAGTGTTGCAGAGTAAAGACAAATACGTACGTATTGGAAACACTTTACGAGAAGAAATAATGCATTGTACAAAATTAGCATGTATCTCCTAAACTACACGTTATAACTCGAAAAGATTTGGTGTGACGTGTACATCTAAACGTGTAGCCTCAAAAGAGAACCCACAGGAGTATTTTCTTTGGTCAAATTTTTTTCAGAAAACCACGATTTTAGAAAATCCCACATCGTGCGAAATTATCTTGTTTTTCCTAAACAACACGTTGTAACTCGAATAGCTTTGGTGTTGCGTGTATGTCTAAGCGTGTAGCCTCAAAAGAGAACGCACAGGACAGTTTTCTCTCGAAAGAATATGTAAGAATACCACGTTATGAGGAAATACAATGTTGCAGAGTAAAGACAAATATGTACATACTGGAAACACTTAAACTTTACGAGAAGAAATAATGCATCAGAAAAAATTAGCTTGTAACTCCTAAACAGCACGTTGTAACTCGAAAAGATTCGGTGTGGTGTGTACGTCTAAACGTGTAGCCTCAAAAGAGAACCCACAGGAGAATTTTCTTTCGTCAAAATTTGTAAGAAAACCACGTTTTAAGGAAAGCCCGCATCATGCGAAATTATATTGTTTTTCCTAATCAACACGTGTAAATCAAAAAGATTTGGTTTTGCGTGTATGTCTAAGCATGTAGCCTCAAATGAGAAGGCACAGGAGAATTTTCTCTCGAAAGAATATGCAAGAATACCACGTTATAAGGAAATACGGTGTTGCAGAGTAAAGACAAATACGTACGTATTGGAAACACTTTACGAGAAGAAATAATGCATCGTACAAAATTAGCATGTATCTCCTAAACTACACGTTATAACTCGAAAAGATTTAGTGTGGCGTGTGCGTCTAAACGTGTAGCCTCAAAAGAGAACACACAGGAGAATTTTCTTTCATCAAAATTTGTCAGAAACCACGTTTTAAGGAAATCTTGCATCGTGCGAAATTATCTTGTTTTTCCTAAACAACATGTGGTATCTCGAAAAGCTTTGCTGTTGCGTGTATGTCTAAGCGTGTCGCCTCACAAGAGAATGCACAGGAGAGTTTTCTCTCGAAAGAATATGTAAGAATACCACGTTATAAGGAAATACAGTGTTGCAGAGTAAAGACAAATACGTACGTATTGGAAACACTTTAAGAGAAGAAATAATGCATCGTAAAAAATTAGCTTGTATCTTCTAAACAACACGTTGTAACTCGAAAAGATTTGTTTTGGCTCGTACGACTACACGTGTAGCCTCAAAAGAGAATGCATAGGAGAACTTTCTTTGGTCAAAATTTTTCAGAAAACCACGTTTTATGGAAATCTCGCATCGTGCGAAATTATCTTGTTTTTCCTAAACAAAACGTTGTAACTCGAAAAGCTTTGGCGTTGCGTGTATGCCTAAGCATGTAGCCTCAAAAGAGAACACACAGGAGAGTTTTCCCTCAAAAGAATATGTAAGAATACCACGTTATAGGGAAATACAATGTTGCAGAGTAAAGAGAAATAAGTACGTATTGGAAACACTTTACGAGAAGAAATAACGCATCATAAAAAATTAGCTTGTATCTCCTAAACAACACGTGGTAACTCGAAAGGATTTGGTGTGGCATGTACGTCTAAACGTGTAGCCTCAAAAGAGAACCCACAGGATAATTTTCTTTCGTCAAAATTTGTGAGAAAACCACATTTTAAGGAAATCACGCATCGTGCGAAATAATCTTGATTTTCATAAACAACACATTGTAACTCGAAAAGCTTTGGTGATGCCTGTATGTCTAAATGTGTAGCCTCAAAGGGAACGCACAGGATAGTTTTCTCTCGAAAGAATATGTAAGAATACCAAGTTATAAGGAAATACAGTGTTGCAGAGTAAAGAAAAATATGTACGTATTGGAAAACTTTACGAGAAGAAATAACGCATCGTACAAAATTAGCTTGTATCTCCTAAACAACACGTTGTAACTCGAAAAGATTTGGTGCGGCGTGTACGTCTAAATGTGTAGCTTCAAAAGAGAACACACAGGAGAATTTTCTTTCGTTAAAATTTTTCAGAAAACCACGTTTTAAGGAAATCCCGCATCGTGCGAAATCATCTTCTTTTTCCTAAACAACAAGTTGTAACTCGAAAAGCTTTGGTGTTGTGTGTATGTCTAAGCGTGGAGCCTCAAAAGAGAAGGCACAGGAGAGTTTTCTCTTGAATGAATATGTAAGAATACCACGTTATAAGGAAATAAAATTTTGATGAGTAAAGACAAATAAGTACATATTGGAAACACTTTACGAGAAGAAATAACGCATCTTACAAAATTAGCTTGTATCTCCTAAACAACACGTTGTTACTCGAAAACATTTGGTGTGACGTGTATGTCTAAACGTGTACCCTCAAAAGAGAACCCACAGGAGAGTTTTCTTTCATCAAAATTTGTCAGAAACCACGTTTTAAGGAAATCTCGCATCGTGCGAAATTATCTTGTTTTTCCTAAACAACACGTTGTAACTCGAAAAGCTTTGGTGTTGCATGTATGTCTAAGCGTGTAGCCTCAACAGAGAACGCAAAGGAGAGTTCTCTCGAAAGAATATGTAAGAATACCACGTTATAAGGAAATACAGTGTTGCAGAGTAAAGATAAACACGTACGTATTGGAAACACTTTACTAGAAGAATTAACGCATAGTAAAAAATTAACATGTATCTCCTAAACAACACGTTGTAACTCAAAAAGATCTGGTGTGGCGTGTATGTCTAAACGTGTAGCCTCAAAAGAGAACCCACAGGAGAATTTTCTTTCTTCAAAATTTTTGAGAAAACCACGTTTTAAGGAAATCCTGCATCGTGCGAAATCATCTTCTTTTTCCTAAACAACATGTTGTAACTCGAAAAACTTTAGTGTTGCGTGTATGTCTAAACGTGGAGCCTCAAAAGAGAAGGCACAGGAGAGTTTTCTCTCGAAAGAATATGTAAGAACACCACGCTATTAGGAAATACAATTTTGCAGAGTAAAGACAAATACGTACATATTGGGAACACTTTACGAGAAGAAATAATGCATTATTAAAAATTAGCTTTTATCTCCTAAACAACACGTTGTAACTCGAAAAGATTTGGTTTGGCATGTAAGTCTAAACGTGTAGCCTCAAAAGAGAACCAACAGGAGAATTTTCTTTCGTCAAAATTTGTCAGAAAACCACGTTTTAAGGAAATCCCGCATCGTGCGAAATTATTTGTTTTTCCTAAACAACACGTTGTAACTCGAAAAGCTTTGGTGTTGCGTGTATGTCTAAGCGTGTAGCCTCAAAAGAGAATGCACAGGAGAGTTTTCTCTCGGAAGAACATGTAAGAATACCACGTTATAAGGAAATACAGTGTTGCAGAGTAAAGACAAAAACGTACATATTGGAAACACTTTACGAGAAGAAATAACGCATCATGAATTATTAACTTGTAGCTCCTAAACAACAAGTGGTAACTCGAAAAGATTTGGTTTGGCGTGTACGTCTAAAAGTGTAGCCTCAAAGACAATGAACAGGAGAATTTTCTTTCGTCAAAATTTGTGAGAAAACCACGTTTTAAGGAAATCCTGCATCCTGCGAAATTATCTTGTTTTTCCTAAACAACACGTTGTAATTCAAAAAGGTTTGGTGTTGCGTGTATATCTAAGCTTGTAGCCTCAAAAGAGAACGCACAGTAGAGTATTCTCTCGAAACAATATGTGAGAATACCACGTTATAAGGAAATACAGTGTTGCAGACTAAAGACAAATACGTAAGTATTGGAAAAAACTTTACGAAAAGATATAATGCATCATACAAAATTAGCTTGTATCTCCTAAACAACGCGTTGTAACTCGAAAGGATTTGGTGTGGCATGTACGGCTAAACGTGTAGCCTCAAAAGAGAAACCACAGGAGGATTTTCCTTCGTCAAAATTTGTCAGAAACCCACATTTTATGGAAATCCCGCATCGTGCGAAATTATCTTGTTTCTCCTAAACAACACGTTGTAATTCGAAAAGCTTTGGTGTTGCATGTATGTCTAAGCATGTGGCCTCAAAAGAGAATTCACAGGAGAGTTTCTGTCGAAAGAATATGTAAGAATACCACGTTATAAGGAAATACAGTGTTGCAGCATAAAGACAAATACGTACGTATTGGAAACACTTTACGAGAAGAAATAACGCATCGTACAAAATTAGCTTGTATCTCCTAACTAACACGTTGTAACTCGAAAAGATTTCGTGTGGCGTGTACGTCTAAACGTGTAGCCTCAAAAGAGAACCCACAAGAGAATTTTCTTTCGTCAAAATTTGTCAGAAAACCATGTTCTAAGGAAATACCTCATCGTGCGAAATTACCTTGTTTTTCCTAAACTACATGTTGTAACTCAAAAAGCTTTGGTGTTGCGTGTATGTCTAAGCGTGTAGCCTCAAAAGAGGACACAGGAGAGTTTTCTCTCGAAAGAATATGTAGGAATACCACGTTATAAGGAAATACAGTGTTGCAGAGTAAAGATAAATAGGTAGTAATTGTAAATACTATACGAGAAGAAATGACGCATGGTACAAAATTTGCTTGTATCTCCTAAACAACACGTTGTAATTCGAAAATATTTGGTGTGGCATGTGCGTCTAAACGTGTAGCCTCAAAAGAGAACCCACAGGAGAATTTTCTTTCTTCAAAATTTGTCAGAAAACCACGTTTTAAGGAAATCCCTCATCGTGCGAACGTATCTTGTTTTTCCTAAACAACACGTTGTAACTCAAAAAGCTTTGGTGTTCGTGTATGTCTAAGCATGTAGCCTCAAAAGAGAATGCACAGGAGAGTTTTCTCTCGAAAGAATATATAAGAATACCACGTTATAAGGAAATACAGTGTTGCAAAATAAAGACAAATACGTACGTATTGGAAACACTTTACGAGAAGAAATAATGCATCGTACAAAATTAGCTTGTTTCTCCTAAAGAACACGTTGTAACTCGAAAATATTTGGCGTGGTGTGTACGTCTAAACATGTAGCCTCAAAAGAGAACCCACAGGAGAAATTTCTTTCGTCAAAATTTGTCAGAAAACCACGTTTTAAGGAAATTCCGCATCATGCGAAATTATCTTGTTTTTCCTAAACAACACGTTGTAACTCGAAAATCTTTGGTGTTGCGTGTATGTCTAAGCGTGTAGCCTCAAAGAGAACACACAGGAGAGTTTTCTCTCGAAAGAATATGTAAGAATACCACGTTATAAGGAAATACAGTGTTGCAGAGTAAAGACAAATACGTACGTATTGGAAACAGTTTACGAGAAGAAATAACGCATCATAAAATATTTGCTTGTATCTTCTAAACAACACGTTGTAACTCGAAAAGATTTGTTGTGGCGTGTACGTCTAAACGTGTAGCCTCAAAAGAGAACTTATAGGAGAATTTTCTTTCGTCAAAATTTTTCAGAAAATCACATTTTAAGGAAATCCCGCATCGTGCGAAATTATCTTGATTTTCCTAAACAACACCTTGTAACTCGAAAAGCTTTCGTGTTGCGTGTATGTCTAAGTGTGTAACCTCAAAAGAGAAGGCACAGGAGAGTTTTCTCTCGAAAGAATATGTAAGAATACCACGTTAATAGGAAATACAGTGTTGCAGAGTAAAGACAAATATGTACCTATTGGAAACACTTTACGAGAAGAAAGAACGCATCGTACAAAATTAGCTTGTATCTCCTAAACAACACGTTGTAACTCGAAAAGATTTGGTGTGGCGTGTACGTCTAAACATGTAGCCTCAAAAGAGAACCCATAGGAGAATTTTCTTTCGTCAAAATTTTTCAGAAAATCACGTTTTAAGGAAATCCCACATCGTGCGAAATTATCTTGTTTTTCCTAAACAACACGTTGTAACTCGAAAAGCTTTCGTGTTGCGTGTATGCCTAAGTGTGTAGCCTCAAAAGAGAAGGCACAGGAGAGTTTTCTCTCGAACGAATATATAAGAATACCACATTATAAGGAAATACAGTTTTGCAGAGTAAAGACAAATACATATGTATTGGAAACACTTTACGAGAAGAAATAGCGCATCGTACAAAATTAGCTTGTATCTCCTAAACAACACGTTGTAACTCGGAAAGATTTGGTGTGGCGTGTACATCTAAACGTGTAGCCTCAAAAGAGAACCCATAGGAGAATTTTCTTTCCTCAAAATTTTTCAGACAATCACGTTTTAAGGAAATCCCACATCTTGCGAAATTATCTGGTTTTTCCTAAACCACACGTTGCAACTCAAAAAACTTTGGTGTTGCGCATATGTCTAAGTGTGTAGCCTCAAAAAAGAAGGCACAGGATAGTTTTCTCTTGAAAGAATATGTAAGAACACCAAGTTATAAGGAAATACAGTGTTGCAGAGTAAAGACAAATACATACGTATTGGAAACACTTTACGAGAAGAAATAACGCATCATACAAAATTAGCTTCTATCTCCTAAACAACACGTTGTAACTCGAAAGGAATTGGTGTGGCGTGTACGTCTAAACGTGTAGCCTCATAAGAGAACCCATAGGAGAATTTTCTTTCGTCAAAATTTTTCAGGATTTCTATAAAACCTGGTTTTCTGACAAATTTTGACCAAAGAAAATTCTCCTGTGGGTTCTCTTTTGAGGCTACACGTTTAGAAATGCACGCCACACCAAATCTTTTCGAGTTACAACGTGTTGTTTAGGAGATACAAGCTAATTTTTACAATGCACTATTTCTTATTGTAAAGTGTTTCCAATGCGTAGGTATTTCTCTTTACTCTGCAACACTGTATTTCCTCATAACGTGGTATTCTTACATATTCTTTCGCAGGAAACTGTCCTGTGCGTTCTCCTTTGAGGCTACAAGCTTAGACATACACGCAACACCAAAGCTTTTCGAGTTACAACGTGTTGTTTAGGAAAAACAAGATAATTTCGCATGATGTGGGATTTCCGTAAAACATGGTATTCTGAAAAATTTTGACGAAAGAAAATTCTCCTGTGGGTTCCCTTTTGAGGCTACACGTTTAGATGCAAACGTCACATCAAATCTTTTCGAGTTACAACGAGTTGTTTAGGAGGTACAAGCTAATTTTGTACCATGCGTTATTTCTTCTCGTAACGTGTTTCCAATACGTAAGTATTTGTCATTACTCTGCAACACTGTATTTCCTTATACCGTGGTATTCTTACATATTCTTTCGAGAGAAAACTCTCCTGTGCATTCTCTTTTGAGGCTACATGCTTAGACATACACGCAACACCAAAGCTTTTCGAGTTACAACGTGTTGTTTAGGAAAAACAAGATAATTTCGCACGATGCGGGATTTCCTTAAAACGTGGCTTGCTGACAAATTTTGACCAAAGAAAATTCTCCGGTGGCTTCTCTTTTGAGGCTACACCTTTAGACTTACATGCCAAACAAAATCTTTTCGAGTTACAAGGTGTTGTTTAGGAGATACAAGCTAATTTTGTACAAATGCGTTATTTCTTCTCGTAAAGTTTTTCCAATATGTACGTATTTTTCTTTACTCTGCAACACTGTATTTCCTTATAATGTGGTTTTCTTACATATTCTTTCGAGAGAAAACTCTCCTGTGCGCTCTCTTTTGAGGCTACATGCTTAGACATACACGCAACACCAAAGCTTTTCAAGTTGCAACGTGTAGTTTAGGAAAAACAAGATAATTTCGCATGATGCGTGATTTCCTTAGAAAATGTTTTTCAGACAAATTTTGACGGAAGAAAATTCTCCTGTGGGTTCTCTTTTGAGGCTACACGTTTAGACGTACACACCACACCAAATATTTTCGAGTTACAACGTGTTGTTTAGGAGATGCAAGCTAATTTTGTACGATGCGTTATTTCTTCTCATAAAGTGTTTTCTATGCGTACATATTTGTCTTTATTCTGCAACACTGTATTTCCTTATAACTTGGTAGTCTTACATATTCTTTCGAGAGAAAACTCTTTTGTAATATGCGATATTTCTTCTCGTAAAGTATTTACAATAACTACCTATTTATCTTTACTCTGCAACACTGTATTTACTTATAACGTGGTATTCTTACATATTCTTTCGAGAGAAAACTCTCCTGTGCATTCTCTTTTGAGGCTACACGCATAGACGTACACGCAACACCAAAGCTTTTCGAGTTACAATGTGTTGTTTAGGAAAAACAAGATAATTTTGCACGATACGGGATTTCCTTAATACATGGTTTTCTGACAAATTTTGACGAAAGAAAATTCTCCTGTGGGTTCTCTTTTGAGGCTACACGTTTAGACGTACATGCCACACCAAATCTTTCGAGTTACAAAGTGTTGTTTAGGAGATAAAAGCTTAATTTTTACGATGCTTTATTTCTTCTCATAAAGTGTTTCCAATACGTACATATTTGACTTTACTCTGCAACACTGTATTTCCTTATAACATTGTATTCTTACATATTCTTTCGAGAGAAAACTCTCCTGTGCATTGTCTTTTGAGGCTACATGCTTAGACATACAGGCAACACCAAAGCTTTTCGAGTTACAACGTGTTGTTTAGGAAAAACAAGATAATTTCGCACAATGAGGGATTTCATTAAAACGTGATTTCTGAAAAATTTTGACGAAAGAAAATTCTCCTGTCGGTCCTCTTTTGAGGCTACACGTTTAGACGTACATGCCACACCAAATATTTTCGAATTCCAACGTGTTGTTTAGGAGATACAATCTAATTTTGTACCATGCGTCATTTCTTCTCGTAAAGTATTTACAATAACTACCTATTTATCTTTACTCTTCAACACGGTATTTCCTTATAACGTGGTATTCTTACATATTCTTTCGAGAGAAAACTCTCCTGTGCGTTCTCTTTTGAGGCTACACGCTTAGACATACACGCAACACCAAAGCTTTTCGAGTTACAACGTGTTGTTTAGGAAAAACAAGATAATTTCGCACGATGCGGGATTTCCTTAAAACGTGGTTTTCTGTCAAATTTTGATCAAAGAAAATTCTCCTCTGGGTTCTCTTTTGAGGCTACACATTTAGACGTACACGCCACACCAAATCCTTTCGAGTTACAAGGTGTTGTTTACGAGATACTAGCTAATTTTGTACGATGCGTTATTTCTTCTCATAAAGTTTTTCCAATACGTACGTATTTTTCTTTACTCTGCAACACTGTATTTCCTTATAACGTGGTATTCTTACATATTCTTTCGAGAGAATACTCTCCTGTGCGCTCTCTTTTGATGCTACATGCTTAGACATACACGCAACACCAAAGCTTTTCGAGTTACATTGTGCTGTTTAGGAAAAACAAGATAATTTCGCACGATGAGGGATTACTTTAAAACGTGGTTTTCTGAAAAATTTTGACGAAAGAAAATACTCCTGTGGGTTCTCTTTTGAGGCTACACATTTAGACGTAACCGCCACACCAAATATTTTCGAATTACAACGTGTTGTTTAAGAGATACAAGCTAATTTTGTACCATGCGTTATTTTTTCTCGTAAAGTATTTACAATAACTACCTATTGATCTTTACTCTGCAACACTGTATTTCCTTATAACATGGTATTCTTACATATTCTTTCGAGAGAAAACTCTCCTGTGCGTTCTCTTTTGAAGCTACACTCTTAGACATACACTCAACACCAAAGCTTTACGAGTTACAAAGTATTGTTTAGGAAAAACAATATAATTTCGCACGATGAGGGATTTCCTTAAAACGTGATTTTCTGACAAATTTTGACCAAAGAAAATTCTCCTGTGGGTTCTCTTTTGAGGCTACACGTTTGACGTACACGCCACACCAAATCCTTTCGAGTTACATGGTGTTGTTTAGGAGATACAAGCTAATTTTGTAGGATGCGTTATTTCTTCTCGTAAAGTTTTTCCAATACGTACGTATTTTTCTTTACTCTGCAACACTGTATTTCCTTATAACGTGGAATTCTTACATATTCTTTCGAGAGAAAACTCTCCTGTGCGTTCTCTTTTGAGGCTAAACACTTAGACATACACGCAACACCAAAGCTTTTCGAGTTAAAACGTGTTGTTTAGGAAAAACCAGATAATTTCGCACGATGCGGGATTTCCTTAATACATGGTTTGCTGACAAATTTTGACGAAAGAAAATTCTCCTGTGGGTTCTCTTTTGAGGCTACACGTTTAGACGTACACGCCACACCAAATCTTTCGAGTTACAAAGTGTTGTTTAGGAGATAAAAGCTTAATTTTTACGATGCTTTATTTCTTCTCATAAAGTGTTTCCAATACGTACATATTTGTCTTTACTCTGCAACACTGTATTTCCTTATAACATTGTATTCTTACATATTCTTTCGAGAGAAAACTCTCCTGTGCATTGTCTTTTGAGGCTACACGCTTAGACATACAGGCAACACCAAAGCTTTTCGAGTTACAACGTGTAGTTTAGGAAAAACAAGATAATTTCGCACAATGAGGGATTTCATTAAAACGTGAATTCTGAAAAATTTTGACGAAAGAAAATTCTCCTGTCGGTGCTCTTTTGAGGCTACACGTTTAGACGTACATGCCACACCAAATATTTTCGAATTCCAACGTGTTGTTTAGGAGATACAATCTAATTTTGTACCATGCGTCATTTCTTCTCGTAAAGTATTTACAATAACTACCTATTTATCTTTACTCTTCAACACGGTTCCTTATAACGTGGTATTCTTACATATTCTTTCGAGAGAAAACTCTCCTGTGCGTTCTCTTTTGAGGCTACACGCTTAGACATACACGCAACACCAAAGCTTTTCGAGTTACAACGTGTTGTTTAGGAAAAACAAGATAATTTCGCACGATGCGGGATTTCCTTAAAACGTGGTTTTCTGTCAAATTTTGACCAAAGAAAATTCTCCTTTGGGTTCTCTTTTGAGGCTACACATTTAGACGTACACGCCACACCAAATCCTTTCGAGTTACAAGGTGTTGTTTACGATATACTAGCTAATTTTGTACGATGCGTTATTTCTTCTCATAAAGTTTTTCCAATACGTACGTATTTTTCTTTACTCTGCAACACTGTATTTCCTTATAACGTGGTATTCTTACATATTCTTTCGAGAGAATACTCTCCTGTGCGCTCTCTTTTGATGCTACATGCTTAGACATACACGCAACACCAAAGCTTTTCGAGTTACATTGTGCTGTTTAGGAAAAACAAGATAATTTCGCACGATGAGGGATTACCTTAAAACGTGGTTTTCTGAAAAATTTTGACGAAAGAAAATCCTCCTGTGGGTTCTCTTTTGAGGCTACACATTTAGACATACACGCCACACCAAATATTTTCGAATTACAACGTGTTGTTTAAGAGATACAAGCTAATTTTGTACCTTGCGTTATTTTTTCTCGTAACGTATTTACAATAACTACCTATTGATCTTTACTCTGCAACACTATTTCCTTATAACATGGTATTCTTACATATTCTTTCGAGAGAAAACTCTCCTGTGCGTTCTCTTTTGAAGCTACACTCTTAGACATACACGCAACACCAAAGCTTTACGAGTTACAAAGTATTGTTTAGGAAAAACAATATAATTTCGCACGATGAGGGATTTCCTTAAAACGTGATTTTCTGACAAATTTTGACCAAAGAAAATTCTCCTGTGGGTTCTCTTTTGAGGCTACACGTTTGACGTACACGCCACACCAAATCCTTTCGAGTTACAAGGTGTTGTTTAGGAGATACAAGCTAATTTTGTAGGATGCGTTATTTCTTCTCGTAAAGTTTTTCCAATACGTACGTATTTTTCTTTACTCTGCAACACTGTATTTCCTTATAACGTGGAATTCTTACATATTCTTTCGAGAGAAAACTCTCCTGTGCGTTCTCTTTTGAGGCTAAACACTTAGACATACACGCAACACCAAAGCTTTTCGAGTTAAAACGTGTTGTTTAGGAAAAACCAGATAATTTCGCACGATGCGGGATTTCCTTAAAACGTGGTTTTCTGACAAATTTTGACCAAAGAAAATTCTCTTGTGGGTTCTCTTTTGAGGCTACATGTTTAGACGTACATGCCACACCAAATCCTTTCGAGTTACAAGGTGTTGTTTAGGAGATACAAGCTAATTTTGTAGGATGCGTTATTTCTTCTCGTAAAGTTTTTCCAATATGAACGTATTTTTCTTTACTCTGCAACACTGTATTTCCTTATAACGTGGTACTCTTACATATTCTTTCGAGAGAAAACTCTCCTGTGTGCTCTCTTTTGAGGCTACATGCTTAGTCATGCACGCAACACCAAATCTTTTCGAGTTACAACGTATTGTTTAGGAGATACAAGCTAATTTTCAATGATGCATTATTTCTTCTCGTAACGTTTAAGTGTTTCCAAAAGGTACGTATTTTTCTTTATTTTGCAACACTGTATTTCCTTATGACGTGGTATTCTTACATATTTTTTCGAGAGAAAACTCTCCTGTGCGTTCTCTTTTGAGGCTACACGCTTAGACATACACGCAACACCAAAGATTTTCGAGTTACAACGTGCTGTTTAGGAGATACAAGCTAATTTTGAATGATGCGTTATTTCTTATCCTAAAGTGTTTCCAAAACGTACGTATTTGTCTTTCCTCTACAACACTGTATTTCCTTATAACATGGTATTCGTACATATTCTTTCGAGACAAAACTCTCCTGTGCATTCTCTTTTGAGGCTACACGCTTAGACATACACGCAACACCAATGCATTTCGAGTTAGATCGTGTTGTTTATGAAAAACAAGATAATTTCGCAAGATGCTGGGAATTCCTTAAAACGTGGTTTTCTGAAAAATTTTGACGAAAGAAAATTCTCCTGTGGGTTTTCATTTGAGGCTACACGCTTAGACGTACATGCCACACCAAATCTTTTCGAGTTACAACGTGTTGTTTAGGAGATACAAGCTAATTTTGTACGATGCGTTATTTCTTCTCCTAAAGTGTTTCCAATACGTACGTATTTGTCTTTACTCTACAACATTGTATTTCCTTATAACATGGTATTTGTACATATTCTTTCATGAGAAAACTCTCCTGTGCGTTCTCTTTTGAGGCTAGACGCTTAGACATACACGCAACACCAAAGCATTTCGAGTTAGAACATGTTGTTTAGGAAAAACAAGATAATTTCGCAAGATGCGGGAATTCTTTAAAACGTAGATTTCTGACAAATTTTGACGAAAGAAAATTCTCCTGTGGGTTTTCATTTGAGGCTACACATTTAGACGTACACACCACACCAAATCTTTTCGAGTTACAACGTGTTGTTTAGGAGATACAAGCTAATTTTTTACGATGCTTTATATCTTCTCGTAAAGTTTAAGTGTTTCCAAAAGCTACATATTTATCTTTAATGTGCCACACTGTATTTCCTTATAACGTGGTATTCTTACATACTCGTTCGAGAGAAATCTCTCCTGTGCGTTCTCTTTTGAGGCTACATGCTTAGACATACATGCAACATCAAAAATTTTCGAGTTACAATGTGTTGTTTAGGAAAAACAAGATAGTTTCGCACGATGCGAGATTTCCTTAATAAGTGGTTTTCTGACAAATTTTGACGAAAGAAAATTCTCCTGTGGGTTCTCCTTTGAGGCTACACGTTTAGACGTACACGCCACACCAACTCTTTTCGAGTTACAATGTGTTGTTTAGGAGATACAAACTAAATTTTACGATGCGTTATTTCTTCTCGTAAAGTGTTTCAAATACATACGTATTTGTCTTTACTCTGCAAAATTGTATTTCCTTATAATGTGGTATTCTTACATGTTCTTTCGAGAGAAAACTCTCCTGTGAGTTCTCTTTTGAGGCTACACGCTTAGACATACACGCAACATCAAAGCTTTTCGAGTTACAACGTGTTGTTTAGGAAAAACATGATAATTTCTCACGATGAGTGATTTCCTTAAAACATGGTTTTCTGACAAATTTTAACGAAAAACAATTCTCCTGTGGGTTCTCTTTTGAGGCTACACGTTTAGACGTACACGCCACACCAAATCTTTTCGAGTTACAACATGTTGTTTAGGAGATACAAGCTAATTTTGTACGATGCATTATTTCTTCTCGTAAAGTGTTTCCAATACGTACTAATTTGTCTTTACTCTGCATCACTGTATTTCCTTATAACGTGGTATTCTTACATATTCTTTCGAGCGAAAAGTCTCCTGTGCGTTCTCTTTTGAGGCTACATGATTAGACATACACGCAACACCAAAGTTTTCGGGTTACAACGTGTTGTTTAGGAAAAACAAGATAATTTCGCACGATGCGGGATTTCCTTAAAACGAGGTTTTCTGACAAATTTTGACCAAAGAAAATTCTCCTGTGTGTTCTCTTTTGAGGCTACACGTTTAGACGTACACGCCACACCAAATCTTTTCGAGTAACAACATGTTGTTTAGGAGATACGAGCTAATTTTTTGCGATGCATTCTTTCTTCCTGTGCCTTCTCTTTTGAGGCTACATGCTCATAAATGCGCGCAACACCAAAGCTTTTCGAGTTACAACGTGTTGTTTAAGAGATACAAGCTAATTTTGTACTATGCTTTACTTCTTGTAAAGTTTAAGTGTTTCCAAAAGGTACGTATTTGTCTTTACTTTGCAGCACTGTATTTTCTTATAACGTGTTATTCTTATATATTCTTTCGAGAGAAAACTCTCCTGTGCGTTCTCTTTTCTGACAAATTTTAACGAAAGAAAATTCTCCTGTGGCTTCTCTTTTGAGGCTACACGTTTAGACGTACATGCCAAACCAAATCTTTTCGAATTACAAAGTGTTGTTTAGGAGACACAAGCTAATTTTGTACTATGCGTTATTTTTTCTTGTAAAGTGTTTCCAATAGGTACATATTTGTCTTTACTCTGCAACACTGTATTTCCTTATAATGTGCGGGATTTCCTTAAAACATGGTTTTCTGACAAATTTTGACCTAAGAAAATTCTCCTGTTGGTTCTCTTTTGAGGCTACACGTTTAGACGTACATGCCACACCAAATCTTTTCGGTTACAACGTGTTGTTTAGGAGATACAAGCTAATTTTTTATGATGCGTTATTTCTTCTCGTATAGTGTTTCCAATACGTACATGTTTGTCTTTACTCTGAAACACTGTAATTCCTTATAACGTGGTTTTCTTACATATTCTTTCGAGAGAAAACTCTCCTGTGCATTCTCTTTTGAGGCTACACACTTAGACATACACGCAACACCAAAGCTTTTCGAGTTACAACGTGTTGTTTAGGAAAAACAAAATAATGTCGCACAATGCGGGATTTCCTTAAAACGTGGTTTTCTGAAAAATTTTGACAAAAGAAAATTTTCCTGTGAGTTCCCGTTTGAGGCTAGACGTTTAGACGTACACGCCACACCAAATCTTTTCGAGTTACAAAATGTTGTTTAGGAGATACAAGCTAATTTTTGCGATGCGTTATTTCTTCTCATAAAGTGTTTCCAATATGTATGTATTTGTCTTTACTCTGCAACACTGTATTTCCTTATAACGTGGTATTCTTATATTTTCTTTCCAGAGAAAACTCTCCTGTGCCTTCTCTTTTGAGGCTACACGCTTTGAAATGCATGCAACACCAAAGCTTTTCGAGTTACAAAGTGTTGTTTAAGAGATACAAGCTAATTTTGTACGATGCGTTATTTCTTCTCGTAAAGTTTAAGTGTTTCCAATATGTACATATTTGTCTTTATTCTACAACACTGTAATTCCTTATAACATGGTATTCTTACTTATTCATTCGAGAGAAAACTCTCCTCTGCGTTCTCTTTTGAGGCTACACGCTTAAACATACACGCAACACCAAAGCTTTTCGAGTTACGCCGTGTTGTTTAGGAAAAACAAGAATATTTCGCACTATGCAGGATTTCCTTAAAACGTGGTTTTCTGACAAATTTTGACGAAACAAAATTCTCCTGTGGGTTCTCTTTTGAGGCTACACGTTAAGATGTACACGCCACACCAAATGTCTTCAAGTTACAGCGTGTTGTTTAGGAGATTCAAGCTAATTTTGTACGATGCATTATTTCTTCTCCTAAAGTGTTTCCAATACGTACATATTTGTCTTTACTCTGCAACACTTTATATCCTTATAACATGGTATTCTTACATATTATTTCGAGAGAAAACTCTCCTGTGCCTTCTCTTTGGAGGCTACACACTTAGACATACACGCAACACAAAAGCTTTTCGAGTTACAACGTGTTGTTTAGGAAAAAAAAGATAATTTTGCACGATGCGGGATTTCCTTAAAACGTGATTTTCTGAAAAATTTTGACGAAAGAAAATTCTCCTATGGGTTCTCCTTTGTGGCTACACGTTTAGACGTACATGCCACACCAATTCATTTCGAGTTACAACGTGTTGTTTAGGAGATACAAGCTAATTTTGTAAGCCGCATCGTGAAAAATTATCTTGTTTTTCCTGAACAACACGTTGTAACTCGAAAAGCTTTGGTATTGCGTGTATGTGTGAGCATGTAGCCTCTAAAGACAATGCACAGGAGAGTTTTCTCTCGAAAGAACATGTAAGAATACAACATTATAAGGAAATACAGTGTTGCAGAGTAAAGACAAATACGTACGTATTGGAAACACTTTACGAGAAGAAATAACGCATCGTACAAAATTAGCTGTATCTCCTAAACAACACGTGGTAACTCGAAAGGAATTGGTGTGGCGTGTACCTCTAAACGTGTAGCCTCAAAAGAGAACCCACAGGAGAATTTTCTTTCGTCAAAATTTGTCAGAAAACCACGTTTTAAGGAAATCCCGCATCGTGCGAAATTATCTTGTTTTTCATAAACAACACGTTGTAACTCGAAAAGCTTTGGCGTTGCCTATATGTCTACACGTGTAGCCTCAAAAGAGAACGCACAGGAGAGTTTTTCCTCGAAAGAATATGTAAGAATACCACGTTATATGGAAATACAGTGTTGCAGAGTAAAGACAATTAAGTACGTATTGGAAACACTTTACAAGAAGAAATAACGCATCGTACAAAATTTGCTTGTATCTCCTAAACAACAAGTTGTACCTCGAAAAGATTTGGTGTGGCTCGTAGGTCTAAACTTGTAGCCTCAAAAGACAACCCACAGGAGAACTTTCTTTCGTCAAAATTTGTCAGAAAACCACGTTTTAAGGAAATCCCGCATAGTGCAAAATTATCTTGTTTTTTTCTGAACAACACGTTGTAACTCGAAAAGCTTTGGTGTTGCGTGTATGTGTGAGCATGTAGCCTCTAAAGAGAATTCACAGGAGAGTTTTCTTTTGAAAGAACATGTAAGAATTCAACATTATAAGAAAATACAGTGTTGCAGTGTAAAGACAAATACGTACGTTTCGAAACACTTTACGAGAAGAAATAACGCATCGTACAAAATTAGCTTGTATCTCCTAAACAACACGTGGTAACTCGAAAGGATTTGGTGTGGCATGTACCTCTAAACATGTAGCCTCAAAAGAGAACCCACAGGAGAATTTTCTTTCGTCAAAATTTGTCAGAACACCACGTTTTAAGGAAATCCCGCATCGTGGGAAATTATCTTGTTTTTCATAAACAACACGTTGTAACTCGAAAAGCTTTGGTGTTGTCTGTATGTCTAAGTGTGTAGCCTCAAAGGGGAACGCACAGGATAGTTTTCTATCGAAAGAATATGTAAGAATACCACGTTATAACGAAATAAAATGTTGCAGAGTAAAGACAAATACGTATGTATTGGAACCACTTTATGAGAATAATTAACACATCGTAAAAAATTAGCTTGTATCTCCTAAACAACACGTTGTAACTCGACAAGATTTGGTGTGGCCTGTACGTCTAAATGTGTAGCCTCAAAAGAGAACCCACAGGAGAATTTTCTTTCGTCAAAATTTTTCAGAAAACCTCGTTTTAAGGAAATCCCGCATCATGCGAAATCATCTTCTTTTTAATAAACAACATGTTGTAACTCGAAAAGCTTTGGTGGTGCGTGTATGTGTAAGCGTGTAGCCTCAAAAGAAAAGGCACAGGAGAGTTTTCTCTCGGAAGAATATGTAAGAATACTACGTTATAAGGAAATACAATTTTGCAGAGTAAAGACAAATAAGTACTTATTGGAAACACTTTATGAGAAGAAATAACGCATCGTACAAAATTGGCTTGTATCTCCTAAACAACACGTTGTAATTCGAAAAGATTTGGTGTGACGTGTACGTCTAAACATGTAGCCTAAAAAGAGAACCCACAGGAGAACTTTCATTCGTCAAAATTTTTCAGAAAACCACGTTTTATGGAAATCTCGCATCGTGCGAAATTATCTTGTTTTTCCTAAACAACACTTTGTAACTCGAAAAGCTTTGGCGTTGCGTGTATGTCTAAGCATGTAGCCTCAAAGAGAACGCACAGGAGAGTTTTCCCTTGAAACAATATGTAAGAATACCACGTTATAAGGAAATACAGTGTTGCAGATTAAAGACAGATAAGTACTTATTGGAAACACTTAACAAGAAGAAATAACACATCGTAAAAAATTAGCTTGTATCTCTTAAACAACACGTTGTAACTCGAAAAGATTTGGTGTGGCGTGTACGTCTAAACGTGCAGCCTCAAAAGAGAACCCACAGGAGAATTTTCTTTCGTTAAAATTTTTCAGAAAACCACGTTTTAAGGAAATCCTGCATCGTGCGAAATCATCTTCTTTTTCCTAAAAAACATGTTGCAACTCGAAAAGCTTTAGTGTTGCGTGTATGTCTAAGCGTGGAGCCTCAAAAGAGAAGGCACAGGAGCATTTTCTCTCGAAAGAATATGTAAGAATACCACGTTATAAGGTAATACAATTTTGCAGAGTAAAGACAAATAAGTACATATTGGAAACACTTTATGAGAAGAAATAACGCATCATACAAAATTAACTTGTATCTCCTAAACAACACGTTGTATCTCGAAAAGATTTGGTGTGACATGTATGTCTAAACGTGTAGCCTCAAAAGAGAACCCACAGCAGAATTTTCTTTCATCAAAATTTGTCAGAAACCACGTTTTAAGGAAATCTCGCATCGTGGGAAATTATCTTGTTTTTCCTAAACAACATGTTGTAAGTCGAAAAGCTTTGGCGTTGCGTGTATTTCTAAGCATGTAGCCTCAAAAGAGAACGCACAGGAGAGTTTTCCCTCAAAAGAATATGTAAGAATACCACGTTATATGGAAATACAGTGTTGCAGAATAAAGACAAATACGTATGTATTGGAAAAACTTTCCAAGAAGAAATAACGCATCGTACAAAATTTGCTTGTATCTCCTAAACAAGAAGTTGTACCTCGAAAAGATTTGGTGTGGCATGTACGTCTAAACCTGTAGCCTCAAAAGACGACCCACAGGAGAACTTTCTTTCGTCAAAATTTGTCAGAAACCACGTTTTAAGGAAATCCCGCATCGTGCGAAATTATCTTGTTTTTCCTAATCAACACGTTGTAACTCGAAAAGCTTTGGTGTTGCGTGTATGAGTGAGCATGTAGCCTCTAAAGAGAATGCACAGGAGAGTGTTCTCTCGAAAGAACATGTAAGAATTCAACATTATAAGGAAATACAGTGTTGCAGTGTAAAGACAAATACGTACGTTTGGAAATACTTTATGAGAAGAAATAACGCATCGTACAAAATTAGCTTGTATCTCCTAAACAACACGTGGTAACTCGAAAGGATTTGGTGTGGCATGTACCTCTAAACGTGTAGCCTCAAAAGAGAACCCACAGGAGAATTTTCTTTCATCAAAATGTGTCAGAACACCACGTTTATGGAAATCCCGCATCGTGCGTAATTATCTAGTTTTTCATAAACAACACGTTGTAACTCGAAAAGCTTTGGTGTTGCCTGTATGTCTAAGTGTGTAGCCTCAAAGGGGAACACACAGGATAGTTTTCTATCGAAAGAATATGTAAGAATACCACGTTATAAGGAAATACAATGTTGCAGAGTAAAGACAAATGCGTATGTATTAGAAACATTTTACGAGAATAATTAACACATCGTAAAAAATTAGCTTGTATCTCCTAAACAACACGTTGTAACTCGACATGATTTGCTGTGTCCTGTATGTCTAAATGTGTAGCCTCAAAAGAGAACCCACAGTAGAATTTTCTTTCGTCAAAATTTTTCAGAAAACCTCGTTTTAAGGAAATCCCGCATTATGCGAAATCATCTTCTTTTTCCTAAACAACATGTTGTAACTCGAAAAGCTTTGCTGTTGCTTGTATGTGTAAGCGTGGAGCCTCAAAAGAGAAGGCACAGGAGAGTTTTCTCTCGAAAGAATATGTAAGAATACCACGTTATAAGGAAATACAATTTTGCAGAGTAACGACAAATAAGTACTTATTGGAAACACTTTATGAGAAGAAATAACTCATCGTACAAGTTTAGCTTGTATCTCCTAAACAACACGTTGTAACTCGAAAAGATTTGGTGTGACGTGTACGTCTAAACATGTAGCCACAAAAGAGAACCCACAGGAGAACTTTCTGTGGTCAAAATTTTTCAGAAAACCACGTTTTATGGAAATCTCGCATCGTGCGAAATTATCTTGTTTTTCCGAAACAACACTTTGTAACTCGAAAAGATTTGGCGTTGCGTGTATGTCTAAGAATGTAGCCTCAAAAGAGAACGCACAGGAGAGTTTTCCCTCGAAAGAATATGTAAGAATACCACGTTATAAGGAAATACAGTGTTGCAGAGTAAAGACAGATAAGTACTTATTGGAAACACTTTACAAGAAGAAATAACGCATCGTACAAAATTTGCTATTATCTCCTAAACAACAAGTTGTAACTCGAAATATTTGGTGTGGCTCGTACGCCTAAATGTGTAGCCTCAAAAGAGAAGACACAGGAGAATTTTCTTTCGTCAAAATTTGTCTGAACACCAAGTTTTAAGGAAATCCCGCATCGTGCGAAATTATCTTGTTTCTCATAAACAACACGTTGTAACTCGAAAAGCTTTGGTGTTGCCTGTATGTCTCACTGTGTAGCCTCAAAAGGGAACACACAGGATAGTTTTCTCTCGAAAGAATATGCAAGAATACCACGTTATAAGGAAATACAGTGTTGCAGAGTAAAGACAAATACGTACGTATTGGAAACACTTTACGAGAAGAAATAACGCATCGTACAAAATTAGCATGTATCTCCTAAACAACACGTGTTAACTCGAAAGGATTAGGTGTGGCGTGCACGTCTAAACGTGAAGCCTCAAAAGAGAACCCACAGAGTAATTTTCTTTCGTCAAAATTTGTCAGAAAATCATGTTTTAAGGAAATCAGGCATCGTGCGAAATTATCTTGTTTTTTATAAACAACTCGTTGTAACTCGAAAAGCTATGGTGTTGCCTCTATGTCTAAGTGTTTAGCCTCAAAAGGGAACGCACAGGATAGTTTTCTCTCGAAAGAATATGTAAGAATATCACGTTATAAGGAAATACAATGTTGCAGAGTAAAGACAAATACGTACATATTGGAAACACGTTACAAGAAGAATTAACGCATTATAAAATATTAGCTTGTCTCTGCTAAACAACATGTTGTAACTCGAAAAGATTTGGTGGCATGTACGTTTAAATATGTAGCCTCAAAAGAGAACCCACAGGAGAATTTTCTTTCGTAAAAAATTTTCAGAAAACCAGGTTTTAAGGAAATCCCGCATCGTGCGAAATCATCTTCTTTTTCCTAAACAACATGTTTTAACTCGAAAAGCTTTGGTGTTCCGTGTTTGTCTAATCGTGTAGCCTCAAAAGAGAATGCACAGGAGAGTTTTCCCTCGAAAGAATATGTAAGAATACCATGTTTTAAGGAAATACAGTGTTGCAGAGTAATGACAAATATGTACGTTTTGGAAACACTTTACGAGAAGAAATAACACATCATACAATATTTGCTTGTATCTCCTAAACAACACGTTGTAACTCAAAAATAGTTGGTGTGGCTCGTACGTCTACACGTGTAGCCTCAAAAGAGAACCCACAGGAGATCTTTCTTTCGTCAAAATTTGTCAGAAAACCACGTTTTAAGGAAATCCCGCATCGTACAAAATTATTTTGTTTTTCCTAAACAACACGTTGTAATTCGAAAAGCTTTAGTGTTGCGTGTATGTCTGAGCATATAGCCTCTAAAGAGAACGCACAGGAGAGTTTTCTCTCGAAAGAACATGTAAGAATACAACGTTATAAGGAAATACAGTGTTGCAGAGTAAAGACAAATATGTACGTATTGGAAACACTTTACGAAAAGAAATAACGCATCATACCAAATTAGCTTGTATCTCCTAAACAACACGTGGTAACTCGAAATGATTTGGTGTGGCATGCACGTCTAAACGTGTAGCCTCAAAAGAGAAGCCACAGGAGAATTTTCCTTCGTCAAAATTTGTCAGAAAACCACGTTTTAAGGAAATCCTGCATCGTGCGAAATTATCTTGTTTTCCATAAACAACACGTTGTAACTCGAAAAGCTTTGGTGTTGCCTGTATGTCTAAGTGTGTAGCCTCAAAATGGAACGCACAGGATCGTTTTCTCTCGGAGGAATATGTAAGAATACCACGTTATAAGGAAATATAATGTTGCAAAGACAAATAGGTACTTATTGGAAACACTTTATGAGAATAATTAACACATCGTAAAAAATTAGCTTGTATGTCCTAAACAACACATTGTAATTCGAAAAGATTTGGTGTGGCTCGTACCTCTACACGTGTAGCCTCAAAAGAGAACCCACAGGAGAACTTTCATTCGTCAAAATTTTTCAGAAAACCACCTTCTATGGAAATCTCGCGTCGTGCTAAATTATCTCGTTTTTCCTAAACAACACATTGTAACTCGAAAAGCTTTGGCATTGCGTGTTTGTCTAAGCGTGTCGCCTCAAAGAGAACGCACATGAGAGTTTTCCCTAGAAAAAATACGTAAGAATACCACGTTATAAGGAAATACAGTGTTGCAGATTAAAGACAAATAAGTACGTATTGAAAACACTTTACGAGAAGAAATAATGCATCGTACAAAATTAGCTTGTATCTCCTAAACAACACGTGGTAACTTGAAAAAATTTGGTGTGGCGTGTACGTCTGAACGTGTAGCCTCAAAAGAGAACCCACAGGAGAATTTTCTTTCTTCAATATTTTTCAGAAAACCACTTTTTAAGGAAATCCCGCATTGTGCGAAATCATCTTCTTTTTCCTAAATAACATGTTGTAACTCAAAAAGCTTTGGTGTTGCGTGTATGTGTAAGCGTGGAGCCTCAAAAGAGAAGGCACTGGAGAGTTTTCTCTCGAAAGAATATGTAAGAATACCACGTTATAAGGAAATACAATTTTGCAGAGTAAAGACAAATAAGTACATATTGGAAACACTTTATGAGAAGAAATAACGCATCTTACAATATTAGCTTGTATCTCCTAAACAACACGTTGTAACTCGAAAATATTTGGTTTGACGTGTACGTCTAAAAGTGTAGCCTCAAACGAGAACCCACAGGAGAATTTTCTTTCATCAAAATTTTTCAGAAAACCACGTTTTATGGAAATCTCGCATCGTGCGAAATTATCTTGTTTTCCTAAACAACATGTTGTAACTCGAAAAGCTTTGGCGTTGCATATTTGTCTAAGTGTGTAGCCTCAAAAGAGAACGCACAGGCGAGTTTTCTCTCGAAAGAATATGTAAGAATACCATGTTATAAGGAAATACAGTGTTGCAGAGTAAAGACAAATACTACTGGAAACACTTTAAGAGAAGAAATAAAGCATCATAAAAAATTAGCTTGTATCTCCTAAACAACACGTTGTAACTCGAGTAGATTTGGTGTGGCTCGTACCTCTACACGTGTAGCCTCAAAAGATAATCCACAGGAGAACTTTCTTTGGTCAAAATTTTTCAGAAAACCACGTTTTATGGAAATCTCGCATAGTGCGGAATTATCTTGTTTTTCCTAAACAACACATTGTAACTCGAAATGCTTTGGCGTTTCGTGTATGTCTAAGCGTGTAGCCTCAAAAGAGAATGCACAAGAGTTTTCTCTCCAAAGAATATGTAAGAATACCACGTTATAAGGGAATACAGTGTTGCAGAGTAAAGACAACTACGTAAGTATTGGAAACACTTTAAGAGATGAAATAACACATCGTACAAAATTAGCTTGTATCTCCTAAACAACACGTGGTAACTCGAAAAGATTTGGTGTGGCTCGTACTTCTACACGTGTAGCCTCAAAAGAGAACAGACAGGAGACATTTCTTTCGTCAAAATTTTTCAGAAAACCACGTTTTATGGAAATCCTGCATCGTGCGAAATTATCTTGTTTTCCTAAACAACACGTTGTAACTCGAAAAGCCTTGGCGTTGCGTATTTGTCTAAGCGTGTAGCCTCAAAAGAGAACGCACAGGCGAGTTTTCTCTCGAAAGAATATGTAAGAATACCATGTTATAAGGAAATACATTGTTGCAGAGTAAAGACAAATACTACTGGAAACACTTTAAGAGAAGAAATAACGCATCGTGCAAAATTAGCTTGTATCTCCTAAACAACACGTTGTAACTCGAATAGATTTGGTGTGTCTCGTACCTCTACATGTGTAGCCTCAAAAGAGAACCCACAGGAGAACTTTCTTTGGTCAAAATTTTTCAGAAAACCACGTTTTATGGAAATCTCGCATCGTGCGTAATTATCTTGTTTTTCCTAAACAACACATTGTAACTCGAAAAGCTTTGGCGTTGCTTGTATGTCTAAGCGTGTAGCCTCTAAAGAGAACGCACAGGAGAGTTTTCTCTCGAAAGAATATGTAAGAATACAAAGTTATAAGGAAATACAGTGTTGCAGAGTAAAGACAAATATGTACATGTTGGAAACACTTAATGAGAAGAAATAACGTATCTTAAAATATTAGCTTGTATCTCCTAAACCACACGTGGTAACTCGAAAGGATTTGGTGTGGCGTGTACGTCTAAACGTGTAGCCTCAAAAGAGAACACACTGAAGAATTTTCTTTCGTCAAAATTTTTCAGAAAACTACGTTTTAAGGAAATCCCGCATCGTGCGAAATTATCTTGTTTTTCATAAACAACACGTTGTAACTCAGAAAGCTGTGGTGTTGCCTGTATGTCTAAGTGTGTAGACTAAAAAGGGAACACACAGGATAGGTTTCTCTCGAACGAATATGTAAGAATACCACGTTATAAGGAAATACAGTGTTGCAGAGTAAAGACAAATAAGAACATATTGGAAACACTTTAAGAGAAGAAGTAACTCATCTTACAAAATTACCTTGTATCTCCGTAACAACACGTTGTAACTCGAAAAGATTTGGTGTGCCGTGTACATCTAAACGTGTAGCCTCAAAAGAGAACCCACAGGAGAATTTTCTTTCGTCAAAATTTGTCAGAAAACCACGTTTTAAGGAAATCCCGCATCGTGCGAAATCATCTTCTTTTTCCTAAACAACATGTTGTAACTCGAAAAGCTTTGGTGTTGCGTGTATGTGTAAGCGTGGAGCCTCAAAAGAGAAGGCACAGGAGAGTTTTCTCTCGAAAGATTATGTAAGAATACCACGTTATAAGGAAATACAATTTTGCAGAGTATAGACCAATAAGTACATATTGGAAACACTTTACAAGAAGAAATAACGCATCGTACAAAATTAGTTTGTGTCTCCTAAACAACACGTTGTAACTCGAAAAGATTTGGTGTGACGTGTACGTCTAAGCGTGTAGCATCAAAAGGGAACCCACAAGAGAATTTTCTTTCATCAAAATTTGTCAGAAACCACGTTTTAAGGAAATCTCGCATCATGCGAAATTATCTTGTTTTTCCTAAACAACACATTGTAACTCGAAAAGCTTTGGTGTTGTGTGTATGTCTAAGCATGTAGCCTCAAAACAGAATGTAAAGGAGAGTTTTTTTCTCGAAAGAATATGTAAGAATACCACATTATAAGGAAATACAGTGTTGCAGAGTAAAGACAAATACGTATATATTGGAAACACATTACGAGAAGAAATAACGCATCTTACAAAATTAGCTTGTATCTCCTAAACAACACGTTGTAACTGGAAAAGATTTGGTGTGGCTTGTACGTCTAAACGTGTAGCCTCAAAAGAGAACCCACAGGAGAATATTCTTTCGTTAAAATTTTTCAGAAAGCCACATTTTAAGGAAATCCCGCATCGTGCGAAATCACCTTCTTTTTCCTAAAAAACATGTTGTAACTCGAAAAGCTTTAGTGTTGCGTGTATGTCTAAGCATGGAGCCTCAAAAGAGAAGGCACAGGAGAGTTTTCCCTCGAAAGAATATGTAAGAATACCACGTTATAAGGAAATACAATTTTTCAGAATAAAGACAAATAAGCACATATTGGAAACACTTTACAAGAAGAAATAACGCATCATACAAAATTAGCTTGTATCTCCTAAACAACACGTTGTAACTCAATAGGATTTGGTGTGACGTGTACGTCTAAATGTATAGCCTCAAAAGAAAACCCCCAGGTGAATTTTCTTTCATCAAAATTTGTCAGAAACCACGTTTTAAGGAAATCTCGCATCATGCGAAATTATCTTGTTTTTCCTAAACAT
Source organism: Apodemus sylvaticus (assembly GCF_947179515.1). NCBI lineage: Eukaryota > Metazoa > Chordata > Mammalia > Rodentia > Muridae > Apodemus > Apodemus sylvaticus. The sequence continues at coordinate 346,549 of NW_026263096.1, read as the reverse complement.
CACGTTGTAACTTGAAAAGCTTTGGTGTTGCGTGTATGTCTAAGCATGTAGCCTCAAAAGAGAATGTAAAGGAGAGTTTTTTCTCGAAAGAATATGTAAGAATACCACGTTATAAGGAAATACAGTGTTGCAGAGTAAAGACAAATACGTACATATTGGAAACACATTACGAGAAGAAATAACGCATCGTACAAAATTAGCTTGTATCTCCTAAACAACACGTTGTAACTGGAAAAGATTTGGTGTGGCTTGTACGTCTAAACGTGTAGCCTCAAAAGAGAACCCACAGGAGAATTTTCTTTCGTTAAAATTTTTCAGAAAGCCACGTTTTAAAGAAATCCCGCATCGTGCGAAATCACCTTCTTTTTCCTAAAAAACATGTTGTAACTCGAAAAGCTTTAGTGTTGCGTGTATTTCTAAGCGTGGAGCCTCAAAAGAGAAGGCACAGGAGAGTTTTCTCTCGAAAGAATATGTAAGAATACCACGTTATAAGGAAATACAATTTTTCAGAATAAAGACAAATAAGTACATATTGGAAACTCTTTACAAGAAGAAATAACGCATCATACAAAATTAGCTTGTATCTCCTAAACAACACGTTGTAACTCAAAAGGATTTGGTGTGACGTGTACGTCTAAATGTATAGCCTCAAAAGAGAACCCACAGGTGAATTTTCTTTCATCAAAATTTGTCAGAAACCACGTTTTAAGGAAATCTCGCATCGTGCGAAATTATATTGTTTTTCCAAAATAACACGTTCTTACTCGAAAAGGTTTGGTGTTGCGTCAATGTCTAAGTGTGTAACCTCAAAAGAGAACGCACAGGATAGTTTTCTCTCGAAAGAATATGTAAGAATACCATGTTATAAGGAAATACAATGTTGCAGAGTAAAGACAAATACGTATGTATTCGAAACACATTACGAGAAGAATTAACGCATCGTAAAAAATTAGGTTTTATCTCCTAAACAACACGTTGTAACTCGAAAAGATTTGGTGTGGCATGCACGTCTAAACGTGTAGCCTCAAAAGAGAACCTACAGGAGAATTTTCTTTCTTCAAAATTTTTCAGAAAACCACGTTTTAAGGAAATCCCGCATCGTGGGAAATCATCTTCTTTTTCTAAACAATATGTTGTAACTCAAAAAGCTTTGGTGTTGCGTGTATGTGTAAGCGTGGAGCCTCAAAAGAGAAGGCACAGGAGAGTTTTCTCTCGAAAGAATATGTAAGAACACCACGTTATAAGGAAATACAATTTTGCAGAGTAAAGACAAATAAGTACATATTGGAAACACTTTACGAGAAGAAATAACGCATCGTTCAAAATTACTTTGTATCTCCTAAACAACACGTTGTAACTCGAAAAGATTTGGTGTGACGTATACGTCTAAAAGTGTAGCCTCAAACGAGAACCCACAGGAGAATTTTCTTTCATCAAAATTTGTCAGAAACCACGTTTTAAGGAAATCTCGCATCGTGCGAAATTATCTTGTTTTTCCTAAACAACACGTTGTAACTCGAAAGCTTTGGTGTTGCGTGTATGTCTAAGCGTGTAGCCTCAAAAGAGAAGGCACAGGAGACTTTTTTCTCGAAAGAATATGTAAGAATACCACGTTATAAGGAAATACAGGGTTGCAGAGTAAAGACAAATACTATTGGAAACACTTTAAGAGAAGAAGTAACGCATCGTAAAAAATTAGCTTGTATCTCCTAAACAACACGTTGTAACTCGAAAAGATTTGGTGTGGCTTGTACCTCTACACGTGTAGCCTCAAAAGAGAACCCACAGGATAACTTTCTTCCCTCAAAATTTTTCAGAAAACCACGTTTTATGGAAATCTCGCATCGTGCGAAATTATCTTGTTTTTCCTAAACAACACGTTGTAACTCGAAATGCTTTGGCGTTGCGTGTATGTCTAAGCGTGTAGCCTCTAAAGAGAACGCACAGGAGAGTTTTCTCTCGAAAGAATATGTTTTCGAGTTACAACGTGTTCTTTAGGAAAACCAAGATAATTTCGCACGATGCGGGATTTCCTTAAAACGTGGTTTTCTGACTAATTTTGACTAAAGAATATTATCCTGTGGGTTCTCCTTTGAGGCCACACGTTTAGACGTACAAGCCACATCAAATCTTTCCGAGTTACAACGTATTGTTTAGGAGATACAAGCTAATTTTGTATGATGCGTTATTTCTTCTTGTACAGTGTTTCCAATACGTATGTATTTGCTTTACTCTGCAACACTGTAATTCCTTATAACGTGGTATTCTTACATATTATTTCGAGAGAAAACTCTCCTGTGCCTTCTCTTTTGAGGCTATACGCTTAGACATACACGCAACACCAAAGCTTTTCGAGTGACAACGTGTTGTTTAGGAAAAACAAGGTAATTTCCAACGATGCGGGATTTCCTTAAAACATGGTTTTCAGACAAATTTTGACAAAAGAAAATTCTCCTGTGTGGTTCTCTTTTGAGGCTACACGTTTAGAAGTACACGCCACACCAAATCTTTTCGAGTTACAACGTGCTGTTAGGAGATACAAGCTAATTTTGTATGATGCATTATTTCTTCTCATAAAGTTTAAGTATTTCCAATATGTATGTATTTGTCTTTACTCTGCAACACTGTATTTCCTTATAACGTGGTATTCTTACATATTCTTTGGAGAGAAAACTCTCCTGTGCATTCCCTTTTGTGGCTACATGCTTAGACATACATGCAACACCAAAGCTTTTCGAGTTACAACGTGTTGTTTAGGAAAAACAAGATAATTTCGCACGATGCGGGATTTCCTTAAAACGTTCTTTTCTGAAAAAATTTTGATGAAAGAAAATACTCCTGTGGGTTCTCTTTTGAGGCTACACGTTTATACGTACACCCCACACCAAATCTTTTCGAGTTATAACGTGTAGTTTAGGAGATACAAGCTAATTTTGTACGATGCATTATTTCTTCTTCTAAAGTGTTTGCAATACATAGGTATTTGTCTTTACTCTGCAACACTGTATTTCCTTATAACGTGGTATTCTTAAATATTCTTTAGAGAGAAAACTCTCCTGTGCCTTCTCTTTTGAGGCTACACGCTTAGACATACACGCAACACCAAACCTTTTCGAGTTACGACGTGTTGTTTAGGAAAAACAAGATAATTTCGGTAGATGTGGGATTTCCTTAAAACGTGGTTTACTGACCAATTTTGACGAAAGAAAATTCTCCTGTGTGGTTCTCTTTTGAGGCTACACGTTTAGAAGTACACGCCACACCAAATCTTTTCGAGTTACAACGTGCTGTTAGGAGATACAAGCTAATTTTGTATGATGCATTATTTCTTCTCATAAAGTTTAAGTGTTTCCAATATATATGTAATTGTCTTTACTCTGCAACACTGTATTTCCTTATAACGTGGTATTCTTACATATTCTTTGGAGAGAAAACTCTTCTGTGCATTCCCTTTTGTGGCTACATGCTTAGACATACATGCAACACCAAAGCTTTTGGAGTTACAACGTGTTGTTTAGGAAAAACAAGATAATTTCGCACGATGCGGGATTTCCTTAAAACGTGGTTTTCTGACAAATTTTGACCTAAGAATATTCTCCTGTGGGTTCTTTTTTGAGGCTACACTTTTAGACGTACAAGCCACATCAAATCTTTCCGAGTTACAACGTGTTGTTTAGGAGGTACAAGCTAATTTTGTACGATGCATTATTTCTTCTCGTAAAGTTTAAGTGTTTCCAATATGTACGTATTTGTCTTTTCTCTGCAACACTGTATATCCTTATAAGGTGGTATTCTTACATATTCGTTCGAGAGAAAACTCTCCTGTGCCTTCTCCTTTGAGGCTATATGATTAGACATACACACAAAACCAAAGCTTTTCGAGTTACGAAGTGTTGTTTAGGAAAAACAAGATAATTTCGCACGATGCAGTATTTCCTTAAAATGTGGTTTTCTAACAAATTTTGACCAAAGAAAATTCTCCTGTGGGTTCTCTTTTGAGGCTACACGTTTAGACGTACTCGCCACACCAAATCATTTTGAGTTAAAACGTGTTGTTTAGGAGATACAAGCTTGTACGAAGCATTATTTCTTCTCGTAAAATGTTTCCAATATATACGTATTTGTCTTTAATCTGCAACACTGTATTTCCTTATAACATGGTATTCTTACATATTCTTTCGAGAGAAAACTCTCCTGTGCCTTCTCTTTTGAGGCTACACGCTTAGACATACACGCAACACCAAAGATTTTCGAGTCAGGACGTTTTGTTTAGGAAAAAATAGATAATTTCGCACAATGCCGGATTTCCTTAAAATGTGGTTGTCTGAAAAATTTTGAAGAAAGAAAATTCTACTGTGGGTTCTCTTTTGAGGCTACACGTTTAGACGCACATGCCACACCAAATCTTTTCGAGTTACAACGTGTTGTTTAGGAGATACAAGCTAATTTTGTACGATAAGTTATTTCTTCTCGTAAAGTTTAAGTGTTTCCAATATGTATGTATTTGTCTTTACTCTGCAACACTGTATTTCCTTATAACGTGGTATTCTTACATATCCTTTCGAGAGAAAACTCTCCTGTGCCTTCTCTTTTGATGCTACACGCTTAGAAATACACGCAACACCAAAGCTTTTCAAGTTACAACGTGTTGTTTAGGAAAAACAAGATAATTTCGCACGATGCGGGATTTTCTTAAAATGTGGTTTTCTGACAAATATTGACGAAAGAAAATTCTCCTATGGGTTCTCTTTTGAGGCTACACATTTTGTCATATATGCCGCACCAAATCCTTTCGAGTTACAACGTGTTGTTTAGGAGATACAAGCTATTTTTTACGATGTGTTATTATTTCTCATAAAGTTTAAGTTTTTCCATTACGTACTTATTTGTCTTTACTCTGCAACACTTTATTTCCTTATAACGTGGTATTCTTACATATTCTTTCGAGAGAAAACTCTCCATTGCCGTCTCTTTTGAGGCTACACGCTAAGACTTACACGCAACACCAAAGCTTTTCGAGTTACAACGTGTTGTTTAGGAAAAACAAGATAATTACACACGATGCGGGATTTCCTTAAAACGTGGTTTTCTGACAAATTTTGAGGAAAGAAAATTCTCTTGTGGGTTCTCTTTTGAGGCTACACGTTTAGATATACACGCCACACCAAATCTTTTCAAGTTACAACGTGCTGTTTAGGAGATACAAGCTAATTTTGTATGATGCATCATTTCTTCTCGTAAAGTTTAAGTGTTTCCAATAAGTGCTTATTTGTCTTTACTCTGCAACACTGTATTTCCTTATAATGTGGTATTCTTACATATTCTTTCGAGAGAAAACTCTCCATTGCCGTCTCTTTTGAGGCTACACGCCTAGACATACACGCAACACCAAAGCTTTCGAGTTACGATGTGTTGTTTAGAAAAAAACAAGATATTTTCGAACGATGCGGGATTTCCTTAAAACATGGTTTTCTGACAAATTTTGACGAAGAAAATTCTCCTGTGGGTTCTCTTTTAAGGCTACATGTTTAATTGTAAACGCCACACCACATCGTTTCGAGTTACAACGTGTTGTGTAGGTGATATAAGCTAATTTTGTATGATGCTTTATTTCTTCTCTAATGTTTAAGTGTTTCCAATACGTACGGAATTGTCTTTACTCTGCAACACTGTATTTCCTTATAACGTGGTATTCTTACATATTGTTTCGAGAGAAAACTCTCCTGTGCCTTCTCTTTTGAGGCTACATGCTTAGACATACACGCAACACCAAAGCTTTATGCGTTAAGATGAGTTGTTTAGGAAAAAGATAATTTTGCAAGATGCAGGATTTCCTTAAAACATGGTTTTCTGACAAATTTTGACAAAGAAAATTCTCCTGTGGGTTCTCTTTTGAGGCTACACGTTTAGACTTACACGCCACACCAAGTCTTTTCGAGTTACAACGTGTTGTTTAGGAGATACAAGCTAATTTTTTACGATAAGTTATTTCTTCTCGTAAAGTTTAAGTGTTTCCAATACGTATGTATTTGTCTTTATCTGCAACACTGTATTTCCTTATAACGTGGTATTCTTACATATTCTTTCGAGAGAAAACTCTCCTGTGCCTTCTCTTTTGAGGCTACACGGTTAGACATACACGCAACACCAAAGCTTTTCGAATTACAACGTGTTGTTTAGGCAAAACAAGATAATTTTTCACGATGCAGGATTTCCTTAAAACGTGGTTTTCTGACAAATTTTGACGAATGAAAATTCTCCTGTGGGTTCTCTTTTGAGGCTACATGTTTAGACATACACGCCATACCAAATATTTTCGAGTTACAACGTGTTGTTTAGGAGATACAAGCTAATTTTGTACGATGCGTTATTTCTACTCCTAAAGTTTCTCCAATGCATACATATTTGTCTTTACTCTGCAAAACAGTATTTCTTTATAACGTGGTATTCTTACATATTCTTTGAGAGAAAACTCTCCTGTGCCTTCTCTTTTGAGGCTACACGCTTAGACATACACACAACACCAAAGCTTTTCGAGTTACAACATGTTGATTAGGAAAAACAAGATAATTTCGCACGATGCGGGATTACCTTAAAACATGGTTTTCTGACAAATTTTGACGAAAGAAAATTATCCTGTCGGTTCTCTTTTGAGGCTACACGTTTAGACGTACACGCCCCACCAAATCTTTTCGAGTTACAACGTGTTGTTTAGGAGATACAAGCTAATTTTTACGATGCGTTATTTCTTCTCGGAACGTGTTTCCAATAAGTATGTATTTGTCTTTACTCTGCAGCATTCGATTTCCTTATAACGTGGTATTCTTACATATTTTTTCGAGACAAAACTCTCCTGTGCGTTCTCCTTTGAGGCTACATGCTAAGACATACTCACAACACCAATGCTTTTCATGTTACAACATGTTGTTTAGGAAAAATAAGATAATTTCGCACGATATGGGATTTCCTTAAAACGTGGTTTTCTGACAAATTTTGACCTAAGAATATTCTCCTGTAGGTTCTCTTTTGAGGCTACACGTTTAGATGTACACGCCACACCAAGTCTTTTCGAGTTACAATGTGTTGTTTAGGAGATACAAGCTAATTTTTTAAGATGCGTTATTTCTTCTCATAAACTTTAAGTGTTTCCAATAGGTACGTATTTGTCTTTATTCTGCAAAACTGTATTTCCTTATAACGTGGTATTCTTACATATTCTTTCGAGAGAAAACTCTCCTGTGCCTTCTCTTTTGAGGCTACACGCTTAGACATACACGCAACACCAAAGCTTTTGAGTTACAACATGTTGTTTAGGAAATACAAGATAATTTCGCACGATGCGGGATTTCCTTAAAACTTGGTTTTCTGACAAATTTTGATGAAAGAAAATTCTCCTGTCGGTTCTCTTTTGAGGCTACATGTTTAGACATACACGCCACACCAAATCTTTTCGAGTTACAATGTGCTGTTTATGAGATACAAGCTAATTTTTTACGATGCATTTTTTATTCTTGTAAATTTTAAGTGTTTCCAATAGGTACGTATTTGTCTTTACTCTGCAACACTATATTTCCTTATAACGTGGTATTCCTACATATTCTTTCGAGAGAAAACTCTCCTGTGCCTTTTCTTTTGAGGCTACGCGCTTAGACATACACGCAAAACCAAAGCATTTTGTGTTACAACGTGTTGATTAGGAAAAACAAGATGAATTCGCACGATGCCGGATTTCCTTAAAACGTGGTTTTCTGACAAATTTTGACGAAAGAAAATTCTCCTGTGGGTTCTCCTTTGAGGCTACACGTTTAGACGTACAAGCCACTCCAAATCTTTTCGAGTTACAACGTGTTGTTTAGGAGATACAAACTAATTTTGAACGAGGCGTTAATTCTGCTCGTAAAATATTTCCAAAATGTACGTATTTGTCTTTACTTTGCAACACTGTATTTCCTTATAACGTGGTATTCTTACATATTCTTTTGAGAGAAAACTCTACTTTGCCTTCTCTTTTGAGGCTACACGCTTAGACATACACGCAACACCAAAGCTTTTCAAGTTACAACGTGTTCTTTAGGAAAAACAAGATAATTTCACACGATGCGGGATTTCCTTAAACGTGGTTTTCTGACAAATTTTGACGAAAGAAAATTCTCCTGTGGGTTCTCCTTTGAGGCTACACGTTTAGATGTACACGCCACACCAAATCTTTTCGAGTTACAAAGTGCTGTTTAAGAGATACAACCTAATTTTGTACGATGCGTTATTTCTTCTTGTAAAGTGTTTCCACTATGTATGTATTTGTCTTTACTCTGCCACACTGTATTTCCTTATAATGTGGTATTCTTATGTATTCTTTCGAGAGAATACTCTCCTGTGCCTCTTCTTTTTTGATGCTACTCGCTTAGACATACACGCAACAACAAAGCTTTTCGAGTTAAAATTTGTTGTTTAGGAAAAACAAGATAATTTCACACGATGCGTCATTTCCTTAAAACGTGGTTTTCTAAAAAAAATTTGAAGAACGAAAATTCTCCAGTGGGTTCTCATTTGAGGCTACACGTTTAGACGTACACGCCACACCAAATCTTTTCGAGTTACAACGTGTAGTTTAGGAGATACAAGCTAATTTTGTACGATGGGTTATTTCTTCTTGTAAAGTGTTTCCAATATGTACTTATTTGTCTTTACTCTGCAACACAGTATTTCCTTATAACGTGGTATTCTTACATATTCTTTCGAGAAAACTCTCCTGTGCCTTCTCTTTTGAGGCTACATGCTTAGACATACATGCAACACCAAAGCTTTTCGATTTATAACATGTTGTTTAGGAAAAATAAGATAATTTCGCACAATGCGGGATTTCTTTAAAACGTGGTTTCTGACAAATTTTGATGAATGAAAATTTTCCTGTGCGTTCTCTTTGAGGCTACACGTTTAGACGTACACGCCACACCAAATCTTTTCGAGTTACAACGTGCTGTTTAGGAGATACAAACTAATTTTGTACGATGCATTATTTCTTCTCATATAGTTTAAGTGTTTCCAATATGTACGTATTTGTCTTTTCTCTACAACATTGTATTTCCTTATAACGTGTTATTCTTACATATTCTTTTGAGAGAAAACTCTCCTGTGCCTTCTCTTTTGAGGCTACACTCTTAGACATACACGCAATACGAACGCTTTTCGAGTTACAACATGTTGTTTAGGAAAAACAAGATAATTTCGCCCGATGCGGGATTTCCTTAAAACGTGGTTTTCTGACAAATATTGACAAAAGAAAATTCTCCTGTGGGCTCTCTTTTGAGGCTACACGTTGAGACATACACGCCACACCAAATCTTTTCGAGTTACAACGTGTTGTTTAGGAGATACAACCTAATTTTGTAAGATGCGTTATTTCTTCTCGTAAAGTGTTTCCAGTACATACGTACTTCTCTTTACTCTGTAACACTGTATTTCCTTATAACGTGGTATTCTTACATATTCTTTTGAGAGAAAACTCTCCTGTGCCTTCTCTTTTGAAGCTACACGCTTAGACATACACACAACACCAAAGCGTTTCGGGTTACAACGTGTTGTTTAGGAAAAACAAGATAATTTCGCGCGAAGCTGGATTTCCTTAAAACGTGGTTTTCAGACAAATTTTGACAAAAGAAAATTCTCCTGTGGGTTCTCTTTTGAAGGCTACACGTTTAGACGTACATGCCACACGAAATCTTTTTGAGTTACAACGTGTTGTTTAGGAGATATCACCTAATTTTTTAAGATGCGTTATTTCTTCTCTTAAAGTGTTTCCAATACGTAAGTATTTGTCTTTACTCTGCAACACTGTATTTCCTTATAACGTGGTATTCTTACATATTCTTTCGAGAGAAAACTCTCCTGTGCCTTCTCTTTTGAGGCTACACGCTTAGACATACACGCAACACCAAAGATTTTCGAGTTACAATGTGTTGTTTAGGAAAAACAAGATAATTTCGCACAATGCGGGATTTCCTTATAACGTGGTTTTCTGACAAATTTTGACGAAAGAAAATTCTCCTGTGGGTTCTCTTTTGAGGCTACACGTTTAGACGTACACGCCACACCAAATCTTTTCGAGTTACAACGTGTTGTTTATGAGGTACAAGCTAATTTTTTACGATGCATTTTTTATTCTCGTAAAGTTTAAGTGTTTCCAATAGGTACGTATTTGTCTTTACTCTGCAACACTGTATTTCCTTATAACGTGGTATTCTTACGTATTCTTTCAAGAGAAAACTCTCCTGTGCCTTCTCTTTTGAGGCTACACGCTTAGACATACACGCAACACCAAAGCTTTTCGAGTTACAACTTGTTGATTAGGAAAAACAAGATAATTTCTCACGATGCGGGATTTCATCAAAACTTTGTTTTGTGACAAATTTTGACGAAAGAAATTTCTCCTGTGTGTTCTCTTTTGAGGCTACACGTTTAGACGTACATGCCACACCAAATATTTTCGAGTACAACGTGTTGTTTAGGAGTTACAAGCTAATTTTGTACGATGCGTTATTTCTTCTCGTAAAGTGTTTCCAATATATACATATTTGTCTTTACTCTGCAGCACTGTATTTAATAATAATGTGGTATTCTTACATATTCTTTCGAGAGAAAACTCTCCTGTGTGTTCTCTTTTGAAGCTACACGCTTAAATATACACGCAACACCAAAGCTTTTCGAGTTACAACGTGTTGTTTAGGAGATACAAGCTAATTTTTTACGATGCGTTATTTCTTCTCATAAAGTGTTTCCAACATGTACCTATATGTCTTTACTCTGCAACACTGTATTTCCATATAACTTGGTATTATTACATATTCTTTCGAGAGAAAACTCTCCTGTGACTTCTCTTTTGAGGCTGCACGCTTAGACATAGACAGAACACCAAAGCTTTTCGAGTTACAACGTGTTGTTTAGGAAAAACAAGATAATTTCGCATGTTGCGGGATTTCCTTAAAACGTGGTTTTCTGAAAAAAAATTGACGAAAGAAAATTCTCCTGTGGGTTCTCTTTTGAGGCTACACGTTTAGACATACAAGCTACACCAAATCTTTTCAAGTTACAACGTGTAGTTTAAGAGATACAAGCTAATTTTTATGATGCGTTATTTCTTCTTGTAAAGTCTTTCCAATACGTACATGTTTGTCTTTACTCTGCAACACTGTATTTCCTTATAATGTGGTATTCTTACATATTCTTTCGAGAGAAAACTCTCCTGCGCCTTCTGTTTTGAGGCTACACGCTTAGACATACACGCAACACCAAAGCTTTTCGAGATACGATGTGTTGTTTAGGAAAAACAAGATAATTTCGCACGATTTGGGATTTCCTTAAAACGTGGTTTTCTGACAAATTTTGATGAAAGAAAATTCTCCTGTGATTTCTCCTTTGAGGCTACATATTTAAACGTACAGGCCACACCAAATCTTTTCGAGTTACAACGTGTTGTTTAGGAGATGCAAGCTAATTTTGTAAGATGCGTTATTTCTTCTAGTAAAGTGTTTCCAATACGTATTTGTCTTTACTCTGCAATACTGTATATCCTTATAACGTGGTATTGTTACATATTCTTTCAAGAGGAAACTCTCCTGTGCCTTCTCTTTTGAGGCTACATGCTTAGACATACACGCAACACCAAAGCTTTTCGAGTTATAACACTTTGTTTAGGAAAAACAAGATAATTTCGCACGATGCGGGATTTCCTTAAAACGTTGTTTTCTGACAAATTTGGACGACAGAACATTCTCCTGTTGGTTCTCTTTTGAGGCTACACGTTTAGACGTACATGCCCCACCAAATGTTTTCGAGTTACAAAGTGTTGTTTAGGCTATACAAGCTAATTTTGTACGAGGCGTTATTTCTTCTTGTAAAGTGTTTCCAATACGTATGTATTTGTCTTTACTCTGCAACAATGTATTTCCTTATAACGTGGTATTCTTACATATTCTTTCGAGAGCAAACTCTCATGTGCGATCTCTTTTGAGGCTACATGCTTAGATATAGTCGCAACAGCAAAGCTTTTCCTGTTAAAACGTGTTGTTTAGGAAAAAAAAAGTTAATTTCGCACGATGCGGGATTTCCTTAAAACGTGGTTTTCTGACAAATTTTGACGAAAAAAACAAAATTAGCTTGTATCTCCTAAACAACACGTTGTAACTCGAAAAGATTTGGTGTGGCGTGTACGTCTAAACGTGTAGCCTATAAAGAGAACCCACAGGAGAATTTTCTTTCGTCAAAATTGTCAGAAAACCACGTTTTTAGGAAATCCCGCATCCTGCGAAATTATCTTGTTTTTCCTAATCAACACGTTGTAATGCGAAAAGCTTTGGTGTTGCATGTATGTCAAAGCGTGTAGCCTCAAAGGAGAACGCACAGGTGAGTTTTCTATGGAAAGAATATGTAATAATACCACTTTATTAGGAAACACAGTGTCTCAGAGCAAAGACAAATACGTACTCTATTGGAAACACTTTACGAAAAGAAATAACGTATCATACAAAATTAGCTTGTATCTCCTAAACAGCACGTTGTAACTCGAAAGGATTTGGTGGGGCGTGTACGTGTACACGTGTAGCCTCAAAACAGAACCCACAGGAGAATTTCCTTTCGTCAAAATTTTTCAGAAAACCACGTTTTAAGGAAAGTATCTTTGTTTTTCCTAATCAACATGTTGTAACGCTAAATGCTTTGGTGTTGCGTGTATGACTAAGTTTGTAGCCTCAAAAGAGAATGCACAAGAGAGTTTTCTATCGAAATAATATGTAAGAATACCACCTTATAAGGAAATACAGTGTTGCAGAGTAAAGACAAAAACGTACGTATTGGAAACACTTTATGAGAAGAAATAACGCATCGTACAAAATTAGCTTGTATCTCCTAAACTACACGTTGTAACTCGAAAAGCTTCGGTGTTGCGTGTATGTCTAAGCATGTAGCCTCAAAATAGAAGGTACAGGAGAGTTTTCTCTCGAAAGAATATGTAAGAATACCACGTTATAAGGAAATACAGTATTGCAGAGTAAAGACAAATACATACCTATTGGAAACACTTTACGAGAAGAAATAACGCTTCTAACAAAATTAGCTTGTATCTCCTATACAACACGTTGTAACTCGAAAAGATTTGGTGTGTCGTGTACGTCTAAACGTGTAGTCTCAAAAGGGAACCAACAGGAGAATTTTCTTCCGTCAAAATTTGTCAGAAAACCACGTTTTATGGAAATCCCGCATCGTGAGAAATTATCTTATTTTTCCTAATCAACATGTTGTAACACGAAATGCTTTGGTTTTGCCTGTATGCCTAAGCGTGTACCCTCAAAAGAGAAGGCACAGGAGAGTTTTCTCTCGAAAGAATATGTAAGAATACCACGTTATAAGAAAATACAATGTTGCAGAGTAAAGACAAATACGTACGTATTGGAAACACTTTACGAGAAGAAATAAAGCATCATACAAAATTAGCTTGTATCTCCTAAACAACACGTTGCAACTCGAAAGGTTTTGGTGTGGCGTGTACGTCTAAATGTGTAGCCTCAAAAGAGAACCAACAGCAGAATTTTCTTTCGTCAAACTTTTTCAGAAAACCACGTTTTAAGGATATCCCGCATCGTGCAAAATTATCTTATTTTTCCTTATCAACACGTTGTAACACGAAATTCTTGGATTTTGCCTGTATGTCTACGCATGTAGCCTCAAAAGAGAAGGCACAGGAGAGTTTTCTCTCGAAAGAATATGTAAGAATACCACGTTATAAGGAAATACAGTGTTGCAGAGTAAAGACAAATACATACGTATTGGAAACACTTTACGAGAAGAAATAAAGCATACTACAAAATTAGCTTTTATCTCCTAAACAACAAGTTGTAACTCGAAAAGTTTTGGTGTGGCGTGTACGTCTAAACGTGTAGCCTCAAAAGAGAACCCACAGGAGAATTTTCTCTCGTCAAAATTTTTCAGAAAAGCACGTTTTAAGGAAATCCAGCATCGTGTGAAACGATCTTGTTTTTCCGAAACAACACGTCGAAACTCGAAAAGCTTTGGTATTGCGTGTATGGGTAAGCGTGTAGCCTCAAAAGAGTAGGCACAGGAGAATTATCTCTCGAAAGAATATGTAAGCATACCACGTTAAAAGGAAATACAGTGTTGCAGAGTAAAGACAAATACGTACTTATTGGAAACACTTTAAGAGAAGAAATAACGCATCGTACAAAATTAGCTTGTATCTCCTAATCAACACGTTGTAACTCGAAAAGATTTGGTGTGGCGTGTACGTCTAAACGTGTAGCCTCAAAAGAGAACCCACAGGAGAATTTTCTTTCGTCAAAATTTGTCAGAAAACCAAGTTTGGAGGAAATCCCGTATCGTGGGAAATTATCCTGTTTTTCCTAAACAACACGTCGTAACTCGAAAAGCTTTCGTGTTGCGTGTCTGTCTAAGTGTGTAGCCTCAAAAGAGAAGGCACAGGAGAGTTTTCTCTCGAAAGAATATGCAAGAATACTATGTTATAAGGAAATACAGTGTTGCAGAGTAAAGACAAATACGTACTTATTGGAAACACTTTACGAGAAGAAATAACGCATCGCAAAAATTAGATTGTATCTCCTAAACAACACGTTGTAACTCGAAAATATTTGGTGTGATGTGTACTTCTAAACGTGTAGCCTCAAAAGAGAAGCCAAGGAGAATTTTCTTTCGTCAAAATTTGTCAGAAATCCACGTTTTAAGGAAATCCCGCATCGTGCGAAATTATCTTGTTTTTCCTAAACAACATGTTGTAACTCGAAAAGCTTTGGTGTTGCGTGTATGTCTAAGCGTGTAACCTCAAAATAGAACACTCAGGAGAGTTTTCTCTCGAAAGAATATGTAAGAATACCACCTTATAAGGAAATACAGTGTTGCAGAGTAAATACAAATACGTACCTATTGGAAACACTTTACGAAGTGAAATAACGCATCTTACAAAATCAGCTTGTATCTCCTAAACAGCACGTTGTAACTCGAAAAGCTTTGGTGTTGCGTGTATGTCTTAACTTGTAGCCTCAAAAGAGAACCCACAGGAGAATTTTCTTTAATCAACATTTTTTCAGAAAACCACATTTTAAGGAAATCCCGCATCGTGCGAAATTATCTTGTTTTTCCAAAACAACACGTTGTAACTCAAAAAGCTTTGGTGTTGCGTGTATGTCTAATCGTGTAGCCTCAAAAGAGAAGGCACAGGATAGTTTTCTCTTGAAGGAATAAGTAAGAATATCACGTTATAAGGAAATACAGTGTTGCAGGGTAAAGACAAATACACAAGTATTGGAAACACTTTACGAGAAGAAATCATGCATCGTACAAAATTAGCTTGTATCTCCTAAACAACACGTTGTAACTCGAAATGATTTGGTGTGACATGTACTTCTAAACGTGTAGCCTCAAAAGAGAACCCACAGGAGAATTTTCTTTTGTAAAAATTTGTCAGAGAACCACGTTTTAAGGAAATCCCGCATCGTGTTAAATTATCTTGTTTTTCCTAAACAACACGTTGGAACTCGAAAAGCTTTGGTGTTGCGTGTATGTCTAAGTGTGTAGCCTCAAAAGAAAACGTACAGGACAGTTTTCTCTCGAAAGAATATGTAAGAACACCATGTTATAAGGAAACACAGTGTTGCAGAGTAAAGACAAATACGTACGTATTGGAAACACTTTACAAGAAGAAATAACGCATAGTACAAAATTAGGTTGTATCTCCTAAACAACACGTTGTAACTCGAAAGGATTTAATGTGGCGTGTACATCTAAACTTGTAGCCTCAAAAGAGAACCCACAGGAGAATTTTCTTTCATAAAATTTTGTCAGAAAACCACGTTTTAAGGAAATCCCGCTTCGTGCGAAATTATCTTGTTTTTCCTAAACAACATGTTGTAACTAGAAAAGTTTGGTGTTGCATGTATGTCTAAGCGTGTAGCCTCAAAAGAGAATGCACAGGAGAGTTTTATCTCGAAAGAATATGTACGAATACTACGTTATAAGGAAATACAGTGTTGCAGAGTAAAGACAAATACATATATATTGTAAACACTTTACGAGAAGAAATAACGCATCGTACAAAATTAGCTTGTATCTCCTAAACAACACGTTGTAACTCGAAAATATTTGGTGTGGCATGTACGTCTAAATGTGTAGCCTCAAAAGAGAACCAACTGCAGAATTTTCTTTCGTCAAAATTTGTCAGAAAACCACGTTTTAAGGAAATCCCGCATCGTGCGAAATTATCTTGTTTTTCTTAATCAACACGTTGTAACGCGAAAAGCTTTGGTGTTTTGTGTATGTGTATGCATGTACCCTCAAAAGAGAAGGCACAGGAGAGTTTTCTCTTGAAAGAATATGTAAGAATACCACGTTATAAGGAAATACAGTGTTGCAGAGTAAAGACAAATATGTACTTATTGGAAACACTTTACGAGATGATATAACGCATCGCATAAATTAGATTGTATCTCCTAAACAACATGTTGTAACTCGAAAGGATTTGGTGTGACGTGTACTTCTAAATGTGTAGCCTCAAATGAGAACCCACTGGAGAATTTTCTTTCTTCAAAATTTGTCAGAAAACCACGTTTTAAGGAAATCCCGCATCGTGCGAAATTATCTTGTTTTTCCTAAACAACATGTTGTAACTCGAAAAGCTTTGGTGTTGCGTGTATGTATAAGCGTGTAGCCTCAAAAGAGAACACACAGGAGAGTTTTCTCTCGAAATAATATGTAAGAATACCACCTCATAAGGAAATACAGTGTTGCAGAGTAAAGACAAAAACGTACCTATTGGAAACACTTTATGAAGAGAAATAACGCATCTTACAAAATTAGCTTGTATCTCCCAAACAGCACGTTGTAACTCGAAAAGCTTTGGTGTTGCGTGTATGTCTTAACGTGTAACCTCAAAAGAGAACCCACAGGAGAATTTTCTTTAGTCAACATTTTTTCAGAAAACCACGTTTTAAGGAAATCCCGCATCGTGCGAAATTATCTTGTTTTTCCAAAACAACACGTTGTAACTCAAAAAGCTTTGGTGTTGCGTGTATGTCTAATCGTGTAGCCTCAAAAGTGAAGGCACAGGAGAGTTTTCTCTTGAAGGAATAAGTAAGAATACCACGTTATAAGGAAATACAGTGTTGCAGAGTAAAAACAAATACGTAAGTATTGGAAACACCTTACGAGAAGAAATAACGCATCGTTCAAAATTAGCTTGTATCTCCTAAACACACGTTGTAACTCGAAAATATTTGGTGTGACGTGTACTTCTAAGCGTGTAGCCTCAAAAGAGAACCCACAGGAGAATTTTCTTTCGTAAAAATTTGTCAGAAAACCACGTTTTAAGGAAATCCCGCATCATGCGAAATTATCTTGTTTTTCCTAAACAACAGGTTGGAACTCGAAAAGCTTTGGTGTTGCGTGTATGTCTAAGTGTGTAGCCTCAAAGGAAATGCTCAGGACATTTTTCTCTCGAAAGAATATGTAAGAATACCACGTTATAAGGAAATACATTGTTGCAGAGTAAAGACAAATAGGTACGTATTGGAAACAATTTAAAAGTAGAAATAACCCATAGTACAAAATTAGATTGTATCTCCTAAACAACACGTTGTAACTCGAAAGGATTTGGTGTGGCGTGTACATCTAAACTTGTAGCCTCAAAAGAGAACCCACAGGAGAATTTTCTTTCATAAAATTTTGTCTGAAAACCACGTTTTAAGGAAATCCTGCATCGTGCGACATTATCTTGTTTTTCCTAAACAGCATGTTGTAACTCGAAAAGCTTTGGTGTTGCGTGTATGTCTAAGCGTGTAGCCTCAAAAGAAAATGCACAGGAGAGTTTTATCTCGAAAGAATATGTACGAATACTACGTTATAAGGAAATACAGTGTTGCAGAGTAAAGACAAATACATATATATTGTAAACACTTTACGAGAAGAAATTACGCATCGTAAAAATTAGCTTGTATCTCCTAAACAACACGTTGTAACTCGAAATATTTGGTGTGGCGTGTACGTCTAAACGTGTAGCCTCAAAAGAGAACCCACAGGAGAATTTTCTTTAGTCAACATTTTTTCAGAAAACCACGATTTAAGGAAATCCCGCATCGTGCGAAATTATCTTGTTTTTCCTAAACAAAAAGTTGTAACTCAAAAAGCTTTGGTGTTGCGTGTATGTCTAAGCGTGTAGCATCCTTATAACATGGTATGCTTACATGTTCTTTCGAGAGAAAACTCTCCTGTGCCTACTCTTTTGAGGCTACACGCTTACCCATAAACACAACACCAAAGCTTTTCCAGTTACGACGTGTTGTTTAGGAAAAACAAGATCATTTAGCACTATGCCGGATTTCCATAAAACGTGCTTTTCTGACAAATTTTGAGGAAAGAAAATTCTCCTGTGGGTTCTCTTTTGAGGCTACATGTTTAGACGTACACGCCACATCAAATCTTTTCGAGTTACAACTTGTTGTTTAGGAGATACAAGCTAATTATGTACGATGCTTTATTTCTTCTCTTAAAGTGTTTCCAATACGTACGTATTTGTCTTTAATCTGCAACATTGTATTTCCTTATAACGAGGTATTCTTACATATTCTTTTGAGAGAAAACTCTCCTGTGCCTACTCTTTTGAGGCTACATGCTTAGACATACAGGCAAAACCAAAGCATTTCATGTTACACCGTGTTGATTAGGAAAAGTAAGATAATTTCGCACGATGCGGGATTTCCTTAAAACGTGGTTTTCTGACAAATTTTGATGAAAGAAAATTCTCCTGTTGGTTCTCTTTTGAGGCTACACGCTAAGACATAAACGCAATACCAAAGCTTTTCGAGTGACAACGTGTTTTTTAGGAAAAACATGATAATTTCGCACGATGCGGGATTTCCTTAAAACGTGGTTTTCTGAAAAATTTTGACGAAAGAAAATTCTCCTGTGGGTTCTGTTTTGAGGCTACACCTTTAGACATACACACCACACCAAATCTTTTCGAGTGACAACGTGTAGTTTAGGAGATACAAGCTAATTTTTACGATGCGTTATTTCTTCTTGTAAAGTGTTTCCAATACTTATGTATTTGTCTTTACTCTGCAACACTGTATTTCCTTATATCGTGGTATTCTTACATATTCTTTCGAGAGAAAATTCTGCTGTGCCTTCCCTTTTGAGGCTACATGCTTAGTCATACACGCAACACCAAAGCTTTTCGAGATACAATGTGTTGTTTAGGAAAAACTAGATAATTTCCCCCATGTGGGATTTCCATAAAACGTGGATTTCTGACAAATTTTGACGAAAGAAAATTCTCCTGTGGGTTCTCTTTTGAGGCTACACATTTAGCTGTACACGCCACACCAAATCTTTTCGACTTACAACGTGTTCTTTAGGAGATACAAGTTAATTTTGTACGATGCGTTATTTCTTCTCTTGAAGTGTTTCCAATAAGTATGTATTTGTCTTTACTCTGCAACACTGTATTTCCTTATAACGTGCTATTCTTACATATTCTTTCAAGAGAAAACTCTCCTGTGCCTTCTCTTTTGAGACTACACACTTAGACATACAGGCAAAACCAAAGCATTTCGTGTTACAACGTGTTGATTAGGAAAAATAAGATAATTTCGCACGATGCAGGATTTCTTTAAAACGTGGTTTTCTGACAAATTTGACGAAAGAAAATTCTGCTGTTGGTTCTCTTTTGAGGCTACATGTTTAGACGTACACGCCACACCAAATTTTTTCGAGTTACCACTTGTTGTATAGGAGATACAAGCTAATTTTGTATGAAGCGATATTTCTTCTCGTAAAGTGTTTCCAATACATACGTATTTGTCCTTACTCTGCAACACTGTATTTCTTTATAACGTGGTATTCTTACATATTCTTTCGAGATAAAACTCTCCTGTACATTCTCTTTTGAGGCTACATGCTTAGACATACACGCAACACCAAAGATTTTCGCGTTACAATGTGTTGATTAGAAAAAACAAGATAATTTCGCACGATGCGGGATTTCCTTAAAACATGGTTTTCTGACAAATTTTGAAGAAAGAAAATTCTCCTGTGGGTTCTCTTTTGAGGCTACACGTTTAGACGTACACGCCACACCAAATCTTTTCGAGTTACAACGTGTAGTTTAGGAGATACAAGCTAATTTTTACGATGCCTTATTTCTTCTCTTAAAGTGTTTCCAATATGTATGTATTTGTCTTTACTCTGCAACACTGTATTTCCTTATAAGGTGGTATTCTTACATATTCTTTCGAGAGAAAACTCTCCTGTGCCTTCTCTTTTGAGGCTACACGCTTAGACATACAGGCAAACCAAAGCATTTCGTGTTACAACGTGTTGATTAGGAAAAATAAGATAATTTCACACGATGCGGGATTTCCTTAAAACGTGGGTTTCTGACAAATGTTGACGAAAGAAAATTCTCCTGTGGGTTCTCTTTTGAGGCTACCAATTTAGCCGTACACGCCACACCAAATCCTTTCGAGTTACAACGTGTTGTTTAGGAGATACAAGCTAATTTTGTATGATGCATTATTTCTTCTCCTAAAGTGTTTCCAACACATACGTATTTGTCTTTACTCTGCAACAATGTATTTCCTTATAACGTGGTATTCTTACATATTCTTTCGAAAGAAAACTCTCCTGTGTGTTCTCTTTTGAGGCTACACTCTGAGAAATACACGCAACACAAAAGCTTTTCGAGTTACAACGTGTTGTTTAAGAAAAACATGATAATTTCGCACGATGCGGGATGTCCTTAAAACGTGGTTTTCTGAAAATTTTGACAAAAGAAAATTCTCCTGTGGGTTCTGTTTTGAGGCTACCCATTTAGACCTACACGCCACACCAAATCTTTTCGAGTTACCACTTGTTGTATAGGAGATACAAGCTAATTTTGTATGAAGCGTTATTTCTTCTCGTAAGGTGTTTCCAATTCATATGTATATGTCTGTACTCTGAAACACTGTATTTCCTTATAACCTGGTATTCTTACATATTCTCTCGAGATAAAACTCTCCTGTGCATTCTATTTTGAGGCTACACGCTTAGACTTACACGCAAAACCAAAGATTTTCGTGTTACAATGTGTTGATTAGAAAAAACAAGATATTGTGAAGGGGGTCATTTCCCTAATTTCTTTCTCAGCCTGCTTATCCTTTGAGTATAGGAAGGCCACTGATTTGCTGGAGATGATTTTATAACCTGCCACTTTGCTGAAGTTGTTTATCAGCTGTAGGAGCTCTCTAGTGGAGTTCTTTGGGTCACTTAGGTAGACGATCATGTTGTCTGCAAATAATGATATTTTGACTTCTTCCTTTCCAATTTGTATCCCTTTGACCTCCTTATGTTGTCGAATTGCCCGAGCTAGTACCTCAAGTACAATATTGAAAAGATAAGGAGAAAGGGGGCAGCCTTGTCTGGTCCCTGATTTCAGTGGGATTGCTTCAAGTTTCTCTCCATTTAGTTTGATGCTGGCTACCGGTTTGCTGGATATTGCTTTTACTATGTTTAGGTATGGGCCTTGAATTCCTGTTCTCTCCAAGACTTTAAGCATGAAGGGACGCTGAATTTTGTCAAATGCTTTTTCAGCATCCAATGAAATGACCATGTGGTTTTGTTCTTTGAGTTTGTTTATGTAGTTGATTGTATTGATGGATTTCCGTATATTGAACCAACCCTGCATTCCCGGGATAAAGCCTACTTGATCATGGTGGATGATCGTTTTGATGTGTTCTTGGATTCGGTTGACAAGAATTTTATTGAGTATTTTTGCATCGATGTTCATAAGGGAAATTGGTCTGAAGTTCTCTTTCTTTGTTGGATCTTTTTGTGGCTTTGGTATCAGCGGAATTGTGGCTTCGTAGAAGGAATTGGGTAGTGTTCCTTCTGTTTCTATTTTGTGGAATAGTTTGAAGAGTATAGGTGTTAACTCTTCTTTGAAGGTCTGGTAGAATTCTGCACTGAAGCCATCTGGTCCTGTGCTTTTTTTGGTTGGAAGACTTTCTATGACTCCTTCTATTTCTTTAGGCATTATGGGACTGTTTAGATGGTCTAGTTGGTCCTGATTTAATTTTGGTATTTGGTATCTGTCAAGGAAATTGTCCATTTCCTCCAGATTCTCCAGTTGTGTTGAGTACAGGCTCTTGTAGTAGGATCTGATGATTTTTTGGATTTCCTCGGTTTCCGTTGTTATATCTCCCTTTTTATTTCTAAGTTTGTTAATTTGGATACTTTCTCTGTGCCCTTTGGTCAGTCTGGCTAAGGGTTTATCTATCTTGTTGATTTTCTCAAAGAACCAGCTCCTGGTTTTGTTGATTTTTTGAATGGTTCTCTTTGTTTCTACTTGATTGATTTCGGCCCTGAGTTTGATGATTTCCTGACTTCTACTCCTCCTGGGCGAAATAGCTTCTTTTTGTTCTAGGGCTTTCAGGTGTGTCATTAAGCTGGTAATGTATGCTCTCTCCATTTTCTTTTTGGAGGCACTCAGGGCTATGAGTTTTCCTCTTAGCACTGCTTTCATTGTGTCCCATAGATTTGGGTATGTTGTGTTTTCATTTTTATTGTGTTCTAAAAAGTCTTTAATTTCTTTCTTTATTTCTTCCTTGACCAAGGTATCATTGAGTAGAGTATTGTTCAGTTTCCACGTGTATGTGGGTTTTCTGTTGTTTCTGTTGCTATTGAAGACCACTTCTACTCCATAGTGATCAGATAGGAGGCATGGGATTAGTTCTATCTTCTTATATTTGTTGAGGTCTGTCTTGTGACCAATTATATGGTCGATTTTGGAGAAGGTACCATGAGGTGCTGAGAAAAAGGTATATTCTTTTGTTTTAGGATAGAATGTTCTATATATATCTGTTAAATCTAATTGGTCCAAAGCTTCAATTAGTTTCATTGTGTCCCTGTTTAGTTTCTGTTTTCCTGATTGGTCCATTGAGGAAAGTGCAGTGTTGAAGTCACCCACAATTATTGTGTTAGGTGCAATTTAGTTTTAATAAAGTTTCTTTTACGAAAGAGGGTGCCCTTGCATTTGGGGCATAGATGTTCAGGATTGACAGTTCTTCTTTTTGTATTTTTCCTTTGACCAGCAAGAAGTGTCCCTCAGCGTCTCTTTTGATGACTTTGGGTTGAAAGTCAATTTTATCTGATATTAAAATGGCTACTCCAGCTTGTTTCCTGAGACCATTTGCTTGTAAAATTGTCTTCCAGCCTTTTACTCTAAGGTAGTGTTTGTCTTTGAACCTGAGGTGTGTTTCCTGTAAGCAGCAAAATGTAGGGTCCTGTTTACGTATCCATTCAGTTAGTCTGTGTCTTTTTATTGGGGCATTAAGTCCATTGATGTTAAGAGATATTAAGGAATAGTGATTGTTACTTCCTATCATTTTTGATGTTATTTTTAAATTTGAATGCTTAACTTCTTTTGGGTTTGATGAAAGGTTACTATCTTGCTTTTTCCAGGGTGAAGTTTCCCTCCTTGTATTGGTGTTGTCCTCCTATTATCCTTTTTAGGGCCGGGTTTGTGGATAGATATTGGGTAAACTTGGTTTTGTCATGAAATATCTTAGTTTCTCCATCTATGGTGATTGAGAGTTTTGCTGGATATAGTAGTTTTGGTTGGCATTTGTGTTCTCTTAGAGTCTGCATGAGATCTGCCCAGGACCTTCTAGCCTTCATAGTCTCCGGTGAAAAGTCTGCTGTGATTCTGATAGGTCTTCCTTTATATGTTACTTGGCCTTTTTCTCTTACTGCCTTTAGTATTCTTTCTTTGTTTAGAACATTTGGTGTTTTGATTATTATGTGACGGGAAGTATTTCTCTTCTGGTCCAGTCTGTTTGGAGTTCTGTAGGCTTCTTGTATATTCATGGGCATCTCTCTCTTTAGGTTAGGGAAGTTTTCTTCCATAATTTTATTGAAGATATTTGCTGGCCCTTTAAGTTGTAAATCTTCACTCTCATCTATGCCTATAATCCTTAGGTTTGGTCTTCTCATTGTGTCCTGGATTTCCTGGATATTTTGGGTTACAAGCTTTTTGCATTTTGCATTTTCTTTAACTGTTGAGTCCATGGTTTCTATGGAATCTTCAGCATCTGAGATTCTTTCTTCTATCTCTTGTATTCTGTTGTTGATATTTGCATCTCTGTCCCCTGATTTCTTCCCAAGGCTTTCTATCTCCAAAGTTGTCTCCCTTTGAGTTTTCTTAGTTGTTTCTACTTCTGATTTTAGATCCTGGATGGTTTTGCTTAGCTCCTTCACTTGCATGTTTGTGTTTTCCTGTAATTCTTTAAGAGATTTTTGTGTTTCCTCTTTCATGACCTCAGCCTGTTGACCAAAGTTCTCCTGTATTTCATTAAGAGATTTTTGTGTTTCGTCTTTCATGACCTCAGCCTGTTGACCAAAGTTCTCCTGTATTTCTTTAAGTGTTTTTTGCATTTCCTCCTTGTTGGCTTTTGTATTCTCCTGGATTTCTTTCAATGATTTTTGTGTTTCCCTTGCAAGGGCTTCTAACTTTTGATCCATTTTCTCCTGAATTTCTTTAAGTATGTCCTTCATGTGTTCCTGTACCAGCATCATGACCAGTGATTTTAAATCCAAATCTTGTTTTACTGGTGTGATGGGGTATCCAGGACGTGTTGGTAGAGGAGAATTGGGTTCAGATGTTGCCATATTGCCTTGATTTCTGTTAGTGACGTTCCTGCGTTTGCCTTTTGCCATCTAGTTCTCACTGGTGTTAGTTTGTCTTGTCAGTGCTGGACTCACCAGTGCAAGCTGCCCCTTCCCCGTTGGCCTCTGGTGCACAGCTTACCTCCTGCACTGCTTGTAGACAGGGTGCTGCTGCCCAGGCTGTTCAGATCC
Organism: Apodemus sylvaticus; assembly: GCF_947179515.1. NCBI lineage: Eukaryota > Metazoa > Chordata > Mammalia > Rodentia > Muridae > Apodemus > Apodemus sylvaticus. Next base: position 321,640 of record NW_026263096.1, on the reverse strand, counting down.
CAAAGCAGGCACCCGAAGGCTCCTGCTGGGGCCCACTGGATTCACTGGAGCACACTGACTTCTCCCAGCTGGCCGCCCGGAAACCCAGCTAGGCACTTGCAGGACTTGGAGATGTGGTGCTGCCGCCCAGGCTGATCTGGGCAGCAGAACTCCCAACTGGGTTGGTGCACACAAGGCTAGCCTAGCTGCCCAGGCCCTGAGTCTAGGCAAAAGCCTGGCAGGCCAATGTCGGTGCAAAGTTCCCCTCAGCTGTGGGTGTTAATTGGGTGTGTCAGGTGGCTAGGATGGTGGCGTGTGCGAGTTCCCTGAGAGTGCTGGGAGAGTCTGCTGGGCTAACAACCTCCTGGCTGGGTCAGCACACAGATGGCCCAACGAGCAGCCCAGGGCCTGGGGGGCAGTCCAGGGCCTGACCGTCTGAGACCCCTGCTATGTCCGCCTCGGGCTATGCCTGTTAGCTGGTTTGGTTTTGCCTGCTAGGTCTCTCTGGCTTCCCGTAGGCAAAATGGCGGTGGTGCGCAAACTGGCCCGGATAAACAACCTCCTGGCCGGGTCGGCACACAGATGGCCCACCGAGCAGCCCAGGGCCTGGGGGCAGTCCAGGGCCTGACCGTCTGAGACCCCTGCTTTGTCCGCCGTGGGCTATGCCTGTTAGCTGGTTTGGTTTTGTCTGCTAGTCTCTCTGGCTTCCCGCAGGCAAAATGGCGGTGGTGCGCACCGGCCCGGGCAAACAAGTTCCTGGCTGGGTCGGCACACAGATGGCCCACCGAGCAGCCCAGGACCTGGGGGCAGTCCAGGGCCTGACCGTCTGAGACCCCTGCTATGTCTGCCTCGGGCTATGCCTATTAGCCAGTTTGGCTTTGCCTGCTAGGTCTCTCTGGCTTCCCGTAGGCAAAATGGCGGTGGTGCGCAAACGGCTCTGATAAACAACCTCCTGGCCAGGTCAGCACACAGATGGCCCACCGAGCAATCCTGGGCCTGGGTGCAGTCCAGGGCCTGACCGTCTGAGACCCCTGCTACGTCTGCCTTGGGCTATGCCTGTTCGCTGGTTTGGTTTTGCCTGCTAGGTCTCTCCGGCTTCCTGTAGGCAAAATGGCGGCGGTGTGCGCCGGCCGAGGCAAACAAGCTCCTGGCTGGGTCGGCACACAGATGGCCTGCCGAGCAGCCCAGGACCTGGGGGCAGTCCAGGGCCTGACCGTCTGAGACCCCTGCTATGTCCGCCTCGGGCTATGCCTGTTAGCCAGTTTGGTTTTGCCTGCTAGGTCTCCCTGGCTTCCCCCAGGCAAAATGGTGGTGGTGCGCGCGCCGGCCCGGGAGGAAAAAAACCTCCTGGCCGGATTTGCACCCCGGTGGACCCCCGATCAGCTCAGGGCCTGGGTGCAGGCCAACGCCCGTCGGGCTTAGACCCCCGCGATGTTGTTCTCGGGTTATATTTGCGTACCTCAGTCTGATTTCTCTGGCAACCGAGAACCAATATGGAGCCCTCGTAACTGACTGGCGGGAGGCAGAGTTCTGATGTGGCTTCTGTGTGGTGAAAGGCACCGTAAATCCGCCGCTGCTTGCAGCCTGGCTGGCCAGCGATGGCCAGTGGTCGTGGGCACCGGGTCTGCCTGGACCCTGTCCGCTTGGTTCTACTGCTGATGGCCCTTCCTCTGGACCAGCCGCTGCTGCTGCTACTGCTGCTGCTGCCGCCGCTCCCAGGCCGAAGAATTTTCTTTCATCAAAATTTGTCAGAAACCACATTTTAAGGAAATCTCGCATCGTGTGAAATTATCTTGTTTTTCATAAACAACACATTGTAAATCGAAAAGCTTTGGTGTTGCGTGTATGTCTAAGCGTGTAGCCTCAAAAGAGAACTCACAGGAGAGTTTTCTCTCGAAAGAAAATGTAGGAATACCACGTTATAAGGAAATACAGTGTGGCAGAGTAAAGACAAATACGTACATATTGGAAACACGTTAAGAGAAGAAATAAAGCATCGTACAAAAATAGCTTGTATCTCCTAAACAAAACTTTGTAACTCGAAAAGATTTGGTGTGGCTCGTACCTCTACAAGTGTAGCCTCAAAAGAGAACCCACAGGAGGAAATTCTTTCGTCAAAATTTTTTAGAAAACCACGATTTATGAAAATCTCGCATCGTGCAAAATTATCTTGTTTTTTCCTAAACAACACGTTGTAACTCGAAAAGCTTTGGTGTTGCGTGTTTGTCTAAGCGTGTAGCCTCGAAAGAGAACGCACAGGAGAGTTTTCCCTCGAAAGAATATGTAAGAATACCACGTTATAAGGAAATACAGTGTTGCAGAATAAAGACAAATACGTATGTATTGGAAACACTTTATGAGAAGAGTTAACGCATCTTACAAAATTAGCTTGTATCTCCTAAACAAAACGTTGTAACTCGAAAAGATTTGGTGTGGCGTGTACATCTAAACATGTAGCCTCAAAAGAGGACCCACAGGAGAATTTTCTTTCGTCAAAATTTTTCAGAAAACCACGTTTTAAGGAAATCCCGCATCGTGCGAAATCATCTTCTTTTTCAGAAACAACATGTTGTACCTCGAAAAGCGTTGGTGTTGCGTGTATGTGTAAGCGTGGAGACTCAAAAGAGAAGGCACAGGAGAGTGTTCTCTTGAAAGAATATGTAAGAATACCACGTTAAAAGGAAATACAATTTTGCAGAGTAAAGACAAATAAGTACATATTGGAAACACTTTACGAGAAGAAATAACGCATCGTAAAAAATTAGCTTGTATCTCCTAAACAACACGTTGTAACTCGAAAAGATTTGGTGTGGCATGTACGTCTAAAAGTGTAGCCTCAAACGAGAACCCACAGGAGAATTTTCTTTCATCAAAATTTGTCTGAAACCACGTTTTAAGGAAATAGCGCATCGTGCGAAATTATCTTGTTTTTCCTAAACAACACATTGTAACTCGAAAAGCTTTGGTGTTGCGTGTATGTCTAAGCATGTAGCCTCAAAAGAGAATGCACAGGAGAGTTTTCTCTCGAAAGAATATGTAAGAATACCACGTTATAAGGAAATACAGTGTTGCAGAATAAAGACAACTACGTACGTATTGGAAACACTTTAAGAGAAGAAATAACGCATTGTAAAAAATTAGCTTGTATCTCCTAAACAACACATTGTAACTCGAAAAGATTTGGTGTGGCTCGTACCTCTACACGTGTAGCCTCAAAAGAGAACCCAGAGAAGAACTTTCTTTCGTCAAAATTTGTCTGAAAACCACGTTTTATGGAAATCTCGCATCGTGCGAAATTATCTTGTTTTTCCTAAACAACACGTTGTAACTCGAAAAGTTTGGCGTGCGTGTTTGTCTAAGCGTGTAGCCTCAAAAGAGCATGCACAGGAGAGTTTTCCCTCGAAAGAATATGTAATAATACCACGTTATAAGAAAATACAGTGTTGCAGAGTAAAGATAAATAACGACATATTGGAAACAATTTAGGGAAGAAATAACGGATCGTACAAAATTTGCTTATATCTCCTAAACAACACGTTATAAATCGAAAGTATTTGGTGTGGCTCGTACTTCTACACGTGTAGCCTCAAAAGAGAACCAACAGGAGAACTTTCTTTCGTCAAAATTTGTCAAAAAAACACGTTTTAAGGAAATCCCGCATCGTGCAAAATTATCTTGTTTTTCCTAAACAACACTTTGTAACTCGAAAAGCTTTGGTGTTGCGTGTATGTCTGAGCATGTTGCCTCTAAAGACAATGCACAGGAGAGTTTTCTCTCGGAAGAACATGTAAGAATACAATGTTAAAAGGAAATACAGTGCTGCAGAGTAAAGACAAATACGTACGTATTGGAAACACTTTATGAGAAGAAATAACGCATCATACAAAATTAGCTTGTATCTCCTAAACAACACGTGGTAACTCTAAAGGATTTGGTGTGGCGTGTACGTCTAAATGTGTAGCCTCAAAAGAGAACCGACAGGAGAATTTTCTTTCGTCAAAATTTGTCAGAAAACCACGTTTTAAGGAAATCCTGCATCGTGCGAAATTATCTGGTTTTTCCTAAACGACATGTTGTAACTCGAAAAGCTTTGGTGTTGCCTGTATGTCTAAGTGTGTAGCCTCAAAAGGGAACGCACAGGATAGTTTTCTCTCGAAAGAATATGTAAGAATACCACGTTATAAGGAAATACAGTGTTGCAGAGTAGACAAATACGTACATATTGGAAACACTTTACGAGAAGAAGTAACGCATCGTAGAAAATTAGCTTGTATCTCCTAAACAAAACGTTGTAACTCGAAAAGATTTGGTGCGGCGTGTACGTCTAAACGTGTAGCCTCAAAAGAGAACCCACAGGAGAATTTTCTTTCGTCAAAATTTTTCAGAAAACCACGTTTTAAGGAAATCCCGCATCGTGCCAAATCATCTTCTTTTTCCTGAACAACATGTTGTAACTCGAAAAGCTTTGGTGTTGCGTGTATGTCTAAGCTTGTAGCCTCAAAAGAGAATGCACAGGAGAGTTTTCTCTCGAAAGAATATGTAAGAATACCATGTTATAAAAAAATACAGTGTTGCAGAGTAAAGACAAATACGTATGTATTGGAAACACTTTAAGAGAAGAAATAACACATCGTACAAAATTATCTTGTATCTCCTAAACAACAATTGGAACTCGAAAAGATTTGTTGTGGCTCGTACCTCTATACGTGTAGCCTCAAAAGAGAACCCACAGGAAAACTTTCTTACGTCAAAATTTTTCAGAAAACCACGTTTTATGGAAATCTCGCATCGTGCGAAATTATCATGCTTTTCCTAAACAACACATTGTAACTCGAAAAGCTTTGGCATTGCGTGTATGTCTAAGCATGTAGCCTCTAAAGAGTACGCACAGGAGAGTTTTCTCTCAAAAGAACATATAAGAATACAACGTTATAAGGGAATACAGTGTTGCAGAGTAAAGTCAAATACATACTTGATGGAAACACTTTAAGAGAAGAAATAACGCATTGTAAACAATTAGCTTGTATCTCCTAAACAACACGTGGTAACTCGAAAGGACTTGGTGTGGCGTGTACGTCTAAACGTGTAGCCTCAAAAGAGAACCCATAGGAGAATTTTCTTTCTTCAAAATTTGTCAGAAAATCACGTTTTCACGAAATCCTGCATCCTGCGAAATTATCTTGTTTTTCCTAAACAACAAGTTGTAATTCGAAAAGCTTTGGTGTTGCGTGTATGACTAAGTGTGTAGCCACAAAAGGGAATGCACAGGAGAGTTTTCTCTCGAAAGAATATGTAAGAATACCACGTTATAAGGAAATACAGTGTTGCAGAGTAAAGACAAATACGTACATATTGGAAACACTTTAAGAGAAGAAATATCGCATCTTACAAAATTAGCTTGTGTCTCCTAAACAACTCGTTGTAACTCGAAAAGATTTGGTGTGACATGTACGTCTCAACGTGTAGCCTCAAAAGAGAACCCACAGGAGAATTTTCTTTCATCAAAATTTGTCAGAAACCACGTTTTAAGGAAATCACGCATTGTGCGAAATTATCTAGTTTTTCCTACACAACACGTTGTAACTCGAAAAGCTTTGGTGTTGTGTATATGTCTAAGCATGTAGCCTCAAAAGAGAACACACAGGAGAGTTTTCCCTCGAAAGAATATGTAAGAATATCACATTATAAGGAAATACAGTGTTGCAGAGTAAAGACAAATACGTATGTATTGGAAACACTTTATGAGAAGAAATAATGCATCATACAAAATTAGCTTGTATCTCCTAAACAACAGGTTGTAACTCGAAAGGATTTGGTGTGGCGTGTATGGCTAAACGTGTAGCCTCAAAAGAGAACCCACAGGAGAATTTTCTTTCGTCAAAATATGTGAGAAAACCACGTTTTAAGGAAATCCCTCATCGTGCAAAATTATCTTGTTTTTCCTAAACAACAAGTTGTATCTCGAAAAGCTTTGGTGTTGCGTGTATGTCTAAGCGTGTAGCCTCAAAAGAGAATGTAAAGGAGAGTTTTTTTCTCAAAGAATATGTAAGAATACCACGTTATAAGGAAATACATTGTTGCAGAGTAAAGACAAATACGTACATATTGGAAACTCTTTACGAGAAGAAATAACGCATCGTAAAAAATTAACTTGTATCACCTAAACAACACGTTGTAACTCGAAATGATTTGGTGTGGCGTGTACGTCAAAAGGTGTAGCCTCAAAAGAGAACCCACAGGACAATTTTCTTTCGTTAAATTTTTTCAGAAATCCACGTTTTAAGGAAATCCCGCATCATGCGAAATCATCTTCTTTTTCCTAAACAACATGTTGTAACTCAAAGAACTTTGGTGTTGCGTGTATGTCTAAGCGTGGAGCCTCAAAAGCGAAGGCACAGGAGAGTTTTCTCTCGAAAGAATATGTAAGAATAGACGTTATAAAGAAATACAATTAGGCCGAGTAAAGGCAAATAAGTACATATTGGAAACACTTTAGGAGAAGAAATAACGCATCGGACAAAATTAGCTTGTATCTCCTAAACAACACGTGGTAACTCGAAAAGGTTTGGTTTGGCGTGTACGTCTAAACGTGTAGCCGCCAAAGAGAACACAAAGGAGAATTTTCTTTCGTCAAAATTTGTCAGAAAACCACATTTTAAGGAAATCCCCCATCGTGCGAAATTATCTTGTTTTTCCTAAACAACAACTTGTAACACGAAAAGCTTTGGTGTTGCGTGTATGTCTCAGCATGTAGCCTCAAAAGCGAATGCACAGGAGAGTTTTCTCCCGAAAGAACATGTAAGAATACAACATTATAAGGAAATACAGTGTTGGAGAGTAAAGACAAATACGTACATATTGGAAACACTTTACGAGAAGAAATGGCACATCATAAAATATAAGCTTGTATCTCCTAAACAACAAGTGGTAACTCGAAAAGATTTGGTTTGGCGTTTACGTCTAAAAGTGTAGCCTCAAAAGAGACCCCACAGGAGAATTTTCTTTCTTCAAAATTTGTCAGAAAACCACGTTATAAGGAAATCCCTCATCATGCAAAATTATCTTGTTTTTCCTAAACAACACGTTGTAACTCGAAAAGCTTTGGTGTTGTGTGTATGTCTAAGCGTGTAGCCTCAAAAGAGAATGTAAAGGAGAGTTTTTTCTAGAAAGAATATGTAAGAATACCACGTTATAAGGAAATAGAGTGTTGCAGCGTAAAGACAGATACGTACATATTGGAAACACTTTATGAGAAGAAATAACGCATCGTAAAAAATTAACTTGTATCTCCTAAACAACACGTTGTAACTCGAAAAGATTTGGTGTGGCGTGTACGTCTAAACGTGTTGCCTCAAAAGAGAACCCACAGGACAATTTTCTTTCGTTAATACTTTTCAGAAAACCACCTTTAAAGGAAATCCCGCATCGTGCGAAATCATCTTCTTTTTCCTAAACAACATGTTGTAACTCAAAAAGCTTTGGTGTTGCGTGTATGTCTAAGCGTGGAGCCTCAAAAGCGAAGGCACAGGAGAGTTTTCTCTCGAAAGAATATGTAAGAATACCACGTTATATAGAAATATAATTTTGCAGAGTAAAGGCAAATAAGTACATATTGGAAACACTTTAGGAGAAGAAATAACGCATCGTACAAAATTAGCTTGTATCTCCTAAACAACACGTGGTAACTCGAAAAGATTTGGTTTGGCGTGTACGTCTAAACGTGTAGCCTCAAAAGAGAACACAAAGGAGAATTTTCTTTCGTCAAAATTTGTCAGAAAACCACGTTTTAAGGAAATCCCGCATCGTGCGAAATTATCTTGTTTTTCCTAAACAACACCTTGTACCTCGAAACGCTTTGGCGTTGCGTGTATGTCTCAGCATGTAGCCTCAAAAGAGAATGCACAGGAGAGTTTTCTCTCGAAAGAACATGTAAGAATACAAAGTTATAAGGAAATACAGTGTTGCAGAGTAAAGACAAATACGTACTTATTGGAAACACTTTACGAGAAGAAATTACGCATCATACAATATTAGCTTGTATCTCCTAAAGAAAAAGTGGAAACTCGAAAACATTTGGTTTGGCGTGTACGTCTAAAAGTGTAGCCTCAAAAGAGAACCGACTGGAGAATTTTCTTTCTTCAAAATTTGTCAGAAAACCACGTTTTAACGAAATCCCGCATCCTGCGAAATCATCTTGTTTTTCCTAAACAACAAGTTGTAACTCGAAAAGCTTTAGTTTGCGTGTATGTCTAAGTGTGTAGCCTCAAAAGGGAATGCACAGGAGAGTTTTCTCTCGAAAGAATATGTAAGAATACCCCGTTATAAGGAAATACAGTGTTGCAGAGTAAAGACAAATACGTACATATTGGAAACACTTTACGAGAAGAATTAACGCATCGTACAAAATTAGCTTGAATCTCCTAAACAACACCTTGTTACTCGAAAAGATTTGGTGTGGCGTGTACGTCTAAACGTGTAGCCTCAAAAGAGATCCCACAGGAGAATTTTCTTTCATCAAAATTTGTCAGAAACCACGTTTTAAGGAAATCTCGCATTGTGCGAAATTATCTTGTTTTTCCTAAACAACACGTTGTAACTCGAAAAGCTCTGGTGTTGCGTGTATGTCTAAGCGTGTAGCCTCAAAAGAGAAAGCACAGGAGAGTTTTCTCTCGAAAGAATATGTAAGAATGCCACGTTATAAGGAAATACAATGTTGCAGTGTAAAGACAAACACGTACGTATTGGAAACACTTTACGAGAAGAATTAACGCATAGTACAAAATTAGCTTGTATCTCCTAAACAACAAGTTGTATGTCGAAAAGATTTGGTGTGGCCTGTACGTCTAAACGTGTAGCCTCAAAGGAGAAACCACAGGAGAATTTTCTTTCATCAAAATTTTTCACAGAACCATGTTTTAAGGAAATCCCGCATCGTGTGAAATCATCTTCTTTTTCCTAAACAACATATTGTAACTCGAAAAGCTTTAGTGTTGCGTGTATGTCTAAGCGTGGAGCCTCAAAAGAGAAGGCACAGGATAGTTTTCTCTCGAGAGAATATGTAAGAATACCACGTTATTAGGAAATACAATTTTGCAGAGTAAAGACAAATAAGTACATATTGGAAACACTTTACGAGAAGAAATAATACATCATACAAAATTACCTTGTATCTCCTAAACAACACGTGGTAACTCGAAAAGATTTGGTTTGGTGTGTACGTCTAAACGTGTAGCCTCAAAAGAGAACCAACAGGAGAATTTTCTTTCATCAAAATTAGATAACCACGTTTTAAGGAAATCCCGCATCGTGCAAAATTATCTTGTTTTTCCTAAACAACACGTTCTAACTCAAAAAGCTTTGGTGTTGCGTGTATATCTAAGCATGTAGCCCCAAAAGAGAATGCACAGGAGAGTTTTCTCTCGAAGGAACATGTAAGACTACAACGTTATAAGGAAATACAGTGTTGCAGAGTAAAGACAAAAACATAAATATTGGAAACACTTTACGAGAAGAAATGACGGATCATAAAATATAAGCTTGTATCTCCTAAACAACAAGTGGTAACTCGAAAAGATTTGGTTTGGCATGTACGTCTCAAAGTGTAGCCTCAAAAGAGACCCCACAGGAGAATTTTCTTTCTTCAAAATTTGTCAGAAAACCACGTTATAAGGAAATCCCGCATCGTGCGAAATTATCTTGTTTTTCCTAAACAACAAGTTGTAACTCGAAAAGCTTTGGTGTTTCTTGTATGTCTAAGTGTGTAGCCTCTAAAGGGAATGCCCAGGAGAGTTTTCTATCGAACGAATATGTAAGAATACCACGTTATAAGGAAATACAGGGTTGCAGAGTAAAGACAAATACGTACATATTGGAAACACTTTACGAGAAGAAATAATGCATCGTAAAAAATTAGCTTGTATCTCCTAAACAACATGTTGTAACTCGAAAAGATTTGATGTGACATGTACATCTAAACGTGTAGCCTCAAAAGCGAACCCACAGGAGAATTTTCTTTCATCAAAATTTGTCAGAAACCACGTTTTAAGGAAATCTCGAATCGTGCAAATTATCTTGTTTTTCCTAAAGAACACGTTGTAACTCGAAAAGCTTTGGTGTTGCGTGTATGTCTAAGCGTGTAGCCTCAAAAGAGAACGCACAGGAGAGTTTTCTCTTGAAAGAATATGTAAGAATACCTCGTTATAAGGAAATACAGTGTTGCAGAGTAAAGACAAATACGTACCTATTGGAAACACTTTAAGAGAAGAAATAATGCATCGTAAAAAATTAGCTTGTATCTCCTAAACAACACGTTGTAACTAGAAAAGATTTGGTGTGGCTCGTACGACTACACGTGTAGCCTCAAAAGAGAACCCACAGGAGAACTTTCTTTCGTCAAAATTTGTCAGAAAACCACGTCTTAAGGAAAGCCCGCATCGTGCAAAATTATCTTGTTTTTCCTAAACAACACGTTGTAACTCTAAAAGCTTTGGTGTTGCGTGTATGTCTAAGCGTGTAGCCTCTAAAGAGTACACACAGGAGAGTTTTCTCTCGAAAGAACATGTAAGAATACAACGTTATAAGGAATACAGTGTTGCAGAGTAAAGACAAATACATACTTGTTGGAAACACTTTACGAGAAGAAATAATTCATTGTAAAATATTAGCTTGTATCTCCTAAACAACACGTGGTAACTCGAAAAGAATTGGTGTGGCGTGTACGTCTAAACGTGTAGCCTCAAAAGAGAACCCATAGGAGAATTTTCTTTCATCAAAATTTGTCAGAAACCACGTTGTATGGAAATCTCGCTTCGTGCCAAATTTTCTAGTTTTTCCTAAACAACACGTTGTAACTCGAAAAGCTTTGGTGTTGCGTGTATGTCTAAGCGTGTAGCCTCAAAAGAGAATGCACAGGAGAGTTTTCTCTTGAACGAACATGTAAGAATACCACGTTATAAGGAAATACAGTGTTGCACAGAAAAGACAATTACGTACCTATTGGAAACACTTTAAGAGAAGAAATAATGCATCATACAAAATTAGCTTGTATCTCCTAAACAACACGTTGTAACTCGAAAAGATTTGGTGTGGCTCGTATGTCTACACGTGTAGCCTCAAAAGAGGACCCACAGGATAACTTTCTTTCTTCAAAATTTGTCAGAAAAACCACGTTTTAAGTAAATCCCGCATCGTGCAAAATTATCTTGTTTTTCCTAAACAACACGTTGTAACTCGAAAAGCTTTGTTGTTGCGTGTATGTCTAAGCGTGTAGCCTCTAAAGAGTATGCACAGGAGAGTTTTCTCTAGAAAGAACATGTAAGAATAAAACGTTATAAGGAAATACAGTGTTGGAGAGTAAAGACAAATACATACTTGTTGGAAACACTTTACAAGAAGAAATAATGCATCGTAAAAAATTAGCTTGTATCTACTAAACAACACGTGGTAACTCGAAAGGACTTCATGTGGCATGTACGTCTAAACGTGTAGCCTCAAAAGAGAACCCATTGGAGAATTTTCTTTCTTCAAAATTTGTCAGAAAATCACGTTTTAACGAAATCCCGCATCCTGCGAAATTATCTTGTTTTTCCTAAACAACAAGTTGTAACTCGAAAAGCTTTGGTGTTGCGTGTATGTCTAAGTGTGTAGCCACAAAAGGGAATGCACAGGAGAGTTTTCTCTCGAAAGAATATGTAAGAATACCACGTTATAAGGAAATACAGTGTTGCAGAGTAAAGACAAATACATACTGATTGGAAACACTTAAGCTTTATGAGAAGAAAAAACACATCGTAAAAAATTAGCTTGTATCTCCTAAACAACACGTTATAACTCTAAAAGATTTGGTGTGGCGTGTACGTCTAAACATGTGCCTCAAAAGAGAACCCACAGGAGAATTTTCCTTCGTCAAAATTTGTCAGAAAACTACGTTGTAAAGAAATCCAGCATCGTGCGAAATTATCTTGTTCTTCCTAAACAACACATTGTAACTCGAAAAGCTATGGTCCTGCGTGTAACCCTAAGGGTGTAGCCTCAAAAGAGAACGCACAGGAGAGTTTTCTCTCGAAAGAATATGTAAGAATACCACGTTATAAGGAAATACAGTGTTGCAGATTAAAGACAAATACGTACATATTTGAAACACTGTAAGAGAAGAAATAACGCATCGTACAAAATTAGCTTGTATCTCCTAAACAACACGTTGTAACTCGAAAAGATTTGGTGTGACGTGTACGTCTAAACGTGTAGCCTCAAAAGGGAACCGACAGGAGAATTTTCTTTCATCAAAATTTGTCAGAAACCACGTTTTAAGGAAATCTCGCATCGTGCGAAATTATCTTGTTTTTCCTAAACAACACGTTGTAACTCGAAATGCTTTGGTGTTGCGTGTATGAATAAGCGTGTAGCCTCAAAAGAGAACGCACAGGAGAGTTTTCTCTCGAAAGAATATGTAAGAATACCACGTTATAAGGAAATACAGTGTTGCAGGTAAAGACAAATATGTATGTATTGGAAACACTTTACGAGAAGAAATAACGCATCATACAAAATTAGCTTGTATCTCCTAAACAACAGGTTGTAACTCAAAAGGATTTGGTGTGGCGTGTACGGCTAAACATGTAGCCTCAAAAGAGAACAGAAAGGAGAATTTTCTTTCGTCAAAATATGTGAGAAAACCACGTTTTAAGGAAATCCCTCATCGAGAAAAATTATCTTCTTTTTCCTAAACAACAAGTTATAACTTGAAAAGCTTTAGTGTTGCGTGTATGTCTAAGCATGTAGCCTCAAAAGAGAATGTAAAGGAGAGTTTTTTCTCAAAAGAATATGTAAGAATACCACTTTATAAGGAAATACAGTGTTGCAGAGTAAAGACAACTACGTACATATTGGAAAGACTTTACGAGAAGAAATAATGCATCATACAAAATTAGATTGTATCTCCTAAACAACACATTGTAACTCGAAAAGATTTGGTGTGGTGTGTACGTCTAAATGTGTAGCCTCAAAAGAGAACCCACAGGAGAATTTTCTTTCCTCAAAATTTGTCAGAAAACCATGTTTTAAGGAAATCTCGCATCATGCGAAATCATCTTCTTTTTCCTAAACAACATGTTGTAACTCGAAAAGCTTTAGAGTTGCGTGTATGTGTAAGCGTGGAGCCTCAAAAGAGAAGGCACAGGAGAGTTTTCTCTTGAAAGAATATGTAAGAATACCACGTTATTAGGAAATACAATTTTGCAGAGTAAAGACAAATAAGAATATATTGGGAACACTTACGAGAAGAAATAACGCATCGAACAAAATTAGCTTGTATCTCCTAAACAACACGTGGTAACTCGTAAAGAATTGGTTTGGCGTGTATGTCTAAACGTGTAGCCTCAAAGGAGAACACAAAGGAGAATTTTCATTCGTCAAAATTTGTCAGAAAACCACGTTTTAAGGAAATACCGCATCGTGCGAAATTATCTTGTTTTTCCTAAACAACACGTGGTAACTCGAAAAGCTTTGGTGTTGCGTGTATGTCTAAGCGTGTAGCCTCAAAAGAGAATGCAAAGGAGAGGTTTTTCTCGAAAGAATATGTAAGAATACTACGTTATAAGGAAATACAGTGTTGCAGAGTAAAGACAAATACGTACATATTGGAAACACTTTACGAGAAGAAATTAAGCATCATACAATATTAGCTTGTATCTCCTAAAAAACAAGTGGAAACTCGAAAACATTTGGTTTGGCGTGTACGTCTAAAAGTTTAGCCTCAAAAGAGAACCCACTGGAGAATTTTCTTTCGTCAAAATTTGTCAGGAAACCACGTTTTAAAGAAATCCCGCATCCTGCGAAATTAACTTGTTTTTCCTAAACAATACGTTATAACTCGAAAAGCTTTGGTGTTTCGTGTATGTCTCAGTGTGTTGCCTCAAAAGAGAACACACAGGAGAGTTTTCACTCGAAAGAATATGTAAGAATACCAGGTTATAAGGAAATACAGTGTTGCAAAGTAAAGACAAAGACGTACCTATTGGAAACACTTTACGAGAAGAAATAACGCATCATACAAAATTAGCTTGTATCTCCTAAACAACACGTTGTAACTCGAAAAGATTTGGTGTGGCGTGTACGTCTAAACGTGTAGCCTCAAATAGAGAACCCACAGGAGAATATTCTTTGGTCAAATTTGTCAGAAAACCACGTATTAAGGAAATCCCGCATCGTGCGAAATTATCTTGTTTTTCCTAAACAACACGTTGTAACTCGAAAAGCTTTGGTGTTTCGTGTATGTATCCGCGTGTAGCCTCAAAAGAGAACACACAGGAGAGTTTTCTCTCAACAGAATATGTAAGAATACCACGTTATAAGGAAATACAGTGTTGCAGAGTAAAGACAAATACGTACATATTGGAAACCCTTAAATGTTACGAGATGAAATAAAGCATCGGACAAAATGAGCTCGTATCTCCTAAACAACACGTTGTAACTCGAAAAGATTTGGTGTGGCGTGTACGTCTAAACGTGTAGCCTCAAAAGAGAACCCATAGGAGAATTTTCTTTCGTCAAAATTTTCAGAAAACCACGTTTTAAGGAAATCCCGCATCGTGCGAAATTATCGTGTTTTTCTTAAACAACACGTTGTAACTCGAAAAGTTTTTGTGTTGCGTGTATGTCTCAGCGTGTAGCCTCAAAAGAGAACACACAGGAGAGCTTTCTCTCGAAAGAATATGTAAGAATACCACGTTATAAGGAAATACAGTGTAGCAGAGTAAAGACAAATAGGTACGTATTGGAAATCCTTAAACTTTACAAGATGAAATAAAGCATCTTACAAAATTAGCTCGTATCTCCTAAACAACACGTTTTAACTCGAAAAGATTTGGTGTGGCGTGTACGTCTAAACCTGTAGCCTCAAAAGTGAACCCATAGGAGAATTTCCTTTCGTCAAAATTTGTCAGAAACCACGTTATAAGGAAATCCTGCATCGTGGGAAATTATCTTGTTTTTCCTAAACAACACGTGGTAACTCGAAAATCTTTCGTGTTGCGTGTATGTCTAAGCGTGTAGCCTCAAAAGAGAACACACAGGAGAGGTTTCTCTCGAAAGAATATGTAAGAATACCACGTTATAAGGAAGTACAGTGTTGCAGAATAAAGACAAATACGTACGTATTGGAAACACTTTATGAGAAGAAATAACGCATCATACAAAAGTAGCTTGCATCTCCTAAAAAACACGTTGTAACTCGAAAAGATTTGGTGTGGCGTGTACGTCTAAAGGTGTAGCCTAAAAAAGAGAACCCACAGGAGAATTTTCTTTGGTCAAATTTGTCAGAAAACCACGTATTAAGGAAATCCTGCATGGTGCGAAATTATCTTGTTTTTCCTAAACAACACGTTGTAACTCGAAAAGCTTTGGTGTTGCGTGTATGTCTCAGCGTGTAGCCTCAAAAGAGAACACACAGGAGAGTTTTCTCTCGAAAGAACATGTAAGAATACCACGTTATAAGGAAATACAGTGTTGCAGAGTAAAGACAAATACGTACATATTGGAAACACTTTAAGAGAAGAAATAATGCATCGTACAAAATTAGATTGTATCTCCTAAACAACACGTTGTAACTCAAAAAGATTTGGTGTGATGTGTACGTCTAAACGTGTAGCCTTAAAAGAGAACCCACAGGAGAATTTTCTTTCAACAAAATTTGTCAGAAACCACGTTTTAAGGAAATCTCGCATCATGCGAAATTATCTTGTTTTCCCTAAACAACACGTTGTAACTCGAAAAGCTTTGGTGTTGCGTGTATGTCTAAGCATGTAGCCTCAAAAGAGAACACACAGGAGAGTTTTTCCTCGAAAGAATATGTAAGAATACCACCTTATAAGGAAATACAGTGTTGCAGAGTAAAGACAAATACGTATGTATTGGAAACACTTTACGAGAAGAAATAAGGCAACATACATTATTAGCTTGTATCTCCTAAACAACAGGTTGTAAGTCAAAAGGATTTGGTGTGGCGTGTACAGCTAAACGTGTAGCCTCAAAAGAGAACCCACAGGAGAATTTTCTTTCATCAAAATATGTGAGAAAACCACGTTTTAAGGAAATCCCTCATCGTGCAAAATTATCTTGTTTTTCCTAAACAACAAGTTGTAACTCGAAAAGCTTTGGTGTTGCGTGTATGTCTAAGCGTGTAGCCTCAAAAGAGAATGTAAAGGAGAGTTTTTTCTAGAAAGAATATATAAGAATACCACGTTATAAGGAAATACAGTGTTGCAGAGTAAAGACAAATACGTACATATTGGAAACACTTTACGAGAAGTAATAACGCATCGTAAAAAATTAACTTGTATCTCCTAAACAACACGTTGTAACTGGAAAAGATTTGGTGTGGCGTGTACGTCTAAACGTGTAGCCTCAAAAGTGAACCCACCGGACAATTTTCTTTCCTTAAATTTTTTCAGAAAACCACGTTTTAAGGAAATCCCGCATCATGCGAAATCATCTTCTTTTTCCTAAACAACATGTTGTAACTCAAAAAGCTTTGGTGTTGCCTGTATGTTTAAGCGTGGAGCCTCAAAAGCGAAGGCACAGGTGAGTTTTCCCTCGAAAGAATATGTAAGAATACCACGTTATAAAGAAATACAAGTTTGCCGAGTAAAGGCAAATAAGTACATATTGGAAACACTTTAGGAGAAGAAATAACGCATCGGACAAAATTAGCTTGTATCTCCTAAACAACACGTGGTAACTCGAAAGGTTTGGTTTGGCGTGTACGTCTAAACGTGTAGTCGCAAAAGAGAACACAAAGGAGAATTTTCTTTCGTCAAAATTTGTCAGAAAACCACGTTTTAAGGAAATCCTGCATCATGAGAAATTATCTTGTTTTTCCTAAACAACACGTTGTAACTCGAAAAGCTTTGGTGTTGCGTATATGTCTAAGCGTGTAGCCTCAAAGGAGAATGCACAGGAGAGTTTTCTCTCGAAAGAACATGTAAGAATACAACGTTATATGGAAATACAGTGTTGCAGAGTAAAGACAAATACGTACATATTGGTAACACTTTACGAGAAGAAATTACGCATCATGAAATATTAGCTTGTATCTCCTAAACAAAAAGTGGAAACTCACAAACATTTCGTTTGGTGTGTATGTCTAAACGTGTAGCCTCAAAAGAGAGCGCCCTGGAGAATTTTCTTTCTTCAAAATTTGTCAGAAAACCACGTTTTAACGAAATCCCGCATCCTGCAAAATTATCTTGTTTTTCCTAAAGAACAAGTTGTAACTCGAAAAGCTTTGGTGTTGCGTGTATGTCTAAGTGTGTAGCCTCAAAAGGATATGCAAGGAGAGTTTTCTCTCGAAAGAATATGTAAGAATACCACGTTATAAGGAAATACAGTGTTGCAGAGTAACGACAAATACGTACATATTGGAAACACTTTAAGAGAAGAAATAAAAAACCGTACAAAATTAGCTTGTATCTCCTAAACAACAGGTTGTAACTTGAAAATATTTGGTGTGACGTGTACAACTAAACGTGTAGCCTCAAAAAAGAACTGACAGGAGAATTTTTTTTATCGTCAAAATATGTGAGAAAACCACGTTTTAAGGAAATCCCTCATCATGCAATATTATCTTGTTTTTCCTAAACAACAAGTTGTAACTCGAAATCTTTGGTGTTGCGTGTATGTCTAAGCGTGTAGCCTCAAAAGAGAATGCAAAGGAGAGTTTTTTCTCGAAAGAATATGTAAGAATACCACGTTATAAGGAAATACAGAGTTGCAGAGTAAAGACAAATACGTACATATTGGAAACACTTTAAGAGAAGAAATAACGCATCATACAAAATTAACTTGTACTCCTAAACAACACGTTGTAACTCGAAAAGATTTGATGTGGCGTGTACGTATAAAGGTGTAGCCTCAAAAGAGAACCCACAGGAGAATTTTCTTTGGTCAAATTTGTCAGAAAACCACGTATTAAGGAAATCCTGCATCGTGGGAAATTATCTTGTTTTTCCTAAACAACACGTTGTAACTCGAAAAGATTTGGTGTTGCGTGTTTGTCTCAGTGTGTAGCCTCAAAAGAGAACACACAGGAGAGTTTTCACTAGAAAAAGTATGTAAGAATACCAGGTTATAAGGAAATACAGTGTTGCAGAGTAAAGACAAATACGTACTTATTGGAAACACTTTACAAGAAGAAATAACGCATCATACAAAATTAGCTTGTATCTCCTAAACAACAGGTTGTAACTCGAAAGGATTTGGTGGGGCATGTACGTCTAAACGTGTAGCCTCAAATGAGAACCCACAGAAGAATTTTCTATCGTCAAAATTTGTGAGAAAACCACGTTTTAAGGAAATCCCTCATCGTGCAAAATTATCGTGTTTTTCTTAAACAACACGTTGTAACTCGAAAAGCTTTGGTGTTGCGTGTATGTCTAAGCATGTAGCCTCAAAAGAGAATGCAAAGGAGAGTTCTTTCTCGAAAGAATATATAAGAATACCACATTATAAGGAAATACAGTGCTGCAGAGTAAAGACAAATACGTACATATTGGAAACACTTTACGAGAAGAAATAACGCATAGTACAAAATTAGCTTGTATCTCCTAAACAACACGTTGTAACTCTAAATGATTTGCTGTGGCGTGTACGTCTAAATGTGTAGCCTCAAAAGAGAACCCACAGGACAATTTTCTTTGGTCAAATTTGTCAGAAAACCACGTATTAAGGAAATCCAGCATCGTGAGAAATTATCTTGTTTTTTCCTAAACAACGCGTTGTAACTCGAAAAGCTTTGGTGTTGCGTGTATGTCTAAGCGTGTAGCCTCAAAGGAGAACACACAGGAGTGTTTTCTCTCGAAAGAATATGTAAGACTACCACGTTATAAGGAAGTACACTGTTGCAGAATAATGACAAATACTTACGTATTGGAAACCCTTAAACTTTAAGAGATGAAATAAAGCATCGTACAAAATTAGCTTGTATCTCCTAAACAACACGTTGTAACTCGAAAAGATTTGGTGTGGCGTGTACATCTAAACGTGTAGCCTCAAAAGAGAACCACAGGACAATTTTCTTTCGTCAAAATTTGTCAGAAAACCACGTTTTAAGGAAATCCCGCATCGTGATAAATTATCTTGTTCTTCCTAAATAACACGTAGTAACTCGAAAAGCTTTGGTGTTGCGTGTATGTCTAAGCATGTAGCCTCAAAAGAGAACGCACAGGAGAGTTTTCTCTCGAAAGAATATGTAAGAATACCACGTTATAAGGAAATACAGTGTTGCAGAGTAAAGACAAATACGTACTTATTGGAAACACTTTTAGAGATGAAATAACGCATCGTTCAAAATTAGCTTGTATCTCCTAAACAACAGGTTGTAACTCGAAAAGAATTGATGTGGCATGTACGGCTAAACGTGTAGCCTCAAAAGAGAACCCACAGGAGAATTTTCTTTGGTCAAAATTTGTCAGAAAACCACGTATTAAGGAAACCCCGCATCGTGTGAAATTATCTTGTATTTCCTAAACAACAGGTTGTAACTCGAAAAGCTTTGTTGTTGCATGTATGTCTAAGCGTGTAGCCTCAAAAGAAAACGCACAGAAGAGTTTTCTCTCGAAAGAATAGTTAAGAATACCACTTTATAAGGAAGTACAGTGTTGCTGAGTAAAGACGAAAACGTACATATTGGAAACCCTTAAACTTACGAGATGAAATAAAGCATCGTACAAAATTAGCTTGTATCTCCTAAACAACACGTTTTTACTGGAAAAGATTTGGTGTGGCTTGTACGTCTAAACGTGTAGCCCCAAAAGAGAACCCACAGGACTATTTTCTTTCGTCAAAATTTGTCAGCAAACCACGTTTTAAGGAAATCCCGCATCGTGAGAAATTATCTTGTTCTTCCAAAACAACAAGTTGTAACTCGAAAAGCTTTGGTGTTGCTTGTATGTCTAAGCGTGTAGCCTCAAAAGAGAACGCACAGGAAAGTTTTCTCTCGAAAGAATATGCAAGAATACCATGTTATAAGGAAAACAGTGTTGCAGAGTAAAGGCAAATACGTACGTATTTGAAACACTTAAACTTTACGAGAGAAATAACACATCTTAAAAAATTAGCTTGTATCTCCTAAACAACACGTTGTAACTCGAAAAGATTTGGTGTGGCGTGTACGTCTAAACGTGTAGCCTCAAAAGAGAACCCTCAGGAGTATTTTCTTTCGTCAAAATTTGTCAGAAAACCACGTTTTAAGGAAATCCCGCATCGTGCTAAATTATCTTGTTTTTCCTAAACAACACATTGTAACTCGAAAAACTGTGGTGTTGCGTGTATGTCTAAGCGTGTAGCCTCAAAAGAGAACGCACAGGAGAGTTTTCTCTCGAAAGAATATGTAAGAATACCACGTTATTAGGAATTACAGAGTTGCAGAGTAAAGGCAAAAACGTATGTATTGGAAACACTTAAACTTTACGAGAAGAAATAACGCATCGTAAAAAAAATTAGCTTGTATCTCCTAAACAGCACGGTGTAACTCAAAAGATTTGGTGTGGTGTGTACGTCTAAAGGTGTAGCCTCAAAAGAGAACCCACAGGAGAATTTTCTTTCGTCAAAATTTGTCAGAACACCACGTTTTAAGGAAATCCTGCATCGTGGGAAATTATCTTGTTCTTCCTAAACAACATGTTGTAACTCGAAAAGCTTTGCCGTTGCGTGTATGTCTAAACTTGTAGCCTCAAAAGAGAACGCACAGGAGAGTTTTCTCTCGAAAGAATATGAAAGAATACCACGTTATAAGGAAATACAGTGTTGCAGAGTAAAGACAAACACGTATGTATTGGAAACCCTTAAACTTTACGAGATGAAATAAAGCATCGTACAAAATTAGCTTGTATCTCCTAAACAACACGTTGTAACTCGAAAAGATTTGGTGTGGCATGTACGTCTAAACGTGTAGCCTCAAAAGAGAACCCACAGGACAATTTTCTTTCGTCAAAATTTTTTCAGCAAACCACGTTTTAAGGAAATACCGCATCGTGAGAAATTATCTTGTTCTTCCTAAACAACACGTTTTAACTCGAAAAGCTTTGGTGTTGGGTGTATGTCTAAGCGTGTGTAGCCCCAAAAGAGAACGCATAGGAGAGTTTTCTCTCGAAAGAATATGTAAGAATACCACGTTATAAGGAAATACAGTGTAGCAGAGTAAAGACAAATACGTACGTACTGGAAACACTTTATGAGAGAAATAACGCATCTTGCAAAATTAGCTTGTAGGTCCTAAACAACATGTTGTAACTCGAAAAGATTTGGTGTGGCGTGTACGTCTAAACGTGTATCCTCAAAAGAGAACCCACAGGAGAGGTTTTCTTTCGTCAAAATTTGTCAGAAAACCACGTTTTAAGGAAATTCCGCATCGTGCGAAATTATCTTGTTTTTCCTAAACAACACGTTGTAACTCGAAAAGCTTTGGTGTTGCGTGTATGTCTAAGTGTGTAGCCTCTAAAGGGAATGCAAGGATGAGTTTTCTTTCGAAAGAATATGTAAGAATACCACGTTATAAGGAAATACAGTGTTGCAGAGTAAAGACAAATACGTACATATTGTAAACACTTTAAGAGAAGAAATAAAAATTCGTACAAAATTAGCTTGTATCTCATAAACAACACGCTGTAACTCGAAAATATTTGGTGTGACGTGTACTTCTAAACATGTAGCCTCAAAAGAGAACCGACAGGAGAATTTTTTGTCGTCAAAATATGTAAGAAAACCACGTTTTAAGGAAATCCCTCAGGGTGAAAAAATTATCTTGTTTTTCCTAAACAACAAGTTGTAACTCGAAAAGCTTTGGTGTTGCGTGTATGTCTAAGCGTGTAGCCTCAAAAGAGAATGCAAAGGAGAGTTTTTTCTCGAAAGAATATGTAAGAATACCACGTTATAAGGAAATACAGTGTTGCAGAGTAAAGACAAATACGTACATATTGGAAACACTTTACGAGAAGAAATAATGCATCATACAAAATTAGCTTGTATCTCCTAAACAACACGTTGTAACTCGAAAAGATTTGATGTGGTGTGTACGTCTAAACGTGTAGCCTCAAAAGAGAACCCACAGGCGAATTTTGTTTGGTCATATTTGTCAGAAAACCACGTATTAAGGAAATCCTGCATCGTGGGAAATTATCTTGTTTTTTCTAAACAACACGTTGTAACTCGAAAAGATTTGGTGTTGCGTGTTTGCCTCAGTGTGTAGCCTCAAAAGAGAACACACAGGAGAGTTTTCACTAGAAAGAATATGTAAGAATACCAGGTTATAAGGAAATACAGTGTTGCAGAGTAAAGACAAATACGTACTTATTGGAAACACTTTACGAGAAGAAATAACGCATCATACAAAATTAGTTTGTATCTCCTAAACAACAGGTTGTAACTCGAAAGGATTTGGTGGGGCATGTACGTCTAAACGTGTAGCCTCAAAAGAGAACCCACAGGAGAATTTTCTATCGTCAAAATTTGTGAGAAAACTACGTTTTAAGGAAATCCCTCATAGTGCAAAATTATCTTGTTTTTCTTAAATAACACTTTGTAACTCGAAAAGCTTTGGTGTTGCGTGTATGTCTAAGCATGTAGCCTCAAAAGAGAAGGCAAAGGAGAGTTCTTTCTCGAAAGAATATATAAGAATACCACGTTATAAGGAAATACAGTGTTGCAGAGTAAAGACAAATACGTACATATTAGAAACATTTTACAAGAAGAAATAACGCATCGTACAAAATTAGCTTGTATCTCCTAAACAACACGTTGTAACTCTAAATGATTTGGTGTGGCGTGTACATCTAAACGTGTAGCCTCAAAAGAGAACCCACAGGAGAATTTTCTTTGGTCAAATTTGTCAGAAAACCACGTATTAAGGAAAAATACATCGTGCAAAATTATCTTGTTTTTCCTAAACAACACGTTTTAACTCGAAGAGCTTTGGTGTTGCGTGTATGTCTCAGCGTGTAGCCTCAAAAGAGAACACACAGGAGAGTTTTCTCTCGAAAGAATATGTAAGAATACCACGTTATAAGGAAATACAGTGTTGCAGAGTAAAGACAAATAGGTACGTATTGGAAACCCTTAAACTTTACGAGATGAAATAAAGCATCGTACAAAATTAGCTCGTATCTCCTAAACAACACGTTGTAACTCGAAAAGATTTGGTGTGGCGTGTACGTCTAAACGTGTAGCCTCAAGAGAGAACCCATAGGAGAATTTTCTTTCGTCAAATATTCAGAAAACCACGTTTTAAGGAAATCCCGCATCGTGCGAAATTATCTTGTTTTTCCTAAACAACACCTTGTAACTCGAAAAGCTTTGGTGTTGCATGTATGTTTAAGCGTGTAGACTCAAAAGAGAGCACACAGGAGAGTTTTCTCTCGAAAGAATGTGTAAGAATACCACGTTATAAGAAAATACAGTGTTGCAGAGTAAAGACAAATACATACTTATTGGAAACACTTTATGAGAAGAAATAACGCATCGTAAAAAATTAGCTTGTATCTCCTAAACAACACGTTGTAACTCGAAAAGATTTGGTGTGACCTGTACGTCTAAACGTGTAGCCTCAAAAGAGAACCCACAGGAGAATTTTCTTTGGTCAAAATTTGTCAGAAAACCACGTATTAAGGAAATCCCGCATCGTGCGAAATTATCTTGTTTTTCCTAAACAACGCGTTATAACTCGAAAAGCTTTGGTGTTGCGTGTATGTCTAAGCGTGTAGCCTCAAAAGAGAACACACAGGAGAGTTTTCTCTCGACTGAATATGTAAGAATACCACGTTATAAGGAAGTACACTGTTGCAGAATAATGACAAATACTTTCGTATTGGAAACCCATAAATTTTATGAGATAAATAAAGCATCGTACAAAATTAGCTTATATCTCCTAAACAACACGTTGTAACTCGAAAAGATTTGGTGTGGCGTGTACATCTAAACGTGTAGCCTCAAAGAGAACCACAGGACAAATTTCTTTCGTCAAAATTTGTCAGAAAACCACGTTTTAAGGAAATCCCGCATCGTGAGAAATTATCTTGTTCTTCCTAAAAAACACGTTGTAACTAGAAAAGCTTAGGTGTTGCGTGTATGTCTAATCATGTAGCCTCAAAAGAGAACGCACAGGAGAGTTTTCTCTCGAAAGAATATGTAAGAATACCACGTTATAAGGAAACACTGTGTTGCAGAGTAAAGACAAATATGCACTTATTGGAAACACTTTATGAGAAGAAATAATGCATCGTAAAAAAATTAGCTTGTATCTCTTAAACAACAGGTTGTAACTCGAAAAGATTTGGTGTGGCGTGTACGGCTAAACGTGTAGCCTCAAAAGAGAACCCACAGGAGAATTTTCTTTGGTCAAAATTTGTCAGAAAACCACGTATTAAGGAAACCCAGCATCGTGCGAAATTATCTTGTTTTTCCTGAACAACATGTTGTAACTCGAAAAGCTTTGGTGTTGCGTGTATGTCTAAGCATGTAGCCTCAAGAGAGAACGTACAGGAGAGTTTTCTCTCGAAAGAATAGTTACGAATACCACTTTATAAGGAAGTACAGTGTTGCTGAGTAAAGACGAAAACGTACATATTGGAAACACTTAAACTTTATGAGATGAAATAAAGCATCGTACAAAATTAGCTTGTATCTCCTAAAAAACACGTTTTTACTGGAAAAGATTTGGTGTGGCTTGTACGTCTAAATGTGTAGCCCCAAAAGAGAACCCACAGGACAATTTTATTTCGTCAAAATTTGTCAGCAAACCACGTTTTAAGGAAATCCCGCATCGTGAGATATTATCTTGTTCTTCCTAAACAACACGTTGTAACTCGAAAAGCTTTGGTGTTGCATGTATGTCTAAGCGTGTAGCCTCAAAGGAGAATGCACAGGAGAGTTTTCTCTCGAAAGAATATGCAAGAATACCACGTTATAAGGAAAACAGTGTTGCAGAGTAAAGGCAAATATTTACGTATTGGAAACACTTAAACTTTACGAGAAGAAATAACGCATCTTAAAAAATTAGCTTGTATCTCCTAAACAACACGTTGTAACTTGAAAAGATTTGGGTGTGGCGTGTACGTCTAAACGTGTAGCCTCAAAAGAGAACCCTCAGGAGTATTTTCTTTCGTCAAAATTTGTCTAAGCATGTAGCCTCAAAAGAGAATGCACAGGAGAGTTTTCTCTCGAAAGAATATGTAAGAATACCACGTTATAAGGAAATACAGTGTTGCAGAGTAAAGACAAATACATACTGATTGGAAACACTTAAGCTTTATGAGAAGAAAAAACACATCGTAAAAAATTAGCTTGTATCTCCTAAACAACACGTTATAACTCTAAAAGATTTGGTGTGGCGTGTACGTCTAAACATGTGCCTCAAAAGAGAACCCACAGGAGAATTTTCCTTCGTCAAAATTTGTCAGAAAACTACGTTGTAAAGAAATCCAGCATCGTGCGAAATTATCTTGTTCTTCCTAAACAACACATTGTAACTCGAAAAGCTATGGTCCTGCGTGTAACCCTAAGGGTGTAGCCTCAAAAGAGAACGCACAGGAGAGTTTTCTCTCCAAAGAATATGTAAGAATACCACGTTATAAGGAAATACAGTGTTGCAGATTAAAGACAAATACGTACATATTTGAAACACTGTAAGAGAAGAAATAACGCATCGTACAAAATTAGCTTGTATCTCCTAAACAACACGTTGTAACTCGAAAAGATTTGGTGTGACGTGTACGTCTAAACGTGTAGCCTCAAAAGGGAACCGACAGGAGAATTTTCTTTCATCAAAATTTGTCAGAAACCACGTTTTAAGGAAATCTCGCATCGTGCGAAATTATCTTGTTTTTCCTAAACAACACGTTGTAACTCGAAATGCTTTGGTGTTGCGTGTATGAATAAGCGTGTAGCCTCAAAAGAGAACGCACAGGAGAGTTTTCTCTCGAAAGAATATGTAAGAATACCACGTTATAAGGAAATACAGTGTTGCAGGTAAAGACAAATATGTATGTATTGGAAACACTTTACGAGAAGAAATAACGCATCATACAAAATTAGCTTGTATCTCCTAAACAACAGGTTGTAACTCAAAAGGATTTGGTGTGGCGTGTACGGCTAAACATGTAGCCTCAAAAGAGAACAGAAAGGAGAATTTTCTTTCGTCAAAATATGTGAGAAAACCACGTTTTAAGGAAATCCCTCATCGAGAAAAATTATCTTCTTTTTCCTAAACAACAAGTTATAACTTGAAAAGCTTTAGTGTTGCGTGTATGTCTAAGCATGTAGCCTCAAAAGAGAATGTAAAGGAGAGTTTTTTCTCAAAAGAATATGTAAGAATACCACTTTATAAGGAAATACAGTGTTGCAGAGTAAAGACAACTACGTACATATTGGAAAGACTTTACGAGAAGAAATAATGCATCATACAAAATTAGATTGTATCTCCTAAACAACACATTGTAACTCGAAAAGATTTGGTGTGGTGTGTACGTCTAAATGTGTAGCCTCAAAAGAGAACCCACAGGAGAATTTTCTTTCCTCAAAATTTGTCAGAAAACCATGTTTTAAGGAAATCTCGCATCATGCGTAATCATCTTCTTTTTCCTAAACAACATGTTGTAACTCGAAAAGCTTTAGAGTTGCGTGTATGTGTAAGCGTGGAGCCTCAAAAGAGAAGGCACAGGAGAGTTTTCTCTTGAAAGAATATGTAAGAATACCACGTTATTAGGAAATACAATTTTGCAGAGTAAAGACAAATAAGAATATATTGGGAACACTTACGAGAAGAAATAACGCATCGAACAAAATTAGCTTGTATCTCCTAAACAACACGTGGTAACTCGTAAAGAATTGGTTTGGCGTGTATGTCTAAACGTGTAGCCTCAAAGGAGAACACAAAGGAGAATTTTCATTCGTCAAAATTTGTCAGAAAACCACGTTTTAAGGAAATACCGCATCGTGCGAAATTATCTTGTTTTTCCTAAACAACACGTGGTAACTCGAAAAGCTTTGGTGTTGCGTGTATGTCTAAGCGTGTAGCCTCAAAAGAGAATGCAAAGGAGAGGTTTTTCTCGAAAGAATATGTAAGAATACTACGTTATAAGGAAATACAGTGTTGCAGAGTAAAGACAAATACGTACATATTGGAAACACTTTACGAGAAGAAATTAAGCATCATACAATATTAGCTTGTATCTCCTAAAAAACAAGTGGAAACTCGAAAACATTTGGTTTGGCGTGTACGTCTAAAAGTTTAGACTCAAAAGAGAACCCACTGGAGAATTTTCTTTCGTCAAAATTTGTCAGAAAACCACGTTTTAAAGAAATCCCGCATCCTGCGAAATTAACTTGTTTTTCCTAAACAACACGTTATAACTCGAAAAGCTTTGGTGTTTCGTGTATGTCTCAGTGTGTTGCCTCAAAAGAGAACACACAGGAGAGTTTTCACTCGAAAGAATATGTAAGAATACCAGGTTATAAGGAAATACAGTGTTGCAAAGTAAAGACAAAGACGTACCTATTGGAAACACTTTACGAGAAGAAATAACGCATCATACAAAATTAGCTTGTATCTCCTAAACAACACGTTGTAACTCGAAAAGATTTGGTGTGGCGTGTACGTCTAAACGTGTAGCCTCAAATAGAGAACCCACAGGAGAATATTCTTTGGTCAAATTTGTCAGAAAACCACGTATTAAGGAAATCCCGCATCGTGCGAAATTATCTTGTTTTTCCTAAACAACACGTTGTAACTCGAAAAGCTTTGGTGTTTCGTGTATGTATCCGCGTGTAGCCTCAAAAGAGAACACACAGGAGAGTTTTCTCTCAACAGAATATGTAAGAATACCACGTTATAAGGAAATACAGTGTTGCAGAGTAAAGACAAATACGTACATATTGGAAACCCTTAAATGTTACGAGATGAAATAAAGCATCGGACAAAATGAGCTCGTATCTCCTAAACAACACGTTGTAACTCGAAAAGATTTGGTGTGGCGTGTACGTCTAAACGTGTAGCCTCAAAAGAGAACCCATAGGAGAATTTTCTTTCGTCAAAATTTTCAGAAAACCACGTTTTAAGGAAATCCCGCATCGTGCGAAATTATCGTGTTTTTCTTAAACAACACGTTGTAACTCGAAAAGTTTTTGTGTTGCGTGTATGTCTCAGCGTGTAGCCTCAAAAGAGAACACACAGGAGAGTTTTCTCTCGAAAGAATATGTAAGAATACCACGTTATAAGGAAATACAGTGTTGCAGATTAAAGACAAATACGTACATATTTGAAACACTGTAAGAGAAGAAATAACGCATCGTACAAAATTAGCTTGTATCTCCTAAACAACACGTTGTAACTCGAAAAGATTTGGTTTGACGTGTACGTCTAAACGTGTAGCCTCAAAAGGGAACCGACAGGAGAATTTTCTTTCATCAAAATTTGTCAGAAACCACGTTTTAAGGAAATCTCGCATCGTGCGAAATTATCTTGTTTTTCCTAAACAACACGTTGTAACTCGAAATGCTTTGGTGTTGCGTGTATGAATAAGCGTGTAGCCTCAAAAGAGAACGCACAGGAGAGTTTTCTCTCGAAAGAATATGTAAGAATACCACGTTATAAGGAAATACAGTGTTGCAGGTAAAGACAAATATGTATGTATTGGAAACACTTTACGAGAAGAAATAACGCATCATACAAAATTAGCTTGTATCTCCTAAACAACAGGTTGTAACTCAAAAGGATTTGGTGTGGCGTGTACGGCTAAACATGTAGCCTCAAAAGAGAACAGAAAGGAGAATTTTCTTTCGTCAAAATATGTGAGAAAACCACGTTTTAAGGAAATCCCTCATCGAGAAAAATTATCTTCTTTTTCCTAAACAACAAGTTATAACTTGAAAAGCTTTAGTGTTGCGTGTATGTCTAAGCATGTAGCCTCAAAAGAGAATGTAAAGGAGAGTTTTTTCTCAAAAGAATATGTAAGAATACCACTTTATAAGGAAATACAGTGTTGCAGAGTAAAGACAACTACGTACATATTGGAAAGACTTTACGAGAAGAAATAATGCATCATACAAAATTAGATTGTATCTCCTAAACAACACATTGTAACTCGAAAAGATTTGGTGTGGTGTGTACGTCTAAATGTGTAGCCTCAAAGGAGAACCCACAGGAGAATTTTCTTTCCTCAAAATTTGTCAGAAAACCATGTTTTAAGGAAATCTCGCATCATGCGTAATCATCTTCTTTTTCCTAAACAACATGTTGTAACTCGAAAAGCTTTAGAGTTGCGTGTATGTGTAAGCGTGGAGCCTCAAAAGAGAAGGCACAGGAGAGTTTTCTCTTGAAAGAATATGTAAGAATACCACGTTATTAGGAAATACAATTTTGCAGAGTAAAGACAAATAAGAATATATTGGGAACACTTACGAGAAGAAATAACGCATCGAACAAAATTAGCTTGTATCTCCTAAACAACACGTGGTAACTCGTAAAGAATTGGTTTGGCGTGTATGTCTAAACGTGTAGCCTCAAAGGAGAACACAAAGGAGAATTTTCATTCGTCAAAATTTGTCAGAAAACCACGTTTTAAGGAAATACCGCATCGTGCGAAATTATCTTGTTTTTCCTAAACAACACGTGGTAACTCGAAAAGCTTTGGTGTTGCGTGTATGTCTAAGCGTGTAGCCTCAAAAGAGAATGCAAAGGAGAGGTTTTTCTCGAAAGAATATGTAAGAATACTACGTTATAAGGAAATACAGTGTTGCAGAGTAAAGACAAATACGTACATATTGGAAACACTTTACGAGAAGAAATTAAGCATCATACAATATTAGCTTGTATCTCCTAAAAAACAAGTGGAAACTCGAAAACATTTGGTTTGGCGTGTACGTCTAAAAGTTTAGACTCAAAAGAGAACCCACTGGAGAATTTTCTTTCGTCAAAATTTGTCAGAAAACCATGTTTTAAAGAAATCCCGCATCCTGCGAAATTAACTTGTTTTTCCTAAACAACACGTTATAACTCGAAAAGCTTTGGTGTTTCGTGTATGTCTCAGTGTGTTGCCTCAAAAGAGAACACACAGGAGAGTTTTCACTCGAAAGAATATGTAAGAATACCAGGTTATAAGGAAATACAGTGTTGCAAAGTAAAGACAAAGACGTACCTATTGGAAACACTTTACGAGAAGAAATAACGCATCATACAAAATTAGCTTGTATCTCCTAAACAACACGTTGTAACTCGAAAAGATTTGGTGTGGCGTGTACGTCTAAACGTGTAGCCTCAAATAGAGAACCCACAGGAGAATATTCTTTGGTCAAATTTGTCAGAAAACCACGTATTAAGGAAATCCCGCATCGTGCGAAATTATCTTGTTTTTCCTAAACAACACGTTGTAACTCGAAAAGCTTTGGTGTTTCGTGTATGTATCCGCGTGTAGCCTCAAAAGAGAACACACAGGAGAGTTTTCTCTCAACAGAATATGTAAGAATACCACGTTATAAGGAAATACAGTGTTGCAGAGTAAAGACAAATACGTACATATTGGAAACCCTTAAATGTTACGAGATGAAATAAAGCATCGGACAAAATGAGCTCATATCTCCTAAACAACACGTTGTAACTCGAAAAGATTTGGTGTGGCGTGTACGTCTAAACGTGTAGCCTCAAAAGAGAACCCATAGGAGAATTTTCTTTCGTCAAAATTTTCAGAAAACCACGTTTTAAGGAAATCCCGCATCGTGCGAAATTATCGTGTTTTTCTTAAACAACACGTTGTAACTCGAAAAGTTTTTGTGTTGCGTGTATGTCTCAGCGTGTAGCCTCAAAAGAGAACACACAGGAGAGTTTTCTCTCGAAAGAATATGTAAGAATACCACGTTATAAGGAAATACAGTGTAGCAGAGTAAAGACAAATAGGTACGTATTGGAAATCCTTAAACTTTACAAGATGAAATAAAGCATCTTACAAAATTAGCTCGTATCTCCTAAACAACACGTTTTAACTCGAAAAGATTTGGTGTGGCGTGTACGTCTAAACCTGTAGCCTCAAAAGAGAACCCATAGGAGAATTTCCTTTCGTCAAAATTTGTCAGAAACCACGTTATAAGGTAATCCTGCATCGTGGGAAATTATCTTGTTTTTCCTAAACAACACGTGGTAACTCGAAAATCTTTCGTGTTGCGTGTATGTCTAAGCGTGTAGCCTCAAAGAGAACACACAGGAGAGGTTTCTCTCGAAAGAATATGTAAGAATACCACGTTATAAGGAAGTACAGTGTTGCAGAATAAAGACAAATACGTACGTATTGGAAACACTTTATGAGAAGAAATAACGCATCATACAAAAGTAGCTTGTATCTCCTAAAAAACACGTTGTAACTCGAAAAGATTTGGTGTGGCGTGTACGTCTAAAGGTGTAGCCTAAAAAAGAGAAACCACAGGAGAATTTTCTTTGGTCAAAATTGTCAGAAAACCACGTATTAAGGAAATCCTGCATGGTGCGAAATTATCTTGTTTTTCCTAAACAACACGTTGTAACTCGAAAAGCTTTGGTGTTGCGTGTATATCTCAGCGTGTAGCCTCAAAAGATAACACACAGGAGAGTTTTCTCTCAAAAGAATATGTAAGAATACCACGTTATAAGGAAATACAGTGTTGCAGAGTAAAGACAAATACGTACGTATTGGAAACCCTTAAACTTTATGGGATGAAATAAAGCATCGTACAAAATGAGCTCGTATCTCCTAAACAACATGTTGTAACTCGAAAAGATTTGGTGTGGCATGTACGTCTAAACGTGTAGCCTCAAAAGGGAACCCACAGGAGAATTTTCTTTCATCAAAATTTGTCAGAAACCACCTTTTAAGGAAATATCGTATCGTGCGAAATTATCTTGTTTTTCCTAAACAACACGTTTTAACTTGAAAAGCTTTGGTGTTGCGTGTATGTCTAAGCGTGTAGCCTCAAAAGAGAACACACAGGAGAGTTTTCTCTCGAAAGAATACGTAAGAATACCACTTTAAAGGAAGTACAGTGTTGCTGAGTAAAGACAAAAACGTACATATTGGAAACCCTTAAACTTTACGAGTTGAAATAAAGCATCGTACAAAATTAGCTTGTGACTCATAAACAACACGTTGTTACTCGAGAGGATTTAGTGTGGCCTGTACGTCTAAACGAGTAGCCTCAAAAGAGAACCCACAGGACAATTTTCTTTCGTCAAAATTTGTCAGAAAACCACGTTTTAAGAAAATCCCGCATCGTGAGAAATTATCTTGTTCTTCCTAAACAACACATTTTAACTCAAAAAGCTTAGGTGTTGCGTGTATATCTAAGCGTATAGCCTCAAAGGAGAATGCACAGGAGAGTTTTCTCTCGAAAGAATATGTAAGAATATCACGTTATACAGAAATACAGGGTTGCAAAGTAAAGACAAATACATATGTATTGGAAACACTTTATGAGAGAAATAACGCATCATACAAAAATAGTTTGTATGTCCTAAACAACAAGTTGTAACTTGAAAACATTTGGTGTTCCATGTATGTCTAAACGCGTAGCCTCAAAAGAGAACCACCAGTAGAATATTCTTTCGTCAAAATTTTTCAGAAAACCACGTTTTAAGGACATCCTGCATCGTGCGAAATTATCTTGTTTTACATAAAGAACACATTGTAACTCGAAAAGCTTTGGTGTTGCATGTATGTCTAAGCGTGTAGCCTCAAAAGAGAATGCACAGGAGAGGTTTCTCTTGAAAGAATATGTAAGAATACCACGTTATAAGGAAATACAGTGCTGCAGAGTAAAGACAAATACGTAAGTAAGGGAAACACTTTACGAGAAGAAATAATGCATGGTAAAAAATTAGCTTGTATCTCCTAAACAACACGATATAACTCAAAAAGATTTGGTGTGGCGTGTATGTCTAAACGTTTAGCCTCAAAGGAGAACCCACAGGAGAATTTTCTTTCGTCAAAATTTGTCAGAAAACCACGTTTTAAGGAAATCCCGCATCGTGCTAAATTATCTTGTTTTTCCTAAACAACACGTTGTAACTCGAAAAGCTTTGGTGTTGCGTGTATGTCTAAGCGTGTAGCCTCAAAAGAGAATGCAAAGGAGAGTTTTCTCTTGAAAGAATATGTAAGGATACCACATTATAAGGAAATACAGTGTTGCAGAGTAAAGACTAATACATATGTATTGGAAACACTTTATGAGAGAAATAACGCATCTTGCAAAATTAGCTTGTATGTCCTAAACAACACGTTGTAACTCGAAAAGATTTGGTGTGGCATGTACGTCTAAACGTGTAGCCTCAAAAGAGTACCCACAGGAGAGTTTTATTTCTTCAAAATTTGTCAGAAAACCACGTTTTAAGGAAATCCCGCATCGTGCGAAATTATGTTGTTTTTCCTAAATAACACGTTGTAACTCGAAAAGCTTTGGTGTTGCGTGTATATCTAAGCACGTAGCCTCAAAGGAGAATGCACAGGAGAGTTTTCTCTCGAAAGAATATGCAAGAATACCACGTTAAAGGAAATACAGTGTTGCAGAGTAAAGGCAAATATGTACGTAATGGAAACACTTAAACTTTATGAGAAGAAATAACGCTTCGTAAAAAAATTAGCTTGTATCTCCTAAACAACACGTTGTAACTCGAAAAGATTTGATGTGGTGTGTACGTCTAAATGTGTAGCCTCAAAAGAGAACCCACAGGAGTATTTTCTTTCGTCAAAATTTGTCAGAAAACCACGTTTTAAGGAAATCCCGCATCGTGCTAAATTATCTTGTTTTTCCTAAACAACACATTGTAACTCGAAAAGCTTTGGTGTTGCGTGTATGTCAAAGCATGTAGCCTCAAAAGAGAACGCACAGGAGAGTTTTCTCTCGAAAGAATATGTAAGAATACCACATTATAAGGAAATACAGTGTTGCAGAGTAAAGACAAATACGTACTTATTGGAAACACTTAAACTTTACGAGAAGAAATAAGGCATCGTACAAAATTAGTATGTATCTCCTAAACATCACGTTATAACTCGAAAAGATTTGGTGTGGTGTGTACGTCTAAATGTGTAGCCTCAAACGAGAACCCACAGGAGAATTTTCGTTCATCAAAATTTGTCAGAAAACCACGTTTTAAGGAAATCCTGCATCGTGCGAAATTATCTTGTTTTTCCTAAGCAACACGTTGTAACGCGAAAACCTTTGGTGTTGCGTGTATGTCTAAGCGTGTAGCCTCAAAAGAGAATGCAAAGGAGAGTTTTTTTCTCGAAAGAATATATAAGAATACCACGTTATTAGGAAATACAGTGTTGCAGAGTAAAGACTTATACATATGTATTGGAAACACTTTATGAGAGAAATAACGCATCTTGCAAAATTAGCTTGTATGTCCTAAACAACACGTTGTAACTCGAAAAGATTTGGTGTGGCATGTACGTCTAAACGTGTAGCCTCAAAAGAGTACCCACAGGAGAGTTTTATTTCTTCAAAATTTGTCAGAAAACCACGTTTTAAGGAAATCCCGCATCGTGCGAAATTATGTTGTTTTTCCTAAATAACACGTTGTAACTCGAAAAGCTTTGGTGTTGCGTGTATATCTAAGCACGTAGCCTCAAAGGAGAATGCACAGGAGAGTTTTCTCTCGAAAGAATATGCAAGAATACCACGTTATAAGGAAATACAGTGTTGCAGAGTAAAGGCAAATATGTACGTAATGGAAACACTTAAACTTTATGAGAAGAAATAACGCTTCATAAAAAAATTAGCTTGTATCTCCTAAACAACACGTTGTAACTCGAAAAGATTTGATGTGGTGTGTACGTCTAAATGTGTAGCCTCAAAAGAGAACCCACAGGAGTATTTTCTTTCGTCAAAATTTGTCAGAAAACCACGTTTTAAGGAAATCCCGCATCGTGCTAAATTATCTTGTTTTTCCTAAACAACACATTGTAACTCGAAAAGCTTTGGTGTTGCGTGTATGTCAAAGCATGTAGCCTCAAAAGAGAACGCACAGGAGAGTTTTCTCTCGAAAGAATATGTAAGAATACCACGTTATAAGGAAATACAGTGTTGCAGAGTAAAGACAAATACGTACTTATTGGAAACACTTAAACTTTACGAGAAGAAATAAGGCATCGTACAAAATTAGTATGTATCTCCTAAACATCACGTTATAACTCGAAAAGATTTGGTGTGGTGTGTACGTCTAAACGTGTAGCCTCAAACGAGAACCCACAGGAGAATTTTCGTTCATCAAAATTTGTCAGAAAACCACGTTTTAAGGAAATCCTGCATCGTGCGAAATTATCTTGTTTTTCCTAAGCAACACGTTGTAACGCGAAAACCTTTGGTGTTGCGTGTATGTCTAAGCGTGTAGCCTCAAAAGAGAATGCAAAGGAGAGTTTTTTTCTCGAAAGAATATATAAGAATACCACGTTATTAGGAAATACAGTGTTGCAGAGTAAAGACAAATATTTACGTATTGGAAAAACTTTACGAGAAGAAATAACGCATCTTACAAAATTAGCTTGTATCTCCTAAACAACACGTTGTAACTTAAAAAGATTTGGTGTGGCGTGTACGTCTAATCGTGTAGCCTCAAAAGAGAAACCATAGGAGAATTTTCTTTGGTCAAAATTTGTCAGAAAACCACGTATGAAGGAAATACCGCATCATGCGAAATTATCTTGTTTTTCCTAAACAAAACTTTTTAACTCGAAAAGCTTTGGTGTTGCGTGTATGTCTAAGCGTGTAGCCCCAAAAGAGAACGCACAGGAGAGTTTTCTCTCGAAAGAATATGTAAGAATACCACGTTGTAAGGAAATACAGTGTTGCAGAGTAAAGGAAAATCCATATGTATTGGAAACGCAACATCAAAGCTTTTCGAGTTACAACGTGTTGTTTAGGAAAAACAAGATAATTTCGCACGATGAGTGATTTCCTTAAAACATGGTTTTCTCAGAAATATTAACGAAAAAAAATTCTCCTGTGGGTTATCTTTTGAGGCTACACGTTTAGACGTGCACGCCACACCAAATCTTTTCGAGTTACAAACTGTTGTTTAGGAGATACAAGCTAATTTTTTACGATGCTTTATTTCTTCTTGTAAGGTGTTTCCAATAGGTACGTATTTGCCTTTAGTCTGCAACACTGTATTTCGTTATAACGTGGTATTCTTACATATTCTTTCGAGAGAAAACTCTCCTGTGCGTCCTCTTTTGAGGCTACACGCTTAGACATACACGCAATACCAAAGATTTTCGCGTTACAACGTGTTGTTTAGGAAAAACAAGATAATTTCGCACGAAGAGGGATTTCCTTAATACGTGATTTTCTGACAAATTTTGACCAAAGAAAATTCTCCTATGGGTTCTCATTTGAGACTACACGTTTAGACGTACAGGCCACACCAAATCTTTTTAAGTTACAACGTGTTGTTTAGGAGATACAAGCTAATTTTTTTACGATGCATTATTTCTTCTCGTAAAGTTTAAGTTTTTCCAATAAGTATGTATTTGCCTCTACTCTGCAACACTGTATTTCCTTATAACGTGGTATTCTTACATATTATTTCGAGAGAAAACTCTCCTGTGCGTTCTCGGATTTCCTTAAACCGTTGTGTTCTGACAAATTTTGAAGAAAGAAAATTCTCCTGTGGGTTCTCTTATGATGCTACACGTTTAGACGTGCACGCCACACCAAATCCTTTCGAGTTACCACGTGTTGTTTAGGAGATACAGGCTAATTTTGTACGATGTGTTATTTCTTCTCATAAATTGTTTCCAATACGTACGTATTTGTCTTTCTCTGCAACACTGTATTTCCTTATAACGTGGTATTCTTACATATTCTTTCGAGGGAAAACTCTCCTGAGCGTTCTCTTTTGAGGCTACATGTTTAGACATACAAGCAACACCAAAGCTTTTCGAGTTACAACGTGTTGTTTAGGAAAAACTAGATAATTTCGCACGATGCGAGATTTCCATAAACGTGGTTTTCTGAAATATTTGACAATAGAAAGTTCTCCTGTGGGTTCTCTTTTGAGGCTACATGTTTAGACGTACATGCCACACCAAATCTGTTCGAGTTACAACGTGTTGTTTAGGAGATACAAGCTAATATTTTACAATGTGTTAATTCTTCTCATAAAGTGTTTCCAATACGTACGTATTTGTCTTTACTCTGCAACATTGTATTTCCTTATAACGTGGTATTCTTACATATTCTTTCGATAGAAAACTGTCCTGTGCGTTCCCTTTTGTGGCTACACACGTAGACATACAGGCAACACCAAAGCTATTCAAGTTACAACATGTAGTTTAGGAAAAAGAAGATGATTTCGCAGGACGCGGGATTTCCTTAAAACGTGGTTTTCTGAAAAATTTTGACGAAAGAAAATTCTCCTGTGGGTTCTCTTTTGTGGCTACACATTTAGACGTACACGCCACACCAAAACCTTTCGAGTTACAATGTGCTTTTTAGGAAATACAAGCTAATTTTGTACGATGCATTATTTCTTCTCTTAAAGTGTTTCAAATACGTATGTATCTATCTTTAATCTGCAACACTGTATTTCCTTATAACGTGGTATTCTTACATATTCGTTCGAGAGAAAACTCTCCTGTGCGTTCTCTTTTAAGGCTACACGCTTAGACATACACGCAGCACCAAAGCTTTTCGAGTTATAACGTGTTGTTTAGGAAAAACAAGATAATTTCGCACGATGCGGGATTTCCTTAAAACGTGTTTTTCTGACAAATTTTGACGAAAGAAAATTCTCCTGTGGGTTCTCTTTTGAGGCTACACGTTTAGACTTACATGCCACACCAAATCTTTTCGAGTTACAACATGTTGTTTAGGAGATACAAGCTAATTTTGTAAGATGCATTATTTCTTCTCGTAAAGTGTTTCCAATACATACGTATTTGTCTTTACTCTGCAACACTGTATTTCCTTATAACGTGGTATTCTTATATATTCTTTCGAGAGAAAACTCTCCTGTGCGTTCTCTTTTGAGGCCACACGTTTAGACATACACGCAACACCAAAGCTTTTGGAGTTACAACGTGTTGTTTAGGAAAAACAAGATAATTTCGCACAATGCGGGATTTCCTTAAAACGTGGTTTTCTGACAAATTTGACGAAAGAAAATTCTCCTGTGGGTTCTCTGTTGAGGCTACATGTTTCAACTTATACGCCACACCAAATCCTTCGAGTTACAACGTGTTGTTTAGGAAATACAAGCTAATTTTGTACGATGTATTATTCCTTCTCGTAAAGTGTTTCCAATAAGTAAGTATCTGTCTTTACTCTGCAATACTGTATTTCCTTAAAACGTGGTATTCTTACATATTCTTTCGAGAGAATACTCTACTGTGCATTCTCTTTTGAGGCTACACGCTTTGACATACACGCAACACCAAAGCTTTTCGAGTTACAACGTGTTGTTTAGGAAAACAAGATGATTTCGCATGATGCAGGACTTCCTTAAAACGTGGTTTTCTGAAAAAATTTTGACGAGAGAAAATTCTCCAGTGGGTTCTCTTTTGAGGCTACACGTTTAGATGTAAACACCACAGCAAATCTTTTCGAGTTACAACGTGTTGTTTAGGAGATACAAGCTAATTTTGTACCATGTGTTATTTCTTCTCGTTAAGTGTTTCCAATATGTAAGAATTTGTCTTTACTCTGCAACACCGTATTTCATTATAACGTGGTATTCTTACATATTCTTTCGGGAGAAAACTCTCCTGTGCGTTCTCTTTTGAGGCTACATGCTTAGACATACACGTAACACCAAAGCTTTTCGAGTTACAACGTGTTGTTTAGGAAAAACAAGATAATTTCGCACAATGCGGGATTTCCTCAAAACGTGATTTCTGAAAAATTTTGACGAAAGAAAATTCTCCTGTGGGTTCTCTTTTGAGGCTACGCATTTAGATGTAAACAGCACACCAAACAGTTTCAAGTTACAACGTGTTGTTTAGGAGATACAATCTAACTTTGAACGATGCGTTATTTCATCTCTAAAAGTGTTTCCAATAAGTACCTATTTGTCTTTAGTCTGCAACACTGTATTTCCTTCGAACGTGGTATTCTTACATCTTATTTCAAGAGAAAACACTCCTGTGCATTCGCTTTTGAGGATACAGGCTTAGACATACACGCAACAGCAAAGCTTTTCATGTTACAACGTGTTGTTTAGGAAAAACAAGATAATTTCGCACGATGCGGGATTACCATAAAACGTGGTTTTCTGACATATTTTGACGAAAGAAAATTCTCCTGTGGGTCCTCTTTTGAGGCTACACATTTAGACGTACATGCCACACCAACTCTTTTCGAGTTACAACGTGTTGTTTAGGAGATACAAGCTAATTTTGTACGATGCGTTATTTCTTCTCATAAAGTGTTTCCAATACGTACGTATTTGTCTTTATTCTGCAACACTGTATTTCCTTATAACGTGGTATTCTTACATATTCTTTTGAGAGAAAACTCTCCTGTGCATTCTCTTTTGAGGCTACACGCTTAGATATACAAGTAACACCAAAGCTTTTCGAGTTACAACATGTTGTTTAGGAAAAACAAGATAATTTCGCACAATGCGGGATTTCCTAAAAACGTGATTTCTGAAAAATTTTGAAACAAGAAAAATCTCCTCTGGGTTCTCTTTTGAGGCTACAGGTTTAGTCGTACACCCCACACCAAATCGTTTCGAGTGACAACGTGTTGTTAAGGAGATACAAGCTAATTTTGAACGATGCGTTATTTCATCTCTAAAAGTGTTTCCAGTACGTACGTATTTGTCTTTAGTCTACAACACTGTATTTCCTTACAACGTGGTAGTCTTACATCTTCTTTTGAGAGAAAATTCTCCTGTGGGTTCTCTTTTGAGGCTACACGAGTTACAACGTGTTGTTTAGGAGAGACAAGCTAATTTTTTATAATGCGTTAATTTTTCTCATAAAGTGTTTCCAAGCTAATTTTGAACGATGCATTATTTCTTCGTGTAGCCTCAAAAGAGAACCCTAAACAACACGTTGTAACTCGAAAAGCTTTGGTGTTGCGTGTATGTCTAAACGTGTGGCCTCAAAAGAGAAGGCACAGGAGAGTTTCTCTCGAAAGAATATGTACGAATACCAAGTTATAAGGAAATACAGTGTTGCAGAGTAAAGACAAATACATACGTATTGGAAACACTTTACGAGAAGAAATAACGCATCATACAAAATTAGCTTGTATCTCCTAAACAACATGTTGTAACTCGAAAATATTTGGTGTGGCGTGTACGTGTAAACATGTAGCCTCAAAAGAGAACCCACAGGATAATTTTCGTTCGTCAATATTTGTCAGAAAACCACGTTTCAAGGAAGTCCCACATCGTGCGAAATTATCTTGTTTTTCCTAAACAACATGTCATAACTCGAAAAGCTTTGGTGTTGCGTGTATGTCTAAGCGTGTAGCCTCAAAAGAGAAGGCACAGGAGAGTTTTCTCTCGAAAGAATATGTAAGAATACCACGTTATAAGGAAATACAGTGTTGCAGTGTAAATACAAATACTTATGTATAGGAAACACTTTACGAGAAGAAATAAAGCATCGTACAAAATTAGCTTTTATCTCCTAAACAACACGTTGTAACTCGAAATATTTTGTGTGTCGTGTACGTCTAAACGTGTAGCCTCAAAAGAGAAGGCACAGCAGAGTTTTCTCTCGAAAGAATATGTAAGAATACCACGTTTTAAGGAAATACAGAGTTGCAGAGTAAAGACAAATTTGTACGTATTGGCAACACCTTACGAGAAAAAATAAGGCATCGCACAAAATTAGTCTGTATCTCCTAAACAACACGTTGTAACTGAAAAGGATTTGGTGTGGCGTGTACGTCTAAACGTGTAGCCTCAAAAGAGAACCAACAGGAGAATTTTCTTTGGTCAAAATTTTTCAGAAAACCACGTTTTAAGGAAATCCCGCATCTTGCGAAATTATCTTGTTTTTCCTAAACAACACGTTGTAACTCGAAAAGCTTTGGTGTTGCCTGTATGTCTAAGCGTGTAGCCTCAAGAGAGAAGGCACAGGAGAGTTTTTTCTCGAAAGAATATGTAAGAATACCACGTTTTAAGGAAATACAGTGTTGCAGAGTAAAGACAAATACATTCGTATTGGCAACACTTTACGAGAAGAAATAACGCATCGTACAAAATTAGTCTGTATCTACTAAACAACACGTTGTAACTCGAAAAGATTTGGTGTGGCGTGTACGTCTAAATGTGTAGCCTCAAAAGAGAACCCACAGCAGAATTTTCTTACATCAAAATTGGTCAGAAAACCACGTTTTAAGGAAATCCCGCATCTTGCGAAATTATCTTGTTTTTCCTAAACAACACGTTGTAACTCCAAAAGCTTTGGTGTTGCGTGTATGTCTAAGCGTGTAGCCTCAAAAGAGAAGGCACAGGAGAGTTTTCTCTCGAAAGAATATGTAAGAATACCACGTTATAAGGAAATACAGTGTAGCAGAGTAAAGACAAATACGTACGTATTGGAAACACTTTAGGAGAAGAAGTAATGCTTCGTGCAAAATTAGCTTGTATCTCCTAAACAACACGTTTAACTCGAAAAGATTTGGTGTCACCTGTATGTCTAAACGTGTAGCCTCGAAAGAGAACCCACAGGAGAACTTTCTTTCATCAAATTTTGCCAGAAAACCACATTTTAAAGAAATCCCACATCGTGCGAAATTATCTTGTTTTTCCTAAACAACATGTCGTAACTCGAAAAGCTTTGGTGTTGCGTGTATGTGTAAGCGTGTAGCCTCAAAAGAGAAGGCACAGGAGAATTTTCTCTCGAAAGAATATGTAAAAATACCACGTTATAAGGAAAGACAGTGTTGCAGAGTAAAGACAAATACTTATGTATAGGAAACACTTTACGAGAAGAAATAACGCATCGTACAAAATTAGCTTTTATCTCCTAAACAACACGTTGTAACTCGAAATATTTTGTGTGGCGTGTACATCTAAACGTGTAGCCTCAAAAGAGAAGGCACAGGAGAGTTTTCTCTCGAAA
Organism: Apodemus sylvaticus; assembly: GCF_947179515.1. Lineage (NCBI taxonomy): Eukaryota > Metazoa > Chordata > Mammalia > Rodentia > Muridae > Apodemus > Apodemus sylvaticus. Next base: position 279,572 of record NW_026263096.1, on the reverse strand, counting down.
GAATATGTAAGAATACCACGTTTTAAGGAAATACAGAGTTGCAGAGTAAATATAAATATGTACGTATTGGCAACACCTTACGAGAAAAAATAAGGCATCGTACAAAATTAGTCTGTATCTCCTAAACAACATGTTGTAACTGAAAAAGATTTGGTGTGGCGTGTACGTCTAAACATGTAGCCTCAAAAGAGAACCCACAGGCGAATTTTCTTTCGTCAAAATTTTTCAGAAAACCACGTTTTAAGGAAATCCCGCATCTTGCGAAATTATCTTGTTTTTCCTAAACAACACGTTGTAACTCGAAAAGCTTTGGTGTTGCGTGTATGTCTAAGCGTGTAGCCTCAAAAGAGAAGGCACAGGAGAGTTTTTTCTCGAAAGAATATGTAAGAATACCACGTTTTAAGGAAATATCGTGTTGCAGAATAAAGACAAATACATATGTATTGGCAACACTTTACGAGAAGAAATGACGCATCGTACAAAATTAGTTTGTATCTCTGAAACAAAACGTTGTAACTCGAAAAGATTTGGTGTGGCGTGTACGTCTAAACGTGTAGCCTCAAAAGAGAACCCACAGGAGAATTTTCTTAGGTCAAAATTTGTCAGAAAACCACGTTTTATGGAAATCCCGCATCTTGCGAAATTATCTTGTTTTTCCTAAACAACACGTTATAACTCGAAAAGCTTTGGTGTTGCATGTACGTCTAAGCGTGTAGCCTCAAAAGGGAATGCACAGGAGAGTTTTCTCTCGAAAGAATATGTAAGAATACCACGTTATAAGGAAATACAGTGTTGCTGAGTAAAGACAATTACGTAGGTATTGGAAATACTTTACGAGAAGAAATAACTCTTTGTGCAAAATTAGCTTGTATCCCCTAAACAACACGTTGTAACTCGAAATGATTTGGTGTGGCGTGTACATCTAAACGTGAGGCCTCAAAATAGAACCCACAGGAGAATTTTCTCTTGTCAAAATTTGTCAGAAAACCACGTTTTATGGAAAACCCTCATCGTGCGAAATTATCTAGTTTTTCATAAACAACACGCTATAACTCGAAAAGCTTTGGTGTTGTGTGTATGTCTAAGCCTATAGCCTCAAAAGAGAATGCACAGGAGAGTTTTCTCTCGAAAGAATATGTTAAAATACCACGTTATAAGGAAATACAGAGTTGCAGAGTAAAGACAAATACGTATGTATTGGAAACACTTTACGAGAAGAAATAACGCATTGTACAAAATTAGCTTGTATCTCCTAAACAACACGTTGTAACTCGAAAGGATTTGGTGTGGCCTGTACGTCTAAATGTGTAGCCTCAAAAGAGAACCCAACAGGATAATTTTCTTTCGGTAAATTTTTCAGAAAACCACATTTTATGGAAATCCCGCATCGTGCGAAATTATCTTGTTTTTCCTAAACAACATATTGTAACTCGAAAATCTTTGGTTTGCGTGTATGTCTAAGGGTGTAGCCTCAAAAGAGAAGGCACAGGAGAGTTTTCTCTCGAAAGAATATGTAAGAATACCACGTTATAAGGAAATACAGTGTTGAAGAGTAAAGACAAATACGTACATATTGGAAACACTTTACGAGAAGAAATAAGGCATCGTACAAAATTAGCTTGTATCTCCTAATCAACACGTTGTAACTCGAACTGATTTGGTGTGCTGTTTACATCTAAACGTGTAGCCTCCAAAGAGAACCCACAGGAGAATTTTGTTTCGTCAAAATTTGTCAGAAAACCACGTTTTAAGGAAATACCGCATCGTGCGAAATTACCTTGTTTTTCCTAAACAACACGTTGTATCTCGAAAAGCTTTGGTGTTGTGTGTAGGTCTAAGCGTGTAGCCTCAAAAGAGAACGCAGAGGAGAGTTTTCTCTCGAAAGAATATGTAAGAATACCACGTTATAAGTAAATACAGTGTTGCAGAGTAAAGATAAATAGGTACGTATTTTAAATACTTTATGAGAAGAATTAATGCATGGTACAAAATTAGCTTGTATCTCCTAAACAACTCCTTGTAACTCGAAAGGATTTGGTGTGGCTCGTACGTATACATGTGTAACCTCAAAAGAGAACCCACAGGAGAACTTTCTTTCGTCAAAATTTGTCCAAAAACCACGTTTTAGGGAAATCTCTCATCGTGCAAAATTATCTTGTTTTTCCTAAACAACACGTTGTAACTCAAAAAGCTTTGGTGTTGCGTGTATGTCTGAGCTTGTAGCCTCTAAAGAGAACGCACAGGAGAGTTTTCTCTCGAAAGAACATGTAAGAATACAACGTTATAAGGAAATACAGTGTTGCAGAGTAAAGACAAATACGTACGTATTGGAAACACTTTACGAGAAGAAATAACGCATCGTAAAAAATTAGCTTGTATCTCCTAAACAACACGTGGTAACTCGAAAGGATTTGGTGTGGCGTGTACATCTAAACGTGTAGCCTCAAAAGAGAACCCACAGGAGAATTTTCTTTCGTCAAAATTTGTCAGAAAACCACGTTTTATGGAAATCTCGCATCGTGCAAAATTATCTTGTTTTTCTAAAACAACACGTTGTAACTCGAAAAGCTTTGTTGTTGCGTGTATGTCTAAGCGTGTAGCCTCTAAAGAGAACACACAGGAGAGTTTTCTCTCGAAAGAACATGTAAGAATACAACGGTATAAGGAAATACAGTGTTGCAGAGTAAAGACAAATACTTACTTATTGGTAACACTTTACGAGATGAAATAACACATCATACAAAATTAGCTTGTATCTCCTAAACAACACGTGGTAACTCAAAAGGATTTGGTGTGGCATGTACCTCTAAACATGTAGCCTCAAAAGAGAACCCACAGGACAATTTTCTTTCATCAAAATTTGTCAGAAAACCACGTTTTAAGAAAATACCGCATCGTGCGAAATCATCTTGTTTTTCATAAACAACACGTTATACCTCGAAAAGCTTTGGTGTTGCCTTTATGTCTAAGTGTGTAGCCTCAAAAGGGAACGCACAGTATAGTTTTCTCTTGAAAGAATGTGTAAGAATACCACGTTATAAGGAAATACAGTGTTGAAGAGTAAAGACAAATACGTACATATTGGAAACACTTTATGAGAAGAATTAACGCATCATACAAAATTAGCTTGTATCTCCTAAACAATACGTTGTATCTCGGAAAGATTTGGTGTGGCGTGTACGTCTAAACATGTAGCCTCAAAAGAGAACCCACAGCAGAATTTTCTTTCGTCAAAATTTGTCAGAAAACCACGTTTTAAGGAAATCCCGCATCGTGGGAAATCATCTTCTTTTTCCTAAACAACATGTTGTAACTCGAAAAGCTTTGGTGTTGCGTGTATGTGTAAGCGTGGAGCCTCAAAAGAGAAGGCACAGGAGAGTTTTCTCTCGAAAGAATATGTAAGAATACCACGTTTTTAGGAAATACAATTTTGCAGAGTAAAGACAAATAAGTACATATTGGAAACACTTTAGGTGAAGAAATAACGCATCATACAAAATTAGCTTGTATCTCCTAAACAACACGTTGTAAATCGAAAAGATTTGGTGTGACGTGTATGTCTAAACGTGTACCCTCAAAAGAGAACCGACAGGAGAATTTTCTTTCATCAAAATTTGTCAGAAACCACGTTTTAAGGAAATCTCGCATCGTGTGAAATTATCTTGTTTTTCCTTAAAAACACGTTGTAACTCGAAAAGCTTTGCTGTTGCGTGTATGTCTAAGCTTGTAGCCTCACAAGAGAACGCACAGGAGAGTTTTTTCTCGAAAGAATATGGAAGAATACCACGTTATAAGGAAATACAGTGTTGCAGAGTAAAGACAAATACGTACCTATTTGAAACACTTTATGAGAAGAAATAACGCATCGAACAAAATTAGCTTGTATCTCCTAAACAACACGTTGTAACTCGAAATGATTTGGTGTGGCTCGTTCTTCTACACGTGTAGCCTCAAAAGAGAACCCACAGGAGAACTTTCTTTCTTCAAAATTTTTCAGAAAACCACGTTTTATGGAAATATCGCATCGTGCGAAATTATCTTGTTTTTCCTAAACAACACTTTGTAACTCGAAAAGCTTTGGCGTTGCGTGTTTGTCTAAGCGTGTAGCCTCAAAAGAGAATGCACAGGAGAGTTTTCCCTCGAAAGAATATGTAAGAATACCACGTTATAAGGAAATACAGTGTTGTAGAGTAAAGACAAATAAGTACGTATTGGAAACACTTACTGAGAAGAAATAACGCATAGTAAAAAATTTGCTTCTATCTCCTAAACAACACGTTGTAACTTGAAAAGATTTGGTGTGGCTTGTACGTATGCACGTGTAACCTCAAAAGAGAACCCACAGGAGAACTTTCTTTCGTCAAAATTGTCAGAAAACCACGTTTTAAGGAAATCCCGCATCGTGCAAAATTATCTTGTTTTTCCTAAACAACAAGTTGTAACTCAAAAAGCTTTGGTGTTGCGTGTATGTCTAAGCGTGTAGCCTCTAAAGAGAACACACAGGAGAGTTTTCTCTCGAAAGAACATGTAAGAATACAACGTTATAAGGAAATACAGTGTTGCAGAGTACAGGCAAATAAATACGTATTGGAAACACTTTACCAGAAGAAATAACGCATCATATAAATTAGATTGTATCTCCTAAACAACATGTGGTAACTCAAAAGGATTTGGTGTGGCGTGTACGTCTAAACGTGTAGCCTTAAAAGAGAACCAACAGGAGATTTTTCTTTCATCAAAATTTGTTAGAAACCACGTTTTAAGGAAATCCCGCATCGTGCGAAATTACCTTCTTTTTCCTAAACAACACGTTGTAACTTGAAAAGCTTTGGTGTTGCGTGTATGTCTAAGCGTGTAAGCGCAAAAGAGAATGCACAGGAGAGTTTTCTCTCGAAATAATATGTAAGAATACCACGTTATAAGGAAATACAGTGTTGCAGAGTAAAGACAACTACGTACGTATTGGAAACTCTTTATGAGAAGAAATAACCCATTGTACAAAAATAGCTTGTATCTCCTAAACAACATATTGTAACTCGAAAAGATTTTGTGTGGCTCGTACTTCTACATGTGAGACTCAAAAGAGAACCCACAGGAAAACGTTCTTTCTCAAGATATTTCAGAAAACCACGTTTTAAGGAAATCTCGCATTGTGCGAAATTATCTTGTTTTTCCTAAACAACACGTTGTAACTCGAAAAGCTTTGGCGTCGTGTGTTTGTCTAAGCGTGTAGCCTCAAAGGAGAACACACAGGAGAGTTTTCCCTCGAAAGAATATGTAAGAATTCCATGTTATAAGGAAATACAGTGTTGCAGAGTAAAGACAAATAAGTACTTATTGGAAACACTTTACGAGAAGAAATAACGCATCTTACAAAATTTGCTTGTATCTCCTAAACAACACGTTCTAACTTGAAAAGATTTGGTGTGGCTCGTACGTCTACAGGTGTAGCCTCAAAAGAGAACCCACAGAAGAACTTTCTTTCGTCAAATTTGTCAGAAAACAACGTTTTAAGGAAATCCCACATCGTGCAAAATTATCTTGTTTTTCCTAAACAACACGTTGTAACTCAAAAAGCTTTGGTGTTGCGTGTATGTCTAAGCATGTAGCCTCTAAAGAGAACGCACAGGAGAGTTTTCTCTCGAAAGAACATGTAAGAATAAAACATTATAAAGAAATACAGTGTTGCAGAGTAAAGACAAATATGTACGTATTGGAAAGACTTTACGAGAAGAAATAACGCATCGTACAAAATTAGCTTGTATCTCCTAAACAACACGTGGTAACTCGAAAGGATTTGGTGTGGTGTGTACTTCTAAACGTGTATCCTCAAAAGAGAACCCACAGGAGAATTTTCTTTCTTCAAAATTTGTCAGAAAACCACGTTTTAATGAAATCCTGCATCGTGCGAAATTATCTTGTTTTTCCTAAACAACACGTTGTAACTCGAAAAGCTTTGGAGTTGCCTGTATGTCTAAGTGTGTAGCCTCAAAAGGGAACGCACAGGATAGTTTTCTCTCGAAATAATATGTAAGAATATCACGTTATAAGGAAATAGAATGTTGCAGAGTAAAGACAAATATGTACGTATTGGAAACACTTTAGGAGAATAATTAACACATTGTACAAAATTAGCTTGTATCTCCTAAACAACATGTTGTAACTTGAAAAGATTTGGTGTGGCATGTACGCCTAAACGTGTAACCTCAAAAGAGAACCCACAGGAGAATTTTCTTTTGTCAAAATTTGTCAGAAAACCACGTTTTAAGTAAATCGCGCATCGTGGGAAATCATTTTCTTTTTCCTAAACAACATGTTGTAACTCGAAAAGCTTTGGTGTTGCGTGTATGTGTAAGCGTGGAGCCTCAAAAGAGAAGGCACAGGAGAGTTTTCTCTCGAAAGAATATGTAAGAATACCATGTTATAAGGAAATACAATTTTGCAGAGTAAAGACAAATAAGTACATATTGGAAACACTTTATGAGAAGAAATAACGCATCGAACAAAATTAGCTGTCTTTACTCTGCAACACTGTATTTCCTTATAACGTGGTATTCTTACATATTCTTTGGAGAGAAAACTCTCCGGTGCCTTCTCTTTTGAGTCTACACACTTAGACATACACGCAACACGAAAGCTTTTCGAGTTACAACGTGTTGTTTAGGAAAAACAAGATAATTTCGCACGATGCGGGATTTCCTTAAAACGTGATTTTCTGAAAAATTTTGACAAAAGAAAATTCTCCTTTGGGTTCTCTTTTGATGCTACACGTTAAGACATACACGCCACAACAATTCTTTTCGAGTTACAACGTGTAGTTTTGGAGATACAAGCTAATTTTGTACGATGCGTTATTTCTTCTAGTAACGTGTTTCCAATAAGTACGTATTTGTCTTTACTCTGCAAAACTGTATTTCGTTATAACATGGTATTCTTACATATTCTTTCGAGAGAAAACTCTCCTCTGCCTTCTCTTTTGAGGCTACACATTTAGACATACACGCAACATGAAAGCTTTTCGACTTACAACGTGTTGTTTAGGAAAAACAAGATAATTTCGCACGATGCGGGATTTCCTTAAAACGTGATTTTCTGAAAAATTTTGACGAAAGAAAATTCTCCTTTCGGTTCTCTTTTGAGGCTACACGTTTAGACGTTCACGCCACACCAATTCTTTTCGAGTTACAACGTGTAGTTTTGGAGATACAAGCTAATATTGTATGATGCATTATTTCTTCTCGTAAAGTGTTTCCAATACGTACATATATGTCTTTACTCTGCAAAATTGTATTTTCTTATAACGTGGTATTCTTACATATTCTTTCGAGAGAAATCTCTCCTGTGCCTTCTGTTTTGAGGCTACACACTTAGACATACACGCAACACGAAAGCTTTTCGAGTTACAACGTGTTGTTTAGGAAAAACAAGATAATTTCGCATGATGCGGATTTCCTTAAAACGTGAGTTTCTGAAAAATTTTGACGAAAGAAAATTCTCCTTTGGGTTCTCTTAAAATTCTCCTTTGGGTTCTCTTTTGAGGCTACACGTTTAGACGTACACGCCACACCAAATCTTTTCGAATTACAACGTGTTGTTTAGGACATACAAGCTAATTTTGCAAGATGCATTATTTCTCTCATAAAGTGCTTCCAATATGTACGTATTTGTCTTTACTCTGCCACACTGTATTTCCTTATAACGTGGTATTCTTACATATTCTTTTGAGAGAAAACTCTCCTGTGCGTTCTCTTTGGGGCTACACGCTTAGACATACACGCAACACCAAAGCTTTTCGAGTTAAAACGTGTTGTTTAGGAAGAACAAGATAATTTCTCACGATGCGGGATTTCCTTAAATCGTGGTTTTCTTAAAAATTTTGACGAAAGAAAATTGTCCTGTCGGTTCTCTTTTGAGGCTACAAGTTTAGACGTACATGCCACACCAAATCTTTTCGAGTTACAACGTGTTGTTTAGGAGATACAAGCTAATTTTGTACGATGCTTTATTTCATCTCTTAAAGTTCATGGGTTTCCAATACATACATATTTGTCTTTACTCTGCAACACTGTATTTCCTTATAACGTGGTATTCTTACATATTCTTTCGAGAGAAAACTCTCCTGTGTGTCCTCTTTTGAGGCTACATGCTTAGACATACACGCAACACCAAAGCTTTTCGCGTTACAACGTGTTGTTTAGGAAAAACAAGATAATTTCGCACGATGAGGGATTTCCTCAATACGTGGTTTTCTGACAAATTTTGACCAAAGAAAATTCTCCTATGGGTTCTCTTTTGAGACCATACGTTTAGACATACAGGCCACACCAAATCTTTTTAAGTTACAACGTGTTGTTTAGGAGATACAAGCTAATTTTGTACGATGCGTTATTTCTTCTTGTAAAGTTTTTCCAATAAGTATTTGTCTTTACTCTGCAACACTGTATTTCCTTATAACGTGGTATTCTTACATATTTTTTCGAGAGAAAACTCTTCTGTGCGTTCTCATTTGAGGCTACAGGCTTAGACATACACGCAACAGCAAAGCTTTTCGAGTTACAACGTGTTGTTTAGGAAGAACAAGATAATTTCTCACAATGCGGGATTTCCTTAAAACGTGGTTTTCTGACAAATGTTGACGTAAGAAAATTCTCCTGTGGGATCTCTTTTGAGGCTACACGTTCAGACGTACACACCACACTAAATCTTTTTGAGTTACCACGTGTTGTTTCGGAGATACAAGCTAATTTTGTACCATGCGTTATTTCTTCTCATAATGTGTTTCCAATACGTACGTATTTGTCATTACTCTGCAGCTATATATTTCCTTATAACATGGTATTCTTACATATTCTTTCGAGAGAAAACTCTCCTGTGCATTCTCTTTTGAGGCTACACGCTCAGACATACATGCAACACCAAAGCTTTTCTAGTTACAACGTGTTGTTTAGGAAAAACAAGATAATTTCGCACGATACGGGATTTCCTTAAAACGTGGTTTCTAACAAATTTTGACTAAAGAAAATTCTCCTGTGGGTTCTCTTTTGAAGGCTACACGTTTAGACGTACACGCCACACGAAATCTTTTCGAGTTACAACGTGTTGTTTAGGATATACAAGCTAATTTTGTACTATGTGTTATTTCTTCTCGTAAAGTTTAAGTGTTTCCAATAAGTATGTATTTGTCTTTACTCTGCAACACTGTATTTCCTTATAACGTGGTATTCCTACATATTCTTTCGGGAGAAAACTCTCCTGTGCATTCTCTTTTGAGGCTACACGCTTAGACATACACGCAACACCAAAGCTTTTCGAGTTACAACATGTTGTTTAGGAAAAACAAGATAATTTCGCACGATGCAGTATTTCCTTAAAACGTGGTTTTCTGACAAATTTTGACGAAAGAAATCTCTCCTGTGGGTTCTCTTTTGAGGCTACACGTTTAGACATACACGCCACACCAAATCTTTTCGAGTTACAGTGTGTTGTTTAGGAGATACAAGCTAATTTTGCATGATGCGTTATTTCTTCTCCTAAAGTTTTTCCAATAAGTACATATTTGTCAATACTCTGCAACACTGTATTTCCTTATAACGTGGTATTCTTACATATTCTTTTGAGAGAAAACTATCCCGTGCGTTCTATTTGGAGGCTACACGCTTAGACATACACGCAACACCAAAGCTTTTCGAGTTACAACGTGTTGATTAGGAAAAACAAGATAATTTCGCACGATGCGGGATTTCCTTAAAATGTGGTTTTCTGACAAATTTTGACGTAAGAAAATTCTCCTGTGGGTTCTCTTTTGAGGCTACCCATTTAGACGTACACGCCACACCAAATCTTTTTGAGTTACCACGTGTTGTTTCGGAGATACAAGCTAATTTTGTACCATGCGTTATTTCTTCTCATAATGTGTTTCCAATACTTTCGTATTTGTCTTTACTCTGCAGCAATATATTTCCTTATAACATGGTATTCTTACATATTCTTTCGAGAGAAAACTCTCCTGTGCATTCTCTTTTGAGGCTACACACTTAGACATACACGCAACACCAAAGCTTTTCTAGATACAACGTGTTGTTTAGGAAAAACAAGATAATTTCTCACGATGCGGGATTTCCTTAAAACGTGGTTTTCTGACAAATTTTGACGAAAGAAAACTCTCCTGTGGGTTCTCTTTTGAGGCTACACGTTTAGACGTAGACACCACACCAAATCTTTTCGAGTTACAACGTGTTGTTTAGGACATACAAGCTAATTTTGCAAGATGCGTTATTTCTCTCATAAAGCGCTTCCAATATGTACATATTTGTCTTTACTCTGCCACACTGTATTTCCTTATAACGTGGTATTCTTACATATTCTTTTGAGAGAAAACTCTCCTGTGCGTTCTCTTTTGGGGCTACATGCTTAGACATACACCCAACACCAAATCTTTTCGAGTTACAACGTGTTGTTTAGGACATACAAGCTAATTTTGCAAGATGCCTTATTTCTCTCATAAAGCGCTTCCAATATGTACATATTTGTCTTTACTCTGCCACACTGTATTTCCTTATAACGTGGTATTCTTACATATTCTTTTGAGAGAAAACTCTCCTGTGCGTTCTCTTTTGGGGCTACATGCTTAGACATACACCCAACACCAAAGCTTTTCGAGTTAAAACGTGTTGTTTAGGAAGAACAAGATAATTTCTCACGATGCGGTATTTCCTTAAAACGTGGTTTTCTGAAAAATTTTGACAAAAGAAAATTGTCCTGTGGGTTCTCTTTTGAGGCTACACGTTTAGACGTACAGGCCACACCAAATCTTTTCGAGTTACAATGTGTTGTTTAGGAGATACAAGCTAATTTTGTACGTTGCTTTATTTCATCTCGTAAAGTTTGTGGGTTTCCAATACATACGTATCTTTCTTTACTCAGCAATACTGTATTTTCTTACAACGTGGTATTCTTACATATTCTTTCGAGAGAAAACTCTCCTGTGCGTTCTCTTTGGAGGCTACACGCTTAGACATACACGCAACACCAAAGCTTTTCGACTTACAACGTGTTGTTTCGGAAAAACCAGATAATTTCGCACGATGCTGGATTTCCTTAAAACGTGGTTTTCTGAAAAATTTTGATGAAAGAAAATTCTCCTGTGGGTTTTCATTTGAGGCTACACGTTTAGACGTACATGCCACACCAAATCTTTTCGAGTTACAACGTGTTGTTTAGGAGAAAAAAGCTAATTTTTTACGATGCTTTATATCTTCTTGTAAAGTTTAAGAGTTTCCAAAAGGTACGTATTTATCTTTAATTTGCCACAATGTATTTCCTTATAACGTGGTATTCTTACATACTCGTTCGAGAGAAATCTCTCCTGTGTGTTCTCTTTTGAGGCTACATGCTTAGACATACACGCAACAGCAAATATTTTCGAGTAACAATGTGTTGTTTAGGAAAACTAGATAGTTTCGCACGATGCAGGATTTCCTTAATAAGTGGTTTTCTGACAAATTTTGACGAAAGAAAATTCTCCTGTGGGTTCTCTTTTGAGGCTACACGTTTAGACGTACACGCCACACCAAATCTTTTCTAGTTACAACGTGTTGTTTAGGAGATACAAGCTAATTTTGTACGATGCGTTATTTGTTCTCGTAAAGTTTTTCCAATACCTATGTATTTGCCTTTAGTCTGCAACACTGTATTTCCTTATAACGTGGTATTCTTACATATTCTTTCGAGAGAAAACTCTCCTGTGCATCCTCTTTTGAGGCTACACGCTTAGACATATAAGCAACACCAAAGCTTTTCGAGTTACAACGTGTTTGTTAGGAAAAACTAGATAATTTCACACGATGAGGGATTTCCTTAATACGTGGTTTTCTGACAAATATTGACCAAAGAAAATTATCCTATGGGTTCTCTTTTGAGACTACACGTTTAGACGTACAGGCCACACCAAATCTTTTTAAGTTACAACGTGTTGTTTAGGAGACACAAGCTAAATTTTTACGATGCGTTATTTCTTCTCGTAAAGTTTTTCCAATAAGTATGTATTTGTCTTTACTCTGCAACACTGTATTTCCTTATAAGGTGGTATTCTTATATATTCTTTCGAGAGAAAACTCTCCTCTGCATACTCTTTTGGGGCTACATGCTTAGACGTACGCCCAACACCAAAGCTTTTCAAGTTAAAAGGTGTTGTTTAGGAAGAACAAGATAATTTCTCACGATGCGGGATTTCCTTAAAACGTGGTTTTCTGACAAATTTTGACGAAAGAAAATTCTCCTGTGGGTTCTCTTTTGAGGCTACACGTTTAGACGTACACGCCACACCAAATCTTTTCTAGTTACAACGTGTTGTTTAGGAGATACAAGCTAATTTTGTACGATGCGTTATTTGTTCTCGTAAAGTTTTTCCAATACCTATGTATTTGCCTTTAGTCTGCAACACTGTATTTCCTTATAACGTGGTATTCTTACATATTCTTTCGAGAGAAAACTCTCCTGTGCATCCTCTTTTGAGGCTACACGCTTAGACATATAAGCAACACCAAAGCTTTTCGAGTTACAACGTGTTTGTTAGGAAAAACTAGATAATTTCACACGATGAGGGATTTCCTTAATACGTGGTTTTCTGACAAATATTGACCAAAGAAAATTATCCTATGGGTTCTCTTTTGAGACTACACGTTTAGACGTACAGGCCACACCAAATCTTTTTAAGTTACAACGTGTTGTTTAGGAGACACAAGCTAAATTTTTACGATGCGTTATTTCTTCTCGTAAAGTTTTTCCAATAAGTATGTATTTGTCTTTACTCTGCAACACTGTATTTCCTTATAAGGTGGTATTCTTATATATTCTTTCGAGAGAAAACTCTCCTCTGCATACTCTTTTGGGGCTACATGCTTAGACGTACGCCCAACACCAAAGCTTTTCAAGTTAAAAGGTGTTGTTTAGGAAGAACAAGATAATTTCTCACGATGCGGGATTTCCTTAAAACGTGGTTTTCTGACAAATTTTGACGAAAGAAAATTGTCCTGTCGGCTCTCTTTTGAGGCTACACGTTTAGACGTACAGGCCACACCAAATCTTTTTGAGTTAAAAAGTGTTGTTTAGGAGATACAAGCTAATTTTGTACGATGCTTTATTTCATCTCGTAAAGTTTGTGGGTTTCCAATACATACGTATCTTTCTTTACTCTGCAACACTGTATTTCCTTACAACGTGGTATTCTTACATATTCTTTCGAGAGAAAACTCTCCTGTGCGTTCTCTTTGGAGGCTACACGCTTAGACATACACGCAACACCAAAGCTTTTCGACTTACAATGTGTTGCTTAGGAAAAACAAGATAATTTCGCACGATGCTGGATTTCCTTAAAACGTGGTTTTCTGAAAAATTTTGACGAAAAAAAATTCTCCTGTGGGTTTTCATTTGAGGCTACACGTTTAGACGTACATGCCACACCAAATCTTTTCGAGTTACAACGTGTTGTTTAGGAGATAAAAGCTAATTTTTTACGATGCTTTATATCTTCTTGTAAAGTTTAAGAGTTTCCAAAAGGTACGTATTTATCTTTAATTTGCCACAATGTATTTCCTTATATCGTGGTATTCTTACATACTCGTTCGAGAGAAATCTCTCCTGTGCGTTCTCTTTTGAGGCTACATGCTTAGACATACACACAACAGCAAATATTTTCGAGTAACAATGTGTTGTTTAGGAAAACTAGATAGTTTTGCACGATGCAGGATTTCCTTAATAAGTGGTTTTCTGACAAATTTTTACGAAAGAAAATTCTCCTGTGGGTTCTCTTTTGAGGCTACACGTTTAGACGTACACGCCACACCAAATCTTTTCGAGTTACAACGTGTTGTTTAGGAGATACAAGCTAATTTTGTACGATGCGTTATTTGTTCTCGTAAAGTGTTTCCAATATGTATGTATTTGCCTTTAGTCTGCAACACTGTATTTCCTTATAACGTGGTATTCTTACATATTCTTTCGAGAGAAAACACTCCTGTGCATCCTCTTTTGAGGCTACACGCTTAGACATACACGCAACTCCAAAGCTTTTCAAGTTACAACGTGTTGTTTAGGAAAAACAAGATAATTTCGCACGATGAGGGATTTCCTTAATACGTGGTTTTCTGACAAATATTGACCAAAGAAAATTATCCTATGGGTTCTCTTTTGAGACTACACGTTTAGACGTACTTGCCACACCAAATCTTTTTAAGTTACAACGTGTTGTTTAGGAGACACAAGTTAATTTTGTACGATGCATTATTTCTTCTCGTAAAGTTTTTCCAATAAGTATGTAAATGTCTTTACTCTGCAACACTGTATTTCCTTATAAGGTGGTATTCTTACATATTCTTTCGAGAGAAAACTCTCCTCTGCATTCTCTTTTGGGGCTACATGCTTAGACATACACCCAACACCAAAGTTTTTCAAGTTAAAACGTGTTGTTTAGGAAGAACAAGATAATTTCTCACGATGCGGGATTTCCTTAAAACGTGGTTTTCTGACAAATTTTGACGAAAGAAAATTGTCCTGTGGGTTCTCTTTTGAGGCTACACGTTTAGAAGTACAGGCCACACCAAATCTTTTCGATTTACAACGTGTTGTTTAGGAGATACAAGCTAATTTTGTACAATGCGTTATTTCTTCTCGTAAAGTGTTTCCAATAGGTACATATTTGCCTTTAGTCTGCAACACTGTATTTCCTTATAACGTGGTATTCTTACATATTCTTTCGAGAGAAAACTCTCCTGTGTGTTCCCCTTTGAGGCTACACGCTTAGACATACAGGCAACACCAAAGCTTTTCGCGTTACAACGTGTTGTTTAGGAAAAAGCAGATAATTTCGTGCGCTGTGGGATTTCCTTAATAAGTGGTTTTCTGACAAATTTTGACCAAGGAAAATTCTCCTATGGGTTCTCTTTTGAGGCTACACGTTTAGATGTACAGGCCACACCTAATCTTTTTAAGTTACAACGTGTTGTTTAGGAGATACAAGCTAATTTTGTACGATAGGTTATTTCTTCTCATAAAGATTTTCCAATAAGTAAGAATATGTCTTTACTCTGCAACATTGTATTTCCTTATAACGTGGTATTCTTACATATTCTTTCGAGAGAAAACTCTCCTGTGCCTTCTCTTTTGAGGCTACATGCTTAGACATACACACAACACCAAAGCTTTTCGAGTTACGACATTTTGTTTAGGAAAAACAAGATAATTTCGCACGATGAGGGATTTCCTTATAACGTGGTTTTTGGACAAATTTTGACGAAAGAAAATTCTCCTGTGGGTTCTCTTTTGAGGCTACATGTTTAAACGTACACGCCACACCAAATCCTTTCGAGTTACAACGTGTTGTTTAGGAGATACAAGCTAATTTTTTTATGATGCGTTATTTCTTCTCGTAAAGTTTAAGTGTTTCCAATACGTATGTATTTGCCTTTACTCTGCAACACTGTATTTCCTTATAACGTGGTATTCTTACATATTCTTTCGACAGTAAACTCTCCTGTGCGTTCTCTTTGGAGAATACACGCTTCGACATACACGCAACACCAAAGCTTTTCGAGTTACAACGTGTTGTTTAGGAAAAACAAGATAATTTCGCATGATGCGGGATTTCCTTAAAACCTGGTTTTCTGACAAATATTGATGAAAGAAAATTCTCCCGTGGGTTCTCTTTTGAGGGTACACGTTTAGACATACACGCCACACCAAATCATTTCGAGTTATAACGTGTTGTTTAGGAGATACAAGCTAATTTTGTACTATGTGTTATTTCTTCTCATAAAGTTTAAGTGTTTCCAATAAGTATGTATTTGTCTTTACTCTGCAACACTGTATTTCCTTATAACGTGGTATTCCTACATATTCTTTTGGGAGAAAACTCTCCTGTCCATTCTCTTTTGAGGCTACACGCTTAGAAATACACGCAACACTAAAGCTTTTCGAGTTACAACATGTTGTTTAGGAAAAACAAGATAATTTCGCACTATGCGGTATTTCCTTAAAACGTGATATTCTGACAAATTTTATCGAAGGAAAACTCTCCTGTGGGTTCTCTTTTCTTCTCGTAAAGTGCTTCCAATACATACGTATTTGTCTTTACTCTGCCACACTGTATTTCCTTATAACGTGGTATTCTTACATATTCTTTCGAGAGAAAACTCTCCTGTGTGTTCTCTTTTGGGGCTACACACTTAGACATACACCCAACACCAAAGCTTTTCGAGTTAAAACGTGTTGTTTAGGAAGAACAAGATAATTTCTCACGATGAGGGATTTTCTTAAAACGTGGTTTTCTGACGAATTTTGACGAAAGAAAATTGTCCTGTGGGTTCTCTTTTGAGGCTACACGTTTAGACGTACACGCCACACCAAATCTTTTCGAGTTACCACGTGTTTTTTAGGAGATACAAGCTAATTTTGTACGATGCTTTATTTCATCTCGTAAAGTTTATGGGTTTCCAATACATACGTATTTGTCTTTACTCTGCAACACTGTATTTCCTTATAACGTGGTATTCTTACAAATTCTATTGAGAAAAAACTCTCCTGTGCGTTCTCTTTTGAGGCTACATGCTTAGACATACACGCAACACCAAAGCCT
Source organism: Apodemus sylvaticus (assembly GCF_947179515.1). Classification (NCBI taxonomy): domain Eukaryota; kingdom Metazoa; phylum Chordata; class Mammalia; order Rodentia; family Muridae; genus Apodemus; species Apodemus sylvaticus. The sequence goes on along the minus strand of NW_026263096.1, from coordinate 262,942 downwards.
TTCGAGTTACAACGTGTTGTTTAGGAAAAACAAGATAATTTCGCACGATACAGGATTTCCGTAAACCGTGGTTTTCTGAAAAATTTTGACGAAAAAAATTCTCCTGTGGGTTCTCTTTTGAGGCTACACGTTTAGACGTACACGCCACACCACATCTTTTCGAGTTACAACGTGTTGTTTAGGAGATACAAGCTAATTTTTTACGATGCTTTATTGCATCTCGTAAAGTTTATGGGTTTCCAATACATATGTATTTGTCTTTACTTTGCAACACTGTATTTCCTTTTAACGTGGTATTCTTACAAATTCTATCGAGATACAACTCTCCTGTGTGTTCTCTTTTGAGGCTACATGCTTAGACATACACGCAACACCAAAGCTTTTCGAGTTACAACATGTTGTTTAGGAAAAACAAGATAATTTCGCACGATGCGGGATTTCCTTAAAACGTGGTTTTCTGAAAAATTTTGACGAAAGAAAATTCTCCTGTGGGTTCTCTTTTGAGGCTACACGTTTAGACATACAGGCCACACCAAATCGTTTTAAGTTACAACGTGTTGTTTAGGAGATACAAGCTAATTTTGTACGATGCGTTATTTCTTCTCGTAAAGTTTTTCCAATACGTAAGTATTTGTCTTTACAACACTGTGTTTCCTAATAACGTGGTATTCTTACATATTCTTTCGAGAAAAAAACTCTCCTTTGCATTCTCTTTTGAGGCTACACGCTTAGACATACACGCAACAACAAAGCTTTTCGAGTTACAACGTGTTGTTTCGGAAAAACAAGATAATTTCGCACGATGCGGGATTTCCATAAAACGTGGTTTTCTGACAAATTTTGACTAAAGAAAATTCTCCTGTGGGTTCTCTTTTGAGTTTACACGTTTAGATGTACACGCCACACCAAATATTTTTGAGTTACAATGTGTTGTTTAGGAGATATAAGCTAATTTTTTTACGGTGCGTTATTTCTTCTCCTAATGTTTAAGTGTTTCCAATATGTTTGTATTTGCCTTTACTCTGCAACAATGTATTTCCTTATAACGTGTTATTCTTACATATTTTTTCGAGAGAAAACTCTCCTGTGCGTTCTCTTTGGAAGCTACACGCTTAGACATACACGCAACACCAAAGCTTTTCGAGTTACAACGTGTTGTTTAGGAAAAACAAGATAATTTCGCATGATGCGGGATTTCCTTAAAACTTGGTTTTCTGACAAATTTTGACGAAAGAAAATTCTCCTGTGGGTTCTCTTTTGAGGGTACATGTTTAGACGTACAAGCCACACCAAATCCTTTCGAGTTATATCGTGTTGTTTAGGAGATACAAGCTTATTTTGTACTATGTATTATTTCTACTCGTAAAGTTTAAGTGTTTCCAATAAGTATGTATTTGTCTTTACTCTGCAACACTATTTCCTTATAATGTGGTATTCCTACATAATCTTTTGGGAGAAAACTCTCCTGTGCGTTCTCTTTTGAGGCTACACGCTTAGATATACCCGCAACACCAAACCTTTTCGAGTTACATGTTGTTTAGGAAAAACAAGATAATTTCGCACGATGCAGGATTTCTTTAAAACGTGGGTTTTGACAAATTTTGATGAGAGAAAACCCTCCTGTTGGTTCTCTTTTGAGGCTACACGTTTAGACGTACACGCCACACCAAATCTTTTCGAGTTACAGCGTGTTGTTTAGGAGATACAAACTAATTTTGTATGATGCCTTATTTCTTCTCGTAAAGTTTAAGTGTTTCCAATAAGTACGTATTTGTCTTTACTCTGCAACACTGTATTTCCTTATGACGTGGTATTCTTACATATTCTTTCGAGAGAAAACTCTCCTGTGCATTCTCTTTTGAGGCTACACGCTTAGACATACACGCAACACCAAAGCTTTTCGAGTTACAATGTGTTGTTTAGGAAAAACAAGATAATTTCGCACGATGCGGGATTTCCTTAAAACGTGGTTTTCTGACAAATTTTGATGAAAGAAAATACTCCTGTGGGTTCTCTTTTGAGGGTACACGTTTAGACGTACACGCCACACCAAATCCTTTCGAGTTAAAACGTGTTGGTTAGGACATACAAGCTAATTTTTTAAGATGCGTTATTTCTTCTCGTAAAGTTTAAATGTGTCCAATACGTACGTAATTGCCTTTACTCTGCAACACTGTATTTCCTTATAACGTGGTAATCTTGCATATTCTTTCGAGAGAAAAACTCTCCTGTGCGTTCTCTTTAGAGGCTACATGCTTAGACATACACGCAACACCAAAGCATTTCGAATTACAACCTGTTGTTTAGGAAAAACAAGATAATTTCACACGATGCGGGATTTCCTTAAAACGTGGTTTTCTGAAAAATTTTGACGAAAGAAAATTCTCCTGTGGGTTCTCTTTTGAGGCTACATATTTAGTTGTAAACGCCACACCAAATCTTTTCGAGTTACAACGTTTTGTTTAGGAGATACAAGCTAATTTTGTACGATGCGTTATTACCTCTCGTAAAGTATTTCCAATACGTACTTATTTGTCTTTACTCTGCAGCAATGTATTTCCATATAACGTGGTATTCTTACATATTCTTTCGAGAGAAAACTCTCCTGTGCATTCTCTTTTGAGGCTACACGCTTAGACATACACGCAACACCAAAGCTTTTCGAGTTACAACGTGTTGTTTAGGAAAAACAAGATAATTTCGCACGATACAGGATTTCCTTAAAACGTGGTTTTCTGACAAATATTGATGAAAGAAAATTGTCCTGTGGTTCTCCTTTGAGGCTACACGTTAGACGTACACACCACACCAAATCTTTTCGAGTTATAACGTGTTGGTTAGGAGATACAAACTAATTTTGTATGATGCCTTATTTCTTCTCGTAAAGTTTAAGTGTTTCCAATAAGTATGTATTTGTCTTTACTCTGCAACACTGTATTTACTTATAACGTGGTATTCTTACATATTCTTTCGAGAGAAAACTCTCCTGTGCATTCTCTTTTGAGGCTACACGATTAAACATACACGCAACACCAAAGCTTTTCGAATTACAATTTGTTGTTTAGGAAAAACAAGATAATTTCGCACGATGCGGGATTTCCTTAAAACGTGGTTTTCTGACAAATTTTGACGAAAGAAAATTCTCCTGTGGGTTCTCTTTTGAGGGTACACGTTTAGACGTATAAGCCACACCAAATCCTTTCGAGTTATATCGTGTTGTTTAGGAGATACAAGCTTATTTTGTACTATGTGTTATTTCTACTCATAAAGTTTAAGTGTTTCCAATAAGTATGTATTTGTCTTTACTCTGCAACACTGTATTTCCTTATAATGTGGTATTACTATATAATCTTTTGGGAGAAAACTCTCCTGTGCGTTCTCTTTTGAGGCTACACGCTTAGATATACCCGCAACACCAAACCTTTTCGTGTTACAACATGTTGTTTAGGAAAAACAAGATAATTTCGCACAATGCGGGATTTCTTTAAAACGTGGGTTTTGACAAATTTTGACGAAAGAAAACTCTCCTGTGGGTTCTCTTTTGAGGCTACACGTTTAGACGTACACGCCACACCAAATCTTTTCGAGTTACAGCGTGTTGTTTAGGAGATACAAACTAATTTTGTACGATGCCTTATTTCTTCTCGTAAAGTTTAAGTGTTTCCAATAAGTACGTATTTGTCTTTACTCTGCAACACTGTATTTCCATATAACGTGGTATTCTTACATATTCTTTCGAGAGAAAACTCTCCTGTGCATTCTCTTTTGAGGCTACACGCGTAGACATACATGCAACACCAAAACTTTTCGAGTTACAATGTGTTGTTTAGGAAAAACAAGATAATTTCGCACGATGCGGGATTTCCTTAAAACGTGGTTTTCTGACAAATTTTGACGAAAGAAAATACTCCTGTGGGTTCTCTTTTGAGGCTACACGTTTAGACGTACACGCCACACCAAATCCTTTCGAGTTAAAACGTGTTGGTTAGGACATACAAGCTAATTTTTTAAGATGCGTTATTTCTTCTCGTAAAGTTTAAATGTGTCCAATATGTACGTAATTGCGTTTACTCTGCAACACTGTATTTCCTTATAACGTGGTAATCTTGCATATTCTTTCGAGAGAAAAACTCTCCTGTGCGTTCTCTTTAGAGGCTACATGCTTAGACATACACTCAACACCAAAGCATTTCGAATTACAACCTGTTGTTTAGGAAAAACAAGATAATTTCACACGATGCGGGATTTCCTTAAAACGTGGTTTTCTGAAAAATTTTGACGAAAGAAAATACTCCTGTGGGTTCTCTTTTGAGGCTACATGTTTAGTTGTAAACGCCACACCAAATCTTTTCGAGTTACAACGTTTTGTTTAGGAGATACAAGCTAATTTTGTACGATGCGTTATTACCTCTCGTAAAGTGTTTCCAATACGTACTTATTTGTCTTTACTCTGCAACAATGTATTTCCATATAACGTGGTATTCTTACATATTCTTTCGAGAGAAAACTCTCCTGTGCATTCTCTTTTGAGGCTACACGCTTAGACATACACGCAACACCAAAGCTTTTCGAGTTACAATGTGTTGTTTAGGAAAAACAAGATAATTTCGCACGATGCAGGATTTCCTTAAAACGTGGTTTTCTGACAAATATTGACGAAAGAAAATTGTCCTGTGGTTCTCCTTTGAGGCTACACGTTAGACGTACACACCACACCAAATCTTTTCGAGTTATAACGTGTTGTTTAGGAGATACAAACTAATTTTGTATGATGCCTTATTTCTTCTCGTAAAGTTTAAGTGTTTCCAATAAGTATGTATTTGTCTTTACTCTGCAACACTGTATTTAGTTATAACGTGGTATTCTTACATATTCTTTCGAGAGAAAACTCTCCTGTGCGTTCTCTTTTGAGGCTACACGATTAAACATACATGCAACACCAAAGCTTTTCGAATTACAATTTGTTGTTTTGGAAAAACAAGATAATTTTGCACGATGCGGGATTTCCTTAAAACGTGGTTTTCTGACAAATTTTGACGAATGAAAATACTCCTGTGGGTTCTCTTTTGAGGCTACACGTTTAGATGTACACACCACACCAAATCTTTTCGAGTTACAACGTGTTCTTTAGGAGATACAAGCTAATTTTGTACGATGCGTTATTTCTTCTCATAAAGTTTAAATTATTCCAATACATACGTATTTGCCTTTACTCTGCAACACTGTATTTCCTTATAACGTGGTATTTTTGCATATTCTTTCAAGAGAAAACTCTCCTCTGCGTTCTCTTTCGAGGCTACATGCTTAGACATACACGCAACACCAAAGCTTTTCGAATTACAACCTGTTGTTTAGGAAAAACAAGATAATTTAGCACGATGCGGATTTCCTTAAAACGTGGTTTTCTGAAAAATTTTGACGAAAGAAAATTCTCCTGTGGGTTCTCTTTTGAGGCTACATGTTTAGTTGTAAACGCCACACCAAATCTTTTCGAGTTACAACGTGTTGTTTAGGAGACACAAGCTAATTTTGTACGATGCATTATTACTTCTTGTAAAGTGTTTCCAATACTTATGTGTTTGTCTTTACTCTGCAACACTGTATTTCCTTATAACGTGGTATTCTTACATATTCTTTTGAGAGAAAACTCTCCTGTGCGTTCTCTTTTGAGGCTACACGCTTAGACATACACGCAACACCAAAGCTTTTCGAATTACAACGTGTTGTTTAGGAAGAACAAGATAATTTCTCACGATGCGGGATTTCCTTAAAACGTGGTTTTCTGACAAATTTTGACGAAAAAAAATTGTCCTGTGGTTCTCTTTTGAGGCTACACGTTTAGACGTACTCGCCACACCAAATCTTTTCGAGTTACAACGTGTTGTTTAGGAGATACAAGCTAATTTTGTATGATGCTTTATTTCATCTCGCTAATTTTAAGGGTTTCCAATACGTAAGTATTTGTCTTTATTCTGCAACATTGTACTTCCTTATAACGTGGTATTCTTACATATTCTTTTGAGAGAAAACTCTTCTGTGTGTTCTCTTTTGAGGCTACATGCTTAGACATACACGCAACACCAAAGCTTTTCGAGTTACAACGTGTTGTTTAGGAGATACAAGCTAATTTTGTATGATGCGTTACTTCTTCTCCTAAAGTGTGTCCAATACATATGTATTTTTGTTGACTCTACAACACTGTATTTCCTTATAACGTGGTATTCTTACCTATTCTTTTGAAAGAAAACTCTCCTGTGCCTTCTCTATTGAGGCTCCACGCTTAGACATACACGCAACACTAAAGCTTTTCGAGTTACAACATGTTGTTTAGGAAAAAGAAGATGATTTCGCACGATGCGGGATTTCCTTAATACGTGGTTTTCTGAAAAATTTTAACGAAAGAAAATTCTCCTGTGGGTTCTCTTTTGAGGCTACACGTTTAGACGTACACGCCACATCAAATCTTTTCGAGTTACAATGTGTTGTTTAGGAGATACAAGCTAATTTTGTTCGATGCGTTAATTCTTCTCATTAAGTGATTCCAATAGGTACGTATTTGTCTTTACTCTGCAATACTGTATTTCATTATAATGTGGTATTCTTAGGTATTCTTACTAGAGAAAACTATCCTGGGCATTCCCTTTTGAGGCTACACACTTAGACATACAGGCAACACCAAAGCGTTTCGAGTTACAACGTGTTGTTTACGAAAAAGAAGATAATATTGCACCTTGCGGGATTTCCTTAAATCGTGGTTTTCTGACAAATTTTGACGAAAGAAAATTCTCCTGTGGGTTCTCTTTTGAGGCTACACGTTTAGACGTACACACCACACCAAATCCTTTCGAGATACCACGTGTTGTTTAGGAGATACAAGATAATTTTGTAAGATGCATTATTTCTTCTCGTAAAGTGTTTCCAATACATACGTATTTGTCTTTACACTGCAAAACTGTATTTTCTTATAACGTTGTATTCTTACATGTTCTTTCGAGAGAAAACTCTCCTGTGCGTTCTCTTTAGAGGCTACACGCTTAGACATACACGCAACACCAAAGCTTTTCGAGTTACAACGTGTTGTTTAGGAAAAACAAGATAATATTGCACGATGCGGGATTTCCTTAAAACGTGGTTTTCTGACAAATTTTGACGAAAGAAAGTTCTCCTGTGGGTTCTCTTTTGAGGCTACACGTGTAGACGTACGAGCCTCACCAAATCTTTTCGAGTTCCAACGTGTTGTTTAGGAGATACAAGCTAATTTTGTACGACACGTTATTTCTTCTCTTAAAGTGTTTCCAATACGTACGTATTTGTCTTTACTCTGCAACACTGTATTTCCTTATAACGTAGTATTCTTACATATTCTTTCGAGAGAAAACTCTCCTGGGTGTTCTCTTTTGAGGCTACATGCTTACACATACACGCAACACCAAAGCTTTTCGAATTACAACGTGTTGTTTAGGAAGAACAAGATAATTTCTCACGATGCGGGATTTCCTTAAAACGTGGTTTTCTGACAAATTTTGACGAAAAAAAATTGTCCTATGGTTCTCTTTTGAGGCTACACGTTTAGACGTACACGCCACACCAAATCTTTTCGAGTTACAACGTGTTGTTTAGGAGATACAAGCTAATTTTGTATGATGCTTTATTTCATCTCGCTAATTTTAAGGGTTTCCAATACGTAAGTATTTGTCTTTATTCTGCAACATTGTACTTCCTTATAACGTGGTATTCTTACATATTCTTTTGAGAGAAAACTCTTCTGTGTGTTCTCTTTTGAGGCTACATGCTTAGACATACACGCAACACCAAAGCTTTTCGAGTTACAACGCGTTGTTTAGGAAAAACAAGATAATTTCGCACGATGCGGGATTTCCTTAATACGTGGTTTTCTGACAAATTTTTACCAAAGAAAATTCTCCTGTGGGTTTTCTTTTGAGGCTACACATTTAGACGTACACGCCACACCAAATGTTTTCGAGTTACAACGTGTTGTTTAGGAGATACAAACTAATTTTTTACAATGCGTTATTTCTTCTCATAAAGTGTTTCCAATAAGTACGTATTTGTCTTTACTCTGCAACACTGTATTTCCTTATAACGTGGTATTCTTACATATTCTTTCGAGAGAAAACTCTCCTGTGCGTTCTCTTTTGAGGCTACACGCTTAGACATACACGCAGCACCAAAGCTTTTCGAATTACAACGTGTTGTTTAGGAAAAACAAGATACTCTCTCACGATAATTTTGCACGATGCAGGATTTCCTTAAAACGTGGTTTTCTGAAAATTTTGACGAAAGAAAATTCTCCTATGGGTTCTCTTTTGAGGCTACACGTTTAGACGTACACTCCACACCAAGTCATTTCAAGTTACAACGTGTTGTTTAGGAGATACGAGCTAATTTTGTACGATGCTTTATTTCATCTCTTAAAGTTTAAGAGTTTCCAATACTTACGTATTTGTCTTTACTCTGCAACACTGTATTTCCTTATAACGTGGTATTCTTACATATTCTTTCGAGAGAAAACTCTCCTGTGTGTTCTCTTTTGAGGCTATACACTGAGACATACACGCAACACAACAGCTTTTCGAGTTACAACGTGTTGTTTAGGAAAAACAAGATAATTTCGCACGATGCAGGATTTCCTTAATACGTAGTTTTCTGACAAATTTGACCAAAGAAAATTCTCCTGTGGGTTCTCTTTTGAGGCTACACATTTAGACGTACACGCCACATCAAATCTTTTCGAGTTACAACGTGTTGTTTAGGAGATACAAGCTAATTTTGTACAATGCGTTATTTCTTCTCGTAAAGTGTTTCCAATACGTACGTATTTGTCTTTACTCTGCAACACTGTATTTCCTTATAACGTGGTATTCTTACAAATTCTATCGAGAAAATACTCTCCTTTGCGTTCTCTTTTGAGGCTACGCGCTTAGACATACACGCAACACCAAAACTTTTCGAGTTACAACTTGTTGTTTAAGAAAAAGAAGATAATTTTGCACGATGAGGGATTTCCTTAAAACGTGGTTTTCTCACATATTTTGACGATAGAAAATTCTCCTGTCGGTTCTCTTTTGAGGCTACACGTTTAGACGTACATGCCACACCAAATCCTTTCGAGTTACAACCTGTTGTTTAGGAGATACAAGCTAATTTAGTATGATGCGTTATTTCTTCTTGTAAAGTGTTTCCAATACATACGTTTTTGTCTTTACTCTGCAACACTGTATTTCCTTATAACGTGGTATTCTTACATATTCTTTCGAGAGAAAACTCTCCTGTGCGTTCTCCTTTGAGTCTACACACTTAGCCATACACGCAACACAGAAGATTTTCGAGTTACAACGTGTTGTTTAGGAAAAACTAGATAATTTCGCACGATGCGAGATTTCGTTAAAACGTGGTTTCTGACAAATTTTGATGTAAGAAAATTCTACTGTCGGTTCTCTTTTGAGGCTACATGTTTAGACGTACATGTCACACGAAATCTTTTCGAGTTACAACGTGTTGTTTAGGAGATACAAGCCAATTTTGTACAATGTTTTATTTCTGCTCTTAAAGTGTTTCCAATATGTACGTATTTGTCTTCTCTCTGCAACACTGTATTTCCTTATAACGTGGTATTCTTACATATTCTTTCGAGAGAAAAAACTCTCCTGTGCATTCCCTTTTGAGGCTACACACTTAGACATACACGCAACACCAAAGATTTTCGAGTTACAACTTGTTGTTTAGGAAAACAAGATAATTTTGTAGGATGTGGGATTTCGTTAAAACGTGGTTTTCTGACAAATTTTGAAGAAAGAAAATTCTCCAGTGGTTTCTCTTTTGAGGCTTCACTTTTAGACGTACATGCCAAACCAAATGTTTTCGAGTTTCCACTTGTTGTTTAGGAGATACAAGCTAATATTGTATGATGCGTAATTACTTCTCGTAAAGTGTTTCCAATATGTACTTTTTGTCTTTACTTTGCAACACTGTATTTCCTTATAACGTTGTATTCTTACATGTTCTTTCGAGAGAAAACTCTCCTGTTCATTCTCTTTTGAAGCTACACGCTTAGACATACACGCAACACCAAAGCTTTTCGAGTTACAACGTGTTGTTTAGGAAAAACAAGATAATTTCGGAGGATGCGGGATTTCCTTAAAACGTGGTTTTCTGACAAATTTTGACGAAAGAAAATTCCCCTTTGTGTTCTCTTTTGAGGCTACACGTTTAGACGTACACGCCAAACCAAAACTTTTCGAGTTACCACGTGTTGTTTAGGAGATACAAGCTAATTTTGTTCGATGCCTTATTTCTTCTCGTAAAGTGTTCCCAATATATACTTATTTGTTTTTACTCTGCAAAATTGTATTTCCTAATAAAGTGGTATTCTTACATATTCTTTCGAGAGAAAACCCTCCTGTGCCTTCTCTTTTGAGGCTCCATGCTTACACATACACGCAACACGAAAGCTTTTCGAGTTACAACATGTTGTTTAGGAAAAAGAAGATGATATCGCACGATGCGGGATTTCATTAAAACGTAGTTTTCTGAAAAATTTTGACGAAAGAAAATTCTCCTGTGGGTTCTCTTTTGAGGCTACACGTTTAGACGTACACGCCACACCAAATCTTTTCGAGTTACAACCTGTTGTTTAGGAGATACAAGCTAATTTTGTAAGATGCGTTAATTCTTCTCGTAAGGTGTTTCCAATACGTAAGTATTTGTCTTTACTCTTCAACACTGTATTTCCTTATAACGTGGTATTCTTACATATTCTTTCGAGAGAAAACTATCCTGTGCGTTCCCTTTTGAGGCTACACACTTAGACATACAGGCAACACCAAAGCTTTTCGAGTTACAACGTGTTGTTTATGAATAAAAAGATAATTTCGCACGATGTGGGATTTCCTTAAAACGTGGTTTTCTGACAAATTTTGACAAAAGAATATTCTCCTGTGGGTTCTCTTTTGACGCTAAACGTATAGACGTGCACGCCACACCAAATCCTTTCGAGTTACCACGTGTTGTTTAGGAGATACAAGCTAATTTTGTATGATGTGTTATTTCTTCTCGTAAAGTGTTGCCAAAACGTACGTATTTGTCTTTCTCTGCAACACTGTATTTCCTTATAACGTGGTATTCTTACATATTCTTTCGAGGAAAAACTCTCCTGTGCATTCTCTTTTGAGGCTACACGCTTAGACATACACACAACACCAAGGCTTTTCGAGTTACAACGTGTTGTTTAGGAAAAACAAGATTATTTCGCACGATGCGAGATTTCCATAAAACGTGGTTTTCTGAAAAATTTTGACGAAAAAAGTTTTCCTGTGGGTTCTCTTTTGAGGCTACACGTGTAGAGGTATGAGCCACACCAAATCTTTTCGAGTTACAACGTGTTGTTTAGGAGATACAAGCTAATTTTGTACGATGCGTTATTTCTTCTCTTAAAGTGTTTCCAATACGTACTTAGTTGTCTTTACTCTGCCACACTGTATTTCCTTATAACGTGGTATTCTTACATATTCTTTCGAGAGAAAACTTTTCTGTGCGTTCTCTTTTGAGGCTACACGCTTAGAAATACACGCAACCCCAAAGCTTTTGGATTTACTACGTGTTGTTTGGAAAAACAAGATAATTTCGCACGATGCGAGATTTTCTTAAAACGTGGTTTCTGACAAATTTTGATGAAAGAAAATTCTCCTGTGGGTTCTCTTTTGAGGCTACACGTTTAGACGTACACGTCACACCAAATCTTTTCGAGTTATAACGTGTTGTTTAGGAGATACAAGCTAATTTTGTATGATGCGTTACTTCTTCTCCTAAAGTGTTTCCAATACATATGTATTTTTCTTGACTCTACAACAATGTATTTCCTTATAACGTGGTATTCTTACCTATTCTTTTGAAAGAAAACTCTCCTGTGCCTTCTCTATTGAGGCTCCACGCTTAGACATACACGCAACACTAAAGCTTTTCGAGTTACAACATGTTGTTTAGGAAAAAGAAGATGATTTCGCACGATGCGGGATTTCCTTAATACGTGGTTTTCTGAAAAATTTTAACGAAAGAAAATTCTCCTGTGGGTTCTCTTTTGAGGCTACACGTTTAGACGTACACGCCACATCAAATCTTTTCGAGTTACAATGTGTTGTTTAGGAGATACAAGCTAATTTTGTTCGATGCGTTAATTCTTCTCATTAAGTGATTCCAATAGGTACGTATTTGTCTTTACTCTGCAATACTGTATTTCATTATAATGTGGTATTCTTAGGTATTCTTACTAGAGAAAACTATCCTGGGCATTCCCTTTTGAGGCTACACACTTAGACATACAGGCAACACCAAAGCGTTTCGAGTTACAACGTGTTGTTTACGAAAAAGAAGATAATATTGCACCTTGCGGGATTTCCTTAAATCGTGGTTTTCTGACAAATTTTGACGAAAGAAAATTCTCCTGTGGGTTCTCTTTTGAGGCTACACGTTTAGACGTACACACCACACCAAATCCTTTCGAGATACCACGTGTTGTTTAGGAGATACAAGATAATTTTGTAAGATGCATTATTTCTTCTCGTAAAGTGTTTCCAATACATACGTATTTGTCTTTACACTGCAAAACTGTATTTTCTTATAACGTTGTATTCTTACATGTTCTTTCGAGAGAAAACTCTCCTGTGCGTTCTCTTTAGAGGCTACACGCTTAGACATACACGCAACACCAAAGCTTTTCGAGTTACAACGTGTTGTTTAGGAAAAACAAGATAATATTGCACGATGCGGGATTTCCTTAAAACGTGGTTTTCTGACAAATTTTGACGAAAGAAAGTTCTCCTGTGGGTTCTCTTTTGAGGCTACACGTGTAGACGTACGAGCCTCACCAAATCTTTTCGAGTTCCAACGTGTTGTTTAGGAGATACAAGCTAATTTTGTACGACACGTTATTTCTTCTCTTAAAGTGTTTCCAATACGTACGTATTTGTCTTTACTCTGCAACACTGTATTTCCTTATAACGTAGTATTCTTACATATTCTTTCGAGAGAAAACTCTCCTGGGTGTTCTCTTTTGAGGCTACATGCTTACACATACACGCAACAGCAAAGGTTTTCGAGTTACAATGTGTTGTTTAGGAAAAATAAGATAATTTAGCACGATGCGAGATTTCCTTAAAACGTGGTTTCTGACAAATTTTGATGAAAGAAAATTCTCCTGTCGGTTCTCTTTTGAGGCTACACGTTTAGACATACACCTCACACCAAATCTTTTCGAGTTACAACGTGTTGTTTAGGAGATACAAGCTAATTTTGTACGATGCGTTATTTCATCCCGTAAAATATTTCCAATTTGTACTTATTTGCCTTTACTCTGCAAAATTTTATTTCCTTACAATGTGGTAATCTTACATATTCTTTCGAGAGAAAACTCTTCTGTGCCTTCTCTTTTCAGGCTCCACACTTAGACATACACGCAACACCAAAGCTTTTCGAGTTACAACATGTTGTTTAGGAAAAAGATGATTTCGCACGATGCGGGATTTCCTTAAAACGTGGTTTTCTGAAAAATTTTGACGAAAGAAAATTTTCCTGTGGGTTCTCTTTTGAGGCTACACGTTTAGACGTACACGCTACAGCAAATCTTTTCGAGTAACAATGTGTTGTTTAGGAGATTCAAGCTAATTTTGTACTATGCGTTAATTCTTCTCGTAAAGTTTTTCCAATATGTAAGTATTTGTCTTTACTCTGCAACACTGTATTTCCTTATAACGTGGTATTCTTACATATTCTTTCGAGAGAAAACTATCCTGTGCGTTCCCTTTTGAGGCTACACACTTAGATATACAGGCAACACCAAAGCTTTTCGAGGTACAACGTGTTGTTTATGAAAAACAAGATAATTTCGCACGATGCGGGATTTCCTTAAAACATGGTTTTCTGACAAATTTTGAAGAAAGAAAATTCTCCTGTGGGTTCTCTTTTGAGGCTGCACGTGTAGACGTACGAGCCTCACCAAATCTTTTCGAGTTCCAACGTGTTGTTTAGGAGATACAAGCTAATTTTGTACGACACGTTATTTCTTCTCTTAAAGTGTCTCCAATACGTACGTATTTGTCTTTACTCTGCAACACTGTATTTCCTTATAACGTAGTATTCTTACATATTCTTTCGAGAGAAAACTCTCCTGGGTGTTCTCTTTTGAGGCTACATGCTTAGACATACACGCAACAGCAAAGGTTTTCAAGTTACAATGTGTTGTTTAGGAAAAATAAGATAATTTCGCACGATGCGAGATTTCCTTAAAACGTGGTTTCTGACAAATTTTGATGAAAGAAAATTCTCCTGTGGGTTCTCTTTTGAGGCTACACGTTTAGACGTACACCTCACACCAAATCTTTTCGAGTTACAACGTGTTGTGTAGGAGATACAAGCTAACTTTGTACGATGCGTTATTTCTTCCCGTAAAATATTTCCAATTTGTACTTATTTGTCTATACTCTGCAAAATTGTATTTCCTTATAATGTGGTATTCTTACATATTCTTTCGAGAGAAAACTCTTCTGTGCCTTCTCTTTTCAGGCTCCACACTTAGACATACACGCAACACCAAAGCTTTTCGAGTTACAACATGTTGTTTAGGAAAAAGATGATTTCGCACAATGCGGGATTTCCTTAAAACGTGGTTTTCTGAAAAATTTTGACGAAAGAAAATTCTCCTGTGGGTTCTCTTTTTTGGCTACACGTTTAGATGTACACGCTACAGCAAATCTTTTCGAGTAACAATGTGTTGTTTAGGAGATTCAAGCTAATTTTGTACTATGCGTTAATTCTTCTCGTAAAGTTTTTCCAATATGTAAGTATTTGTCTTTACTCTGCAACACTGTATTTCCTTATAACGTGGTATTCTTACATATTCTTTCGAGAGAAAACTATCCTGTGCGTTCCCTTTTGAGGCTACACACTTAGATATACAGGCAACACCAAAGCTTTTCGAGGTACAACGTGTTGTTTATGAAAAACAAGATAATTTCGCACGATGCGGGATTTCCTTAAAACATGGTTTTCTGACAAATTTTGAAGAAAGAAAATTCTCCTGTGGGTTCTCTTTTGAGGCTGCACGTGTAGACGTACGAGCCTCACCAAATCTTTTCGAGTTCCAACCTGTTGTTTAGGAGATACAAGCTAATTTTGTACGACACGTTATTTCTTCTCTTAAAGTGTTTCCAATACGTACGTATTTGTCTTTACTCTGCAACACTGTATTTCCTTATAACGTAGTATTCTTACATATTCTTTCGAGAGAAAACTCTCCTGGGTGTTCTCTTCTGAGGCTACATGCTTAGACATACACGCAACAGCAAAGGTTTTCGAGTTACAATGTGTTGTTTAGGAAAAATAAGATAATTTCGCACGATGCGAGATTTCCTTAAAACGTGGTTTCTGACAAATTTTGATGAAAGAAAATTCTCCTGTGGGTTCTCTTTTGAGGCTACACGTTTAGACGTACACCTCACACCAAATCTTTTCGAGTTACAACGTGTTGTTTAGGAGATACAAGCTAATTTTATACGATGCGTTATTTCTTCCCGTAAAATATTTCCAATTTGTACTTATTTGTCTTTACTCTGCAAAATTGTATTTCCTTATAATGTGGTATTCTTACATATTCTTTCGAGAGAAAACTCTTCTGTGCCTTCTCTTTTCAGGCTCCACACTTAGACATACACGCAACACCTAAGCTTTTCGAGTTACAACATGTTGTTTAGGAAAAAGATGATTTCGCACAATGCGGGATTTCCTTAAAACGTGGTTTTCTGAAAAATTTTGACGAAAGAAAATTCTCCTGTGGGTTCTCTTTTGAGGCTACACGTTTAGACGTGCACGCTACAGCAAATCTTTTCGAGTAACAATGTGTTGTTTAGGAGATTCAAGCTAATTTTGTACTATGCGTTAATTCTTCTCGTAAAGTTTTTCCAATATGTAAGTATTTGTCTTTACTCTGCCACACTGTATTTCCTTATAACGTGGTATTCTTACATATTCTTTCGAGAGAAATCTATCCTGTGCGTTCCCTTTTGAGGCTACACACTTAGATATACAGGCAACACCAAAGCTTTTCGAGGTACAACGTGTTGTTTATGAAAAACAAGATAATTTCGCACGATGCGGGATTTCCTTAAAACGTGGTTTTCTGACAAATTTTGAAGAAAGAAAATTCTCCTGTGCTTTCTCTTTTGAGGCTACACGTTTAGACGTACACACCACACCAAATCCTTTCGAATTACCACATGTTGTTTAGGAGATACAAGCAAATTTTGTACGATGCAATATTTCTTCTCGTAAATTTTTCCAATACTTACGTATTTGTCTTTACTCTGCAACATTGTATTTCCTTATAACGTTGTATTCTTACATGTTCTTTCGAGAGAAAACTCTCCTGTGCGTTCTCTTTAGAGGCTCCATGCTTACACATACACGCAACACCAAAGCTTTTCGAGGTATAACGTTTTGTTTAGCAAAAAGAAGATGATTTCACACGATACGGGATTTCCTTAAAACGTGGTTTTCTGACAAATTTTGAAGAAAGAAAATTCTCCTGTGGGTTCTCTTTTGAGGCTACATGTTTAAATGAACACGCCACACCAAATCTTTTCGAGTTACAATGTGTTGTTTTGGAGATACAAGCTAATTTTGTACGATGCGTTAATTCTTCTCCTAAAGTGTTTCCAATATGTACTTATTTGTCTTTACTCTGCAAAATTGTATTTCCTTATAACGTGGTATTCTTACATATTCTCTCAAGAGAAAACTCTCCTGTGCCTTCTCTTTTGAGGCTCCACGCTTACACATACACGCAACACCAATGCTTTTCTAGTTACAACATGTTGTTTAGGAAAAAGAAGGTGATTTCGCACGATGCGGAATTTCCTTAAAACGTGGTTTTCTGAAAAATTTTGAAGAAAGAAAATTCTCCTGTGGGTTCTCTTTTGAGGCTACACGTTTAGACGTACACACCACACCAAAAGTTTCGAGTTACAACTTGTTGTTTAGGAGATACAACCTAATTTTGTACTATGCATTAATTATTCTCGTAAAGTGTTTCCAATACGTACGTGTTTCTCTTTACTCTGCAACACTGTATTTCCTTATAACGTGGTATTCTTACATATTCTTTCGAGAGAAACTCTCCTGTGTGTTCTCTTTTGAGGCTACATGCTTAGACAAACACGCAACACCAGAGCTTTTCGAGTTAAACCGTGTTGTTTAGGAAAAAATAGATAATTTCGCTCGATGCGAGATTTCCATAAAACGTGGTTTCTGACAAATTTTGATGAAAGAAAATTCTCCTGTGGGTTCTCTTTTGGGGCTACACGTTTAGACGTACACGTCACACCAAATCTTTTCGAGTTACAACGTGTTGTTTAGGAGATACAAGCTATTTTGTACGATGCGTTATTACTTCTCGTAAAGTGATTCCAATATGTACTTAATTGCCTTTACTCTGCAAAATTGTATTTCTTTATAACGTGGTATTCTTACATATTCTTTCGAGAGAAAACTCTCCTGTGCGTTCTCTTTTGAGGCTCCACGCTTAGACATACAGGCAACACCAAAGCTTTTCGAGTTACAACATGTTGTTTAGGAAAAAGAAGATGATTTGGCACCATGCGGGATTTCCTTAAAACGTGGTTTTCTGAAAAATTTTAACGAAAGAAAATTCTCCTGTGGGTTCTCTTTTGAGGGTACACGTTTAGACGTACACGCCACACCAAATCTTTTCGAGTTACAACGTGTTGTTTAGGAAATACAAGCTAATTTTGTACTGTGCTTTAATTCTTCTCGTAAAGTGTTTCCAATACGTACGTGTTTGTCTTTACTCTGCAACACTGTATTTCCTTATAACTTAGTATTCTTACATATTCTTTTGAGAGAAAACTCTCCTGTGCGTTCTCCTTTGAGGCTACATGCTTAGACATACACATAACACCAGAGCTTTTCGAGTTACAACGTGTTGTTTAGGGAAAACAAGATAGTTTCGTACGATGCGAGATTTCCTTAAAACGTGGTTTCTGACAAATTTTGATGAAAGAAAATTCTCCTGTCGGTTCTCTTTTGAGGCTACACGTTTAGACGTACACGTCACACCAAATCTTTTCGAGTTACAACGTGTTGTTTAGGAGATACAAGCTAATTTTGTACGATGCGTTATTTCTTCTTGCAAATGTTTCCAATACATATGTATTTGTCTTTACTCTTCAACACTGTATTTCCTTATAACGTTGAATTCTTACGTGTTCTTTCGAGAGAAAACTCTCCTGTGCCTTCTCTTTTGAGGTTCCACGCTTAGACCTACACGCAACACCAAAGCTTTTCGAGTTAAAACATGTTGTTTAGGAAAAAGAAGATGATTTGGCATGATGCGGGATTTCCTTAAAACGTGGTTTTCTGAAAAATTTTGACGAAAGAAAATTCTCCTGTGGGTTCTCATTTGAGGCTACACGTTTAGATATACATGCCACACCAAATCTTTTCGAGTTACAACGTGTTGTTAAGGAGATACATGCTTATTTTGTAAGACGCGTTAATTCTTCTAGTAAAGTGTTTCCTATACGTACGTATTTGTCTTTACTCTGCAACACTGTATTTCCTTATTCGTGGTATTCTTACATATTCTTTCGAGAGAAAACTATCCTGTGTGTTCCCTTTTGAGGCTACACACTAAGACATACATGCAACACCAAAGCTCTTCGAGTTACAACGTGTTGTTTAGGAAAAACAAGATAATTTCGCACGATGCGGGATTTCCTTAAAACGTGATTTTCTGAAAAATTTTGATGAAAGAAAATTCTCCTATGGGATCTCTTCTGAGGCTACACCTTTAGACATACATGCCACACCAATTCTTTTCGAGTTACAACGTGTTGTTTAGGAGATACAAGCTAATTTTGTACGATGCATTATTTCTTCTCATAAAGTGTTTCCAATACTTATGTATTTGTCTTTACTCTGCAACATTCGGTATTTCTTCTCGCATGGTAAAAAATTAGCTTGTATCTCCTAAACAACACGTTGTAACTCGAAAAGATTTGTTGTGGCGTTTACATATAAACGTGTAGCCTCAAAAGTGAACCCACAGGAGAATTTTCTTTCGTCAAAATTTTCCAGAAAACCACGTTTTATGGAAATCCCGCATCGTGCGAAATTATCTTGTTTTTCCTAAACAATACCTTGTACCTCGAAAAGTTTTGGTGTTGCGTGTATGTCTAAGCGTGTAGCCTCAAAAGAGAACGCACAGGGGAGTTTTCTCTCGAAAGAATATATAAGAATACCACGTTATATGGAAATACAGTGTTGCAGAGTAAAGACAAATATGTACGTATGGAAACACTTTACGAGAGGAAAAAACTCATGGTAAAAAATTAGCTTGTACCTCCTCAACAACACGTTGAAACTCGAAAAGATTTGGTGTCGTGTTTACATCTAAACGTGTAGCCTCAAAAAAGAACCCACAGGAGAATTTTCTTTCGTCAAAATTTGTCAGAAAACCACCTTTTAAGGAAATCCCGCATCGTGCAAAATTATCTTGTTTTTCCTAAACAACACGTTGTAACTCAAAAAGCTTTTGTGTTGCGAGTATGTCTAAGCGTGTAGCCTCAGAAGAGAACGCACAGAAGAGTTTTCTCTTGAAAGAATATGTAAGAATACCACGTTATAAGGAAATACAGTGTTGCAGAGTAAAGACAAATAGGTACTTATTGGAAACACTTTACGAGAAGAAATAATGTATCGTACAAAATTAGCTTGTATCTCCTAAACAACACGTTGTAACTCGAAAAGATTTGGTGTGGCGTGTACGTCTAAACATGTAGCCCCAAAAGGGAACCCACAGGAGAATTTTCTTTCGTCAAAATTTGTCAGAAAACCACGTTTTAAGGAAATCCCTCATCGTGCGAAATTATCTTGTTATTCCTAAACAACACGTTCTTACTCGAAAAGCTTTGGTGTTGCGTGTATGTCTAAGCATGTAGCCTCAGAAGAGAATGCACAGGAGAGTTTTCTCTCGAAAGAATATGTAAGAATACCACGTTATTTGGAAATACAGTGTTGCAGAGTAAAGACCAATATGTATATATTGGAAACACTTTATGAGAAGAAATAACGCATGGTAAAAAATTAGCTTGTATCTCCTAAACAACACGTTGTAACTCGAAAAGGTTTGGTGTGGTGTTTACATCTAAACGTGTAGCCTCAAAAGAGAACCCACAGGAGAATTTTCTTTCGTCAAAATTTTTTGAGAAAACCACGTTTTAAGGAAATCCTGCATCATGCGAAATTATCTTGTTTTTCCTAAACAACACGTTGTAACTCGAAAAGCTTTTGGGTTGCGTGTATGTCTAAACGTGTGGCCTCTAAAGAGAATGCACAGGAGAGTTTTCTCTCGAAAGAATATGTAAGAATACCACGTTATAAGGTAATACAGTGTTGCAGAGTAAAGACAAATACATACGTATTGGAAACACTTAACGAGAAGAAATAACGCATCTACAAAATTAGCTTGTATCTCCTAAACAACACGTTGTAACTGGAAAAGATTTCATGTGGCGTGTACGTCTAAACATGTAGCCTCAAAAGAGAACCCACAGGAGAATTTTCTTTCGTCAAAATTTGTCAGACAACCACGTTTTAAGGAAATCCCGCATCGTGCGAAATTATTTTGTTTTTCGAAAACATCACTCGACAAGCTTTGGTGTTGCGTGTATGTCTAAGCATGTAGCCTCAAAAGAGAACGCACAGGAGAGGTTTCTCTCGAAAGAATATGTAAGAAAACCACGATATATGGAAATACAGTGTTGCAGAGTAAAGACAAATATGTACGTATTGGAAACACTTAACGAGAAGAAATAACGCATCTACAAAATTAGCTTGTATCTCCTAAACAACACGTTGTGACTCAAAAGGATTTCGTGTGGCGTGTACGTCTAAACTTGTAGCCTCAAAAGAGAACCCACAGGAGTATTTTCTTTCGTCAAAATTTTTCAGAAAACCACGTTTTAAGGAAATCCCGCATCGTGAGAAATTATTTTGTTTTTCCAAAACAACACGTTGTAACTCGAAAAGCTTTGGTGTTGCGTGTATGTCTAAGCATGTAGCCTCAAAAGAGAACGCACAGGAGAGGTTTCTCTCGAAAGAATATGTAAGAAAACCACGATATATGGAAATACAGTGTTGCAGAGTAAAGACAAATATGTACGTATTGGAAACACTTTACGAGAAGAAATAACGCATGGTATAAAATTAGCTTGTATCTCCTAAACAACACGTTGTGACTCAAAAGGATTTGATGTGGTGTTTACATCTAAACGTGTAGCCTCAAAAGAGAACCCACAGGAGTATTTTCTTTCATCAAAATTTTTTCAGAAAACCACGTTTTAAGGAAATCCCGCATCGTGCGAAATTATTTTGTTTTTGCTAAACAACACGTTGTAACTCGAAAAGCTTTGGTGTTGCGTGTATGTCTAAGCGTGTAGCCTCAAAAGAGAATGCACAGTAGAGTATTCTCTCGAAAGAATATGTAAGAATACCACGTTATAAGGAAATACAGTGTTGCAGAGTAAAGACAGATACATACGTATTGGAAACACTTTACGAGAAGGAATAATACATCGTACAAAATTAGCTTGTATTTCCTAAACAACACGCTGTAACTCGAAAAGATTTGGTGTGGCGTGTACGTTGAAATGTGTAGCCTCAAAAGAGAACCCACAGGAGAATTTTCTTTCGTCAAAATTTGTCAGAAAACCACGTTTTAAGGAAATCCCGCATCGTGCAAAATTATCTTGTGTTTCCCTAACAACACGTTTTAACTCGAAAAGCTTTGGTGTTGCGTGTATGTCTAAACGTGTCAGCTCAAAGAGAAAGCACAGGAGAGTTTTCTCTCGGAAGAATATATAAGAATACCACGTTATAAGGAAATACAGTGTTGCAGAGTAAAGACAAATAGTATTGGAAACACTTTACGAGAAGAAATAACGCATCGTACAAAATTAGCTTGTATCTCCTAAACAACGCGTTGTAACTCGAAAAGATCTGGTGTGGCGTGTAGCCTCAAAAGAGAACCCACAGGAGAATTTTCTTTCGTCAAAATTTGTCAGAAAACCACGTATTAAGGAAATCCCCCATCGTGCGAAATTATCTTGTTTTTCCTAAACAACACGTTGTGACTCAAATAGCTTTGGTTCTGCGTGTATGTCTAAGCGTGTAGCCTCAAAAGAGAACGCACAGGAGAGTTTTCTCTAGAAAGAATATGAAAGAATACCACGTTATAAGGAAATACAGTGTTGCAGAGTAAAGACAGATGCATACATATTGGAAACACTTTACGAGAAGAAATAATGCATCATACAAAATTAGCTTGTATTTACTAAAAAGCACGTTGTAACTCGAAAAGATTTGGTGTGGCATGTACCTCTAAACGTGTAGCATCTAAAGACAATACACTGGAGAATTTTCTTTGGTCAAAATTTGTCAGAAAACCACATTTTAAGGTAATCCCGCATCGTGCGAAATTATCTTGTTTTTCCTAAACAACAAGTTGTAACTCGAAAAGCTTTGGTGTAGCGTGTAAGTCTAAGCGTGTAGCCTCAAAAGAGAATGCACAGGAGAGTTTTCTCTCGAAAGAATATGTAAGAATACCAAGTTATAAGGAAATACAGTGTTGCAGAATAAAGACAATTACATATGTATTGGAAACACTTTACCAGATGAAATATTGCATCGTACAAAATTAGCTTGTTTCTCCTAAACAACACGTCGTAACTCGAAAAGATTTGGTGTGGCGTGTACGTCTAAAAGTGTAGCCTTATAAGAGAACCCACAGTAGAATTTTCTTTGGTCAAAATTTGTCAGAAAACCACGTTTTAAGGAAATCCCACATCGTGCGAAATTATCTTGTTTTTCCTAAACAACACGTTGTAACTCAAAAAGCTTTGGTATTGGGTGTATGTCTAAGAATGTAGCCTCAAAAGAGAACGCACAGGAGAGTTTTCTCTCGAAAGAATATGTAGGAATACTACGTTATATGGAAAAACAGTGTTACAGAGTAAAGACAATTATGTACGTATTTGAAACACTTTACGAGAAGAAATAATGCATGGGAAAAAATTAGCTTGTATCTCCTAAACAACACGTAGTAACTCGAAAGGATTTGGTGTGGTGTTTACATCTAAAGGTGTAGCCTCAAAAGAGAACCCACAGGAGAATTTTCTTTCGTCAAAATTTTTTCAGAAAACCACGTTTTAAGGAAATCCGGCATCGTGTGAAATTATCTGGTTTTTCCTAAACAACACGTTGTAACTCGAAAAGCTTTGGTTTTGCATGTATGTCGAAGCGTGTAGCCTCAAAAGAGAACGCACAAGAGAGTATTCTCTCGAAAGAATATGTAAGAATACCACGTTATAAGGACATACAGTGTTGCAGAGTAAAGACAGATACATACATATTGGAAACACTTTACGAGAAGGAATGATACATCGTACAAAATTAGCTTGTATTTCCTAAACAACACGTTGTAACGCGAAAAGATTTTGTGTGGCATGTACGTTGAAACGTGTAGCCTCAAAAGAGAACCTACAGGAGAATTTTCTTTCGTCAAAATATGTCAGAAAACCACGTTTTAAGGAAATCCCGCATCGTGCGAAATTATCTTGTTTTTCCTAAACAACACGTTGTAACTCGAAAAGCTTTGGTGTAAACAACACGTTGTAACTCGAAAAGATTTGGTGTGGTGTTTACATCTAAACGTGTAGCATCAAAAGAGAACCCACAGGAGAATTTTCTTTGGTCAAAATTTTTTCAGAAAACCACGTTTTAAGGAAGTCCTGCATTGTGCGAAATTATCTTGTTTTTCCTAAACAACACGTTGTAACTCGAAAAGCTTTGGTGTTGCGTGTATGTCTAAGCGTGTAGCCCAAAAGAGAACGCACAGGAGAGTTTTTCCTCGAAAGAATATGTAAGAATATCAAGTTATAAGGAAATACAGTGTTGCAGAGTAAAGACAATTAAGTACATATTGGACACACTTTACAAGAAGAAATAACGCATCGAACAAAATTTGCTTGTATCTCCTAAACAACAAGTTGTAACTCGAAAAGATTTGGTGTGGCGTGTACGTCTAAACCTGTAGCCTCAAAAGACAACGCACAGGAAAACTTTCTTTCGTCAAAATTTGTCAGAAAACCACGTTTTAAGGATATCCCGCATCGTGCAAAATTATCCTGTTTTTCCTAAACAACACGTTGTAACTCGAAAAGCTTTGGTGTTGCGTGTATGTCTAAGCGTGTAGCCTCTAAAGAGAACGCACCGGAGAGTTTTCTCTCGAAAGAACATGTAAGAATACAATGTTATTAGGAAATACAGTGTTGCAGAGTAAAGACAAATACGTAAATATTGGAAACACTTTACGAGAATAAATAATGCATCGTACAAAATTAGCTTGTATCTCCTAAACAACACGTGGTAATTCAAAAGGATATGGTGTGGCGTGCACGTCTAAACGTGTAGCCTCAAAAGAGAACCCACAGGAGAATTTTCTTTCGTCAAAATTTGTCAGAACACCAAGTTTTAAGGAAATCACGCATCATGCGAAATTATCTTCTTTTTCATAAACAACACGTTGTAACTTGACAAGCTTTGGTGTTGCCTGTATGTCTAAGTGTGTAGCCTCAAAAGGGAACGCACAGGTTAGTTTTCTCTCGAAAGAATGTGTAAGAATACCACGTTATAAGGAAATACAGTGTTGCAGAGTAAAGACAAATACATACGTATTGGAAACACTTTACGAGAAGAAATAAAGCATCGTACAAAATTAGCTTGTATGTCCTAAACAACACGTGGTAACACGAAAGGATTAGGTGTGACGTGCACGTCGAAACGTGAAGCCTCAAAAGAGAACCAAAAGAATAATTTTCTTTCGTCAAAATTTGTCAGAAAACCATGTTTTAAGGAAATCCGGCATCGTGCGAAAGTATCTTGTTTTTTATAAACAACACGTTGTAACTCAAAAAGCTTTGGTGTTGCCTGTATGTCTAAGTGTTTAGCCTCAAAAGGGAATGCACAGGAGAGTTTTCTCTCGAAAGAATATGTAAGAATACCACATTATAAGGAAATACAGTGTTGCAGAGTAAAGACAAATACGTACGTATTGGAAACACTTTACGAGAATTAACGCATTATAAAAAATTAGCTTGTATCTCCTAAACAACACAATGTAACTCGAAAAGATTTGGTGTGACGTGTACGTCTAAATATGTAGCCTCAAAAGTGAACCCACAGGAGAATTTTCTTTCGTCAAAATTTTTCAGAAAACCAGGTTTTTAGGAAATCCCGCATCATGCGAAATCATCTTCTTTTTCCTAAACAACACGTTGTAACTCGAAAAGCTTTGGTGTTGCGTGTTTGTCTAATCGTGTAGCCTCAAAAGAGAATGCACAGGAGAGTTTTCCCTCGAAAAAATATGTAAGAATACCATGTTATAAGGAAATACAGTGTTGCAGAGTAAAGACAAATATGTACGTGTTGGAAACACTTTACGAGAAGAAATAACGCATCATACAATATTTGCTTGTGTCTCCTAAACAACACGTTGTAACTGAAAAATATTTGGTGTGGCTCGTACGTCTACACGTGTAGCCGCAAAAGAGAACCTACAGGAGAACTTTCTTTCGTCAAAATTTGTCAGAAAACCACGTTTTAAGGAAATCCCGCTTCGTGCAAAATTATCTTTTTTTTCCTAAACAACACGTTGTACCTCGAAAAGCTTTGGTGTTGCGTGTATGTCTGAGCATGTAGCCTCTAAAGAGAATGCACAGGAGAGTTTTCTCTCGAAAGAACATGTAAGAATACAACGTTATAAGGAAATACAGTGTTGCAGAGTAAAGACAAATACATATGTATTGGAACCACTTTACGAAAAGAAATCACGCACCATACAAAATTAGCTTGTATCTCTTAAACAACATGTTGTAACTCGGAAGGATTTGGTGTGGCGTGCACGTCTAAACGTGTAGCCTCAAAACAGAAGCCACAGGAGAATTTTCTTTCGTCAAAATTTGTCAGAAAACCACGTTTTAAGGAAATCCCGCATCGTACAAAATTATATTGTTTTCCATAAACAACACGTTGTAACTCGAAAAGCTTTGGTGTTGCCTGTATGTCTAAGTGTGTAGCCTCAAAAGGGAACGCACAGGATAGTTTTCTCTCGAAGGAATATGTAAGAATACCACGTTATAAGGAAATATAATGCTGCAGTGTAAAGACAAATATGTACTTATTGGAAACACTTTATGAGAAGAATTAACGCATCGTAAAAAATTAGCTTATATCTCCTAAACAACACGTTGTAATTCGAAAAGATTTGGTGTGGCTCGTACCTCTACACGTGTAGCCTCAAAAGAGAACCCACAGGAGAACTTTCTTTCATCAAAATTTTTCAGAAAACCACGTTTTATGGAAATCTCGCATCGTGCTAAATTATCTTGTTTTTCCTAAACAACACATTGTAACTCGAAAAGCTTTGGCGTTGCATGTTTGTCTAAGCGTGTCCCCTCAAAAGAGAACGCACAGGAGAGTTTTCCCTCGAAATAATATGTAAGAATACCATGTTATAAGGAAATACAGTGTAGCAGATTAAAGACAAATAAGTACGTATTGGAAACACTTTACGAGAAGAAATAATGCTTCGTACAAAATTAGCTTGTATCTCCTAAACAACACGTGGTAACTTGAAAGGATTTGGTGTGGCGTGTACGTCTAAACGTGTAGCCTCAAAAGAGAACCCACAGGAGAATTTTCTTTATTCAAAATTTTTCAGAAAACCACATTTTAAGGAAATCCCGCATCGTGCGAAATCATCTTCTTTTTCCTAAACAACATGTTGTAACTCGAAAAGCTATGGTGTTGCGTGTATGTGTAAGCGTGGAGCCTCAAAAGAGAAGGCACTGGAGAGTTTTCACTCCAAAGAATATGTAAGAATACCACGTTATAAGGAAATACAATTTTGCAGAGTAAAGACAAATAAGTACATATTGGAAACACTTTACGAGAAGAAATAACACATCTTACAAAATTATCTTGTATCTCCTAAACAACACGTTGTAACTCGAAAGGATTTGGTGTGACGTGTACGTCTAAAAGTGTAGCCTCAAACGAGAACACACAGGAGAATTTTCTTTCATCAAAATTTGTCAGAAACCACGTTTTAAGGAAATCTCGCATCGTGCGAAATTATCTTGTTTTTCCTAAACAACACGTTGTAACTCGAAAAGCTTTGGTGTTGCGTGTATGTCTAAGCGTGTAGCCTCAAAAGAGAACGCACAGGAGAGTTTTCTCTCGAAAGAATATGTAAGAATACCACGTTATAAGGAAATAAAGTGTTGCAGAGTAAAGACAACTACGTATGTATTGGAAACACTTTAAGAGAAGAAATAACACATCGTACAAAATTAGCTTGTATCTCCTAAACAACACGTTGTAACTCGAAAAGATTTGGTGTGGCTCGTACCTCTACACGTGTAGCCTCAAAAGAGAACCCACAGGATAACTTTCTTTCGTCAAAATTTTTCAGACAACCACGTTTTATGGAAATCTCGCATCGTGCAAAATTATCTTGTATTTCCTAAACGACACATTGTAACTCGAAAAGCTTTGGCGTTGCGTGTATGTCTAAGCGTGTAGCCTCTAAAGAGAACGCACAGGAGAGTTTTCTCTCGAAAGAATATGTAAGAATACAACGTTATAAGGAAATACACTGTTGTAGAGTTAAGACAAATAAGTACTTATTGGAAAACTTTACGAGCAGAAGTAACACATCTTACAAAATTAGCTTGTATCTCCGAAACAACACGTGGTAACTCGAAAAGATTTGGTGTGCCGTGTACGTCTAAACGTGTAGCCTCAAAAGAGAACCCACAGGAGAATTTTCTTTCGTCAAAATTTTTCAGAAAACCACGTTTTAAGGAAATCCTGCATCGTGCGAAATCATCTTCTTTTTTCTAAACAACATGTTGTAACTCGAAAAGCTTTGGTGTTGCGTGTATGTGTAAGCATGAAGCCTCAAAAGAGAAGGCACAGGAGAGTTTTCTCTCAAAAGATTATATAAGAATACCACGTTATAAGGAAATACAATTTTGCAGAGTAAAGACAAATAAGTACATATTGGAATGACTTTACAAGAAGAAATAACGCATCGTAAAAAAGTAGCTTGTATCTCCTAAACAACACGTTGTAACTCGAAAAGATTTGGTGTGACGTGTATGTCTAAGCGTGTAGCCTCAAAAGGGAACCCACAAGAGACTTTTCTTTCATCAAAATTTGTCAGAAACCACGTTTTAAGGAAATCTCGCATCGTGCGAAATTATCTTGTTTTTCCTAAATAACACGTTATAACTCAAAAAGCTTTGATGTTGCCTGTATGTCTAAGTGTGTAACCTCAAAAGAGAATGCACAGGATAGTTTTCTCTTGAAAGAATATGTAAGAATACCACGTTATAAGGAAATACAATGTTGCAGAGTAAAGACAAATACGTACGTATTGGAAACACTTTACGAGAAGAATTAACGCATCTTAAAAAATTAGCTTGTATCTCCTAAACAACACGTTGTAACTCGAAAAGATTTGGTGTGGCATGTACGTCTAAACGTGTAGCCTCAAAAGAGAACCTACAGGAGAATTTTCTTTCTTCAAAATTTTTCAAAAAACCACGTTTTAAGGAAATCCCGCATCGTGTGAAATCATCTTCTTTTTCCTAAACAACATGTTGTAACTTGAAAAGCATTGGTGTTTCGTGTATGTGTAAGCGTGGAGCCTCAAAAGAAAAGGCACAGGAGAATTTTCTCTCGAAAGAATATGTAAGAATACCACGTTATACGGAAATACAATTTTGCAGAGTATAGACAAATAAGTACATATTGGAAACACTTACAAGAAGAAATAACGCATCGTACAAAATTAGCTTGTATCTCCTAAACAACACGTTGTAACTCGAAAAGATTTGGTGTGGCGTGTACGTCTAAAAGTGTAGCCTCAAACGAGAACCCACAGGAGAATTTTATTTCATCAAAATTTGTCAGAAACCAGGTTTTAAGGAAATCTCGCATCGTGCGAAATTATCTTGTTTTTCCTAAACAACACGTTGTAACTCGAAAAGCTTTGGTGTTGCGTGTATGTCTAAGCGTGTAGCCTCAAAAGAGAATGCACAGGATAAAATTCTCCTGTGGGTTCTCTTTTGAGGGTACACGTTTAGACGTACACGCGACAACAAATCCTTTCGAGTTATAACGTGTTGTTTAGGAGATACAAGCTAATTTTGTACTATGTGTTATTTCATTTCGTAAAGTTTAAGTGTTTCCAATAAGTATGTATTTGTCTTTACTCTGCAACACTGTATTTCCTTAAAACGTGGTATTCCTACATATTCTTTCGGGAGAAAACTCTCCTGTGCATTCTCTTTTGAGGCTACACGATTAGAAATACACGCAACACCAAATCCTTTCGAGTTACAAAGTGTTGTTTAGGAAAAACAAGATATTTTCGCACGGTGCGGGATTTCCGTAAAAAGTGGTTTTTGACAAATTTTGACCAAAGAAAAGTCTCCAGTGGGTTCTCTTTTGTGGCTACACGTTTAGACGTACACACCACACCAAATCTTTTCCAGTTACAACGTGTTCTTTAGGAGATACAAGCTAATTTTGCATGATGCTTTATTTCTTCTCGTAAAGTGTTTCCAATAAGTACGTATTTGTCTATATTCTGCTTCACTGTATTTCCTTATAACGCGGTATTCTTACATATTCTTTCGAGAGAAAACTCTCCTGTGCATTCCCCGTTGAGGCTACGCACTTAGACATACACGCAACACCAAAGCTTTTCAAGTTACAACGTGTTGTTTAGGAAAAACAAGATAATTACGCACGATGCGGGATTTCCTTAATAAGTGGTTTTCTGACAAATTTTGACCAAGGAAAATTCCTCTATGGGTTCTCTTTTGAGGCTACACGTTTAGACGTACAGGCCACACCAAATCTTTTTAAGTTACACCGTGTTGTTTAGGAGATACAAGCTAATTTTGTACGATGCGTTATTTCTTCTCCTAAAGAGTTTCCAATAAGTAAGTATATGTCTTTATTCTGCAACACTGTATTTCCTTATAATGTGGTATTCTTACATATTCTTTCAAGAAAAAACTCTCCTGTGCGTTCACATTTGAGGCTACACGCTTAGACATATACGCAACACCAAAGCTTTTCGAGTTACACCGTGTTGTTTAGGAAGAACAAGATAATTTTGCAAGATGCGGGATTTCCAAAAAACTTGGTTTTCTGACAAATTTTGACGAAAGAAAATTCTCCTGTGGGTTCTCTTTTGAGGCTACACATTTAGATGTACACGCCACACCAAATCTTTTTGAGTTTCAACGTGTTATTTAGGAGATACAAGCTAATTTTTTAAGATGCGTTATTTCTTCTCGTAAAGTGTGTCCAATACGTACTTATTTGTCTTTACTCTGCAACACTGTATTTCCTTATAACGTGGTATTCTTACATATTCTTTCGAGAGAAAACTCTCTTGTGTGTTCTCTTTTGAGGCTACACGCTTAGACATACACGCAGCACCAAAGCTTTTCGAGTTACAACGTGTTGTTTAGGAAAAACAAGATAATTTCCACGATGC
The DNA here is from genome assembly GCF_947179515.1 of Apodemus sylvaticus. Classification (NCBI taxonomy): domain Eukaryota; kingdom Metazoa; phylum Chordata; class Mammalia; order Rodentia; family Muridae; genus Apodemus; species Apodemus sylvaticus. The sequence goes on along the minus strand of NW_026263096.1, from coordinate 232,218 downwards.
GGGATTTCCATAAAACGTGGTTTTCTGACAAATTTTGACGAAAGAAAATTCTCCTGTGAGTTCTCTTTTGAGGCTGTACGTTTAGACGTACACGCCACACCAAATCTTTTCGAGTTACATCGTGTTGTTTAGGAGATACAAGCTAATTTTGTACGATGCGTTATTTCTTCTCGTAAAGTGTTTCCAATACATACGTAATTGTCTTTACTCTGCAACACTGTATTTCCTTATAACGTGGTATTCTTATATATTCTTTCGAGAGAAAACTCTCCTGTGCGTTCTCTTTTGAGGCCACACGTTTAGACATACACGCAACACCAAAGCTTTTCGAGTTACAATGTGTTGTGTAGGAAAAACAAGATAATGTCGCACAATGCGGGATTTACTTAAAACAGGTTGTAATTCAAAAAGCTTTGGTGTTGCGTGTATGTCTAAGCATGTAGCCTCTAAAGAGAACGCACAGGAGAGTTTTTCTCTCGAAAGAATATGCAAGATTACCACGTTATAAGGAAATACAGTGTTGCAGAGTAAAGGCAAATACATACGTATTGGAAACATTTAACCTTTACGAGAAGAAATAACGCATCTTAAAAAATTAGCTTGTATCTCCTAACCAACACGTTGTAACTCGAAAGGATTTGGTGTGGCCTGTAAGTCTAAATGTGTAGCCTCAAAAGAGAACCCACAGGAGAATTTTCTTTCTTCAAAATTTGTCAGAAAACCACGTTTTATGGAAATCCCGCATCGTGCGAAATTATCTTGTTTTTTCGAAACAACACGTTGTAACTCAAAAAGCTTTGTTGTTGCGTGTATGTCTAAGCGTGTAGCCTCAAAAGAGAATGCAAAGGAGAGTTTTTTCTCGAAAGAATATGTAAGAATACCACGTTATTATGAAACACAGTGTTGTAGAGTAAAGACAAATACGTATTGGAAAAACTTTAGGAGAAGAAATAACGCATCGTAAAAAATTAGCTTGTATCTCCTAAACAACACGTTGTAACTTAAAAAGATTTGGTGTGTAGCCTGTACATCTAAACGTGTAGCCTCAAAAGAGAACCCACAGGAGAATTTTCTTTCGTCAAAATTTTCCAGAAAACCACGTTTTAAGGAAATCCCGCATCGTGCGCAATTATCTTGTTTTTCCTAAACAACACGTTGTAACTCGAAAAGCTTTGGTGTTTGGTGTATGTCTAAGCGTGTAGCCCCAAAAGAGAACGCACGGAGAGTTTTCTCTCGAAAGAATATGTAAGAATACCACGTTATAAGGAAATACAGTGTGGCAGAGTAAAGACAAATACGTACGTATTGGAAGCACTTTATGAGAGAAATAACGCATCTTGCAAAATTAGCTTGTATGTCCTAAACAACACGTTGTAACTCAAAAAGATTTAGTGTGGCGTGTTCGTCTAAAAGTGTAGCCTCAAAAGAGAACCCACAGGAGAGTTTTCTTTCGTCAAAATTTGTCAGAAAACCACGTTTTAAGGAAATCCCGCATCGTGCGAAATTATCTTGTTTTTCCTAAACAACACGTTGTAACTAGAAAAGCTTTGGTGTTGCGTGTATGTCTAAGCATGCAGCCTCAAAAGAGAATGCACAGGAGAGTTTTCTCTCGAAAGATATGTAAGAATGCCACGTTATAAGGAAATATATTGCTGCAGAGTAAAGACATACACGTACTTAATGGAAACACATTATGAGAAGAAATAACGCATCGTACAAAATTAGCTTGTATCTCCGAAACAACACGTGGTAACTCAAAAAGATTTGGTGTGGCATGTACGTCTGAGAGTGTCGCCTCAGAAGAGAACCCACAGGAGAATTTTCTAACCTCAAAATTTGTCAGAAAACCACGTTTTAAGGAAATCCCGCATGTGCGTAATTATCTTGTTTTTCCTAATCAACACGTTGTAACTCGAAAAGCTTTGGTGTTGCGTGTATGTCTAAGCGTGTAGCCTCCAAAGAGAACGCACAGGATAGTTTTTCTCTCAAAAGAATATGTAAGAAAACCATGTTATAAGGAAATAAAGTGTTGCAGAGTAAAGACAAATACGTACTTATGGGAAACACTTTACGAGAAGAAATAACGCATCATGTAAAATTAGCTTGTATCTCCTAAACAACACGCTGTAACTCGAAAAGATTTGGTGTGGCGTGTAGGTCTAAACGTGTAGCCTCAAAAGAGAACCCACAGGAGAGTTTTCTTTTGTCAAAATTTGTCAAAAACCACGTTTTAAGGAAATCCCGCATCGTGCGAAATTATCTTGTTTTTCCTAAACAACATGTTGTAACTCGAAAAGCATTGGTGTTGCGTGTATGTCTAAGCGTGTAGCCTCAAAAGAGAACGCACAGGAGAGTTTTCTCCCGAAAGAATATGTAGGAATACCACATTATAAGGAAATACAGTGTTGCAGAGTAAAGACAAATACATACTTATTGGAAACACTTAAACTTAACGAGTAGAAATAACACATAGTACAAAATTAGCTTGTATCTCCTAAACAACACGTTATAACTCGAAAGGATTTCGTGTGGCTTGTACGTCTAAATGTGTACCCTCAAAAGAGAACCCACGGGAGAATTTTCTTTCGTTCAAAATTTGTCAGAAAACCAAGTTTTAAGGAAATCGCGCATCATGCGAAATTATCTTGTTTTTCCTAAACAACACGTTGTAACTCGAAAAGCTTTGGTGTTGCATGTATGTCTAAGCGTGTAGCCTCCAAAGAGAACGCACAGGAGAGTTTTCTCTCGAAAGAATATGTAAGAATACCACGTTATAAAGAAATACAGTGTTGCAGAGTAAAGGCAAATACATACGTATTGGAAACACTTAAACTTTACGAGAAGAAATAACGCATCTAAAAAAATTAGCTTGTATCTCCTAAACAACACGTTGTATCTCAAAAAGATTTGGTGTGGCGTGTACATCTAAACGTGTAGCCTCAAAAGAGAACCCACAGGAGAATTTTCTTTCGTCAAAATTTGTCAGAAAACCACGTTTTATGGAAATCCCGCATCGTGCGAAATTATCTTTTTTTTTCGGAAACAACACGTTGTAACTCGAAAAGCTTTGTTGTTGCATGTATGTCTAAGCGTGTAGCCTCAAAAGAGAATGCAAAGGAGAGTTTTGTCTCGAAAGAATATGTAAGAATACCACGTTATTAGGAAACACAGTGTTGTAGAGTAAAGACAAATGCGTATTGGAAAAACTTTACGAGAAGAAATAAAGCATAGTACAAAATTAGCTTGTATCTCCTAAACAACACGTGTAACTTACAAAGATTTGGTGTGGCCTGTACGTCTAAACGTGTAGCTTCAAAAGAGAACCCACAGGAGAATTTTCTTTCGTCAAAATTTTTCAGAAAACCACGTTTTAAGGAAATCCCGCATCGTGCGAAATTATCTTGTTTTTCCTAAACAACACGTTGTAACTAGAAAAGCTTTGGTGTTGCGTGTATGTCTAAGCATGCAGCCTCAAAAGAGAATGCACAGGAGAGTTTTCTCTCGAAAGAATATGTAAGAATGCCACGTTATAAGGAAATATATTGCTGCAGAGTAAAGACATACACGTACTTAATGGAAACACATTATGAGAAGAAATAACGCATGGTACAAAATTAGCTTGTATCTCCGAAACAACACGTGGTAACTCAAAAAGATTTGGTGTGGCATGTACGTCTGAGAGTGTAGCCTCAGAAGAGAACCCACAGGAGAATTTTCTAACCTCAAAATTTGTCAGAAAACCACGTTTTAAGGAAATCCCGCATCGTGCGTAATTATCTTGTTTTTCCTAATCAACACGTTGTAACTCGAAAAGCTTTGGTGTTGCGTGTATGTCTAAGCGTGTAGCCTCCAAAGAGAACGCACAGGATAGTTTTCTCTCAAAAGAATATGTAAGAAAACCATGTTATAAGGAAATAAAGTGTTGCAGAGTAAAGACAAATACGTACTTATGGGAAACACTTTACGAGAAGAAATAACGCATCATGTAAAATTAGCTTGTATCTCCTAAACAACACGCTGTAACTCGAAAAGATTTGGTGTGGCGTGTAGGTCTAAACGTGTAGCCTCAAAAGAGAACCCACAGGAGAGTTTTCTTTTGTCAAAATTTGTCAAAAACCACGTTTTAAGGAAATCCCGCATCGTGCGAAATTATCTTGTTTTTCCTAAACAACATGTTGTAACTCGAAAAGCATTGGTGTTGCGTGTATGTCTAAGCGTGTAGCCTCAAAAGAGAACGCACAGGAGAGTTTTCTCCCGAAAGAATATGTAGGAATACCACATTATAAGGAAATACAGTGTTGCAGAGTAAAGACAAATACATACTTATTGGAAACACTTAAACTTAACGAGTAGAAATAACACATAGTACAAAATTAGCTTGTATCTCCTAAACAACACGTTATAACTCGAAAGGATTTCGTGTGGCTTGTACGTCTAAATGTGTACCCTCAAAAGAGAACCCACGGGAGAATTTTCTTTCGTTCAAAATTTGTCAGAAAACCAAGTTTTAAGGAAATCGCGCATCATGCGAAATTATCTTGTTTTTCCTAAACAACACGTTGTAACGTGTGTATGTCTAAGAGTGTAGCCCAAAAGAGAACGCACAGGAGACGTTTCCCTCAAAAGAATATATAAGAATACCATGTTATAAGGAAATACAGTGTTGCAGAGTAAAGACAAATAAGTACATATTGGAAACACTTTACAAGAAGAAATAACGCATCGTAAAAAATTAGCTTGTATCTCCTAAACAACACGTTGTAACTCGAAAAGATTTGGTGTGACGTGTACGTCTAAGCGTGTAGCCTCAAAAGGGAACCCACAAGAGAATTTTCTTTCATCAAAATTTGTCAGTAACCACGTTTTAAGGATATATCGCATCGTGCGAAATTATCTTGTTTTTCCTAAATAACATGTTATAACTCAAAAATCTTTGGTGTTGCGTGTATGTCTAAGTGTGTAACCTCAAAAGAGAACGCACAGGATAGTTTTCTCTAGAAAGAGTATGTAAGAATACCACGTTATAAGGAAATACAATGTTGCAGAGTAAAGACAAATACGTACGTATTGGAAACACTTCACGAGAAGAATTAACGCATCGTAAAAAATTAGCTTGAATCTCCTAAACAACACGTTGTAACTCGAAAAGATTTGGTGTGGCATGTACGTCTAAACGTGTAGCCTCAAAAGAGAACCTACAGGAGAATTTCATTTCTTCAAAAATTTTCAGAAAATCACGTTTTAAGGAAATCCCGCATCGTGCGAAATCATCTTCTTTTTCCTAAACAACATGTTGTAACTCGAAAAGCTTTGGTGTTGCGTGTATGTGTAAGCGTGGAGCCTCAAAAGAGAAGGCAAAGGAGAGTTTTCTCTCGAAAGAGTATGTAAGAATACCACGTTATAAGGAAATACAATTTTGCAGAGTAAAGACAAATAAATACATATTGGAAATATTTTACGAGAAGAAATAACGCATCGTTCAAAATTACCTTGTATCTCCTAAACAAAACGTTGTAACTTGAAAAGATTTGGTGTGACGTGTACGTCTAAAAGTGTAGCCTCAAAAGAGAACCCACAGGAGAATTTTATTTCATCAAAATTTGTCAGAAACCACGTTTTAAGGAAATCTCGCATCGTGCGAAATTATCTTGTTTTTCCTAAACAACACGTTTTAACTCGAAAACCTTTGGTGTTGCGTGTATGTCTAAGCGTGTAGCCTCAAAAGAGAACTCACAGGAGAGTTTTCTCTCGAAAGAATATGTAAAAATACCACGTTATAAGGAAATACAGTGTTGCAGAGTAAAGACAAATAGTATTGGAAACACTTTAAGAGAAGAAATAATGCATCGTACAAAATTAGCTTGTATCTCCTAAACAACACGTTGTTACTCGAAAAGATTTGGTGTGGCTCGTACCTCTACATGTGTAGCCTCAAAAGAAAATCCACAGGAGAACTTTCTTTCGTCAACATTTTTCAGACAACCACGTTTTATGGAAATCTCACATCGTGCGAAATTATCTTGTTTTTCCTAAACAGCACATTGTAACTCGAAAAACTTTGGCGTTGCGTGTATGTCTAAGTGTGTAGCCTCTAAAGAGAACGCACAGTAGAGTTTTCTCTCCAAAGAATATGTAAGAATACCACGTTATAAGGAAATAAAGTGTTGCAGAGTAAAGACAAATACGTACATATTGGAAACACTTTACGAGAAGAAATAACGCATCATACAAAATTAGCTTGTATCTCCTAAACAACACGTGGTAACTTGAAAGGAATTGGTGTGGCGTGTACGTCTAAACATGTAGCCTCAAAAGAAAACCCACTGAAGAATTTTCTTTCGTCAAATTTTTCAGAAAACTAAGTTTTAAGGAAATCCTGCATCGTGCGAAATTATCTTGTTTTTCATAAACAACACATTATAACTCGAAAAGGTTTGGTGTTGCCTCTTTGTCTAAGTGTGTAGCCGCAAAAGTGAAAGCACGGGATAGTTTTCTCTCGAAAGAATATGTAAGAATACCACGTTATAAGGAAATACAGTGTTGCAGAGTAAAGACAAATATGTAAGTCTTGGAAACAGTTTATGAGAATAATTAACACATCCTACAAAATTAGCTTGTATCTCCGAAACAACACGTTGTAACTCGAAAAGATTTGGTGTGGCATGTTCGTCTAAACGTGTAGCCTCAAAAGAGAACCCACAGGAGAATTTTCTTTCGTCAAAATTTTTCAGAAAACCACACTTCAAGGAAATCCCGCATCGTGCGAAATCATCTTCTTTTTCCTAAACAACATGTTGTAACTCGAAAAGCTTTGGTGTTGCGTGTATGTGTAAGCGTGTAGCCTCAAAAGAGAAGGCACAGGAGAGTTTTCTCTTGAAAGATTATGTAAGAATACCACGTTATAAGGAAATACAATTTTGCAGAGTAAAGACAAATAAGTACATATTGGAAACCCTTTACGAGAAGAAATAACACATCGTACAAAATTAGCTTGTATCTCCTAAACAACACGTTGTAACTCGAAAAGATTTGGTGTGACATGTACGTCTAAAGGTGTAGCCTCAACAGAGAACCCACAAGAGAATTTTCTTTCATCAAAATTTGTCAGAAACCAGGTTTTAAGGAAATCTCGCATCGTGCGAAATTATCTTGTTTTTCCTAAACAACACATTGTAACTCGAAAAGCTTTGGTGTTGCGTGTGTGTCTAAGCGTGTAACCTCAAAAGAGAACGCACAGGATAGTTTTATTTCGAAAGAATATGTAAGAATACCACGTTATAAGGAAATACAATGTTGCAGAGTAAAGACAAATACGTACTGGAAACACGTTACGAGACGAATTAACGCATCGAAAAAATTAGCTTGTATCTCCTAAACAACACATTGTAACTCGAAAAGATTTGGTATGGCATGTACGTCTAAACGTGTAGCCTCGAAAGAGAACCCACAGGAGAATTTTCTTTCTTCAAAATTTTTCAGAAAACCACGTTTTAAGGAAATCCCGCATCATGCGAAATCATCTTCTTTTTCCTAAATAACAGGTTGTAACTCGAAAAGCTTTGGTGTTGCGTGTATGTGTAAGTGAGGAGCCTCAAAAGAGAAGGCACAGGAAAGTTTTCTCTTGAAAGAATATGCAAGAATACCACGTTATAAGGAAATACAATTTTGCAGAGTAAAGACAAATAAGTACTTATTGGAAACACTTTAGGAGAAGAAATAACGCATCGTACAAAATTAGCTTGTATCTCCTAAACAACACGTTGTAACTTGAAAGGATTTGGTGTGACGTGTATGTCTCAACGTGTAGCCTCAAAAGAGAACCCATGAAGATCCAGAAATGAAACCACACACCTATGGCCACTTGATCCTCGACAAAGAGGCTGAAAACATCCAATGGAAAAAAGATAGCCTTTTCAACAAATGGTGCTGGTTCAACTGGAGGTCAGCATGCAGAAGAATGCGACTTGATCCATCCTTGTCTCCTTGTACTAAGCTCAAATCCAAATGGATCAAGGACCTCCACATAAAGCCAGACACTCTGAAGCTAATAGAAAAGAAACTGGGGAAGACCCTTGAGGACATCGGTACAGGGAGAAAGTTTCTGAACAGAACACCAATAGCGTATGCTCTAAGAGCAAGAATTGACAAATGGGACCTCATAAAGATACAAAGTTTCTGTAAGACAAAGGACACCATCAAGAGGACAAATCGGCAACCAACAAATTGGGAAAAGATCTTCACCAATCCTACATCAGATAGAGGGCTAATATCCAATATATATAAAGAACTCAAGAAGTTAGACTCCAGAAAACCGAACAATCCTATTAAAAAATGGGGTACAGAGTTAAACAAAGAATTCACACCTGAAGAACTTCGGATGGCGGAGAAGCATCTTAAAAAATGCTCAACTTCATTAGTCATTAGGGAAATGCAAATCAAAACAACCCTGAGATTTCATCTTACACCAGTCAGAATGGCTAAGATTAAAAATTCAGGAGACAGCAGGTGTTGGAGAGGGTGTGGAGAAAGAGGAACACTCCTCCACTGCTGGTGGGGCTGCAAATTGGTACAACCACTCTGGAAATCAGTCTGGCGGTTCCTCTGAAAACTGGGCACCTCACTTCCAGAAGATCCTGCTATACCACTCCTGGGCATATACCCAGAGGATTCCCCACCATATAATAAGGATACATGCTCTACTATGTTCATAGCAGCCCTATTTATAATTGCCAGATGCTGGAAAAAACCCAGGTATCCCTCAACAGAAGAGTGGATACAAAAAATGTGGTATATCTACACAATGGAGTACTATTCAGCCATTAGAAACAATGAATTCATGAAATTCTTAGGCAAATGGATGGAGCTAGAGAACATCATACTAAGTGAGGTAACCCAGACTCAAAAGGTGAATCATGGTATGCACTCACTAATATGTGGTTATTAACCTAGAAAACTGGAATACCCGAAACATAATCCACACATCAAATGAGGTACAAGGAGAAAGGAGGACTGGCCCCTGGTTCTGGAGAGACTCAGTGAAGCAGTATTCGGCAAAACCAGAACAGGGAAATGGGAAGGGGTGGGTGGGAGGACAGGGAAAGAGAAGGGGACTTAAGGGACTTTCGGGGAGTGGGGGGCTAGAAAAGGGGAAATCATTTGAAATGTAAATAAATTATATCGAATAAAAGAAAAAAGAAAAAAAAAGAGAACCCACAGGAGAACTTTCTTTCGTCAAATTTTTTCAGAAAACCACGTTTTATGGAAATCTCGCATCATGCGAAATTATCTTGTTTTTCCTAAACAACACGTTGTAACTCGAAAAGCTTTGGTGTTGCGTGTATGTCTAAGCGTGTAGCCCAAAAGAGAATGCACAGGAGAGTTTTCCCTCGAAAGAATATGTAAGAATACCACGTTATAAGGAAATACAGTGTTGCAGAGTAAAGACAAATACTTATGTATTGGAAACACTTTACGAGAAGAAATAACGCATCGTACAAAATTAACTTGCATCTCCTAAACAACAAGTTGTAACTCAAAAAGATTTGGTGTGGCATGTACGTCTAAACCTGTAGCCTCAAAAGACAATGCACAGGAGAACTTTCTTTCGTCAAAATTTGTCAGAAAACCACGTTTTAAGGATATCTGCATCGTGCAAAATTATCTTGTTTTTCCTAAACAACACGTTGTAACTCGAAAAGCTTTGGTGTTGCGTGTATGTGTGAGCATGTCGCCTCTAAAGAGAATGCACAGGAAAGTTTTCTCTCGCAAGAACATGTAAGAATTCAACATTATAAAGAAATACAATGTTGCAGAGTAAAGACAAATACGTAAGTTTGGAAACACTTTACGAGAAGAAATAAAGCATCGTACAAAATTAGCTTGTATCTCCTAAACAACACGTGGTAACTCGATAGGATTCGGTGTGGCGTGTACCTCTAAACGTGTAGCGTCAAAAGAGTACCCACAGGAGAATTTTCTTTCGTCAAAATTTGTCAGAACACCACGTTTTAAGGAAATCCCGCATCGTGGAAATTATCTTGTTTTTCATAAACAACAAGTTGTAACTCGAAAAGCGTTGATGTTGCCTGTATGTCTAAGTGTGTAGCCTCAAAAGGGAACGCACAGGATAGTTTTCTATCAAAAGAATATGTAAGAATACCACGTTATAAGGATATACAATGTGGCAGAGTAAAGACAAATACGTATGTGTTGGAAACACTTTACGAGAAGAATAAACACATCGTAAAAAATTAGCTTGTATCTCCTAAACAACACGTTGTAACTCGACAAGATTTGGTGTGGCATGTACGTCTAAATGTGTAGCCTCAAAAGAGAACCCACAGGAGAATTTTCTTTTGTCAAAATTTTTCAGAAAACGACGTTTTAAGGAAATCCCGCATCATGCGAAATCATCTTCTTTTTCCTAAACAACATGTTGTAACTTGAAAAGCTTTGGTGTTGCGTGTATGTGTAAGTGTGGAGCCGCAAAAGAGAAAGCACAGGAGAGTTTTCTCTCGAAAGAATATGCAAGAATACCACGTTATAAGGAAATAAAATTTTGCAGAGTAAAGACAAATAAGTACTTATTGGAAACACTTTATGAGAAGAAATAACGCATCATACAAAATTAGCTTGTATCTCCTAAACAACATGTTGTAACTTGAAAAGATTTGGTGTGACGTGTATGTCTCAACGTGTAGCCTCAAAAGAGAACCCACAGGAGAACTTTCTTTCGTCAAATTTTTTCAGAAAACCACGTTTTATGGAAATCTCGCATCGTGCGAAATTATCTTGTTTTTCCTAAACAACACGTTGTAACTCGAAAAGCTTTGGCGTTGCGTGTATGTCTAAGCGTGTAGCCCAAAAGAGAATGCACAGGAGAGTTTTCCCTCGAAAGAATATGTAAGAATACCACGTTATAAGGAAATACAGTGTTGCAGAGTAAAGACAATTAAGTACATATTGGAAACACTTTATGAGAAGAAATAACGCATCGTACAAAATTAACTTGTATCTCCTAAACAACACGTTGTAACTCGAAAAGCTTTGGTGTTGCGTGTATGTCTAAGCGTGTAGCATCAAAAGAGAACTCACAGGAGAGTTTTCTCTTGAAAGAATATGTAAGAATACCACGTTATAAGGAAATACAGTGTTGTAGAGTAAAGACAAATACTTATGTATTGGAAACACTTTACAAGAAGAAATAACGCATCGTAAAAAATTTGCTTGTATCTCCTAAACAACAGGTTGTAACTCAAAAAGATTTGGTGTGGCATGTATGTCTAAACCTGTAGCCTCAAAAGACAATGCACAGGAGAACTTTCTTTCGTCAAAATTTGTCAGAAAACCACGTTTTAAGGATATCTGCATCGTGCAAAATTATCTTGTTTTTCCTAAACAACACGTTGTAACTCGAAAAGCTTTGGTGTTGCGTGTATGTGTGAGCATGTAGCCTCTAAAGAGAATGCACAGGAAAGTTTTCTCTCGCAAGAACATGTAAGAATTCAACATTATAAGGAAATACAGTGTTGCAGAGTAAAGACAAATACGTAAGTTTGGAAACACTTTACGAGAAGAAATAAAGCATCGTACAAAATTAGCTTGTATCTCCTAAACAACACGTAGTAACTCGATAGGATTTGGTGTGGCGTGTACCTCTAAACGTGTAGCGTCAAAAGAGTACCCACAGGAGAATTTTCTTTCGTCAAAATTTGTCAGAACACCACGTTTTAAGGAAATCCCGCATCGTGCGAAATTATCTTGTTTTTCATAAACAACACGTTGTAACTCGAAAAGCTTTGATGTTGCCTGTATGTCTAAGTGTGTAGCCTCAAAAGGGAACGCACAGGATAGTTTTCTATCGAAAGAATATGTAAGAATACCACGTTATAAGGATATACAATGTTGCAGAGTAAAGACAAATACGTATGTGTTGGAAACACTTTACGAGAAGAATAAACACATCGTAAAAAATTAGCTTGTATCTCCTAAACAACACGTTGTAACTCAACAAGATTTGGTGTGGCATGTACGTCTAAACGTGTAGCCTCAAAAGAGAACACACAGGAGAATTTTCTTTTGTCAAAATTTTTCAGAAAACCACGTTTTAAGGAAATACCGCATCATGCGAAATCATCTTCTTTTTCCTAAACAACATGTTGTAACTCGAAAAGCTTTGGTGTTGCGTGTATGTGTAAGTGTGGAGCCTCAAAACAGAAGGCACAGGAGAGTTTTCTCTCGAAAGAATATGCAAGAATACCACGTTATAAGGAAATACAATTTTGCAGAGTAAAGACAAATAAGTACTTATTGGAAACACTTTATGAGAAAAAATAACGCATCGTAAAAAATTAGCTTGTATCTCCTAAACAACACGTTGTAACTCGAAAAGATTTGGTGTGACGTGTACGTCTAAACATGTAGCCTCAAAAGAGAATCCACAGGAGAACTTTCTTTCCTCAAAATTTTTCAGAAAACCACGTTTTATGGAAATCTCGCATCGTGCGAAATTATCTTGTTTTTCCTAAACAACATGTTGTAACTAGAAAAGCTTTGGCGTTGCGTGTATGTCTAAGCGTGTAGCCCAAAAGAGAACGCACAGGAGAGTTTTCCCTCGAAAGAATATGTAAGAATACCACGTTATAAGGAAATACAGTGTTGCAGAGTAAAGACAATTAATTACGTATTCGACACACTTTACAAGAAGAAATAACGCATCGAAAATAATTGCTTGTATCTCCTAAACGACAAGTTGTAACTCGAAAAGATTTGGTGTGGCGTGTACGTCTAAACCTGTAGCCTCAAAAGACAATGCACAGGAGAACTTTCTTTAGTCAAAATTTGTCAGAAAACCACGTTTTAATGATATCCCGCATCGTGCAAAATTATCTTGTTTTTCCTAAACAACACGTTGTAACTCGAAAAGCTTTGGTGTTGCGTGTATATCTAAACGTGTAGCTTCTAAAGAGAATGCACAGGAGAGTTTTCTCTCGAAAGAACATGTAAGAATACAATGTTATAAGGAAATACAGTGTTGCAGAGTAAAGACAAATATGTACATATTGGAAACTCTTTACAAGAAGAAATAACGCATCTTAGAAAATTAGCTTTTATCTCCTAAACAACACATGGTAATTCAAAAGGATTTGGTGTGGCGTGCACGTCTAAACGTGTAGCCTCATAAGAGAACCCACAGGAGAATTTTCTTTAGTCAAAATTTGTCAGAACACCAAGTTTTAAGGAAATCCCGCATCGTGCGAAATTATCATGTTTTTCATAAACAACACGTTGTAACTTGAAAAGCTTTGGTGTTGCCTGTATGTCTAAGTGTGTAGCCTCAAAAGTGAAGGCACAGGATAGTTTTCTCTCGAAAGAATGTGTAAGAATAGCACATTATAAGGAAATACAGTGTTGCAGAGTAAAGACAAATACGTACGTATTGGAAACAGTTTAGGAGAAGAAATAAAGCATCTTACAAAATTAGCTTGTATCTCCTAAACAACACGTGGCAACTCGAAAGGATTAGGTGTGGCGTGCACGTCTAAACGTGAAGCTTCAAAAGAGAACCAACAGAATAATTTTCGTTCATCAAAATTTGTCAGAAGACCATGTTTTAAGGAAATCAGGCATCGTGCGAAATTATCTTGTTTTTTATAAACAACACGTTGTAACTCAAAAAGCTTTGGTGTTGCCTGTATGTCTAAGTGTTTAGCCTCAAAAGGGAATGCACAGAATAGTTTTCTCTCGAAAGAATATGTAAGAATACCACGTTATAAGGAAATACAGTGTTGCAGAGTAAAGACAAATACGTACGTATTGGAAACACTTTACGAGAATTAACGCATTATAAAAAAATTAGCTTGTATGCCCTAAACAACACGTTGTAACTCGAAAAGATTTGGTGTGACGTGTACGTCTAAATATGTAGCCTCAAAAGAGAACCCACAGGAGAATTTTCTTTCGTCAAAATTTTTCAGAAAACCAGGTTTTTAGGAAATCCCGCATCGTGCGAAATCATCTTCTTTTTCCTAAACAACATGTTGTAACTCGAAAAGCTTTGGTGTTGTGTGTTTGTCTAATCGTGTAGCCTCAAAAGAGAATGCACAGGAGAATTATCCCTTGAAAGAATATGTAAGAATACCATGTTATAAGGAAATACAGTGTTGCAGAGTATAGACAAATATGTATGTATTGGAAACACTTTATGAGAAGAAATAGCGCATCGTACAATATTTGCTTGTATCTCATAAAGAACACGTTGTATCTCAAAATTATTTGGTGTGGCTCGTACGGCTACACGTGTAGCCTCAAAAGAGAACCCACAGGAGAACTTTCTTTCGTCAAAATTTGTCAGAAAACCATGTTTTAAGGAAATCCCGCATCGTGCAAAATTATCTTGTTTTTCCTAAACAACACGTTGTAACTCGAAAAGCTTTGGTGTTGCGTGTATGTCTGAGCATGTAGCCTCTAAAGAGAATGCACAGGAGAGTTTTCTCTCAAAAGAACATGTAAGAATACAACGTTATAAGGAAATACACTGTTTCAGAGTAAAGACAAATACATACGTATTGGAACCACTTTACGAAAAGAAATAACGCATCATACAAAATTAGCTTGTATCTCTTAAACAACACGTGGTTACTCGAAAGGATTTGGTGTGGCGTGCACGTCTAAACGTGTAGCCTCAAAAGAGAAGCCACAGGAGAATTTTCTTTCATCAAAATTTGTCAGAAAACCACGTTTTAAGGAAATCCCGCATCGTGCAAAATTATCTTGTTTTCCATAAACAACACGTTGTAACTCGAAAAGCTTTGGTGTTGCCTGTATGTCTAAGTGTGTAGCCTCAAAAGGGAACGCACAGGATAGTTTTCCCTCGAAGGAATATGTAAGAATACCACGTTATAAGGAAATATAATGTTGCAGTGTAAAGACAAATATGTACTTATTGGAAACACTTTACGAGAAGAATTAACGCATCGTAAAAAATTAGCTTATATCTCCTAAACAACACGTTGTAATTCGAAAAGATTTGGTGTGGCTCGTACCTCTACACGAGTAGCCACAAAAGAGAACCCACAGGAGAACTTTCTATCGTCAAAATTTTTCAGAAAACCACATTTTATGTAAATCTCGCATCGTGCTAAATTATCT
The DNA here is from genome assembly GCF_947179515.1 of Apodemus sylvaticus. Classification (NCBI taxonomy): domain Eukaryota; kingdom Metazoa; phylum Chordata; class Mammalia; order Rodentia; family Muridae; genus Apodemus; species Apodemus sylvaticus. Next base: position 217,068 of record NW_026263096.1, on the reverse strand, counting down.
TGTTTTTCCTAAACAACACATTGTAACTCGAAAAGCTTTGGCGTTGCGTGTTTGTCTAAGCGTGTCCCCTCAAAAGAGAACGCACAGGAGAGTTTTCCCTCGAAATAATATGTAAGAATACTATGTTATAAGGAAATACAGTGTCGCAGATTAAAGACAAATAAGTACGTATTGGAAACACTTTACAAGAAGAAATAATGCATCGTACAAAATTAGCTTGTATCTCCTAAACAACACGTGGTAACTCGAAAGGATTTGGTGTGGCGTGTACGTCTAAACGTGTAGCCTCAAAAGAGAACCCACAGGAGAATTTTCTTTATTCAAAATTTTTCAGAAAACCACGTTTTAAGGAAATCCCGCATCGTGCGAAATCATCTACTTTTTCCTAAACAACATGTTGTAACTCGAAAAGCTATGGTGTTGCGTGTATGTGTAAGCGTGGAGCCTCAAAAGAGAAGGCACTGGAGAGTATTCTCTCGAAAGAATATGTAAGAATACCACATTATAAGGAAATACAATTTTGCAGAGTAAAGACCAATAAGTACCTATTGGAAACACTTTGCGAGAAGAAATAACGCATCTTACAAAATTATCTTGTATCTCCTAAACAACACGTTGTAACTCAAAAAGATTTGTTGTGACGTGTACGTCTAAAAGTGTAGCCTCAAACGAGAACCCACAGGAGAATTTTCTTTCATCAAAATTTGTCAGAAACCACGTTTTAAGGAAGTCTCGCATCGTGCGAAATTATCGTGTTTTTCCTAAACAACACGTTGTAACTCGAAAAGCTTTGGTGTTGCGTGGATGTCTACGCGTGTAGCCTCAAAGGAGAACGCACAGGAGAGGTTTCTCTCGAAAGAATATGTAAGAATACCACGTTATAAGGAAATACAGTGTTGCAGAGTAAAGACAACTACGTACGTATTAGAAACACTTTAAGAGAAGAAATATCGCATCCTAGAAAATTAGCTTGTATCTCCTAAACAACACGTAGTAACTCGAAAAGATTTGGTGTGGCTCGTACCTCTACACGTGCAGCCTCAATAGAGAACCCACAGGAGAACTTTGTTTCGTCAAAATTTTTCAGAAAACCACGTTTAATGGAAATCTCGTATCGTGCGAAATTATCTTGTTTTTCCTAAACAACTCGTTGTAACTCCAAAAGCTTTGGCGTTGCGTGTTTGTCTAAGCGTGTAACCTCAAAAGAGAATGCACAGGATAGTTTTCCCTCGAAAGAATATGTAAGAATACCACGTTATAAGGAAATACAGTGTTGCAGAGTAAAGACAAATAAGTACGTATTGGAAACACTATATGAGAAGAAATAACGCATTGTACAATATTTGCTTGTATCTCCTAAACAACACGTTGTAACTCAAAAATATTTCGTGTGGCTCGTATGTCTACACGTTTAGCCTCAAAAGAGAACCCACAGGAGAACTTTCTTTCTTCAAAATTTGTCAGAAAACCACGTTTAAGGAAATCCCGTATCGTGCAAAATTATCTTGTTTTTCCTAAACAACACGTTGTAACTCGAAAAGCTTTGGTGTTGCGTGTATGTCTGAGCATGTAGCCTCTAAGGAGAATGCACAGGAGAGTTTTCTCTCGAAAGAACATGTAAGAATACAACGTTATAAGGAAATACAGTGTTGCAGAGTAAAGACAAATACGTACATATTGGAAACACTTTACGAGAAGAAATAACGCATCATACAAAATTAGCTTGTATCTCCTAAACAACACGTGGTAACTCGAAAGGATTTGGTGTGGCGTGTACATCTAAACGTGTAGCCTCAAAAGAGAACCCACAGGAGAATTTTCTTTCGTCAAAATTTGTCAGAAAACCACGTTTTATGGAAATCTCGCATCATGCCAAATTATCTTGTTTTTCCTAAACAACACATTGTAACTCGAAAAACTTTGGCGTTGCATGTTTGTCTAAGCGTGTAGCCTCAAAAGAGAACGCACAGGAGAGTTTTCCCTCAAAATAATATGTAAGAATACCACGTTATAAGGAAATACAGTGTTGCAGAGTAAAGACAAATAAGTACGTATCGGAAACACTTTACAAGAAGAAATAACGCATCGTACAAAATTAGCTTGTATCTCCTAAACAACACGTGGTAACTCGAAAGGATTTGGTGTGGCATGTACGTCTAAATGTGTATCCTCAAAAGAGAACCCACAGGAGAATTTTCTTACTTCAAAACTTTTCAGAACACCTCGTTTTAAGGAAATGCCGCATCGTGCGAAATCATCTTCTTTTTCCTAAACAACATGTTGTAACTCGAAAAGCTTTGGTGTTGCGTGTATGTGTAAACGTGTAGCCTCAAAAGAGAAGGCACAGGAGAATTTTCTCTCGAAAGAATATGTAAGAATATCACGTTATAAGGAAATACAATTTTGCAGAGTAAAGACAAATAAGTACATATTGGAAACACTTTACGAGAAGAAATAACACATCGTACAAAATTAGCTTGTATCTCCTAAACAACACGTTGTAACTCGAAAAGATTTGGTGTGACCTGTAAGTCTAAAAGTGTAGCCTCAAACGAGAACTGACAGGAGAATCTTCTTTCATCAAAATTTGTCAGAAACCACGTTTTAAGGAAATCTCACATCGTACGAAATTATCTTGTTTTTCCTAAACAACACGTTGTAACTCGAAAAGGTTTTGTGTTGCGTGTATGTGTAAGCGTGTAGCCTCAAAAGAGAAGGCACAGGAGAATTTTCTCTCGAAAGAAGATGTAAGAATATCACGTTATAAGGAAATACAAATTTGCAGAGTAAAGACAAATAAGTACATATTGGAAACACTTTACGAGAAGAAATAACGCATCATACAAAATTAGCTTGTATCTCCTAAACAACACGTTGTAACTGGAAAAGATTTGGTGTGACGTGTAAGTCTAAAAGTGTAGCCTCAAACGAGAACCCACAGGAGAATCTTCTTTCATCAAAATTTGTCAGAAACCAAGTTTTAAGGAAATCTCGGATCGTACGAAATTATCTTGTTTTTCCTAAACAACACGTTGTAACTCGAAAAGCTTTGGTGTTGCGTGTATGTCTAAGCGTGTAGCCTCAAAAGAGAGCACACAGGAGAGTTTTCGCTCGAAAGAATATGTAAGAATACCACGTTATAAGGAAATACTGTGTTGCAGAGTAAAGACAAACACTATTGGAAACACTTTAAGAGAAGAAATAAGGCAACGAAAAAATTAGCTTGTATCTCCTAAACAACAAGTTGTAACTCGAAAAGATTTGGTGTGACTCGTACCTCTACACGTGTAGTCTCAAAAGAGAACCCACAGGAGAACTTTGTTTCGTCAAAATTTTTCAGAAAACCACGTTTTATGGAAATCTCGCATCCTGTGAAATTATCTTGTTTTTCCTAAACAACACATTGTAACTCGAAAAGCTTTGGCGTTGCGTGTATGTCTAAGCGTATGGCCTCTAAAGAGAACGCACAGGAGAGTTTTCTCTTGAAAGAATATGTAAGAATACAACGTTATAAGGAAATACAGTGTTGCAGAGTAAAGACAAATACGTACTTATTGGAAACACTTTACGAGAAGAAATAACGAATCATACAAAATTAGCTTGTATCTCCTAAACAACACGTGGTAAATCGAAAGAATTTGGTGTGGCGTGTACGTCTAAACGTGTAGCCTCAAAAGAGAACCCACTGAAGAATTTTCTTTCGTCAAAATGTTTCAGAAAACTACGTTTTAAGGAAATCTCGCATCGTGCGAAATTATCTTGTTTTTCATAAACAACACGTTGTAACTCGAAAAGCTTTGGTGTTGCCTGTATGTCTAAGTGTGTAGCCTAAAAAGGGAACACACAGGATAGTTTTCTCTTGAAAGAATATATAAGAATACCACGTTATAAGGAAATACAGTGTTGCAGAATAAAGACAAGTACTTACATATTGGAAACACTTTACGAGAAGAAGTAACGCATCTTACAAAATTATGCTTGTATCTCCGAAACAACATGTTGTAACTCGAAAAGATTTGGTGTGGCATGTACGTCTAAACGTGTAGCCTCAAAAGAGAACCCACAGGAGAATTTTCTTTCGTCAAAATTTTAAAGAAAACCTCGTTTTAAGGAAATCCTGCATCGTGCGAAATCATCTTCTTTTTCCTAAACAACATGTTGTAACTCGAAAAGATTTGGTGTTGCGTGTATGGGTAAGCGTGGATCCTCAAAAGAGAAGGCACAGGAGAGTTTTCTCTCGAAAGAATATATAAGAATACCACGTTATAAGGAAATACAATACGTGTTGTTTAAGAGATACAAGCTAATTTTGTATGATGCGTTATTTCTTTTCGTAAAGTGGTTCCAATACGTATGTATTTGTCTTTACTCTGCAACAGTGTATTTCCTTATAACGTGGTATTCTTACATATTCTTTCGAGAGAAAACTCTCCTGTGCATTCTCTTTTGAGGCTACAAGCTTAGACATTCACGCACCACCAAAGCTTTTCGAGTTACAACGTGTTGTTTAGGAAAAACAAGATAATTTCGCACGATGCGGGATTTCCTTAAAACGTGATTTTCTGAAAAATTTTGACAAAAGAAAATTCTCCTTTGGGTTCTCTTTTGATGCTACACGTTAAGACGTACACGCCACAACAATTCTTTTCGAGTTACAACGTTAAGTTTTGGAGATACAAGCTAATTTTGTACGATGCGTTATTTCTTCTAGTAAAGTGTTTCCAATAAGTACGTATTTGTCTTTACTCTGCAAAACTGTATTTCGTTATAACATGGTATTCTTACATATTCTTTCGAGAGAAAACTCTCCTCTGCCTTCTCTTTTGAGGCTACACATTTAGACATATATGCAACATCAAAGCTTTTCGAGTTACAACATGTTGTTTAGGAAAAACAAGATAATTTCGCACGATGCAGGATTTCCTTAAAACGTGGTTTTCTGACAAATTTTGACGAAAGAAAACCCTCCTGTGGGTTCTCCTTTGAGGCTACACGTTTAGTCGTACACGCCACAACAAATCTTTTCGAGTTGCAACGTGTTGTTTAGGAGATACAAGCTAATTTTGCATGATGCGTTATTTCTTCTCGTAAAGTGTTTCCAATAAGTACATATTTGTCTATACTCTGCAACATTGTATTTCCTTATAACGTAGTATTCTTACATATTCTTTCGAGAGAAAACTATCCTGTGCGTTCTCTTTGGAGGCTACACGCTTAGACATACACGCACCACCAAAGCTTTTCGAGTTACAACGTGTTGATTAGGAAAAACAGGATAATTTCCCACGATGCGGGATTTCCTTAAAATGTGGTTTTCTGACAAATTTTGACGTAAGAAAATTCTCCTGTGGGTTCTCTTTTGAGGCTACACATTTAGACGTGCACGCCACACCAAATCTTTTTGAGTTACCACGTGTTGTTTAGGAGATACAAGCAAATTTTGTACCATGCATTATTTCTTCTCATAATATGTTTCCAATACGTATGTATTTGTCTTTACTCTGCAGCAATATATTTCCTTATAACGTGGTATTCTTAAATATTCTTTCGAGAGAAAACTCTCCTGTGCATTCTCTTTTGAGGCTACACGCTTACACATACACCCAAAACCAAAGCTTTTCGAGTTACAATGTTTTGTTTATGAAAAACAAGATAATTGCGCACAATGCGGGATTTCCTTAAAACGTGGTTTTCTGAAAAATTTTGACGAAAGAAAATTCTCCTGTGTGTTCTCTTTTGAGGCTACATGTTTAGACGTACACGCCACACCAAATCTTTTTGAGTTACAACGTGTTGTTTAGGAGATACAAGCTAATTTTGTACGATGCGTTATTTCTTCTCCTAAAGTGTTTCCAATACGTACGTATTTGTCTTTACTCTACAACACTGTATTTCCTTATAACATGGTATTCGTACATATTCTTTCGAGAGAAAACTCTCCTGTGCATTCTCATTTGAGGCTACACGCTTAGACATACACGCAACACCAAAGCATTTCGAGTTAGAACGTGTTGTTTAGGAAAAACAAGATAATTTCGCACGATGCGGGAATTCCTTAAAACGTGGTTTTCTGACAAATTTTGAGGAAATAAAATTCTCCTGTGGGTTTTCATTTGAGGCTAAACGTTTAGACGTACACGCCACACCAAATGTTTTCGAGTTACAACGTGTTCTTTAGGAGATACAAGCTAATTTTTTACGATGCTTTATATCTTCTTGTAAAGTTTAAGTGTTTCCAAAAGGAACGTATTTATCTTTAATTTGCCACAATGTATTTCCTTATAACGTGGTATTCTTACATACTCGTTCGAGAGAAATCTCTCCTGTGCGTTCTCTTTTGAGGCTACATGCTTAGACATACATGCAACACCAAAGATTTTCGAGTTACAATGTGTTGTTTAGGAAAAACAAGATAGTTTCGCATGATGCGGGATTTCCTTAATAAGTGGTTTTCTGACAAATTTTGACGAAAGAAAATTCTCCTGAGGGTTCTCTTTTGAGGCTACACGTTTAGACGTACATGCCATACCAAACCTTTTCGAGTTACAACGTGTTGTTTAGGAGATACAAACTAATTTTTTACGATGCGTTATTTCTTCTCATAGAGTGTTTCAAATACCTACGTATTTGTCTTTACTCTGCAAAACTGTATTTCCTTATAATGTGGTATTCTTACATGTTCTTTCGAGAGAAAACTCTCCTGTGCGTTCTCTTTTGAGGCTACACGCTTAGACATACACGCAACATCAAAGCTTTTCGAGTTACAACGTGTTGTTTAGGAAAAACAAGATAATTTCGCACGATGAGTGATTTCCTTAAAACATGGATTTCTGACAAATTTTACGAACAAAAATTCTCCTGTGGGTTCTCTTTTGAGGCTACACGTTTAGACGTACACGCCACACCAAATCTTTTCGAATTACAATGTGTTGTTTAGGAGATACAAGCTAATTTTGTATGATGCGTTCTTTCTTCTCATAAAGTTTTTCAATAAGTAAGTATTTGTCTTTACTCTGCAACACTGTATTTCCTTATAACATGGTACTCTTACATATTTTTTCGAGAGAAAACTCTCCTGTGCGTTCTCATTTGAGGCTACACGCTGAGACATACACGCAACAGCAAAGCTTTTCGAGTTACGTGTTGTTTAGAAAGAACAAGATAATTTCTCACGATGCGGGATTTCCTTAAAACGTGGTTTTCTGACAAATTTTGACGAAAGAAAATTCTCCTGTCGGTTCTCTTTTGAGGCTAAACGTTTAGACGTACACGCCACACCAAATCTCTTTGAGTTGCAACTTGTTGTTTAGGAGATACAAGCTAATTTTTTTTGCAATGAATTATTTCTTCTCGTAAAGTTTAAATGTTTACAATACGTATGTATTTGCCTCTACTCTGCAACACTGTATTTCCTTATAACGTTGTATTCTTACATATTCTTTCGAGAGAAAACTCTCCTGTGCGTTCTCTTTTGAGGCTACACATTTAGACGTACACGCCACACCAAATCTTTTTGAGTTACAACTTGTTGTTTAGGAGATACAAACTAATTTTTTTACGATGAATTATTTCTTCTCGTAAAGTTTAAGTGTTTCCAATACGTATGTATTTGCCTCTACTCTGCAACACTGTATTTCCTTATAACGTGATATTCTTACATATTCTTTCGAGAGAAAACTCTCCTGTGCGTTCTCTTTGGAGGCTACACACTTAGACATTCATGCAACACCAAAGCTTTTCGAGTTACAACGTGTTGTTTAGGAAAAACAAGATAATTTCGCATGATGCGGGATTTCCTTAAAACGTGGTTTTCTGACAAATTTTGATGAAAGAAAATTCTCCTGTGGGTTCTCTTTTGAGGCTGCACGTTTAGACGTACACGCCACACCAAATCCTTTCGAGATATAACGTGTTCTTTAGGATATACAAGCTAATTTTGTACTATGTGTTATTTCTTCTCGTAAAGCTTAAGTGTTTCCAATAAGTATGTATTTGTCTTTACTCTGCAACACTGTATTTCCTTATAACGTGGTATTCCTACATATTCTTTCAGAAGAAAACTCTCCTGTGCGTTCTCTTTTGAGGCTACACGCTTAGACATACACGCACCACCAAAGCTTTTCGAGTTGCAACATGTTGTTTAGGAAAAACAAGATAGTTTCGCACGATGCGGTATTTCCTTAAAACGTGGTTTTCTGACAAATTTTGACAAAAGAAAACTCTCCTGTGGGTTCTCTTTTGAGGCTACACCTTTAGACATACACGCCACACCAAATCTTGTCGAGTTGCAACGTGTTGTTTAGGAGATACAAGCTAATTTTACATGATGCGTTATTTCTTCTCCTAAAGTGTTTCCAATAAATACAAATTTGTCTATACTCTGCCACACTGTATTTCCTTATAACGTGATATTCTTACATATTCTTTCGAGAGAAAACTCTCCTGTGCGTTCTCTTTGGAGGCTACACGCTTAGACATTCACCCAACACCAAAGCTTTTCGAGTTACAACGTGTTGTTTAGGAAAAACAAGATAATTTCGCATGATGCGGGATTTCCTTAAACATGGTTTTCTGACAAATTTTGACGAAAGAAAATTCTCCTGTGGGTTCTCTTTTGAGGCTACACGTTTAGATGTACAAGCCACACCAAATCTTTTTGAGTAACCATGTGTTGTTTCGGAGATGCAAGCTAATTTTGTACCATGCGTTATTTCTTCTCATAATGTGTTTCCAAAACGTATGTATTTGTCTTTACTCTGCAGCAATATGTTTCCTTATAACGTGGTATTCTTACATATTCTTTTGAGAGAAAACTCTCCTGTGCATTCTCTTTTGAGGCTACATGCTTAGACATACACGCAACACCAAATCCTTTCGAGTTATAACGTGTTGTTTAGGATATACAAGCTAATTTTGTACTGTTTTATTTCTTTTTTTTTTTCATTCTTTTTTTTATTCGATATAATTTATTTACATTTCAAATGATTTCCCCTTTTCTAGCCCCCCCCCACTCCCCGAAAGTCCCGTAAGCCCCCTTCTCTTCCCCTGTCCTCCCTCCCACCCCTTCCCAGTTCCCCGTTCTGGTTTTGCCAAATACTGTTTCACTGAGTCTTTCCAGAAGCAGGGACCACTCCTGCTTTCTTCTTGTATCTCATTTGATGTGTGGATTATGTTTTGGGTATTCCAGTTTTCTAGGTTAATAACCACTTATTAGTTAGTGCATACCATGATTCGCCTTTTGAGTCTGGGTTACCTCACTTAGTATGATGTTCTCTAGCTCGATCCATTTGCCTAAGAATTTCATGAATTCATTGTTTCTAATGGCTGAATAGTACTCCATTGTGTAGATATACCACACTTTTTGTATCCACTCTTCTGTTGAGGGATACCTGGGTTCTCTCCAGCATCTGGCAATTATAAATAGGGCTGCTATGAACATAGTAGAGCATGAATCCTTATTCCATGGTGGGGAATCCTCTGGGTATATGCCCAGGAGTGGTACAGCAGGATCTTCTGGAAGTGAGGTGCCCAGTTTTCGGAGGAACCGCCAGACTGCTTTCCAGAGTGGTTGTACCAATTTGCAACCCCACCAGCAGTGGAGGAGTGTTCCTCTTTCTCCGCACCCTCTCCAACACCTGCTGTCTCCTGAATTTTTAATCTATGTTTTATTTCTTCTCGTAAAGTTTAAGTGTTTCCAATAAGTATTTATTTGTCTTTACTCTGCAACACTGTATTTCCTTATAACGTGGTATTCCTACATATTCTTTCGGGAGAAAACTCTCCTGTGCGTTCTCTTTTGAGGCTACATGCTTAGACATATACGCAACACCAAAGCTTTTCGAGTTACAACATGTTGTTTAGGAAAAACAAGATAATTTCGCAGGATGCAGGATTTCCTTAAAACTTGGTTTTCTGACAAATTTTGATGAAAGAAAACTCTCCTGTGGGTTCTCCTTTGAGGGTACACGTTTAGTCGTTCACGCCACACCAAATCTTTTCGAGTTACAACGTGTTGTTTAGGAGATACAAGGTAAGTTTGCATGATGTGTTATTTCTTTTCGTAAAGTGTTTCCAATAAGTACACTCTGCAACACTGTATTTCCTTATAACGTGGTATTCTTACATATTCTTTCGAGAGAAAACTATCCCTTGCGTTCTCTTTGGAGGCTACATGCTTAGACATACACGCACCACCAAAACTTTTCGAGTAACAACGTGTTGATTAGGAAAAACAAGATAATTTCCCACGATGCGGGATTTCCTTAAAAAGTGGTTTTCTGACAAATTTTGACGTAAGAAAATTCTCCTGTGGGTTCTCTTTTGAGGCTACACATTTAGACGTGCACGCCACACCAAATCTTTTTGAGTTAAAACGTGTTGTTTAGGAGATACAAGCAAATTTTGTACCATGCATTATTTCTTCTCATAATATGTTTCTAATACGTATGTATTTGTCTTTACTCTTTAGCAATATATTTCCTTTTAACGTGGTATTCTTACATATTCTTTCGAGAGAAAACTCTCCTGTGCATTCTCTTTTGAGGCTACACGCTTAGACATACACCCAACACCAAAGCTTTTCGAGTTACAATGTTTTGTTTATGAAAAACAAGATAATTGCGCACAATGCTGGATTTCCTTAAAACGTGGTTTTCTGACAAATTTTGACGAAAGAAAATTCTCCTGTGGGTTCTCTTTTGAGGCTACATGTTTAGACGTATACGCCACACCAAATCTTTTCGAGTTACAACGTGTTGTTTAGGAGATACAAGCTAATTTTGTACGATGCGTTATTTCTTCTCCTAAAGTGTTTCCAATATGTACGTATTTGTCTTTACTCTACAACACTGTATTTCCTTATAACATGGTATTCGTACATATTCTTTCGAGAGAAAACTCTCCTGTGCATTCTCTTTTGAGGCTACACGCTTAGACATACACGCAACACCAAAGCATTTCGAGTTAGAACGTGTTGTTTAGGAAAAACAAGATAATTTCGCACGATGCGGGAATTCCTTAAAACGTGGTTTTCTGACAAATTTTGGGGAAATAAAATTCTCCTGTGGGTTTTCATTTGAGGCTAAACGTTTAGACGTACACGCCACACCAAATGTTTTCGAGTTACAACGTGTTCTTTAGGAGATACAAACTAATTTTTTACGATGCTTTATATCTTCTTGTAAAGTTTAAGTGTTTCCAAAAGGAATGTATTTATCTTTAATTTGCCACAATGAATTTCCTTATAACGTGGTATTCTTACATACTCGTTCGAGAGAAATCTTTCCTGTGCGTTCTCTTTTGAGGCTACATGCTTAGACATACACGCAACACCAAAGATTTTCGAGTTACAATGTGTTGTTTAGGAAAAACAAGATAGTTTCGCATGATGCGGGATTTCCTTAATAAGTGGTTTTGTGACAAATTTTGACGAAAGAAAATTCTCCTGTGGGTTCTCTTTGGAGGCTACACGTTTAGACGTACATGCCACACGAAATCTTTTCGAGTTACAACGTGTTGTTTAGGAGATACAAACTAATTTTTTACGATGCGTTATTTCTTCTCATAGAGTGTTTCAAATACATATGTATTTGTCTTTACTCTGCAAAACTGTATTTCCTTATAATGTGGTATTCTTACATGTTCTTTCGAGAGAAAACTCTCCTGTGCGTTCTCTTTTGAGGCTACACGCTTAGACATACACGCAACATCAAAGCTTTTCGAGTTACAACGTGTTGTTTAGGAAAAACAAGATAATTTCGCACGATGAGTGATTTCCTTAAAACATGGATTTCTGACAAATTTTACGAACAAAAATTCTCCTGTGGGTTCTCTTTTGAGGCTTCACGTTTAGACGTACACGCCACACCAAATCTTTTCGAGTTACAATGTGTTGTTTAGGAGATACAAGCTAATTTTGTACGATGCGTTATTTCTTCTCATAAAGTTTTTCCAATAAGTATTTGTCTTTACTCTGCAACACTGTATTTCCTTATAACGTGGTATTCTTACATATTTTTTCGAGAGAAAACTCTCCTGTGCGTTCTCATTTGAGGCTACACGCTGAGACATACACGCAACAGCAAAGCTTTTCGAGTTACAACGTGTTGTTTAGGAAGAACAAGATAATTTCTCACGATGCGGGATTTCCTTAAAACGTGGTTTTCTGACAAATTTTGACGAAAGAAAATTCTCCTGTGGGTTCTCTTTTGAGGCTAAACGTTTAGACGTACACGCCACACCAAATCTTTTTGAGTTGCAACTCGTTGTTTAGGAGATACAAGCTAATTTTTTTACAATGAATTATTTCTTCTCGTAAAGTTTAAGTGTTTCCAATACGTATGTATTTGCCTCTACTCTGCAACACTGTATTTCCTTATAACGTGGTATTCTTACATATTCTTTCGAGAGAAAACTCTCCTGTGCGTTCTTTGTGGAGGCTACACACTTAGACATTCACGCAACACGAAAGCTTTTCGAGGTACAACGTGTTGTTTAGGAAAAACAAGATAATTTCGCATGATGCGGGATTTCCTTAAAACGTGGTTTTCTGACAAATTTGACGAAAGAAAATTCTCCTGTGGGTTCTCTTTTGAGGATTCACATTTAGACGTACACGCCACACCAAATCCTTTTGAGTTCTAACGTGTTGTTTAGGATATACAAGCTAATTTTGTACTATGTGTTATTTCTTCTCATAAAGCTTAAGTGTTTCCAATATGTATGTATTTGTCTTTACTCTGCAACACTGTATTTCCTTATAACTTAGTATTCCTACTTTTCTTTCGGGAGAAAACTCTCCCGTGCGTTCTCTTTTGAGGCTACATGTTTAGACGTACACGCCACACCAAATCTTTTTGAGTTACAACTTGTTTAGGAGATACAAGCTAATTTTTTAACAATGAATTATTTCTTCTCGTAAAGTTTAAGTGTTCCAATATGTATATATTTGCCTCTACTCTGCAACACTGTATTTCCTTATAACGTGGTATTCTTACATATTCTTTCGAGAGTAAACTATCCTGTGCGTTCTCTTTGGAGGCTACACGCTTAGACATATACGCAACACCAAAGCTTTTCGAGTTACAACGTGTTGTTTAGGAAAAACAAGATAATTTCGCATGATGCGGGATTTCCTTAAAACGTGGTTTTCTGACAAATTTTGATGAAAGAAAATTCTCCTGTGGGTTCTCTTTTGAGGCTACACGTTTAGACGTACACGCCACACCAAATCCTTTCGAGTTATAACGTGTTGTTTAGGGTATACAAACTAATTTTTACTATGTGTTATTTCTTCTCGTAAAGCTTAAGTGTTTCCAATAAGTATGCATTTGTCTTTACTCTGCAACACTGTATTTCCTTATAACGTGGTATTCCTACATATACTTTCGGAAGAAAACTCTCCTGTGCGTTCTCTTTTGAGGCTACACGCTTAGACATACACGCACCACCAAAGCTTTTCGAGTTACATGTTGTTTAGGAAAAACAAGATAATTTCGCACGATGCGGTATTTCCTTAAAACGTGGTTTTCTGACAAATTTTGACGAAAGAAAACTCTCCTGTGGGTTCTCTTTTGAGGCTACACGTTTAGACATACACGCCACACCAAATCTTGTCGAGTTACAACGTGTTGTTTAGGAGATACAAGCTAATTTTGCATGATGCGTTATTTCTTCTCCTAAAGTGTTTCCAATAAGTACATATTTGTCTAAAATCTGGAACACTGTATTTCCTTATAACGTGGTATTCTTACATATTCTTTCGAGAGAAAACCATCCTGTGCATTCTCTTTGGAGGCTACACGCTTAGAAATACATGCACCACCAAAGATTTTCGAGTTACAACGTGTTGATTAGGAAAAACAAGATAATTTCGCACGATGAGGGATTTCCTTAAAACGTGGTTTTCTAACAAATTTTGACGAAAGAAAACTCTCCTGTGGGTTCTCTTTTGAGGCTACACTTTTAGACGTACACGCCACACCAAATCTTTTCGAGTTACAACGTGTTGTATAGGACATACAAGCTAGTTTTGCAAGATGCGTTATTTCTTTCATAAAGTGTTCCCATTACATACGTATTTTCTTTACTCTGCCACACTGTATTTCTTTATAACGTGGTATGCTTACATATTCTTTCGAGAGAAAACTCTCCTGTGCGTTCTCTTTGGAGGCTACACGCTTAGACATTCATGCAACACCAAAGCTTTTCGAGTTACAACGTGTTGTTTAGGAAAAACAAGATAATTTCACATGATGCGGGATTCCCTTAAAAAGTGGTTTTCTGAAAAGTGTTGATGAAAGAAAATTCTCCTGTGCGTTCTCTTTTGAGGCTACATGTTTAGATGTACACGCCACACCAAATCCTATCGAGTTATAACCTGTTGTTTAGGATATACAAGCTAATTTTGTACTATGTGTTATTTCTTCTCGTAAAGCTTAACTGTTTCCAATAAGTATGTATTTGTCTTTACTCTGCAACACTGTATTTCCTTATAACGTGGTATTCCTACATATTCTTTCGGGAGAAAACTCCCCTGTGCATTCTCTTTTGAGGCTACACTTTTAGACGTACACGCCACACCAAATCTTTTTGAGTTACAACTTGTTGTTTAGGAGATACAAGCTAATTTTTTTACGATGAATTATTTCTTCTCGTAAATTTTAAGTGTTTCCAATACATATGTACTTGCCTCTACTCTGCCACACTGTATTTCCTTATAACGTGATATTCTTACATATTCTTTCGAGAGAAAACTCTCCTGTGCGTTCTCTTTGGAGACTACACGCTTAGACATTCACCCAACACCAAAGCTTTTCGAGTTACAACGTGTTGTTTAGGAAAAACAAGATAATTTCGCATGATGCGGGATTTCCTTAAAACGTGGTTTTCTGACAAATTTTGACGAAAGAAAATTCTCCTGTGGGTTCTCTTTTGAGGCTACACGTTTAGACGTACACGCCACACCAAATCCTTTCGAGTTATAACGTGTTGTTTAGGATATAGAAGCTAATTTTGTACTATGTGTTATTTCTTCTCGTAAAGCTTAAGTGTTTCCAATAAGTATGTATTTGTCTTTACTCTGCAACACTGTATTTCCTTATAACGTGGTATTCTTACATATTCTTTCGAGAGAAAACTCTCCTGTGCGTTCTCTTTTGAGGCTACACGCTTAGACATACACGCACCACCAAAGCTTTTCGAGTTAAAACATGTTGTTTAGGATAAACAAGATAATTTCGCACGATGCGGTATTTCCTTAAAACGTGGTTTTCTGACAAATTTTGATGAAAGAAAACTCTCCTGTGGATTCTCTTTTGAGGCTACACGTTTAGACATACACGCCACACCAAATCTTGTCGAGTTACAACGTGTTGTTTAGGAGATACAAGCTAATTTTACATGATGCGTTATTTCTTCTCCTAAAGTGTTTCCAATAAGTACATATTTGTCTATACTCTGCAACACTGTATTTCCTTATAACGTGGTATTCTTACATATTCTTTCGAGAGAAAATTATCCTGTGCGTTCTCTTTGGAGGCTACACGCTTAGACATACACGCACCAGCAAAGCTTTTCGAGGTACAACGTGTTGATTAGGAAAAACAAGATAATTTCGCACGATGCGGGATTTCCTTAAAACGTGGTTTTCTGACAAATTTTGACGTAAGAAAATTCTCCTGTGGGTTCTCTTTTGAGGCTACACGTTTAGATGTACAAGCCACACCAAATCTTTTTGAGTAACCACGTGTTGTTTGGGAGATACAAGCTAATTTTGTACCATGCGTTATTTCTTCTCATAATGTGTTTCCAAAACGTATGTATTTGTCTTTACTCTGCAGCAATATGTTTCCTTATAGCGTGGTATTCTTACATATTCTTTCGAGAGAAAACTCTCCTGTGCATTCTCTTTTGAGGCTACATGCTTAGACATACACGAAACACCAAATCCTTTCGAGTTATAACGTGTTGTTTAGGATATACAAGCTAATTTTTTACTATGTTTTATTTCTTCTCGTAAAGTTTAAGTGTTTCCAATAAGTATTTATTTGTCTTTACTCTGCAACACTGTATTTCCTTATAACGTGGTATTCCTACATATTCTTTCGGGAGAAAACTCTCCTGTGCGTTCTCTTTTGAGGCTACACGCTTAGACATACACGCAACACCAAAGCTTTTCGAGTTACAACGTGTTGTTTAGGAAGAACAAGATAATTTCTCACGATGCGGGATTTCCTTAAAACGTGGTTTTCTGACAAATTTTGACGAAAGAAAATTCTCCTGTGTGTTCTCTTTTGAGGCTACACGTTTAGACGTACACGCCACACCAAATCTTTTCGAGATACAACGTGTTGTTTAGGAGATACAAGCTAATTTTTTATGATGCGTTATTTCTTCTCGTAAAGTGTTTCCAATAAGTACATATTTGTCTATACTCTGCAACACTGTATTTCCTTATATCGTGGTATTCCTACATATTCTTTCGAGAGAAAACTACCCTGTGCGTTCTCTTTGGAGGCTACACGCTTAGACATACATGCAACAACAAAGCTTTTCGAGTTACAACGTGTTGATTAGGAAAAACAGGATAATTTCTCACAATGAGGGATTTCCTTAAAATGTGGTTTTCTGACAAATTTTGACGTAAGAAAATTCTCCTGTGGGTTCTCATTTGAGGCTACACATTTAGACGTACACGCCACACCAAATCTTTTTGAGTTACCACGTGTTGTTTAGGAGATACAAGCTAATTTTGTACCATGCGTTATTTTTTCTCATAATATGTTTCCAATACGTATGTATTTGTCTTTACTCTGCAGCAATATATTACCTTATAACGTGGTATTCTTACATATTCTTTCGAGAGAAAGCTCTCCTGTGCATTCTCTTTTGAGGCTACACGCTTACACATACACCCAACACCAAAGCTTTTCGAGTTACAATGTTTTGTTTATGAAAAACAAGATAATTGCGCACAATGCGGGATTTCCTTAAAACGTGGTTTTCTGACAAATTTTGACGAAAGAAAATTCTCCTGTGGGTTCTCTTTTGAGGCTACATGTTTAGAGGTACACGCCACACCAAATCTTTTCGAGTTACAACGTGTTGTTTAGGAGATACAAGCTAATTTTTTACGATGCATTATTTCTTCTCCTAAAGTGTTTCCAATACTTACATATTTGTCTTTACTCTACAACACTGTATTTCCTTATAACATGGTATTCGTACATATTCTTTCGAGAGAAAACTCTCCTGTGCATTCTCTTTTGAGACTACACGCTTAGACATACACGCAACACCAAAGCATTTCGAGTTAGAACGTGTTGTTTAGGAGAAACAAGATAATTTCGCACGATGCGGGAATTCCTTAAAACGTGGTTTTCTGACAAATTTTGAGGAAAGAAAATTCTCCTGTGGGTTTTCATTTGAGGCTAAACGTTTAGACGTACACGCCACACCAAATGTTTTCGAGTTACAACGTGTTGTTTAGGAGATACAAGCTAATTTTTTACGATGCTTTATATCTTCTTGTAAAGTTTAAGTGTTTCCAAAAGGAACTAATTTATTTTTAATTTGTCACAATGTATTTCCTTATAACGTGGTATTCTTACATACTCATTCGAGAGAAAGCTCTCCGGTGCTTTCTCTTTTGAGGCTACATGCTTAGACATACATGCAACACCAAAGATTTTCGAGTTACAATGTGTTGTTTAGGAAAAACAAGATAGTTTCGCACGATGCGGGATTTCCTTAATAAGTGGTTTTCTGACAAATTTTGACCAAGGAAAATTCTCCTATGGGTTCTCTTTTGAGGCTACACGTTTAGACGTACAGGCCACACCTAATCTTTTTAAGGTACAACGTGTTGTTTAGGAGATACAAGCTAATTTTGTACGATAGGTTATTTCTTCTCGGAAAGTTTTTCTAATAAGTAAAAATATGTCTTTACTCTGCAACACTGTATTTCCTTATAACGTGGTATTCTTACATATTCTTTCGAGAGAAAACTCTCCTGTGCGTTCTCATTTGAGGCTACACGCTTAGACATACACGCAACACCAAAGCTTTTCGAGTTACAATGTGTTGTTTAGGAAGAACAAGATAATTTCCCACGATGCGGGATTTCCTTAAAACGTGGTTTTCTGACAAATTTTGATGAAAGAAAATTCTCCTGTGGGTTCTCTATTAAGGCTACACGTTTAGACGTACACACCACACCAAATCTTTTTGAGTTACAACGTGTTGTTTAGGAAAAACAAGATAGTTTCGCACGATGCGGGATTTCCTTAATAAGTGGTTTTCTGACAAATTTTGACGAAAGAAAATTCTCCTGTGGGTTCTCTTTTGAGGCTACACATTTAGACGTACATGCCACACCAAATCTTTTCGAGTTACAACGTGTTGTTTAGGAGATACAAACTAATTTTTTACGATGCGTTATTTCTTCTCATAAAGTGTTTCAAATACATACGTATTTGTCTTTACTCTGCAAAACTGTATTTCCTTATAATGTGGTATTCTTACATGTTCTTTCGAGAGAAAACTCTTCTGTGCATTCTCTTTTGAGGCTACACGCTTAGACATTCACACAACACCAAAGCTTTTTGAGGTACAACGTGTTGTTTAGGAAAAACAAGATAATTTAACATGATGCGGGATTTCCATAAAACATGGTTTTCTGACAAATTTGGCGAAAGAAAATTCTCCTGTGGGTTCTCTTTTGAGGCTACACGTTTAGACGTACATGCCAAACCAAATCTTTTTGAGTTACAACGTGTTGTTTAGGAGATACAAGCTAATTTTTTATGATGCGTTATTTCTTCTCGTAAAGTTTTTCCAATAAATAAGTATTTGTCTTTACTCTGCAAAACTGAATTTCCTTATAACATGGTATCTTACATATTCTTTCGAGAGAAAACTATCCTGTGCGTTCTCTTTGGAGGCTACACGCTTAGACATACACACAACACCAAAGCTTTTCGAGTTACAACGTGTTGATTAGGAAAAACAAGATAATTTCACACGATGCGGGATTTCCTTAAAATGTGGTTTTCTGACAAATTTTGATGTAAGAAAATTCTCCTGTGGGTTCTCTTTTGAGGCTACACATTTAGACGTACACGCCACACCAAATATTTTTGAGTTACCACGTGTTGTTTAGGAGATACAAGCTAATTTTGTACCATGCATTATTTCTTCTCATAATATGTTTCCAATACGTATGTATTTGCCTCTACTCTGCAGCAATGTATTTCCTTATAACGTGGTATTCTTACATATTCTTTCGAGAGAAAACTCTCCTGTGCATTCTCTTTTGAGGCCACACACTTGCACATACACCCAACACCAAAGCTTTTAGAGTTACAATGTTTTGTTTATGAAAAACAAGATAATTGCGCACAATGCGGGATTTCCTTAAAACGTGGATTTCTGACAAATTTTGATGAAAGAAAATTCTCCTGTGGGTTCTCTTTTGAGGCTACATGTTTAGACGTACACGCCACAACAAATCTTTTCGAGTTACAACGTGTTGTGTAGGAGATACAAGCTCATTTTGTACGATGATTTATTTCATCTCGTAAAGTTTATGGGTTTCCAATACATACGTATTTGTCTTTATTCTGCAACACTGTATTTCCTTATAACGTGGTATCCTTACAAATTCTATCGAGAAAAAACTCTCCTGTGCATTCTCTTTTGAGGCTACACGCTTAGACATACACGCAACACCAAAGCTTTCGAGTTACAACGTGTTGTTTAGGAAAAACAAGATAATTTCGAACGATGCGGGATTTACTTAAAACGTGGTTTCTGAAAAATTTTGACGAAAGAAAATTCTCCTGTGGGTTCTCTTTTGAGGCTACACGTTTAGACGTACACGCCACACCAAATCTTTTCGAGTTACAACGTGTTGTTTAGGAGATACAAGCTAATTTTGTACGATGCGTTATTTCTTCTAGTAAAGTGTTTCCAATACGTACGTATTTGGCTTTAGTCTGCAACACTGTATTTCCTTATAACTTGGTATTCTTACATATTCTTTCGAGAAAAAACTCTCCTGTGCATCCTTTTTTGAGGCTACACGCTTAGACATACACGCAACACCAAAGCTTTTCGCGTTACAATGTGTTGTTTAGGAAAAACCAGATAATTTCGCACAATGAGGGATTTCCTTAATACGTGGTTTTCTGACATATTTTGACCAAAGAAAATTCTCCTATGGGTTCTCTTTTGAGACTACACGTTTAGACGTACAGGCCAGTCCAAATCTTTTTTAAGTTACAACGTGTTGTTTAGGCGATAAAAGCTAATTTTGTACGATGCGTTATTTCTTCTTGTAAAGTTTTTCCAATAAATAAGTATTTGTCTTTACTCTGCAACACTGTATTTCCTTATAACGTGTCATTCTTACATATTCTTTCGAGAAAAAACTCTCCTCTGCCTTCACTTTTGGGGCTACATGCTTAGACATACACCCAACACCAAAGCTTTTCGAGTTAAAACGTGTTGTTTAGGAAGATCTAGATAATTTCTCACGATGCGTGATTTCCTTAAAACGTGGTTTTCTGACAAAATTTGATGAAAGAAAATTGTCCTGTGTTCTCTTTTGAGGCTACACGTTTAGACGTACACACCACACCAAATCTTTTCGAGTTACAGCGTGTTGTTTAGGAGATACAAGCTAATTTTTTACGATGCTTTATTTCATCTCGTAAAGTTTATGGGTTTCCAATACATACGTATTTGTCTTTACTCTGCAACACTGTATTCCCTTATAACGTGGTATTCTTACATATTCTTTCGAGAGAAAACTCTCCTGTGTGTTCTCTTTTGAGGCTACACGCTTAGACATACACGCAACACCAAAGCTTTTCGAGTTACAATGTGTTGTTTAGGAAAAACAACATAATTTCGCACGATGCGGGATTTCCTTAAAACGTGGATTTCTGAAAATTTTTGACGAAAGAAAATTGTCCTGTGTGTTCTCTTTTGAGGCTACACGTTTAGACGTACACGCCACACCAAATCCTTTCGAGTTACAACGTGTTGTTTAGGAGATACAAGCTAATTTTCTACGATGCGTTATTTCTTCTCGTAATGTGTTTCCAATACGTACATATTTGCCTTTAGTCTGCAACACTGTATTTCCTTATAACGTGGTATTCTTACATATTCTTTCGAGAGAAAACTCTCCTGTGTGTTCCCCTTTGAGGCTACACGCTTAGACATACAGGCAACACCAAAGCTTTTCGCGTTACAACGTGTTGATTAGGAAAAACAATATAATTTCGCGCGATGCGGGATTTCCTTAATAAGTGGTTTTCTGACAAATTTTGACCAAGGAAAATTCTCCTATGGGTTCTCTTTTGAGGCTACACGTTTAGACGTACAGGCCACACCTAATCTTTTTAAGGTACAACGTGTTGTTTAGGAGATACAAGCTAATTTTGTACGATAGGTTATTTCTTCTCGGAAAGTTTTTCTAATAAGTAAAAATATGTCTTTACTCTGCAACACTGTATTTCCTTATAACGCGGTATTCTTACATATTCTTTCGTGAAAAAACTCTCCTGTGCGTTCTCATTTGAGGCTACACGCTTAGACATACACGCAACACCAAAGCTTTTCGAGTTACAATGTGTTGTTTAGGAAGAACAAGATAATTTCCCACGATGCGGGATTTCCTTAAAACGTGGTTTTCTGACAAATTTTGATGAAAGAAAATTCTCCTGTGGGTTCTCTATTAAGGCTACACGTTTAGACGTACACACCACACCAAATCTTTTTGAGTTACAACGTGTTGTTTAGGAGATACAAGCTAATTTTTTTTATGATGCCTTATTTCTTCTCGTAAAGTTTAAGTGTTTCCAATACGTATGTATTTGCCTTTACTCTGCAACACTGTATTTCCTTATTACGTGGTATTCTTACATATTCTTTCGACAGTAAACTCTCCTGTGCGTTCTCTTTGGAGGCTACACGCCTAGACATACACGCCTAGACATACACGCAACAGCAAAGCTTTTCGAGTTACAACGTGTTGTTTAGGAAAAACAAGATAATTTCGCATGATGCGGGATTTCCTTAAAACGTGGTTTTCTGACAAATTTTGAAGAAAGAAAATTCTCCTGTGGGTTCTTTTTTGAGGGTACACGTTTAGACATACACGCCACACCAAATCCTTTCGAGTTATAACGTGTTGTTTAGGAGATACAAATTAATTTTTTACTATGTGTTATTTCTTCTCGTAAAGTTTAAGTGTTTCCAATAAGTATGTATTTGTCTTTACTCTGCAACACTATATTTCCTTATAACGTGGTATTCTTACATATTCTTTCGGGAGAAAACTCTCCTGTGCGTTCTCTTTTGAGGCTACACGCTTAGAAATACACGCAACACCAAAGCTTTTCGAGTTACAATGTGTTGTTTAGGAAAAACAAGATATTTTCGCACGATGCGGGATTTCCGTAAAACGTGGTTTTTGACAAATTTTGACTAAAGAAAACTCTCCTGTAGATTCTCTTTTGAGGCTACACGTTTAGACGTACACACCACACCAAATCTTTTCCAGTTACAACGTGTTGTTTAGGAGATACAAGCTAATTTTGCATGATGCTTTATTTCTTCTCGTAAAGTGTTTCCAATTAGTATGTATTTGTCTATACTCTGCAACACTGTATTTCCTTATAACGTGGTATTCTTACATATTCTTTCGAGAGAAAACTCTCCTGGGCATTCCCCTTTGAGGCTACGCACTTAGACATACACGCAACACCAAAGCTTTTCGAGTTACAACGTGTTGTTTAGGAAAAACAAGATAATTACACACGATGCGGGATTTCCTTAATAAGTAGTTTTCTGACAAATTTTGACCAAGGAAAATTCCTCTATGGGTTCTCTTCTGAGGCTACACGTTTAGACGTACAGGCCACACCAAATCTTTTTAAGTTACAACGTGTTGTTTAGGAGATACAAGCTAATTTTGTACGATGCGTTATTTCTTCTCCTAAAGTTTTTTCCAATAAGTAAGTATATGTCTTTATTCTACAACGTGGTATTCTTTCATATTCTTTCAAGAGAAAACTCTCCTGTGCGTTCTCATTTGAGGCTACACGCTTAGACATATACGCAACACCAACGCTTTTCGAGTTACAACGTGTTGTTTAGGAAGAACAAGATAATTTCGCATGATGCGGGATTTATGGGTTTCCAATACATACGTATTTGTCTTTATTCTGCAACACTGTATTTCCTTATAACGTGGTATCCTTACAAATTCTATCGAGAAAAAACTCTCCTGTGCGTTCTCTTTTGAGGCTACACGCTTAAACATACAAGCAACACCAAAGCTTTTCGAGTTACAACGTGTTGTTTAGGATTTCCTTAAAGCGGGATTTCCTTAAAACGTGGTTTTCTGAAAAATTTTGACGAAAGAAAATTCTCCTGTGGGTTCTCTTTTGAGGCAACACGTTTAGACGTACAGGCCACATCAAATCTTTTCGAGTTACAACGTGTTGTTTAGGAGATACAAGCTAATTTTGTACGTTGCGTTATTTTTTCTCGTAAAGTGTTTCCAATACGTATGTATTTGCCTTTACTCTGCGACACTGTATTTCCTTATAAAGTGGTATTCTTACATACTCTTTCGAGAGAAAACTCTCCTGTGCGTTCTCTTTTGAGGCTACACGCTTAGACATACACGCAACACCAAAGCTTTTCGAGTTAAAACGTGTTGTTTAGGAAAAAGAAGATAATTGCGCACGATGCGGGATTTCCTTAAAACGTGGGTTCTCTTTTGAGGGTACACGTTTAGACGTACAAGCCACACCAAATCCTTTCGAGTTATAACGTGTTGTTTAGGAGATACAAGCTAATTTTTTACTATTTGTTATTCCACGTTATATGGAAAAACAGTGTTGCAGAGTAAAGACAAATATGTACGTATTGGAAACACTTTACGAGAAGAAATAACACATGGTAAAAAATTAGCTTGTATCTCCTAAACAACACGTTGTAACTCAAAAGGATTTGGTGTGGTGTTTATCTAAAGGTGTAGCCTCAAAAGAGAACCCACAGGAGAATTTTCGTTGGTCAAAATTTTTTCAGAAAACCACGTTTTCTGGAAATCCCGCATCGTGCGAAATTATCTTGTTTTTCCTAAACAACACGTTGTAACTCGAAAAGCTTTGGTTTTGCATGTATGTCTAAGCGTGTAGCCTCAAAAGAGAACGCACAGGAGAGTATTCTCTTGAAAGAATATGTAAGAATACCACCTTATAAGGACATACAGTGTTGCACAGTAAAGACAGATACATACATATTGGAAACACTTTACGAGAAGGAATAATCCATCATACAAAATTAGCTTGTATTTCCTAAACAACACGGTGTAACGCGAAAAGATTTTGTGTGGCGTGTACGTTGAAACGTGTAGCCTCAAAAGAGAACCCACAGGAGAATTTTCTTTCGTCAAAATATGTCGGAAAACCACGTTTTAAGGAAATCCCGCATCGTGCGAAATTATCTTGTTTTTCCTAAACAACATGTTGTAACTCGAAAAGCTTTGGTGTAAACAACACGTTGTAACTCGAAAATATTTGGTGTTGTGTTTACATCTAAATGCGTAGCCTCAAAAGAGAAGCCACAGGAGAATTTTCTTTGGTCAAAATTTTTTCAGAAAACCACGTTTTAAGGAAGTCCTGCATCATGCGAAATTATCTTGTTTTTCCTAAACAACACGTTGTAACTCGAAAAGCTTTGGTGTTGCGTGTATGTCTAAGCATGTAGCCTCAAAAGAGAATGCACAGTAGAGTATTCTCTCGAAAGAATATGTAAGAATACCACGTTATAAGGAAATACAGTGTTGCAGAGTAAAGAGAGATACTTACTTATTGGAAACACTTTACGAGAAGGAATAATACATCGTACAAAATTAGCTTGTATTTCCTAAACAACACGTTGTAACTTGAAGGATTTGGTGTGACGTGTAAGTTGAAACGTGTAGCCTCAAAAGAGAACCCACAGGAGAATTTTCTTTCGTCAAAATTTGTCAGAAAACCACGTTTTAAGGAAATCCCGCATTGTGCAAAATTATCTTGTTTTTCCTAAACAACACATTGTAAATCGAAAGCTTTGGTGTTGCATGTATGTCTACACGTGTGGCCTCAAAAGATAACGCACAGGAGAGTTTTCTCTCGAAAGAATATATAAGAATACCACGTCATAAGGAAATACAGTGTTGCAGAGTAAAGACAAATACGTAGGTATTGGAAACACTTTACAAGAAGAAATAACGCATCGTACAGAATTAGCTTGTATCTCCTAAACAACACGATGTAACTCGAAAAGATTTGGTGTGGCGTGTACGTCTAAACGTGTAGCCTCAAAAGTGAACTTACAGGAGTATTTTCGTTCGTCAATATTTGTCAGAAAACTACGTTTTATGGAAATCCCGCATCGTGGAAATTATCTTGTTTTTCCTAAACAACACGTTGTAACTCTAAAAGCTTTGGTGCTGCGTGTATGTCTAAGCGTGTAGCCTCAAAAGAGAACGCACAGGAGAGTTTTCTCTCGAAAGAATATGTAAGAATACCACGTTATAAGGAAATACAATGTTGCAGTGTAAATACAAATACTTATGTATAGGAAACACTTTACGAGAAGAAATAAAGCATCGTACAAAATTAGCTTTTATCTCCTAAACAACACGTTGTAACTCGAAATATTTTGTGTGTCGTGTACGTCTAAACGTGTAGCCTCAAAAGAGAAGGCACAGGAGAGTTTTCTCTCGAAAGAATATGTAAGAATACCACGTTTTAAGGAAATACAGAGTTGCAGAGTAAAGACAAATATGTACGTATTGGCAACACCTTACGAGAAAAAATAAGGCATCGTACAAAATTAGTCTGTATCTCCTAAACAACACGTTGTAACTGAAAAGGATTTGGTGTGGCGTGTACGTCTAAACGTGTAGCCTCAAAAGAGAACCAACAGGAGAATTTTCTTTGGTCAAAATTTTTCAGAAAACCACGTTTTAAGGAAATCCCGCATCTTGCGAAATTATCTTGTTTTTCCTAAACAACACGTTGTAACTCGAAAAGCTTTGGTGTTGCCTGTATGTCTAAGCGTGTAGCCTCAAGAGAGAAGGCACAGGAGAGTTTTTTCTCGAAAGAATATGTAAGAAAACCACGTTTTAAGGAAATACAGTGTTGCAGAGTAAAGACAAATACATTCGTATTGGCAACACTTTACGAGAAGAAATAACGCATCGTACAAAATTAGCTTGTATCTCCTAAACAACACGATGTAACTCGAAAAGATTTGGTGTGGCGTGTACGTCTAAACGTGTAGCCTCAAAAGTGAACTTACAGGAGTATTTTCTTTCGTCAAAATTTGTCAGAAAACCACGTTTTATGGAAATCCCGCATCGTGGAAATTATCTTGTTTTTCCTAAACAACACGTTGTAACTCGAAAAGCTTTGGTGCTGCGTGTATGTCTAAGCGTGTAGCCTCAAAAGAGAACGCACAGGAGAGTTTTCTCTCGAAAGAATATGTAAGAATACCGCGTTATAAGGAAATACAGTGTTGCAGAGTAAAGACAAATAAGTAAGTATTGGACACAATTTATGAGAAGAAATAACGCATCGTAAAAAATTAGCTTGTATCTCCTAAACAACACGTTGTAACTCGAAAAGATTTGGTGTGACATGTACGTCTAAACATGTACCCTCAAAAGAGAACTCACAGGAGAATTTTCTTTCATCAAAATTTGTCAGAAAACACGTTTTAAAGAAATCTCGCATCGTGCAAAATTATCTTGTTTTTACTAAACAACAAGGTGTAACTCGAAAAGCTTTGGTGTTGAGTGTTTGTCTAAGCGTGTAGCCTCAAAAGAGAACGCACAGGAGAGTTTTCTCTCGAAAGAATATGTAAGAATACCACGTTATAAGGAAATACAGTGTTGCAGAGTAAAGACAAATAAGTACATATTGGAAACACTTTAGGAGAAGAAATAACGCTTCGTAAAAAATTTGCTTGTATCTCGTAAACAACACGTTGTAACTCGGAAAGATTTGGTGTGGCTCATACGTCTAAACTTGTAGCCTCAAAAGAGAACCCACAGGAGAACTTTCTTTCGTCAAAATTTGTCAGAAAACCACGTTTTAAGGATATCCCGCATCGTGCAAAATTATCTTGTTTTTCCTAAACAACACGTTGTAACTCGAAAAGCTTTGGTGCTGCATGTATGTCTATGCGTGTAGCCACTTAAGAGAAGGCACAGGAGATTTTTCTCTCGAAAGAACATGTAAGAATACAACGTTATAAGGAAATACAGTGTTGCAGAGTAAAGACAAATACGTACTTATTGGAAATACTTTACGAGAAGAAATAACGCATCGTAAAAAATTAGCTTGTATCTCCTAAACAACACGTGGTAACTCGAAAAGATTTGGTGTGGCGTGCACGTCTAAACGTGTAGCCTCAAAAGAGAACCAACAGGAGAATTTTCTTTCGTCAAAATTTGTCAGAACACCACGTTTTAAGGAAATCCCGCATCGTGCGAACTTATCTTGTTTTTCATAAACAACACGTTGTAACTTGAAAGGTTTTGGTGTTGCCTGTATGTCTAAGTGTGTAGCCTCAAAAGGGAACGCACAGGATAGTTTTCTCTCGACAGAATATGTAAGAATACCACGTTATAAGGAAATACAGTGTTGCAGAATAAAGACAAATACGTACGTATTGGAAACACTTTATGAGAAGAAATAACGCAGCGTACAAAATTAGCTTGTATCTCCTACACAACATGTGGTAACTCGAAAGGATTTGGTGTGGCGTGCACGTCTAAACGTGAAGCCTCAAAAGGGAACCCACAGGAGAATTTTCTTTCGTCAAAATTTGTCAGAAAACCACGTTTTAAGGAAATCCCGCATCGTGCGAAATTATCTTGTTTTTCATAAACAACAGGTTGTAACTCAAAAAGCTTTGTTGTTGCCTGTATGTCTAAGTGTGTAGCCTCAAAAGGGAATGCACAGGATAGTTTTCTCTTGAAATAATATGTAAGAAAACCACGTTTTAAGAAATACAGTGTTGCAGAGTAAAGACAAATATGTACGTATTGGAAACACTTTACGAGAAGAATTAACGCATTGTACAAAATTAGCTTGTATCTCCTAAACAATACGTTGTAATTCAAAAAGATTTGATGTGGCGTGTACGTCTAAATATGTAGCCTCAAAAGAGAACACACAGGAGAATTTTCTTTCGTCAAAATTTGTCAGAATCCACGTATTAAGGAAATCCCGCATTGTGCGAAATTATCTTGTTTTTCCTGCACAACACTTCGTAACTCGAAAAGCTTTGGTGTTGCGTGTATGTCTAAACGTGTGGCCTCAAAAGAGAATGCACAGGAGAGATTTCTCTCGAAAGAATATATAAGAATACCACGTTATAAGGAAATACAGTGTTGCAGAGTAAAGACAAATACGTAGGTATTGGAAACACTTTACGAGAAGTAATAACGCATCGTACAAAATTAGCTTGTATCTCCTAAACAACACGATGTAACTCGAAAAGATTTGGTGTGGCGTGTACGTCTAAACGTGTAGCCTCAAAAGAGAACTCACAGGATAATTTTCTTTCGTCAAAATTTGTCAGAAAACCACGTTTTATGGAAATCCCACATCGTGGAAATTATCTTGTTTTTCCTAAACAACACGTTGTAACTCGGAAAGCTTTGGTAGTGCGTGTATGTCTAAGCGTGTAGCCTCAAAAGAGAACGCACAGGAGAGTTTTCTCTCGAAAGAATATGTAAGAATACCACGTTATAAGGAAATACAGTGTTGCAGAGTAAAGACAAATAAGTACGTATTGGACACATTTTACGAGAAGAAATAACGCATCGTAAAAAATTAGCTTGTATCTCCTAAACAACACGTTGTAACTCGAAAAGATTTGGTGTGACGTGTACGTCTAAACGTGTAGCCTCAAAAGGGAACTCACAGGAGAATTTTCTTTCATCAAAATTTGTCAGAAAACACGTTTTAAGGAAATCTCGCATCGTGCAAAATTATCTTGTTTTTCCTAAACAACACGGTGTAACTCGAAAAGCTTTGGTGTTGAGTGTTTGTCTAAGCGTGTAGCCTCAAAAGAGAATGCACAGGAGAGTTTTC
This sequence comes from Apodemus sylvaticus, assembly GCF_947179515.1. Classification (NCBI taxonomy): domain Eukaryota; kingdom Metazoa; phylum Chordata; class Mammalia; order Rodentia; family Muridae; genus Apodemus; species Apodemus sylvaticus. The sequence continues at coordinate 187,897 of NW_026263096.1, read as the reverse complement.
TCTCGAAAGAATATGTAAGAATACCACGTTATAAGGAAATACAGTGTTGCAGAGTAAAGACAAATAAGTACATATTGGAAACACTTTAGGAGAAGAAATAACGCATCGTAAAAAATTTGCTTGTATCTCCTAAACAACACGTTATAACTCGAAAAGATTTGGTGTGGCGTGTACGTCTAAACCTGTAGCCTCAAAAGACAACGCACAGGAGAACTTTCTTTCGTTAAAATTTGTCAGAAAACCACGTTTTAAGGATATCCCGCATCGTGAAAATTATCTTGTTTTTCCTAAACAACACGTTGTAACTCGCAAAGCTTTGGTATTGCGTGTATGTCTATGCGTGTAGCCACTTAAGAGAACGCACAGGAGATTTTTCTCTCGAAAGAACATGTAAGAATACAACGTTATAAGGAAATACAGTGTTGCAGAGTAAAGACAAATACATACTTTTTGGAAACACTTTACGAGAAGAAATAACGCTTCGTAAAAAATTAGCTTGTATCTCCTAAACAACACGTGGTAACTCGAAAAGATTTGGTGTGGCGTGCACGTCTAAACGTGTAGCCTCAAAAGAGAACCAACAGGAGAATTTTCTTTCGTCAAAATTTGTCAGAACACCACTTTTTACGGAAATCCCGCATCGTGCGAAATTATCTTGTTTTTCATAAACAACACGTTGTAACTCGAAAAGTTTTGGTGTTGCCTGTATGTCTAAGTGTGTAGCCTCAAAAGGGAACGCACAGGATAGTTTTCTCGCGACAGAATATGTAAGAATACCACGTTATAAGGAAATACAGTGTTGCAGAGTAAAGACAAATATGTACGTATTGGAAACACTTTATGAGAAGAAATAACGCATCGTATAAAATTAGCTTGTATCTCCTAAACAACACGTGGTAACTCAAAAGGATTTGGTGTGGTGTGCACGTCTAAACGTGAAGCCTCAAAAGAGAACCCACAGGAGAATTTTCTTTCGTCAAAATTTGTCAGAAAACCACGTTTTAAGGAAATCCCGCATCGTGCGAAATTATCTTGTTTTTCATAAACAACACATTGTAACTCGAAAAGCTTTGGTGTTACCTGTATGTCTAAGTGTGTAGCCTCAAAAGGGAACGCACAGGATAGTTTTCTCTCGAAAGAATATGTAAGAAAACCACGTTTTAAGGAAATACAGTGTTGCAGAGTAAAGACAAATACGTACATATCGGAAACACTTTACAAGAAGAATTAACGCATTGTACAAAATTAGCTTGTATCTCCTAAACAACACGTTGTAATTCGAAAAGATTTGGTGTGGCATGTACGTCTAAATATGTAGCCTCAAAAGAGAACACACAGGAGAATTTTCTTTCGTCAAAATTTGTCAGAAAACCACGTTTTAAGGAAATCCCGCATCGTGCGAAATTATCTTGTTTTTCATAAACAACACATTGTAACTCGAAAAGCTTTGGTGTTACCTGTATGTCTAAGTGTGTAGCCTCAAAAGGGAACGCACACGATAGTTTTCTCTCGAAAGAATATGTAAGAAAACCACGTTTTAAGAAAATACAGTGTTGCAGAGTAAAGACAAATACGTACATATCGGAAACACTTTACAAGAAGAATTAACGCATTGTACAAAATTAGCTTGTATCTCCTAAACAACACGTTGTAATTCGAAAAGATTTGGTGTGGCATGTACGTCTAAATATGTAGCCTCAAAAGAGAACACACAGGAGAATTTTCTTTCGTCAAAATTTTTCAGAAAACCACGTTTTAAGCTAATCCCGCATCGTGCAAAATCATCTCCTTTTTCCTAAACAACATGTTGTAACTCGAAAAGCTTTGGTGTTGCGTGTATGTGTAAGGATGGAGCCTCAAAAGAGAAGGCACAGGAGAGTTTTCCCTGCGTGTAGCCTCAAAAGAGAACTCACAGTAGAGTTTTCTCTCGAAAGAATATGTAAGGATACCACATTACAAGGAAATACAGTGTTGCAGAGTAAAGACTAATACATATGTATTGGAAACACTTTATGAGAGAAATAACGCATCTTGCAAAATTAGCTTGTATGTCCTAAACAACACGTTGGAACACGAAAAGATTTGGTGTGGCATGTACGTCTAAACGTGTAGCCTCAAAAGAGTACCCACAGGAGAGTTTTATTTCTTCAAAATTTGTCAGAAAACCACGTTTTAAGGAAATCCCGCATCGTGCGAAATTATGTTGTTTTTCCTAAATAACACGTTGTAACTCGAAAAGCTTTGGTGTTGTGTGTATATCTAAGCACGTAGCCTCAAAGGAGAATGCACAGGAGAGTTTTCTCTCGAAAGAATATGCAAGAATACCACGTTATAAGGAAATACAGTGTTGCAGAGTAAAGGCAAATATGTACGTAATGGAAACACTTAAACTTTATGAGAAGAAATAACGCTTCGTAAAAAAATTAGCTTGTATCTCCTAAACAACACGATGTAACTCGAAAAGATTTGATGTGGTGTGTACGTCTAAATGTGTAGCCTCCAAAGAGATCCCACAGGAGTATTTTCTTTCGTCAAAATTTGTCAGAAAACCACGTTTTAAGGAAATCCCGCATCTTGCTAAATTATCTTGTTTTTCCTAAACAACACATTGTAACTCGAAAAGCTTTGGTGTTGCGTGTATGTCAAAGCATGTAGCCTCAAAAGAGAACGCACAGGAGAGTTTTCTCTCGAAAGAATATGTAAGAATACCACGTTATAAGGAAATACAGTGTTGCAGAGTAAAGACAAATACGTACTTATTGGAAACACTTAAACTTTACGAGAAGAAATAAGGCATCGTACAAAATTAGTATGTATCTCCTAAACATCACGTTATAACTCAAAAAGATTTGGTGTGGTGTGTAAGTCTAAACGTGTAGTCTCAAACGAGAACCCACAGGAGAATTTTCGTTCATCAAAATTTGTCAGAAAACCACGTTTTAAGGAAATCCTGCATCGTGCGAAATTATCTTGTTTTTCCTAAGCAACACGTTGTAACGCGAAAACCTTTGGTGTTGCGTGTATGTCTAAGCGTGTAGCCTCAAAAGAGAATGCAAAGGAGAGTTTTTTTCTCGAAAGAATATATAAGAATACCACGTTATTAGGAAATACAGTGTTGCAGAGTAAAGACAAATATTTACGTATTGGAAAAACTTTACGAGAAGAAATAACGCATCTTACAAAATTAGCTTGTATCTCCTAAACAACACGTTGTAACTTAAAAAGATTTGGTGTGGCGTGTACGTATAATCGTGTAGCCTCAAAAGAGAAACCATAGGAGAATTTTCTTTGGTCAAAATTTGTCAGAAAACCACGTATGAAGGAAATACCGCATCATGCGAAATTATCTTGTTTTTCCTAAACAAAACGTTTTAACTCGAAAAGCTTTGGTGTTGCGTGTATGTCTAAGCGTGTAGCCCCAAAAGAGAACGCACAGGAGAGTTTTCTCTCGAAAGAATATGTAAGAATACCACGTTGTAAGGAAATACAGTGTTGCAGAGTAAAGGAAAATACATATGTATTGGAAACGCAACATCAAAGCTTTTCGAGTTACAACGTGTTGTTTAGGAAAAGCAAGATAATTTCGCACGATGAGTGATTTCCTTAAAACATGGTTTTCTGAGAAATATTAACGAAAAAAAATTCTCCTGTGGGTTATCTTTTGAGGTTACACGTTTAGACGTGCACGCCACACCAAATCTTTTCGAGTTACAAACTGTTGTTTAGGAGATACAAGCTAATTCTTTACGATGCTTTATTTCTTCTTGTAAGGTGTTTCCAATAGGTACGTATTTGCCTTTAGTCTGCAACACTGTATTTCCTTATAACGTGGTATTCTTACATATTCTTTCGAGAGAAAACTTTCCTGTGCGTCCTCTTTTGAGGCTACACGCTTAGACATACACGCAATACCAAAGATTTTCGCGTTACAACGTGTTGTTTAGGAAAAACAAGATAATTTCACACGAAGAGGGATTTCCTTAATACGTGATTTTCTGACAAATTTTGACCAAAGAAAATTCTCCTATGGGTTCTCATTTGAGACTACACGTTTAGACGTACAGGCCACACCAAATCTTTTTAAGTTACAACATGTTGTTTAGGAGATACAAGCTAATTTTTTTACGATGCATTATTTCTTCTCGTAAAGTTTAAGTTTTTCCAATAAGTATGTATTTGCCTCTACTCTGCAACACTGTATTTCCTTATAACGTGGTATTCTTACATATTATTTCAAGAGAAAACTCTCCTGTGCGTTCTCGGATTTCCTTAAACCGTTGTGTTCTGACAAATTTTGAAGAAAGAAAATTCTCCTGTGGGTTCTCTTATGATGCTACACGTTTAGACATGCACGCCACACCAAATCCTTTCGAGTTACCACGTGTTGTTTAGGAGATACAGGCTAATTTTGTACGATGTGTTATTTCTTCTCGTAAATTGTTTCCAATACGTACGTATTTGTCTTTCTCTGCAACACTGTATTTCCTTATAACGTGGTATTCTTACATATTCTTTCGAGGGAAAACTCTCCTGAGCGTTCTCTTTTGAGGCTACATGTTTAGACATACAAGCAACACCAAAGCTTTTCGAGTTACAACGTGTTGTTTAGGAAAAACTAGATAATTTCGCACGATGCGAGATTTCCATAAACGTGGTTTTGTGAAAAATTTGACAATAGAAAGTTCTCCTGTGGGTTCTCTTTTGAGGCTACATGTTTAGACGTACACGCCACACCAAATCTGTTCGAGTTACAACGTGTTGTTTAGGAGATACAAGCTAATATTTTACAATGTGTTAATTCTTCTCATAAAGTGTTTCCAATACGTACGTATTTGTCTTTACTCTGCAACATTGTATTTCCTTATAACGTGGTATTCTTACATATTCTTTCGATAGAAAACTGTCCTGTGCGTTCCCTTTTGTGGCTACACACTTAGACATACAGGCAACACTAAAGCTATTCAAGTTACAACATGTAGTTTAGGAAAAATTTTGTACGATGCATTATTTCTTCTCGTAAAGTGTTTCCAATACGTACTTATTTGTCTTTACTCTGCAACACTGTATTTCCTTATAACGTGGTATTCTTACATATTCTTTTGAGAGAAAACTCTCCTGTGCATTCTCTTTTGAGGCTACACGCTTAGACAAACACGCAACACCAAAGCTTTTCGAGTTACAACGTGTTGTTTAGGAAAAACAAGATAATTTCACACGATGTGAGATTTCCTTAAAACGTGGTTTCTGACAAATTTTGATGAAAGAAAATTCTCCTGTGGGTTCACTTTGGAGGCTACACGTTTAGACGTACGAGCCACACCAAATCTTTTCGAGTTACAACGTGCTGTTTAGGAAAAACAAGATAATTTCTCAGGATGCGAGATTTCCATAAAACGTGGTTTTCTGAAAAAATTTTGACGTAAGAAAGTTCTCCTGTGGGTTCTCTTATGAGGCTACACGATTACACGTACACGCCGCACCAAATTCTTTCGAGTTACAAGGTGTTGTTTAGGAGATACAAGCTAATTTTGTACCATGCGTTATTTCTTCTCATAAAGTATTTACAATACGTACCTATTTATCTTTAATCTGCAACACTTTATTTCCTTATAACGTGGTATTCTTACATATTCTTTCTTTTTTTTCTTTTTTTTTTCTTTTTCTTCTTTTTTTAGGCTTGATACAATTTATTTGCTTTTCTTTAGAATTTTTTTGATTGTTATTTTTTTTATTCGTACGATGCGGGATTTCCTTAAGACGTGGTTTTCTGACAAGTTCTAAGGAAAGAAAATTCTCCTGTGGGTTCTCTTATGAGGCTAAGCATTTAGACCTACACGCCACACCAAATCCTTTCGAGTTACAAGGTGTTGTTTAGGAGATACAAGCTAATTTTGTAACATGCATTAATTCTTCTCATAAAGTATTTACAATCTGTACCTATTTATCTTTACTCTGCAACACTGTATTTACTTATAACGTGGTATTCTTACATATTCTTTCGAGAGAAAACTCTCCTCTGCATTCTCTTTTGAGGCTACACGCGTAGACATACACGCCACACCAAAGCTTTTCGTGTTACAACATTTTGTTTGTGAAAAACAAGATAATTTCGCAGGATGCGAGATTTCCTTAAAACGTGGTTTCTGACAAATTTTCATGAAAGAAAATTCTCCTGTGGGTTCTCTTTTGAGGCTACACGAAGAAATAATGCTTCAAATTATTCAAATTTAGCTTGTATCTCCTAAACAACACGTTGTAACTCAAAAAGATTTGGTGTGGCGTGTACATCTAAACGTGTAGCCTCAAAAGAGAACCCACAGGAGAGTTTTCTCTCGAGAGAACATGTAAGAATACCACGTTATAAGGAAATACAGTGTTGCAGAATAAAGACAAATATGTACACATTGTAAACACTTTACGAGAAGAAATAACGCATCATACAAAATTAGCTTGTATCTCCTAAACAACACGTTGTAACTCGAAAAGATTTGGTGTGGCATGTACGTCTAAATGTGTAGCCTCAAAAGAGAACCCACAGGAGAATTTTTGTTCGTCAAAATATGTCAGAAAACCACGTTTTAAGGAAATCCCGCATCGTGTGAAATTATCTTGTTTTTCTTAAACAACACGTTGTAACTTGAAAAGATTTGGTGTTGCGTGTATGTCTAAGCATGTAGCCTCAAAAGCGAATGCACAGGAGAGTTTTCTCTCGAAAGAAGATGTAAGAATACCACGTTCTAGGAAATACAGTGTTGTAGACTAAAGACAAATACGTACGTATTGGAAACACTTTTAGAGATGAAATAATGCATCGTTCAAAATTAGCTTGTATCTCCTTAACAACACGTTGTAACTCGAAACGATTTGGTGTGGCGTGTACGACTAAACGTGTAGTCTCAAAAGAGAACCCAGAGGAGAATTTTCTTTCTTCAAAATGTTTCAGAAATCACGTTTTTAGGAAATCCCGCATTGTGCGAAATTATCTTGATTTTCCTAAACAACACGTTGTAACTCGAAAAGCTTTGGTGTTACGTGTATGTCTAAGCGTGTAGTCTCAAAAGAGAACGCAGAGGAGAGTTATCTCTCGAAAGAATATGTAAGAATACCACGTTATAAGGAAATACAGTATTGCGGAATAAAGACAAATACGTATGTATTGGAAACACTTTACGAGAAGAAATAAAACATCGTTCAAAATTAGTTTGTATCTCCTAAACAACACGTTGTAACTCGAAAAGATTTGGTGTGGCGTGTATGTCTAAGCGTGTAGCCTCAAAAGAGAACGCACAGGAGAGTTTTCTCTCGAAAGAATATTTAAGAATACCACGTTATAAGGAAATACAGTGTTGCAGAATAAAGACAAATACGTACATATTGGAAACACTTTATGAGAAGAAATAACGCATCGTACAAAATTAGCTTGTATCTCCTAAACAACACATTGTAACTCGAAAAGAGTTGGTGTGGCATGTACGTCTAAATGTGTAGCCTCAAAAGAGAACCCACAGGAGAATTTTCTTTCGTCAAAATATGTCAGAAAACCACGTTTTACGGTAATCCCGCATCGTGTGAAATTATCTTGTTTTTCCTAAACAACACGTTGTAACTTGAAAAGCTTTGGTGTTGCGTGTATGTCTAAGCGTGTATCCTCAAAAGCGAACGTACAGGAGTGTTTTCTCTCGAAATAAGATGTAAGAATACCACGTTCTAAGGAAATACAGCGTTGCAGACTAAAGACAAATAGGTACTTATTGGAAACACTTTTAGAGATGAAATAACGCATCGTTCAAAATTAGCTTGTATCTCCTAAACAACACGTTGTAACTCGAAAAGATTTGGTGTGGCGTGTACGTCTAAATGTGTAGCCTCAAAAGAGAACCCACAGGAGAATTTTCTTTCGTCAAAATTTTTCAGAAATCACGTTTTTAGGAAATCCCGCATTGTGCGAAATTATCTTGTTTTTCCTAAACAACACGTTGTAACTCGAAAAGCTTTGGTGTTACAAGTATGTCTAAGCATGTAGCCTCAAAAGAGAACCCACAGGAGAGTTTTCTCTCGAAAGAATATGTAAGAATACCACGTAATAAGGATACGGTGTTGCAGAGAAAAGACAAATACTTATGTATTGGAAACACTTAATGAGAAGAAATAACGCATGGTACAAAATTAGCTTGTATCTCCTAAACAACACGTTGTAACTCGAAAAGATTTGGTGTGATGTTTACATCTAAACGTGTAGCCTCAAAAGAGAACCCACAAGAGAATTTTCTTTCGTCAAATTTTTTTCAGAAAACCACGTTTTAAGGAAGTCCTGCATCGTGCGAAATCATCTTGTTTTTCCTAAACAACACGTTGTAACTCGAAAAGCTTTGGTGTTGCGTGTATGTCTAAGCGTGTAGCCTCAAAAGAGAAGGCACAGTAGTGTATTCTCTCGAAAGAATATGTAAGAATACCACGTTATAAGGAAATACAATGTTGCAGAGTAAAGACAGATACTTACTTATTGGAAACACTTTACGAGAAGGAATAATACATAGTACAAAATTAGCTTGTATTTCCTAAACAACACGTTGTAACTCGAAGGATTTGGTGTGGCATGTAATTTGAAACTTGTAGCCTCAAAAGAGAACCCACAGGAGAATTTTCTTTTGTCAATATTTGTCAGAAAACCACGTTTTAAGGAAATCCCGCATTGTGCGAAATTATCTTGTTTTTCCTAAACAACACGTTATAACTCGAAAAGCTTTGGTGTTGCGTGTATGTCTAAACGTGTGGCCTCAAAAGAGAACGGACAGGAGAGTTTTCTCTCGAAAGAATATATAAGAATACCACGTTATAAGGAAATACAGTGTTGCAGAGTAAAGACAAATACGTATGTATGGGAAACACTTTACGAGAAGAAATAACACATCGTAAAAAATTAGCTTGTATCTCCTAAACAACACGTGGTAACTCGAAAAGATTCAGTGTGGCGTGTACGTCTAAACCTGTAGCCTCAAATGAGAAGACACAGTAGAATTTTCTTTCGTCAAAATTTGTCAGAAAACCACGTTTTAAGGAAATCCCGCATCGTGCGAAATTATCTTGTTTTTCCTAAACAACACGTTGTAACTCGAAAAGCTTTGGTGTTGCGTGTATGTCTAAGCGTGTAGCCTCTAAAGAGAACTCCCAGGAGAGTTTTCTCTTGAAAGAACATGTAAGAATACAATGTTATAAGGAAATAGAGTGTTGCAGAGTAAAGACAAATGCGTACTTATTGGAAACACTTTAAGAGAAGAAATAACACATAGTACAAAATTAGCTTGTATCTCCTAAACACTTGGTAACTGGAAAGGATTTGGTGTGGCGTGCACGTCTAAACGTGTAGCATCAAAAGAGAACCCACAGGAGAATTTTCTTTCCTCAAAATTTGTCAGAACACAATGGTTTAAGGAAATCCCGCATTGTGCGAAATTATCTTGTTTTTCATAAACAACACGTTGTAATTCGAAAAGCATTGGTGTTGCCTGTATGTCTAAATGTGTAGCCTCAAAAGGGAATGCAAAGGATAGTTTTCTCTCGAAAGAATATGTAAGAATACCATGTTATAAGGAAATACAGTGTTGCAGAGTAAAGACAAATACGTACGTTTTGGAAACACTTTACGAGAAGAATTAAAGCATCGTACAAAATTAGCTTGTATCTCCTAAACAACACGTTGTAACTCGAAAAGGTTTGGCGTGGCGTGTACTTCTAAACATGTAGCCTCAAAAGAGAACCCACAGGAGAATTTTCTTTCGTCCAAATTTTTCAGAAAACCACGTTTTAAGGAAATCCCCCATCGTGCGAATTCATCTTCTTTTTCCTAAACAACATGTTGTAACTCGAAAAGCTTTGGTGTTGCGTGTATGTGTAAGCGTGGAGCCTCAAAAGAGAAGGCACAGGAGAGTTTTCTCTCGAAAGAATATGTAAGAATCCCACGTTATAAGGAAATACAATTTTGCAGATTAAAGACAAATAAGTACAGATTGGAAAGACTTTACGAGAAGAAAGAATGCATCGTAAAAAATTAGCTTGTATCTCCTAAACAAAATGTTGTAACTCGAAAAGATTTGGTGTGACGTGTACGTCTAAATGTGTAGCCTCAAAAGAGAACCCACACGAGAATTTTCTTTCTTTCTTTTTTTTTTTACGTTTTTTAAATTAAATATTTTCTTTATTTACATTTTAAATATTATCTGCATTCCTGGTTTCCCCTCTGAAAACACACTATCCCCTAACCCCTTCTCCCTGCTCACCAACCCATCCACTCCCACTCCTTTTTTTTTTGTCTTATTTTTTTTAGTGTTGACTTCTTTTTTATTCGATATAATTTATTTACATTTCAAATGATTTCCCCTTTTCTAGCCCCCCCACTCCCCGAAAGTCCCGAAAGCCCCCTTCTCTTCCCCTGTCCTCCCATCCACCCCTTCCCACTTCCCCGTTCTGGTTTTGCTAAATACTGTTTCACTGAGTCTTTCCATAACCAGGGGCCACTCCTCCTTTCTTCTTGTACCTCATTTGATGTGTGGATTATGTTTTGGGTATTCCAGTTTTCTAGGTTAATATCCACTTATTAATGAGTGCATACCATGATTCACCTTTTGAGTCTGGGTTACCTCACTTAGTATGATATTCTCTAGCTCCATCCATTTGCCTAAGAATTTCATGAATTCATTGTTTCTAATGGCTGAATAGTGCTCCATTGTGTAGATATACCACATTTTTTGCATCCACTCTTCTGTTGAGGGATACCTGGGTTCTTTCCAGCATCTGGCAATTATAAATAGGGCTGCTATGAACATAGTAGAACATGTATCCTTATTACATGGAGGGGAGTCTTCTGGGTATATGCCCAGGAGTGGTATAGCAGGATCTTCTGGAAGTGAGGTGCCCAGTTTTCGGAGGAACCGCCAGACTGATTTCCAGAGTGGTTTTACCAATTTGCAACCCCACCAGCAGTGGAGGAGTGTTCCTCTTTCTCCACACCCTCTCCAACAGCTGCTGTCTCCTGAATTTTTAATCTTAGCCATTCTGACTGGTGTAAGATGAAATCTTAGGGTTGTTTTGATTTGCATTTCCCTGATGACTAATGAAGTTGAGCATTTTTTTAAGATGCTTCTCCGCCATCCGAAGTTCTTCAGGTGAGAATTCTTTGTTTAACTCTGTACCCCATTTTTTAATAGGGTTGTTTGGTTTTCTGGAGTCTAACTTCTTGAGTTCTTTATATATATTGGATATTAGCCCTCTATATGATGTAGGATTGGTGAAGATCTTTTCCCAATTTGTTGGTTGCCGATTTTTCCTCTTGATGGTGTCCTTTGCCTTACAGAAACTGTAATTTCATGAGGTCCCATTTGTCAATTCTTGCTCTTAGAGCATACGCTATTGGTGTTCTGTTCAGAAACTTTCTCCCTGTACCGATGTCCTCAAGGTTCTTCCCCAGTTTCTTTTCTATTAGCTTCAGAGTGTCTGGCTTTATGTGGAGGTCCTTGATCCATTTGGATTTGAGCTTAGTACAAGGAGACAAGGATGGATCAATTCGCATTCTTCTGCATGCTGACCTCCAGTTGAACCAGCACCATTTGTTGAAAAGGCTATCTTTCTTCCATTGGATGTTTTCAGCCTCTTTGTCAAGGATCAAGTGGCCATAGGTGTGTGGGTTCATTTCTAGATCTTCAATCCTGTTCCATTGATCCTCCTGTCTGTCACTGTACCAACACCATGCAGTTTTTAACACTATTGCTCTGTAGTATTGCTTGAGGTCAGGGATACTGATTCCCCCAGATTTTCTTTTGTTGCTGAGAATAGTTTTAGGTATCCTGGGTTTTTTGTTGTTCCAGATGAATTTGATAATTGCTCTTTCTAACTCTGTGAAGAATTGAGTTGGGATTTTGATGGGTATTGCATTGAATCTGTATAGTGCTTTAGGCAGAATGGCCATTTTAACTATATTGGTTCTACCGATCCATGAGCATGGGAGGTTTTCCCATTTTTTGAGGTCTTCTTCCATTTCCTTCTTCAGAGTCTTGAAGTTCTTGTCATACAGATCTTTCACATGTTTGGTAAGGGTCACCCCAAGATACTTTATACTGTTTGAGGCTATTGTGAAGGGGGTCATTTCCCTAATTTCTTTCTCAGCCTGCTTATCCTTTGAGTATAGGAAGGCCACTGATTTGCTTGAGTTGATTTTATAACCTGCCACTTTGCTGAAGTTGTTTATCAGCTGTAGGAGCTCTCTAGTGGAGTTCTTTGGGTCACTTAGGTAGACGATCATGTCGTCTGTAAATAATGATAGTTTGACTTCTTCCTTTCCAATTTGTATCCCTTTGACCTCCTTATGTTGTCGAATTGCCCGAGCTAGTACCTCAAGTACAATATTGAAAAGATAAGGAGAAAGGGGGCAGCCTTGTCTGGTCCTTGATTTCAGTGGGATTGCTTCAAGTTTCTCTCCATTTAGTTTGATGCTGGCTACCGGTTTGCTGTATATTGCTTTTACTATGTTTAGGTATGGGCCTTGAATTCCTGTTCACTCCAAGACTTTAAACATGAAGGGATGCTGAATTTTGTCAAATGCTTTTTCAGCATCCAATGAAATGACCATGTGGTTTTGTTATTTGAGTTTGTTTATGTAGTGGATTGTATTGATGGATTTCCGTATATTGAACCAACCCTGCATTCCCGGGATAAAGCCTACTTGATCATGGTGGATGATCGTTTTGATGTGTTTTGGATTCGGTTAGCAAGAATTTTATTGAGTATTTTTGCATCGATGTTCATAAGGGAAATTGGTCTGAAGTTCTCTTTCTTTGTTGGATCTTTTTGTGGCTTTGGTATCAGCGGAATTGTGGCTTCGTAGAAGGAATTGGGTAGTGTTCCTTCTGTTTCTATTTTGTGGAATAGTTTGAAGAGTATTGGTGTTAACTCTTCTTTGAAGGTTTGGTAGAATTCTGCACTGAAGCCATCTGGTCCTGTGCTTTTTTTGGTTGGAAGACTTTCTATGACTCCTTCTATTTCTTTAGGCATTATGGGACTGTTTAGATGGTCTAGTTGGTCCTGATTTAATTTTGGTATTTGGTATCTGTCAAGGAAATTGTCCATTTCCTCCAGATTCTCCAGTTGTGTTGAGTACAGGCTCTTGTAGTAGGATCTGATGATTTTTTGGATTTCCTCAGTTTCCGTTGTTATATCTCCCTTTTCATTTCTAAGTTTGTTAATTTGGATACTTTCTCTGTGCCCTTTGGTCAGTCTGGCTAAGGGTTTATCTATCTTGTTGATTTTCTCAAAGAACCAGCTCCTGGTTTTGTTGATTTTTTGTATGGTTCTCTTTGTTTCTACTTGATTGATTTCGGCCCTGAGTTTGATGATTTCCTGCCTTCTACTCCTCCTGGGTGAAATAGCTTCTTTTTGTTCTAGGGCTTTCAGGTGTGTCATTAAGCTGGTAATGTATGCTCTCTCCATTTTCTTTTTGGAGGCACTCAGGGCTATGAGTTTTCCTCTTAGCACTGCTTTCATTGTGTCCCATAGATTTGGGTATGTTGTGTTTTCATTTTTATTGTGTTCTAAAAAGTCTTTAATTTCTTTCTTTATTTCTTCCTTGACCAAGGTATCATTGAGTAGAGTATTGTTCAGTTTCCACGTGTATGTGGGTTTTCTGTTGTTTCTGTTGCTATTGAAGACCACTTTTACTCCATAGTGATCAGATAGGAGGCATGGTATTAGTTCTATCTTCTTATATTTGTTGAGGTCTGTCTTGTGACCAATTATATGGTCGATTTTGGAGAAGGTACCATGAGGTGCTGAGAAAAAGGTATATTCTTTTGTTTTAGGATAGAATGTTCTATATATATCTGTTAAATCTAATTGGTCCAAAGCTTCAATTAGTTTCATTGTGTCCCTGTTTAGTTTCTGTTTTCCTGATCGGTCCATTGAGGAAAGTGCAGTGTTGAAGTCACCCACAATTATTGTGTTAGGTGCAATGTGTGCTTTTAGTTTTAATAAAGTTTCTTTTACGAAAGAGGGTGCCCTTGCATTTGGGGCATAGATGTTCAGGATTGACAGTTCTTCTTTTTGTATTTTTCCTTTGACCAGCAAGAAGTGTCCCTCAGGGTCTCTTTTGATGACTTTGGGTTGAAAATCAATTTTATCTGATATTAAAATGGCTACTCCAGCTTGTTTCCTGAGACCATTTGCTTGTAAAATTGTCTTCCAGCCTTTTACTCTAAGGTAGTGTTTGTCTTTGACCCTGAGGTGTGTTTCCTGTAAGCAGCAAAATGTAGGGTCCTGTTTACGTATCCATTCAGTTAGTCTGTGTCTTTTTGTTGGGGCATTAAGTCCATTGATGTTAAGAGATATTAAGGAATAGTGATTGTTACTTCCTATCATTTTTGACGTTATTTTTTAAATTTGAATGCTTAACTTCTTTTGGGTTTGATGAAAGGTTACTATCTTGCTTTTTCCAGGGTGAAGTTTCCCTCCTTGTATTGGTGTTGTCTTCCTATTATCCTTTTTAGGGCCGGGTTTGTGGATAGATATTGGGTAAACTTGGTTTTGTCATGAAATATCTTAGTTTCTGCATCTATGGTGATTGAGAGTTTTGCTGGATATAGTAGTTTTGGTTGGCATTTGTGTTCCCTTAGAGTCTGCATGAGATCTGCCCAGGACCTTCTAGCCTTCATAGTCTCCGGTGAAAAGTCTGCTGTGATTCTGATAGGTCTTCCTTTATATGTTACTTGGCCTTTTTCTCTTACTGCCTTTAGTATTCTTTCTTTGTTTAGAACATTTGGTGTTTTGATTATTATGTGACGGGAAGTATTTCTGTTCTGGTCCAGTCTGTTTGGAGTTCTGTAGGCTTCTTGTATATTCATGGGCATCTCTCTCTTTAGGTTAGGGAAGTTTTCTTCCATAATTTTATTGAAGATATTTGCTGGCCCTTTAAGTTGTAAATCTTCACTCTCATCTATGCCTATAATCCTTAGGTTTGGTCTTCTCATTGTGTCCTGGATTTCCTGGATATTTTGGGTTACAAGCTTTTTGCATTTTGCATTTTCTTTAACTGTTGAGTCCATGGTTTCTATGGAATCTTCAGCATCTGAGATTCTTTCTTCTATCTCTTGTATTCTGTTGTTGATATTTGCATCTCTGTCCCCTGATTTCTTCCCAAGGCTTTCTATCTCAAAAGTTGTCTCCCTTTGAGTTTTCTTAGTTGTTTCTACTTCTGATTTTAGATCCTGGATGGTTTTGCTTAGCTCCTTCACTTGCATGTTTGTGTTTTCCTGTAATTCTTTAAGAGATTTTTGTGTTTCCTCTTTCATGAGCTCAGCCTGTTGACCAAAGTTCTCCTGTATTTCTTTAAGAGATTTTTGTGTTTCGTCTTTCATGACCTCAGCCTGTTGACCAAAGTTCTCCTGTATTTCTTTAAGTGTTTTTTGCATTTCCTCCTTGTTGGCTTTTGTATTCTCCTGGATTTCTTTCAATGATTTTTGTGTTTCCCTTGCAAGGGCTTCTAACTTTTGATCCATTTTCTCCTGAATTTCTTTAAGTATGTCCTTCATGTGTTCCTGTACCAGCATCATGACCAGTGATTTTAAATCCAAATCTTGTTTTACTGGTGTGATGGGGTATCCAGGACATGTTGGTAGAGGAGAATTGGGTTCAGATGTTGCCATATTGCCTTGATTTCTGTTAGTGACGTTCCTGCGTTTGCATTTTGCCATCTAGTTCTCACTGGTGTTAGTTTGTCTTGTCAGTGCTGGACTCACCAGTGCAAGCTGCCCCTTCCCCGTTGGCCTCTGGTGCACAGCTTACCTCCTGCACTGCTTGTAGACAGGGTGCTGCTGCCCAGGCTGTTCAGATCCCAAAGCAGGCACCCGAAGGCTCCTGCTGGGGCCCGCTGGATTCACTGGAGCACACTGACTTCTCCCAGCTGGCCGCCCGGAAACCCAGCTAGCCACTTGCAGGACTTGGAGATGTGGTGCTGCTGCCCAGGCTGATCTGGGCAGCAGAACTCCCAACCGGGTTGGTGCACACAAGGCTAGCCTAGCTGCTCCGGCCCTGAGTCTAGGCAAAAGCCTGGCAGGCCAATGTCGGTGCAAAGTTCCCCTCAGCTGTGGGTGTTAATTGGGTGTGTCAGGTGGCTAGGATGGTGGCGTGTGCGAGTTCCCTGAGAGTGCTGGGAGAGTCTGCTGGGCTAACAACCTCCTGGCTGGGTCAGCACACAGATGGCCCAACGAGCAGCCCAGGGCCTGGGGGTCAGTCCAGGGCCTGACTGTCTGAGACCCCTGCTATGTCCGCCTCGGGCTATGCCTGTTAGATGGTTTGGTTTTGCCTGCTAGGTCTCTCTGGCTTCCCGTAGGCAAAATGGTGGTGGTGCGCAAACTGGCCCGGATAAACAACCTCCTGGCCGGGTCGGCACACAGATGGCCCACCGAGCAGCCCAGGGCCTGGGGGCAGTCCAGGGACTGACCGTCTGAGACCCCTGCTATGCCTGTTAGCCGGTTTGGTTTTGCCTGCTAGGTCTCCCTGGCTTCCCCCAGGCAAAATGGTGGTGGTGCGCGCGCCGGCCCTGGAGGAAAAAAACCTCCTGGCCGGGTTTGCACCCCGGTGGACCCCCGATCAGCTCAGGGCCTGGGTGCAGGCCAACGCCCGTCGGGATTAGACCCCCGCGATGTTGTTCTCGGGTTATATTTGCGTACCTCAGTCTGATTTCTCTGGCGACCGAGAACCAATATGGAGCCCTCGTAACTGACTGGCGGGAGGCAGAGTTCTGATGTGGCTTCCGTGTGGTGAAAGGCACCGTAAATCCGCCGCTGCTTGCAGCCTGGCTGGCCAGCGATGGCCAGTGGTCGTGGGCACCGGGTCTGCCTGGACCCTGTCCGCTTGGTTCTACTGCTGATGGCCCTTCCTCTGGACCAGCCACTGCTGCTGCTACTGCTGCTGCTGCCGCCGCTCCCAGGCCCAAGAATTTTCTTTCATCAAAATTTGTCAGAAACCACGTTTTAAGGAAATCTCGCATCGTGTGAAATTATCTTGTTTTTCATAAACAACACGTTGTAAATCGAAAAGCTTTGGTGTTGCGTGTATGTCTAAGCGTGTAGCCTCAAAAGAGAACGCACAGGAGAGTTTTCTCTCGAAAGAAAATGTAGGAATACCACGTTATAAGGAAATAAAGTGTTGCAGAGTAAAGACAAATACGTACATATTGGAAACACTTTAAGAGAAGAAATAACGCATCGTACAAAATTAGCTTGTATCTCCTAAACAAAGCTTTGTAACTCGAAAAGATTTGGTGTGGCTCATACCTCTACAAGTGTAGCCTCAAAAGAGAACCCAAAGGAGGAAATTCTTTCGTTAAAAATTTTCAGAAAACCACGATTTATGGAAATCTCGCATCATGCGAAATTATCTTGTTTTTTCCTAAACAACACGTTGTAACTCGAAAAGCTTTGGTGTTGCGTGTTTGTCTAAGAATGTAGGCTCGAAAGAGAACGCACAGGAGAGTTTTCCCTCGAAAGAATATGTAAGAATACCACGTTATAAGGAAATACAGTGTTGCAGAGTAAAGACAAATTCGTACGTATTGGAAACACTTTATGAGAAGAATTAACGCATCTTACAAAATTAGCTTGTATCTCCTAAACAAAACGTTGTAACTCGAAAGGATTTGGTGTGGCGTGTACATCTAAACATGTAGCCTCAAAAGAGAACCCACAGGAGAATTTTCTTTCGTCAAAATTTTTCAGAAAACCACGTTTTAAGGAAATCCCGCATCGTGCGAAATTATCTTGTTTTTCCTAAACAACACGTTGTAACTCGAAAAGCTTTGGTGTTGCGTGTATGTCTAAGCGTGTAGCCTCAAAAGAGAAGGCACAGGAGAGTATTCTCTTGAAAGAATATGTAAGAATACCACGTTATAAGGAAATACAGTGTTGCAGAGTAAAGACAGATACTTACTTATTGGAAACACTTACGAGAAGGAATAATACATCGTAAAAAATTAGCTTGTATTTCCTAAACAACACGTTGTAACTCGAAGGATTTGGTGTGGCGTGTAAGTTGAAACGTGTAGCCTCAAAAGAGAACCCACAGGAGAATTTTCTTTCGTAAAAATTTGTCAGAAAACCACGTTTTAAGGAAATCCCGCATTGTGCGAAATTATCTTGTTTTTCCTAAACAACACGTTGTAATTCGAAAAGCTTTGGTGTTGCGTGTATGTCTAAACGTGTGGCCTCAAAGGAGAACGCACAGGACAGTTTTCTATTGAAAGAATATGTAAGAATACCACGTTATAAGGAAATACAATGTTGCAGGGTAAAGACAAATATGTATGTATTGGAAACACTTTATGAGAAGAATTAACGCATTGTAAAAAATTAGCTTGTATCTCCTAAACAATACGTTGTAACTCGAACAGATTTGGTGTGGCGTGTACATCTAAACATGTAGCCTCAAAAGAGAACCCACAGGAGAATTTTCTTTCGTCAAAATTTTTCAGAAAACCACGTGTTAAGGAAATCCCCCATCGTGCGAAATCATCTTCTTTTTCCTAAACAACATGTTGTAACTTGAAAAGCTTTGGTGTTGCGTGTATGTGTAAGCATGGAGCCTCAAAAGAGAAGGCACAGGAGAGTTTTCTCTCGAAAGAATATGTAAGAATACCACGTTATAAGGAAATACAATTTTGCAGAGTAAAGACAAATAAGTACATATTGGAAACACTTTATGAGAAGGAAGAATGGATCGTAAAAAATTAGCTTGTATCTCCTAAACAACACGTTGTAACTCGAAAAGATTTGGTGTTACGTGTATGTCTAAACGTTTAGCCTCAAAAGAGAACCCACAGGAGAATTTTCTTTCATCAAAATTTGTCAGAAACCACGTTTAAAGGAAATCTCGCATCGTGCGAAATTATCTTGTTTTTCCTAAACAACACGTTGTAAATCGAAAAGCTTTGGTGTTGCGTGTATGTCTAAGCTTGTAGCCTCAAAAGAGAATGCACAGGAGAGTTTTCTCTTGAAAGAATATGTAGGAATACCACGTTATAAGGAAATACAGTGTTGCAGAGTAAAGACAACTACGTACGTATTGGAAACACTTTAAGAGAAGAAATAACGCATCGTACAAAATTAGCTTGTATCTCCTAAAGAACACTTTGTAACTCGAAAAGATTTGGTGTGGCTCGTACCTCTAGAAGTGTAGCCTCAAAAGAGAACCCACAGGAGAACTTTCTTTCATCAAAATTTTTCAGAAAACCACGTTTTATGGAAATCTCGCATCGTGCGAAATTATCTTTTTTTCCTAAACAACACGTTGTAACTCGAAAAGCTTTGGCGTTGCGTGTATGTCTACACGTGTAGCCTCAAAAGAGCACGCACAGGAGCGTTTTCCCTCGAAAGAATATGTAAGAATACCACGTTATATGGAAATACAATGTTGCAGAGTAAAGGCAAATAAGTACATATTGGAAACACTTAGGAGAAGAAATAACGCATCTTACAAAATTTGCTTGTATCTCCTAAACAACACGTTGTAACTCGAAAAGATTTGGTGTGGCTCGTACCTCTAGAAGTGTAGCCTCAAAAGAGAACCCACAGGAGAACTTTCTTTCATCAAAATTTTTCAGAAAACCACGTTTTATGGAAATCTCGCATCGTGCGAAATTATCTTTTTTTCCTAAACAACACGTTGTAACTCGAAAAGCTTTGGCGTTGCGTGTATGTCTACACGTGTAGCCTCAAAAGAGCACGCACAGGAGCGTTTTCCCTCGAAAGAATATGTAAGAATACCACGTTATATGGAAATACAATGTTGCAGAGTAAAGGCAAATAAGTACATATTGGAAACACTTAGGAGAAGAAATAACGCATCTTACAAAATTTGCTTGTATCTCCTAAACAACACGTTGTAACTCGAAAAGATTTGGTGTGGCTCGTACGTCTACACGTGTACCCTCAAAAGAGAAACCACAGGATAACTTTCTTTCGTCAAAATTTGTCAGAAAACCACGTTTTAAGGAAATCGCGCATCGTGCAAAATTATCTTGTTTTTCATAAACAACATGTTGTAACTCAAAAAGCTTTGGTGTTTCGTGTATGTCTAAGCCTGTAGCCTCTAAAGAGAACGCACAGGAGAGTTTTCTCTCGAAATAACATGTAAGAATACAACGTTATAAGGAAATACAGTGTTGCAGAGTAAAGACAAATACGTAATTATTGGAAACACTTTACGAGAAGAAATAACGTATCGTAGAAAATTAGCTTGTTTCTCCTAAGCAACACGTGGTAACTCGAAAGGATTTGGTGTGGCATGTATGTCTAAACGTGGAGCCTCAAAAGAGAACCCACAGGAGAATTTTCATTCGTCAAAATTTGTCATAAAACCACGTTTTAAAGAAATCCCGCCTCGTGCGAAATAATCTTGTTTTTCATAAACAACACGTTGTAACTCTAAAAGCATTGATGTTGCCTGTATGTCTAAGTGTGCAGCCTCAAAAGGGAACGCACAGGATACTTTTCTCTCGAAAGAATATGTAAGAATACCACGTTATAAGGAAATACAGTGTTGCAGAGTAAAGACAAATACGTATGTATTGGAAACACTTTATGAGAAGAATTAACGCATCGTACAAAATTAGCTTGTATCTCCAAAACAACACGTTGTAACTCGAAAAGATTTGGTGTGGCGTGTACATCTAAACATGTAGCCTCAAAAGAGAACCCACAGGAGAATTTTCTTTCGTCAAAATTTTTCAGAAAACCACGTTTTAAGGAAATCCCGCATCGTGCGAAATCATCTTCTTTTTCCTAAACAACATGTTGTAACTCGAAAAGCGTTGGTGTTGCGTGTATGTGTAAGCGTGGAGACTCAAAAGAGAAGGCACAGGAGAGTGTTCTCTTGAAAGAATATGTAAGAATACCACGTTAAAAGGAAATACAATTTTGCAGAGTAAAGACAAATAAGTACATATTGGAAACACTTTACGAGAAGAAATAATGCAACGTAAAAAATGAGCTTGTATCTCCTAAACAACACGTTGTAACTCGAAAAGATTTGGTGTGTCATGTACGTCTAAAAGTGTAGCCTCAAACGAGAACCCACAGGAGAATTTTCTTTCATCAAAATTTGTCTGAAACCACTTTTTAAGGAAATAGCGCATCGTGCGAAATTATCTTGTTTTTCCTAAACAACACGTTGTAACTCGAAAAGCTTTGGTGTTGCATGTATGTCTAAGCATGTAGCCTCAAAAGAGAATGCACAGGAGAGTTTTCTCTCGAAAGAATATGTAAGAATACCACGTTATAAGGAAATACAGTGTTGCAGAATAAAGACAACTACGTACGTATTGGAAACACTTTAAGAGAAGAAATAACGCATTGTACAAAATTAGCTTGTATCTCCTAAACAACACATTGTAACTCGAAAAGATTTGGTGTGGCTCGTACCTCTACACGTGTAGCCTCAAAAGAGAACCCAGAGGAGAACTTTCTTCCGTCAAAATTTGTCTGAAAACCACGTTTTATGGAAATCTCGCATCGTGCGAAATTATCTTCTTTTTCCTAAACAACACGTTGTAACTCGAAAAGCTTTGGCGTGCGTGTTCGTCTAAGCGTGTAGCCTCAAAAGAGCATGCACAGGAGAGTTTTCCCTCGAAAGAATATGTAAGAATACCACGTTATAAGAAAATACAGTGTTGCAGAGTAAAGATAAATAACGACATATTGGAAACAATTTAGGGAAGAAATAACGCATCGTACAAAATTTGCTTGTATCTCCTAAACAACACGTTATAACTCGAAAATATTTGGTGTGGCTCGTACTTCTACACTTGTAGCCTCAAAAGAGAACCAACAGGAGAACTTTTTTTCGTCAAAATTTGTCAAAGAACCACGTTTTAAGGAAATCCCGCATCGTGCAAAATTATCTTGTTTTTCCTAAACAACACGTTGTAACTCGAAAAGCTTTGGTGTTGCGTGTATGTCTGAGAATGTTGCCTCTAAAGACAATGCACAGGAGAGTTTTCTCTCAAAAGAACATGTAATAATACAACGTTAAAAGGAAATACAGTGTTGCAGAGTAAAGACAAATACGTACGTATTGGAAACACTTTACGAGAAGAAATAACGCATCATACAAAATTAGCTTGTATCTCCTAAACAACACGTGGTAACTCTAAAGGATTTGGTGTGGCGTGTACGTCTAAATGTGTAGCCCCAAAAGTGAACCGACAGGAGAATTTTCTTTCGTCAAAATTTGTCAGAAAACCACGTTTTAAGGAAATCCTGCATCGTGCGAAATTATTTTGTTTTTCCTAAACAACATGTTGTAACTCGAAAAGCTTTGGTGTTGCCTGTATGTCTAAGTGTGTAGCCTCAAAAGAGAACGCACAGGATAGTTTTCTCTCGAAATAATATGTAAGAATACCACGTTATAGGAAACACAGTGTTGCAGAGCAGACAAATATGTACATATTGGAAACACTTTACGAGAAGAAGTAACGCATCGTAGAAAATTAGCTTGTATCTCCTAAACAAAACGTTGTAACTCGAAAAGATTTGGTGCGGCGTGTACGTCTAAACGTGTAGCCTCAAAAGAGAACCCACAGGAGAATTTTCTTTCGTCAAAATTTTTCAGAAAACCACGTTTTAAGGAAATCCCGCATCGTGCCAAATCATCTTCTTTTTCCTGAAAAACATGTTGTAACTCGAAAAGCTTTGGAGTTGGGTGTATGTCTAAGCTTGTAGCCTCAAAAGAGAATGCACAGGAGAGTTTTCTCTCGAAAGAATTTGTAAGAATACCATGTTATGAGAAAATACAGTGTTGCAGAATAAAGACAAATACATACGTATTGGAAACACTTTAAGAGAGGAAATAACACATCGTACAAAATTATCTTGTATCTCCTAAACAACAATTGGAACTCGAAAAGATTTGTTGTGGCTCGTACTTCTACACGTGTAGCCTCAAAAGAGAACCCACAGGAAAACTTTCTTTCGTCAAAATTTTTCAGAAAACCATGTTTTATGGAAATCTCGCACCGTGCGAAATTATCTTGCTTTTCCTAAACAACACATTGTAACTCGAAAATCTTTGCCGTTGCGTGTATGTCTAAGTGTGTAGCCTCTAAAGAGTACGCACAGGAGAGTTTTCTCTCAAAAGAACATGTAAGAATAAAACGTTATAAGGGAATACAGTGTTGCAGAGTAAAGACAAAAACATACTTGATGGAAACACTTTACGAGAAGAAATAACGCATTGTAAAAAATTAGCTTGTATCTCCTAAACAACACGTGGTAACTCGAAAGGACTTGGTGTGGCGTGTACGTCTAAACGTGTAGCCTGAAAAGAGAACCCATAGGAGAATTTTCTTTCTTCAAAATTTTTCAGAAAATCACGTTTTAACGAAATCCCGCATCCTGCGAAATTATCTTGTTTTTCCTAAACAACAAGTTGTAACTCGAAAAGCTTTGGTGTTGCGTGTATGACTAAGTGTGTAGCCACAAAAGGGAATGCACAGGAGAGTTTTCTCTCGAAAGAATATGTAAGAATACCACGTTATAAGGAAATACAGTGTTGCAGAGTAAAGACAAATACGTACATATTGGAAACACTTTAAAAGAAGAAATATCGCATCATACAAAATTAGCTTGTGTCTCCTAAACAACTCGTTGTAACTCGAAAAGTTTTGGTGTGACGTGTACGTCTCAACGTGTAGCCTCAAAAGAGAACCCACAGGAGAATTTTCTTTCATCAAAATTTGTCAGAAACCACGTTTTAAGGAAATCTCGCATTGTGCGAAATTATCTAGTTTTTCCTAAACAACACGTTGTAACTCGAAAATCTTTGGTGTTGTGTGTATGTCTAAGCATGTAGCCTCAAAAGAGAACACACAGGAGAGTTTTCCCTCAAAAGAATATGTAAGAATATCACATTATAAGGAAATACAGTGTTGCAGAGTAAAGACAAATACGTATGTATTGGAAACACTTTACGAGAAGAACTAATGCATCATACAAAATTAGCTCGTATCTCCTAAACAACCGGTTGTAACTCGAAAGAATTTGGTGTGGCGTGTACGGCTAAACGTGTAGCCTCAAAAGAGAACCCACAGGAGAATTTTCTTTCGTCAAAATATGTGAGAAAACCACGTTTTAAGGAAATCCCTCATCGTGCAAAATTATCTTGTTTTTCCTAAACAACAAGTTGTAACTCGAAAAGCTTTGGTGTTGCGTGTATGTCTAAGCGTGTAGCCTCAAAAAAGAATGTAAAGGAGAGTTTTTTCTCGAAAGAATATTTAAGAATACAACGTTATAAGGAAATACATTGTTGCAGTGTAAAGACAAATACGTGCATATTGGAAACTCTCTAGGAGAAGAAATAACGCATCGTAAAAAATTAACTTGTTTCTCCTAAACAACACGTTGTAACTCGAAAAGATTTGGTGTGGCGTGTACGTCTAAACGTGTAGCCTCAAAAGAGAACCCACAGGACAATTTTCTTTCGTTAAATTTTTTTCAGAAAACCGCGTTTTAAGGAAATCCAGCATCGTGCGAAATCATCTTCTTTTTCCTAAACAACATGTTGTAACTCAAAAAGCTTTGGTGGTGCGTGTATGTCTAAGCGTGGAGCCTCAAAAGCGAAGGCACAGGAGAGTTTTCTCTCGAAAGAATATGTAAGAATATACGTTATAAAGAAATACAATTTTGCCGAGTAAAGGCAAATAAGTACATATTGGAAACACTTTAGGAGAAGAAATAACGCATCGGACAAAATTAGCTTGTATCTCCTAAACAACACGTGGTAACTCGAAAAGGTTTGGTTTGGCGTGTACGTCTAAACGTGTAGCCGCAAAAGAGAACACAAAGGAGAATTTTCTTTCCTCATAATTTGTCAGAAAACCACGTTTTAAGGAAATCCCCCATCGTGCAAAATTATCTTGTTTTTCCTAAACAACAACTTGTAACACGAAAAGCATTGGTGTTGCATGTATGTCTCAGTGTGTAGCCTCAAAAGAGAATGCACAGGAGAGTTTTCTCTCGAAAGAACATGTAAGAATACAACGTTATAAGGAAATACAGTGTTGGAGAGTAAAGACAAATACGTACATATTGGAAACACTTTACGAGAAGAAATGACACATCATAAAATATAAGCTTGTATCTCCTAAACAACAAGTGGTAACTCGAAAAGATTTGGTTTGGCGTGTACGTCTAAAAGTGTAGCCTCAAAAGAGACCCCACAGGAGAATTTTCTTTCTTCAAAATTTGTCAGAAAACCACGATATAAAGAAATCCCTCATCATGCAAAATTATCTTGTTTTTCCTAAACAACATGTTGTAACTCGAAAAACTTTGGTGTTGTTTGTATGTCTAAGCGTGTAGCCTCAAAAGAGGATGTAAAGGAGAGTTTTTTCTAGAAAGAATATGTAAGAATACCACGTTATAAGGAAATAGAGTGTTGCAGAGTAAAGACAGATACGTACATATTGGAAACACTTTACGAGAAGAAATAACGCATCGTAAAAAATTAACTTGTATCTCCTAAACAACACGTTGTAACTCGAAAAAATTCGGTGTGGCGTGTACGTCTAAACGTGTTGCCTCAAAAGAGAACCCACAGGACAATTTTCTTTCGTTAAAAATTTTCAGAAAACCACGTTTTAAGGAAATCCCGCATCGTGCGAAATCATCTTCTTTTTCCTAAACAACATGTTGTAACTCAAAAAGCTTTGGTGTTGCGTGTATGTCTAAGCGTGGAGCCTCAAAAGCGAAGTTACAGGAGAGTTTTCTCTCGAAAGAATATGTAAGAATACCACGTTATAAAGAAATACAATTTTGCAGAGTAAAGGCAAATAAGTACATATTGGAAACACTTTAGGAGAAGAAATAACGCATCATAACGCATCGTACAAAATTAGCTTGTATCTCCTAAACAACACGTGGTAACTCGAAAAGATTTGGTTTGGCGTGTACGTCTAAACGTGTAGCCTCAAAAGAGAACACAAAGGAGAATTTTCTTTCGTCAAAATTTTCAGAAAACCACGTTTTAAGGAAATCCCGCATCGTGCGAAATTATCTTGTTTTTCCTAAGCAACACCTTGTAACTCGAAAAGCTTTGGTGTTGCGTGTATGTCTCAGCGTGTAGCCTCAAAAGAGAATGCACAGGAGAGTTTTCTCTCGAAAGATCATGTAAGAATACAACGTTATAAGGAAATACAGTGTTGCAGAGTAAAGACAAATACGTACTTATTGGAAACACTTTACAAGAAGAAATTACGCATCATACAATATTAGCTTGTATGTCCTAAACAAAAAGTGGAAACTCGAAAACATTTGGTTTGGCGTGTACGTCTAAAAGTGTAGCATCAAAAGAGAACCCACTGGAGAATTTTCTTTCTTCAAAATTTGTCAGAAAACCACGTTTTAACGAAATCCCGCATCCTGCGAAATTATCTTGTTTTTCCTAAACAACAAGTTGTAACTCGAAAAGCTTTGGTGTTGCGTGTATGTCTAAGTGTGTAGCCTCAAAAGGGAATGCACAGGAGAGTTTTCTCTCGAAAGAATATGTAAGAATACCCCGTTATAAGGAAATACAGTGTTGCAGAGTAAAGACAAATACGTACATATTGGAAACACTTTACGAGAAGAATTAACGCATCGTACAAAATTAGCTTGAATCTCCTAAACAACACGTTGTTACTCGAAAAGATTTGGTGTGGCCTGTACGTCTAAACGTGTAGCCTCAAAAGAGATCCCACAGGAGAATTTTCTTTCATCAAAATTTGTCAGAAACCACGTTTTAAGGAAATCTCGCATTGTGCGAAATTATCTAGTTTTTCCTAAACAACACGTTGTAACTCGAAAAGCTCTGGTGTTGCGTGTATGTCTAAGCGTGTAGCCTCAAAAGAGAAAGCACAGGAGAGTTTTCTCTCGAAAGAATATGTAAGAATGCCACGTTATAAGGAAATACAATGTTGCAGAGTAAAGACAAACACATACGTATTGGAAACACTTTACGAGAAGAATTAACGCGTAGTACAAAATTAGCTTGTATCTCCTAAACAACAAGTTGTAACTCGAAAAGATTTGGTGTGGCCTGTACGTCTAAACGTGTAGCCTCAAAGGAGATCCCACAGGAGAATTTTCTTTCATCAAAATTTTTCACAGAACCAAGTTTTAAGGAAATCCCGCATCGTGTAAAACCATCTTCTTTTTCCTAAACAACATATTGTAACTCGAAAACCTTTAGTGTTGCGTGTATGTCTAAGCGTGGAGCCTCAAAAGAGAAGGCACAGGATAGTTTTCTCTCGAGAGAATATGTAAGAATACCACGTTATTAGGAAATACAATTTTGCAGAGTAAAGACAAATAAGTACATATTGGAAACACTTTACGAGAAGAAATAATACATCATACAAACTTACCTTGTATCTCCTAACAACACGTGGTAACTCGAAAAGATTTGGTTTGGCGTGTACGTCTAAACGTGTAGCCTCAAAAGAGAACCAACAGGAGAATTTTCTTTCATCAAAATTAGATAACCACGTTTTAAGGAAATCCCGCATCGTGCAAAATTATCTTGTTTTTCCTAAACAACACGTTGTAACTCGAAAAGCTTTGGTGTTGCGTGTATATCTAAGCGTGTAGCCTCAAAAGAGAATGCACAGGAGAGTTTTCTCTCAAAGGAACATGTAAGACTACAACGTTATAAGGAAATACAGTGTTGCAGAGTAAAGACAAAAACATAAATATTGGAAACACTTTACGAGAAGAAATGACGCATCATAAAATATAAGCTTGTATCTCCTAAACAACAAGTGGTAACTCGAAAAGATTTGGTTTGGCGTGTACGTCTAAAAGTGTAGCCTCAAAAAAGACCCCACAGGAGAATTTTCTTTCTTCAAAATTTGTCAGAAAACCACGTTATAAGGAAATCCCGCATCCTGGGAAATTATCTTCTTTTTCCTAAACAACAAGTTGTAACTCGAAAAGCTTTGGTGTTTCATGTATGTTTAAGTGTGTAGCCTCTAAAGGGAATGCCCAGGAGAGTTTTCTATCGAACGAATATGTAAGAATACCACGTTATAAGGAAATACAGTGTTGCAGAGTAAAGACAAATACGTACATATTGGAAACACTTTATGAGAAGAAATAACGCATCGTTCAAAATTAGCTTGTATCTCCTAAACAACACGTTGTAACTCGAAAAGATTTGGTGTGGCCCGTATGTCTACACGTGTAGCCTCAAAAGAGAACCCACAGGAGAATTTTCTTTCGTCAAAATTTGTCAGAAAACCACGTTTTAAGGAAATCCCGCATCGTGAGAAATTATCTTGTTTTTCCTAAACAACACGTTGTAACTCGAAAAGCTTTGGTGTTGCGAGTATGTCTAAGCGTGTAGCCTCTAAAGAGTACACACAGGAGTGTTTTCTCTCGAAAGAACATGTAAGAATACAACGTTATAAGGAATACAGTGTTGCAGAGTAAAGACAAAAACATACTTGTTGGAAACACTTTACGAGAAGAAATAACGCATTGTAAAAAATTAGCTTGTATCTCCTAAACAACACGTGGTAACTCGAAAGGACTTGGTGTGGCGTGTACGTCTAAATGTGTAGCCTCAAAAGAGAACCCATAGGAGAATTTTCTTTCATCAAAATTTGTCAGAAAACACGTTGTATGGAAATCTCGCTTCGTGTGAAATTTTCTAGTTTTTCCTAAACAACACATTGTAACTCGAAAAGCTTTGGTGTTGCGTGTATGTCTAAGCGTGTAATCTCAAAAGAGAACGCACAGGAGAGTTTTCTCTTGAACGAATATGTAAGAATACCACGTTATAAGGAAATACAGTGTTGCACAGAAAAGACAATTACGTACCATTGGAAACACTTTAAGAGAAGAAATAATGCATCGTACAAAATTAGCTTGTATCTCCTAAACAACACGTTGTAACTCGAAAAGATTTGGTGTGGCTCATACGTCTACACGTGTAGCCTCAAAAGAGAACCCACAGGATAACTTTCTTTCTTCAAAATTTTTCAGAAAACCACGTTTTAAGTAAATCCCGCATCGTGAAAATTATCTTGTTTTTCCTTAAAAACACGTTGTAACTCGAAAAGCTTTGTTGTTGCGTGTATGTCTAAGCGTGTAGCCTCTAAAGAGTATGCACAGGAGAGTTTTCTCTAGAAAGAACATGTAAGAATACAACGTTATAAGGAAATACAGTGTTGCAGAGTAAAGACAAATACATACTTGTTGGAAACACTTTACAAGAAGAAATAATGCATCGTAAAAAATTAGCTTGTATCTCCTAAACAACACTTGGTAACTCGAAAGGACTTCATGTGGCGTGTACGTCTAAACGTGTAGCCTCAAAAGAGAACCAATAGGAGAATTTTCTTTCTTCAAAATTTGTCAGAAAATCACGTTTTAACGAAATCCCGCATCCTGCGAAATTATCTTGTTTTTCCTAAACAACAAGTTGTAACTCGAAAAGCTTTGGTGTTGCGTGTATGTCTACGTGTGTAGCCACAAAAGCGAATGCACAGGAGAGTTTTCTCTCGAAAGAATATGTAAGAATACCACGTTGTAGGAAATACAGTGTTGCAGAGTAAAGACAAATACGTACATATTGGAAACACTTTAAGAGAAGAAATAACGCATCGTACAAAATTAGATTGTATCTCCTAAACATCACGTTGTAACTCGAAAAGATTTGGTGTGATGTATACGTCTAAACGTGTAGCCTTAAAAGAGAACCCACAGGAGAATTTTCTTTCAACAAAATTTGTCAGAAACCACGTTTTAAGGAAATCTCGCATCGTGCGAAATTATCTTGTTTTCCCTAAACAACACGTTGTAACTCGAAAAGCTTTGGTGTTGCATGTATATCTAAGCATGTAGCCTCAAAAGAGAACACACAGGAGAGTTTTCCCTCGAAAGAATATGTAAGAATATCACATTATAAGGAAATACAGAGTTGCAGAGTAAAGACAAATACGTATGTATTGGAAACACTTTACGAGAAGAAATAACGCAACACACATTATTAGCTTGTATCTCCTAAACAACAGGTTGTAACTCGAAAGGATTTGGTGTGGCGTGTACAGCTAAACGTGTAGCCTCAAAAGAGAACCCACAGAAGAATTTTCTTTCGTCAAAATATGTGAGAAAACCACGTTTTAAGGAAATCCCTCATCGTGCAAAATTATCTTGTTTTTCCTAAACAACAAGTTGTAACTCGAAAAGCTTTGGTGTTGCGTGCATGTCTAAGCGTGTAGCCTTAAAAGAGAATGTAAAGGAGAGTTTTTTCTAGAAAGAATATGTAAGAATACCACGTTATAAAGAAAAACAGTGTTGCAGAGTAAAGACAAATACGTACATATTGGAAATACTTTATGAGAAGAATTAACGCATCGTAAAAAATTAACTTGTATCTCCTAAACAACACGTTGTAACTGGAAAAGATTTGGTGTGGCGTGTACGTCTAAACGTGTAGCCTCAAAAGTGAACCCACCGGACAATTTTCTTTCGTTAAATTTTTTCAGAAAACCACGTTTTAAGGAAATCCCGCATCATGCAAAATCATCTTGTTTTTCCTAAACAACATGTTGTAACTCAAAAAGCTTTGGTGTTGCGTGTATGTTTAAGCGTGGAGCCTCAAAAGCGAAGGCACAGGTGAGTTTTCTCTCGAAAGAATATGTAAGAATACCACGTTATAAAGAAATACAATTTTGCAGAGTAAAGGCAAATAAGTACATATTGGAAACACTTTAGGAAAAGAAATAACGCATCGTACAAAATTAGCTTGTATCTCCTAAACAACACGTTGTAACATGAAAAGTTTTGGTTTGGCGTGTATGTCTAAACGTGTAGCCTCAAAAGAGAACACAAAGGAGAATTTTCTTTCGTCAAAATTTGTCAGAAAACCACGTTTTAAGGAAATCCCGCATAATGCGAAATTATCTTGTTTTTCCTAAACAACACGTTGTAACTCGAAAAGCTTTGGTGTTGCGTGTATGTCTAAGCGTGTAGCCTCAAAAGAGAATGCACAGGAGAATTTTCTCTCAAAAGAACATGTAAGAATACAACGTTATATGGAAATACAGTGTTGCAGAGTAAAGACAAATACGTACATATTGGAAACACTTTACGAGAAGAAATTACGCATCATGAAATATTAGCTTGTATCTCCTAAACAAAAAGTGGAAACTCACAAACATTTCGTTTGGTGTGTATGTCTAAACGTGTAGCCTCAAAAGAGAGCGCACTGGAGAATTTTCTTTCTTCAAAATTTGTCAGAAAACCACGTTTTAACGAAATCCCGCATCCTGCAAAATTATCTTGTTTTTCCTAAACAACAAGTTGTAACTCGAAAAGCTTTGGTGTTGCGTGTATGTCTAAGTGTGTAGCCTCAAAAGGATATGCAAGGAGAGTTTTCTCTCGAAAGAATATGTAAGAATACCACGTTATAAGGAAATACAGTGTTGCAGAGTAAAGACAAATACGTACATATTGGAAACACTTTAAGAGAAGAAATAAAAAATCGTACAAAATTAGCTTGTATCTCCTAAACAACAGGTTGTAACTCGAAAATATTTGGTGTGCCGTGTACGTCTAAATGTGTAGCCTCAAAAGAGAACCGACAGGAGAATTTTTTATCGTCAAAATATGTGAGAAAACCACGTTTTAAGGAAATCCCTCATCGTGCAATATTATCTTGTTTTTCCTAAACAACAAGTTGTAACTCGAAATCTTTGGTGTTGTGTGTATGTCTAAGCGTGTAGCCTCAAAAGAGAATGCAAAGGAGAGTTTTTTCTCGAAAGAATATGTAAGAATACCACGTTATAAGGAAATACAGAGTTGCAGAGTAAAGACAAATACGTACATATTGGAAACACTTTAGAGAAGAAATAACGCATCATACAAAATTAGCTTGTATCTCCTAAACAACACGTTGTAACTCGAAAAGATTTGATGTCGCATGTACGTTTAAAAGTGTAGCCTCAAAAGAGAACCCACAGGAGAATTTTCTTTGGTCAAATTTGTCAGAAAACCACATATGAAGGAAATCCTGCATCGTGGGAAATTATCTTGTTTTTCCTAAACAACACGTTGTAACTCGAAAAGATTTGGTGTTGCGTGTTTGTCTCAGTGTGTAGCCTCAAAAGAGAACACACAGTAGAGTTTTCACTAGAAAAAAATATGTAAGAATACCAGGTTATAAGGAAATACAGTGTTGCAGAATAAAGACAAATACGTACTTATTGGAAACACTTTACAAGAAGAAATAACGCATCATACAAAATTAGCTTGTATCTCCTAAACAACAGGTTGTAACTCGAAAGGATTTGGTGTGGCATGTACGTCTAAACGTGTAGCGTCAAAAGAGAACCCACAGGAGAATTTTCTATCGTCAAAATTTGTGAGAAAACCACGTTTTAAGGAAATCCCTCATCGTGAAAAATTATCTTGTTTTTCTTAAACAACACGTTGTAACTCGAAAAGCTTTGGTGTTGCGTGTATGTCTAAGCATGTAGCCTCAAAAGAGAACGCAAAGGAGAGTTCTTTCTCGAAAGAATATATAAGAATACCACGTTATAAGGAAATACAGTGTTGTAGAGTAAAGACAAATACGTACATATTGGAAACACTTTACGAGAAGAAAAAACACATCGTACAAAATTAGCTTGTATCTCCTAAACACACGTTGTAACTCTAAATGATTTGGTGTGGCGTGTACGTCTAAATGTGTAGCCTCAAAAGAGAACCCACAGGAGAATTTTCTTTGGTCAAATTTGTCAGAAAACCACGTATTAAGGAAATACCGCATCGTGCGAAATTATCTTGTTTTTCCTAAACAACGCGTTGTAACTCGAAAAGCTTTGGTGTTGCGTGTATGTCTAAGCGTGTAGCCTCAAAAGAGAACACACAGGAGAGTTTTCTCTCGAAAGAATATGTAAGAATACCACGTTATAAGGAAGTACACTGTTGCAGAATAATGACAAATACTTACGTATTGGAAACCCTTAAACTTTACGAGATTAAATAAAGCATCGTACAAAATTAGCTTGTATCTCCTAAACAACACGTTGTAACTCGAAAAGATTTGGTGTGGCGTGTACATCTAAACGTGTAGCCTCAAAAGAGAACCACAGAACAATTTTCTTTCGTCAAAATTTGTCAGAAAACCACGTTTTAAGGAAATCCCGCATCGTGAGAAATTATCTTGTTCTTCCTAAAAAACACGTTGTAACTCGAAAAGCTTTGGTGTTGCGTGTATGTCTAAGCATATAGCCTCAAAAGAGAACGCACAGGAGAGTTTTCTCTCGAAAGAATATGGAAGAATACCACGTTATAAGGAAATACAGTGTTGCAGAGTAAAGACAAATACATACTTATTGGAAACACTTTAAGAGAAGAAATAACGCATCGTTCAAAATTAGCTTGTATCTCCTAAACAACAGGTTGTAACTCGAAAAGATTTGATGTGGCGTGTACGGCTAAACGTGTAGCCTCAAAAGAGAAACCACAAGGAGAATTTTCTTTGGTCAAAATTTGTCAGAAAACCACGTATTAAGGAAACCCCGCATCGTGTGAAATTATCTTGTTCTTCCAAAACAACAAGTTGTAACTCGAAAAGCTTTGGTGTTGCTTGTATGTCTAAGCGTGTAGCCTCAAAAGAGAATGCACAGGAGAGTTTTCTCTCGAAAGAATGTGCAAGAATACCACGTTATAAGGAAAACAGTGTTGCAGAGTAAAGGCAAATACGTACGAATTGGAAACACTTAAATTTTACGAGAAGAAATAACGCATCTTAAAGAAAATGCAAGGAGAGTTTTCTCTCGAAAGAATATGTAAGAATACCACGTTATAAGGAAATACAGTGTTGAAGAGTAAAGACAAATACGTACATATTGTAAAACTTTAAGAGAAGAAATAAAAAATCATACAAAATTAGCTTGTATCTCCTAAACAACACGTTGTAACTCGAAAATATTTGGTGTGATGTGTACGTCTAAATGTGTAGCCTAAAAAGAGAACCGACAGGAGACTTTTTTATCGTCAAAATATGTAAGAAAACCACGTTTTAAGGAAATCCCTTATCGTGCAAAATTATCTTGTTTTTCCTAAACAGTGCGTTGTAACTCGAAAAGCTTTGGAGTTGCGTGTATGTCTAAGCGTGTAGACTCAAAAGAGAGCACACAGGAGAGTTTTCTCTAAAAAGAATATGTAAGAATACCACCTTATAAGGAAATACAGTGTTGCAGAGTAAAGACAAATACGTACTTATTGGAAACACTTTATGAGAAGAAAAAACGCATCGTAAAAAATTAGCTTGTATCTCCTAAACAACACGTTGTAACTCGAAAAGATTTGGTGTGACCTGTACGTCTAAACGTGTAGCCTCAAAAGAGAACCCACAGGAGAATTTTCTTTGGTCAAAATTTGTCAGAAAACCACGTATTAAGGAAATCCCGCATCGTGCGAAATTATCTTGTTTTTCCTAAACAACGCGTTGTAACTCGAAAAGCTTTAGTGTTGCGTGTATGTCTAAGCGTGTAGCCTCAAAAGAGAACGCACAGGAGAGTTTTCTCCCGAAAGAATATGTAAGAATACCACATTATAAGGAAGTACACTGTTGCAGAATAATGACAACTACTTTCGTTTGGAAACCCTTAAACTTTACGAGATGAAATAAAGCATCGTACAAAATTAGCTTGTATCTCCTAAACAACACGTTGTAACTCGAAAAGATTTGGTGTGGCGTGTACATCTAAACGTGTAGCCTCAAAGAGAACCACAGGACAAATTTCTTTCGTCAAAATTTGTCAGAAAACCACGTTTTAAGGAAATCCCGCATCGTGAGAAATTACCTTGTTCTTCCTAAAAAACACGTTGTAACTCGAAAAGCTTTGGTGTTGCGTGTATGTCTAAGCATGTAGCCTCAAAAGAGAACGCACAGGAGAGTTTTCTCTCGAAAGAATATGTAAGAATACCACGTTATAAGGAAACACAGTGTTGCAGAGTAAAGACGAATACGTACTTATTGGAAACACTTTACGAGAAGAAATAACGCATCGTAAAAAAATTAGCTTGTATCTCCTAAACAACAGGTTGTAACTCGAAAAGATTTGGTGTGGCGTGTACGGCTAAACGTGTAGCCTCAAAAGAGAACCCACAGGAGTATTTTCTTTCATCAAAATTTATCAGAAAACCACGTTTTAAGGAAATCCCGCATCGTGAGAAATTACCTTGTTCTTCCTAAAAAACACGTTGTAACTCGAAAAGCTTTGGTGTTGCGTGTATGTCTAAGCATGTAGCCTCAAAAGAGAACGCACAGGAGAGTTTTCTCTCGAAAGAATATGTAAGAATACCACGTTATAAGGAAACACAGTGTTGCAGAGTAAAGACAAATACGTACTTATTGGAAACACTTTACGAGAAGAAATAACGCATCGTAAAAAAATTAGCTTGTATCTCCTAAACAACAGGTTGTAACTCGAAAAGATTTGGTGTGCCGTGTACGGCTAAACGTGTAGCCTCAAAAGAGAACCCACAGGAGTATTTTCTTTCATCAAAATGTGTCAGAAAACCACGTTTTAAGGAAATCCCGCATCGTGCTAAATTATCTTGTTTTTCCTAAACAACACATTGTAACTCGAAAAGCTGTGGTGTTGCCTGTATGTCTAAGCGTGTAGCCTCAAAAGAGAACGCACAGGAGAGTTTTCTCTCGAAAGAGTATGTAAGAATACCACGTTATAAGGAAATACAGAGTTGCAGTGTAAAGACAAAAACGTATGTATTGGAAACACTTAAACTTTACGGGAAGAAATAATGCATCGTAAAAAAAATTAGCTTGTATCTCCTAAACAGCACGGTGTAACTCAAAAAGATTTGGTGTGGTGTGTACGTCTAAAGGTGTAGCCTCAAAAGAGAACCCACAGGAGAATTTTCTTTCATCAAAATTTGTCAGAACACCACGTTTTAAGGAAATCCCGCATCGAGGGAAATTATCTTGTTCTTCCTAAACAACATGTTGTAACTCGAAAAGCTTTGCTGTTGCGTGTATGTCTAAGCGTGTAGCCTCAAAAGAGAACGCACAGGAGAGTTTTCTCTCGAAAGAATATGAAAGAATACCACGTTATAAGGAAATACAGTGTTGCAGAGTAAAGACAAACACGTATGTATTGGAAACCCTTAAACTTTATGAGATGAAATAAAGCATAGTACAAAATTAGCTTGTATCTCCTAAACAACACGTTGTAACTCGAAAAGATTTGGTGTGGCATGTACGTCTAAACCTGTAGCCTCAAAAGAGAACCCACAGGACAATTTTCTTTCGTCAAAATTTTTCAGAAATCCACGTTTTAAGGAAATCGCGCATCGTGAGAAATTATCTTGTTCTTCCTAAACAACACGTTTTAACTCGAAAAGCTTTGGTGTTGCGTGTATGTCTAAGCATGTAGCCCCAAAAGAGAATGCATAGGAGAGTTTTCTCTCGAAAGAATATGTAAGAATACCACGTTATAAGGAAATACAGTGTGGCAGAGTAAAGACAAATACGTACATACTGGAAACACTTTATGAGAGAAATAACGCATCTTGCAAAATTAGCTTGTATGTCCTAAACAACATGTTGTAACTCGAAAAGATTTGGTGTGGCGTGTTCGTCTAAACGTGTATCCTCAAAAGAGAACCCACAGGAGAGTTTTCTTTCGTCAAAATTTGTCAGAAAACCACGTTTTAAGGAAATCCCGCATCGTGCGAAATTATCTTGTTTTTCCTAAACAACACGTTGTAACTCGAAAAGCTTTGGGGTTGCGTGTATGTCTAAGTGTGTAGCCTCTAAAGGGAATGCAAGGAGAGTTTTCTCTCGAAAGAATATGTAAGAATACCACGTTATAAGGAAATACAGTGTTGCAGATTAAAGACAAATACGTACATATTGTAAAACTTTAAGAGAAGAAATAAAAAATCGTACAAAATTAGCTTGTATCTCCTAAACAACACGTTGTAACTCGAAAATATTTGGTGTGACGTGTACGTCTAAACGTGTAGCCTCAAAAGAGAACCGACAGGAGAATTTTTTATCGTCAAAATATGTAAGAAAACCACATTATAAGGAAATCCCTTATCGTGCAAAATTATCTTGTTTTTCCTAAACAATGCGTTGTAACTCGAAAAGCTTTGGTGTTGCGTGTATGTCTAAGCGTGTAGACTCAAAAGAGAGCGCACAGGAGAGTTTTCTCTAAAAAGAATATGTAAGAATACCACCTTATAAGGAAATACAGTGTTGCAGAGTAAAGACAAATACGTACTTATTGGAAACACTTTATGAGAAGAAATAACGCATCGTAAAAAATTAGCTTGTATCTCCTAAACAACACGTTGTAACTCGAAAAGATTTGGTGTGACCTGTACGTCTAAACGTGTAGCCTCAAAAGAGAACCCACAGGAGAATTTTCTTTGGTCAAAATTTGTCAGAAAACCACATATTAAGGAAATCCCGCATCGTGCGAAATTATCTTGTTTTTCCTAAACAACGCGTTGTAACTCGAAAAGCTTTGGTGTTGCGTGTATGTCTAAGCGTGTAGCCTCAAAAGAGAACACACAGGAGAGTTTTCTCTCGAAAGAATATGTAAGAATACCACGTTATATGCAAGTACACTGTTGCAGAATAATGACAAATACTTTCATATTGGAAACCCTTAAACTTTACGAGATGAAATAAAGCATCGTAAAAAATTAGCTTGTATCTCCTAAACAACACGTTGTAACTCGAAAGGATTTGGTGTGGCGTGTACATCTAAACGTGTAGCCTCAAAGAGAACCACAGGACAAATTTCTTTCGTCAAAATTTGTCAGAAAACCACGTTTTAAGGAAATCCTGCATCGTGAGAAATTATCTTGTTCTTCCTAAAAAAAACGTTGTAACACGAAAAGCTTTGGTGTTGCGTGTATGTCTAAGCGTTTAGCCTCAAAAGAGAACGCACAGGAGAGTTTTCTCTCGAAAGAATATGCAAGAATACCACGTTATAAGGAAAACAGTGTTGCAGAGTAAAGGCAAATACATACGTATTGGAAACACTTAAACTTTACGAGAAGAAATAACGCATCTTAAAAAATTAGCTTGTATCTCCTAAACAACACGTTGTAACTCGAAAAGATTTGGTGTGGCATGTACGTCTAAACGTGTAGCCTCAAAAGAGAACCCTCAGGAGTATTTTCTTTTGTCAATATTTGTCAGAAACCACGTTTTAAGGAAATACTGCATCGTGCGTTATTATCTTGTTTTTCCTAAAAAACACGTTGTAACTCGAAAAGCTGTGGTGTTGCGTTTTTGTCTAAGCGTGTAGCCTCAAAAGAGAACGCACAGGAGAGTTTTCTCTCGAAAGAATATGTAAGAATACCACGTTATAAGGAAATACAGAGTTGCAGAGTAAAGACAAAAACGTATGTATTGGAAAAACTTAAACTTTACGAGAAGAAATAACGCATCATAAAAAAAATTTGCTTGTATCTTCTAAACAGCACGGTGTAACTCAAAAAGATTTGGTGTGGTGTGTACGTCTAAAGGTGTAGCCTCAAAAGAGGACCCACAGGTGAATTTTCTTTCATCAAAATTTGTCAGAAACCACGTTTTAAGGAAAACTAGCATCGTGCGAAATTATCTTGTTTTTTCTAAACAACAAGTTGTAACTCGAAAAGCTCTGGAGTTGCGTGTATGTCTAAGCATGTAGCCTCAAAAGAGAATGCACAGGAGAGTTTTTTCTCGAAAGAATATATAAGAATACCACGTTATAAGGAAATACAGTGTTGCAGAGTAAAGACAAACACGTATGTATTCGAAACACTTTACGTAAAGAATTAACGCATAGTACAAAATTAGCTTGTATCTCCTAAACAACATGTTGTAACTCAAAAAGATTGGGTGTGGCATGTACGTCTAAACGTGTAGCTTTAAAAGAGAACCCACAGGAGAATTTTCTTTCGTTAAAATTTTTCAGAAAACCACGTATTAAGGAAATCCCGCATCGTGCAAAATCATCTTCTTTTTCCTAAACAACATGTTGTAACTCGAAAAGCTTTGGTGTTGCGCGTATGTCTAAGCGTGGAGCCTCAAAAGAGAAGGCACAGGAGAGTTTTCTCTCGAAAGAAAATGTAAGAATACCACGTTATAAAGAAATACAATTTTGCAGAGTAAAGGCAAATAAGTACATATTGGAAACACTTTACAAGAAAAAATAACGCATCGTACAAAATAAGCTTGTATCTCCTAAACAACACGTGGTAACTCGAAAAGATTTGATGTGACGTGTACGTCTAAACGTGTAGCCTCAAAAGATAACCCACAGGAGAATTTTCTTTTGTCAAAATTTGTCAGAAAACCACGTTTTAAGGAAATCCCGCATCGTGCGAAATTATCTTTTTATTCATAAACAACATGTTGTAACTTGAAAAGCTTTGGTGTTGCGTGTATGTCTCCGCGTGTAGCCTCAAAAGGGAACGCACAGGATAGTTTTCTCTCGAAAGAATATATAAGAATACCACATTATAAGGAAATACAGTGTTTCAGAGTAAAGACAAATACTTACGTATTGGAAACACCTTACGAGAAGAATTAACGCATCGTACAAAATTAGCTTGTATCTCCTAAAAAGCACGTTGTAACTCGAAAACATTTGGTGTGGCGTGTACGACTAAATGTGTAGCCTCAAAAGAGAACCCACAGGAGAATTTTCTTTCCTCAAAATTTTTCAGAAAACCACGTCTTAAGGAAATCCCGCATCGTGCAAAATCATCTTCTTTTTCCTAAACAACATGTTGTGACTCGAAAAGCTTTAGTGTTGCGTGTATGTGTAAGCGTGGAGCCTCAAAAGAGAAGGCACAGGAGAGTTTTCTCTTGAAAGAATATGTAAGAATACCACGTTATTAGGAAATACAATTTTGCAGAGTAAATACAAATAAGTATATATTGGGAACACTTTACGAGAAGAAATAACGCATCGAACAAAATTAGCTTATATCTCCTAAACAACACGTGGTAACTCGAAAAGATTTGGTTTGACGTGTATATCTAAAGGTGTAGCCTCAAAGAAGAACAAAAAGGAGAATTTTCTTTCGTCAAAAATTTGTCAGAAAACCACGTTTTAAGGAAATACCGCATCTTGCGAAATTATCTTGTTTTTCCTAAACAACTCGTGGTAACTCGAAAAGCTTTGGTGTTGTGTGTTTGTCTAAGCGTGTAGCCTCAAAAGAGAATGCACAGGAGAGTTTTCTCTCGATAGAACATGTAAGAATTCAACGTTATAAGGAAATACAGTGTTGCAGAGTAAAGACAAATTTGGAAACACTTTACGAGAAGAAATTAAGCATCATACAATATTAGCTTGTATCTCCTAAACAACAAGTGGAAACTCGAAAATATTTGGTTTGGCGTGTACGTGTAAAAGTTTAGCCTCAAAAGAGAACCCACTGGAGAATTTTCTTTCGTCAAAATTTGTCAGAAAACCACGATTTAAAGAAATCCCGCATCCTGCGAAATTATCTTGTTTTTCCTAAACAACACGTTGTAACTCGAAAAGCTTTGGTGTTGCGTGTATGTCTCAGTGTGTAGCCTCAAAAGAGACCGCACAGGAGAGTTTTCACTCGAAAGAATATGTAAGAGTACCAGGTTGTAAGGAAATACAGTGCTGCAGAATAAAGACAAATACGTACGTATTAGAAACACTTTACGAGAAGAAATAACGCATCATACAAAATTAGCTGTATCTCCTAAAAAACACGTTGTAACTCGAAAAGATTTGGTGTGGCGTGTACGTCTAAACGTGTAGCCTCAAAAAGAGAACCCACAGGAGAATTTTCTTTGGTCAAATTTGTCAGAAAACCACGTATTAAGGAAATCCTGCATCATGCGAAATTATCTTGTTTTTCCTAAACAACACGTTGTAACTTGAAAAGCTTTGGTGTTGCGTGTATGTCTCAGCGTGTAGCCTCAAAAGAGAACACACAGGAGAGTTTTCTCTCAAAAGAATATGTAAGAATACAACGTTATAAGGAAATACAGTGTTGCAGAGTAAAGACAAATACGTTCATATTGGAAACCCTTAAACTTTACGAGATGAAAGAAAGCATCGTACAAAATGAGCTCGTATCTCCTAAACAACACGTTGTAACTCGAAAGGATTTGGTGTGGCGTGTACGTCTAAATGTGTAGCCTCAAAAGAGAACAGATAGGAGAATTACTTTCGTCAAAATTTTCAGAAAACCACGTTTTAAGGAAATCCCGCATCGTGGGAAATTATCTTGTTTTTCTTAAACAACACGTTGTAATTCGAAAAGCTTTTGTGTTGCGTGTATGTCTCAGCGTGTAGCCTCAAAAGAGAACACACAGGAGAGTTTTCTCTCGAAAGAATATGTAAGAATACCACGTTATAAGGAAATACAATTTTTCAGAATAAAGACAAATGAGTACACATTGGAAACACTTTACGAGAAGAAATAATGCATCATACAAAATTAGCTTGTATCTCCTAAACAACACGTTGTAACTCAAAAGGATTTGGTGTGTCGTATACGTCTAAACGTATAGCCTCAAAAGAGAACCCACAGGAGAATTTTCTTAAGTCAAAATTTGTCAAAAAACCACGTTTTAAGGAAATCCCGCATCCTGCGAAATTATCTTGTTTTTCCTAAACAACACGTTTTAACTCGAAAAGCTTTGGTGTTGCGTGTATGTCTAAGCATGTAGCCTCAAAAGAGAATGCACAGGAGAGTTTTCTCTCGAAAGAATATGTACGAATACCATGTTATAAGGAAATACAGTGTTGCAGAGTAAAGACAAATACGTACGTATTGGAAACCCTTAAACTTTATGGGATGAAATAAAGCATCGTACAAAATGAGCTCGTATCTCCTAAACAACATGTTGTAACTCGAAAAGATTTGGTGTGGCATGTACGTCTAAACATGTAGCCTCAAAAGGGAACCCACAGGAGAATTTTCTTTCGTCAAAATTTGTCAGAACACCAAGTTTTGAGGAAATCCCGCATCGTGCGAAATTATCTTGTTTTTCATAAACAACACGTTGTAACTTGAAAAGCTTTGGTGTTGCCTGTATGTCTA
Source organism: Apodemus sylvaticus (assembly GCF_947179515.1). Lineage (NCBI taxonomy): Eukaryota > Metazoa > Chordata > Mammalia > Rodentia > Muridae > Apodemus > Apodemus sylvaticus. The sequence goes on along the minus strand of NW_026263096.1, from coordinate 145,757 downwards.
AGTGTGTAGCCTCAAAAGGGAACGCACAGGATAGTTTTCTCTCGAAAGAATATGTAAGAATACCACGTTATAAGGAAATACAGTGTTGCAGAGTAAAGACAAATACGTACGTATTGGAAACACTTTACGAGAAGAAATAAAGCATCATACAAAATTAGCCTGTATTTCCTAAACAACACGTGGGAACTCGAAAGGATTAGGTGTGACATGCACGTCGAAACGTGAAGCCTCAAAAGAGAACCAACCGAATAATTTCCTTTCGTCAAAATTTGTCAGAAAACCATGTTTTAAAGAAATCCGGCATCGTGCGAAAGTATCTTGTTTTTTATAAACAACACGTAGTAACTCAAAAAGCTTTGGTGTTGCCTGTATGTCTAAGTGTTTAGCCTCAAAAGGGAATGCACAGGATAGTTTTCTCTCGAAAGAATATGTAAGAACGCCACGTTGTAAGGAAATACAGTGTTGCAGAGTAAAGACAAATAAGTATGTATTGGAAACACTTTACGAGAATTAACGCATTATAAAAAATTAGCTTGTATCTCCTAAACAACACGTTGTAACTCGAAAAGATTTGGTGTGACGTGTACGTCTAAATATGTAGCCTCAAAAGAGAACCCACAGGAGAATTTTCTTTCGTCAAAATTTTTCAGAAAACCAGGTTTTTAGGAAATCCGGCGTCGTGCGAAATCATCTTCTTTTTCCTAAACAACACGTTGTAACTCGAAAAGCTTTCGTGTTGCGTGTTTGTCTAATCATGTAGCCTCAAAAGAGAATGCACAGGAGAGTTTTCCCTCGAAAGAATATGTAAGAATACATACGATGCGCTATTTCCTTAAAACGTGGTTTCAGACAAATTTTGATGAAAGAAAATTCTCCTGTGGGTTCTCGTTTGAGGCTACACTTTTAGACGTACATGTCACACCAAATCTTTTCGAGTTACAACGTGTTGTTTAGGAGATACAAGCTCATTTTTTACGATGCATTATTTCTTCTCGTAAAGTGTTTCCAATATGTACTTATTTGTCTTTACTCTGCAAAATTGTATTTCCTTTTAACGTGGTATTCTTACATATTCTTTCAAGAGAACACTCTCCTGTGCCTTCTCTTTTGAGTCTCCACGCTTACACATACACGCAACACCAACGCTTTTCGAGTTACAACATGTTGTTTAGGAAAAAGAAGATGTTTTCGCACGATGCGGGATTTCCTTAAAACGTGGTTTTCTGAAAAATTTTGACGAAAGAAAATTCTCCTGTGGGTTCTCTTTTGAGGCTACATGTTTAGATGTACACGCCACACCAAATCTTTTCGAGTTACAACGTGTTGTTTTGGAGATACAAGCTAATTTTGTACGATGCGTTAATTCTTCTCATAAAGTGTTTCCAATACATACGTATTTGTCTTTACTCTGCAACACTGTATTTCCTTATAACGTGGTATTCTTACATATTCTTTCGAGAGAAAAGTATCCTGTGCGTTCCCTTTTGAGGCTGCACACTTAGACATACAGGCAACATCAATGCTTTTAGAGTTACAACGTGTTGTTTATGAAAAACAAGATTATTTCGCACGATGCGGGATTTCCTTAAAACGTGGTTTTCTGACAAATTTTGACGAATGAAAATTCTCCTGTGGGTTCTCTTTTGAGGCTCCACGTTTAGACATACACGCCACACCAAATCCTTTCGAGTTACCACGTGTTGCTTAGGAGATACAAGCTAATTTTCTACGATGCGTTATTTCTTCTCGTAAAGTGTTTCCAATAATTACATATTTGTCTTTACTCTGCAACACTGTATTTCCTTATAACGTTGTATTCTTACATGTTATTTCGAGAGAAAACTCTCCTGTGCGTTCTCTTTAGAGGCTACAGGCTTAGACATACACGAAACACCAAAGCTTTTTGAGTTACAACATGTTGTTTATGAAAAACAAGATAATTTTGCACGATGCGAGATTTCCTTAAAACGTGGTTTTCTGACAAATTTTGACGAAAGAAAGTTATCCTGTGGTTTCTCTTTTGAGGGTACACGTGTAGACGTACGAGCCACACCAAATCTTTTCGAGTTACAACGTGTTGTTTAGGAGATACAAGCAAATTTTGTAAGATGCGTTATTTCTTCTCCTAAGTGTTTCCAATATGTCCTTATTTGCCTTTACTCTGCAACATTGTATTTCCATATAACGTGGTATTCTTACATATTCTTTCGAGGGAAAACGCTCCTGTGCGTTCTCTTTTGAGGCTACACGTTTAGACATACACGCAACGCCAAAGCTTTTCGAGTTACAACGTGTTGTTTAGGAAAAACAAGATAATTTCGCACGATGCGAGATTTCCATAAAACGTGGTTTTCTGAAAAATTTTGATGAAAGAAAGTTCTCCTGTGGGTTCTCTTTTGAGGCTACACTTCTAGAGGTAGGAGCCACACTAAATCTTTTCGAGTTACAAAGTGTTCTTTAGGAGATACAAGCTAATTTTGGACGATGCGTTATTTCTTCTCTTAAAGTGTTTCCAATATGTACGTAGTTGTCTTTACTCTGCAACACTGTATTTCCTTATAACATGGTATTCCTACATATTCTTTCAAGAGAAAACTCTCCTGTGCGTTCTCTTTTGAGGCTACAAGCTTAGACATACACGCAACACCAAAGCTTTTCGATTTACAACGTGTTGTTTAGGAAAAACAAGATAATTTCGCACGATGCGAGATTTCCTTTAAACGTGGTTTCTGACAAATTTTGATGAAAGAAAATTCTCCTGTGGGTTCTCTTTTGAGGCTAAACGTTTAGACATACACGTCACACCAAATCTTTTCGAGTTACAACGTGTTGTTTAGGAGATACAAGCTAATTTTTTACGATCCATTCTTCCTTCTCATAAAGTGTTTCCAATATGTACTTATTTGTCTTTACTCTGCAAAATTGTATTTCCTTATAACGTGGTATTCTTACATATTCTTTCGAGAGAAAACTCTCCTGTGCCTTCTCTTTTGAGGCTCCATGCTTACACATACACGCAACACCAAAGCTTTTCAAGTTACAACATGTTGTTTAGGAAAAAGAAGATGATTTCGCACGATGGGGATTTCCTTAACACGTGGTTTTCTGAAAAATTTTGACGAAAGAAAATTCTCCTTTGGGTTCTCTTTTGAGGCTACATGTTTAGACGTACACGCCACACCAAATCTGTTCGAGTTACAACGTATTGTTTAGGAGATACAAGCTAATTTTTTACAATGCGTTAATTCTTCTCATAAAGTGTTTCCAATACATACATATTTGTCTTTACTCTGCAACATTGTATTTCCTTATAACGTGGTATTCTTACATATTCTTTCAATAGAAAACTGTCCTGTGCGTTCTCCTTTGAGGCCACACGTTTAGACATACACGCAACATCAAAGCTTTTCGACTTACAACGTGTTGTTTAGGAAAAACAAGATAATTTCGCACAATGCGAGATTTCCTTAAAACGTGGTTTTCTGACAAATTTTGACGAAAGAAAATTCTCCTGTGGGTTCTCTTTTGAGGCTACACGTTTCAACTTACACGCCACACCAAATCCTTCGAGTTACAACGTGTTGTTTAGGAAATACAAGCTAATTTTTTACGATGTATTATTCCTTCTCGTAAAGTGTTTCCAATAATTTAGTATCTGTCTTTACTCTGCAACACTGTATTTCCTTATAACGTGGTATTCTTACATATTCTTTCGAGAGAATACTCTCCTGTGCCTTCTCTTTTGAGGCTACACGCTTAGACATACACGCAACACCAAAGCTTTTCGAGTTACAACGTGTTGTTTAGGAAGAACAAGATAATTTCGCACGATGCGGGATTTCCTTAAAACGTGGTTTTCTGAAAAATTTTGACGAAAGAAAATTCTCCTGTGGGTTCTCTTTTGAGGCTACATGTTTAGATGTACACGCCACAACAAATCCTTTCGAGTTACAACGTTTTGTTTAGGAGATACAAGCTAATTTTGTAAGATGCGTTAATTCTTCTCATAAAGTGTTTCCAATACGTACGAATTTGTCTTTACTCTGCAACACTGTATTTCCTTATAACGTGGTATTCTTACATATTCTTTCGAGGGAAAACTCTCCTGTGCGTTCTCTTTCGAGGCTACACGCTTAGACAAACACACAACACCAAAGCTTTTCGAGTTACAACGTGTTGTTTAGGAAAAAACAAGATAATTTCGCATGATGCGAGATTTCCATAAATCGTGGTTTTCTGAAAAATTTTAACGAAAGAATTTCCTCCTGTGGGTTCTCTTTTGAGGCTACACTTGTAGAGGTATGAGCCACACCAAATCTTTTCGAGTTACAAAGTTTTGTTTAGGAGATACAAGCTAATTTTGTACGATGCGTTATTTCTTCTCTTAAAGTGTTTCCAATATGTACGTATTTGTCTTTACTCTGCAACACTGTATTTCCTTATAACGTGGTATTCCTACATTTTCTTTCGAGAGAAAACTCTCCTGTGCGTTCTCTTTTGAGGCTACACGCTTAGACATACACGCAACACCAAAGCTTTTCGATTTACAACGTGTTGTTTATGAAAAACAAGATAATTTCACACGATGCGAGATTTCCTTAAAACGTGGTTTCTGACAAATTTTGATGAAAGAAAATTCTTGGGCCTGGGAGCAGCGGCAGCAGCAGCAGTAGCAGCAGCAGCGGCTGGTCCAGAGGAAGGGCCATCAGCAGTAGAACCAAGCGGACAGGGTCCAGGCAGACCTGGTACCCACGACCACTGGCCATCGCTGGCCAGCCAGGCTGCAAGCAGCGGCGGATTTACGGTGCCTTTCACCACACGGAAGCCACATCAGAACTCTGCCTCCCGCCAGTCAGTTACGTGGGCTCCATATTGGTTCTCGGTCGCCAGAGAAATCAGACTGAGGTACGCAAATATAACCCGAGAACAACATCGCGGGGGTCTAAGCCCGACGGGCGTTGGCAGGCACCCAGGCCCTGAGCTGATCGGGGGTCCACCGGGGTGCAAACCCGGCCAGGAGGTTTTTTTCCTCCAGGGCCGGCGCGCGCACCACCACCATTTTGCCTGGGGGAAGCCAGGGAGACCTAGCAGGCAAAACCAAACCGGCTAACAGGCATAGCCCGAGGCGGACATAGCAGGGGTCTCAGACGGTCAGTCCCTGGACTTCCCCCAGGCCCTGGGCTGCTCGGTGGGCCATCTGTGTGCTGACCCGGCCAGGAGGTTGTTTATCCGGGCCAGTTTGCGCACGACCACCATTTTGCCTACGGGAAGCCAGAGAGACCTAGCAGGCAAAACCAAACTAGCTAACAGGCATAGGCCGAGGCGGACATAGCAGGGGTCTCAGACGGTCAGGCCCTAGACTGACCCCCAGGCCCTGGGCTGCTCGTTGGGCCATCTGTGTGCTGACCCAGCCAGGAGGTTGTTAGCCCAGCAGACTCTCCCAGCACTCTCAGGGAACTCGCACACGCCACCATCCTAGCCACCTGACACACCCAATTAACACCCACAGCTGAGGGGAACTTTGCACCGACATTGGCCTGCCAGGCTTTTGCCTAGACTCAGGGCCTGAGCAGCTAGGCTAGCCTTGTGTGCACCAACCCGGTTGGGAGTTCTGCTGCCCAGATCAGCCTGGGCGGCAGCACCACATCTCCAAGTCCTGCAAGTGGCTAGCTGGGTTTCCGGGCGGCCAGCTGGGAGAAGTCAGTGTGCTCCAGTGAATCCAGCGGGCCCCAGCAGGAGCCTTCGGGTGCCTGCTTTGGGATCTGAACAGCCTGGGCAGCAGCACCCTGTCTACAAGCAGTGCAGGAGGTAAGCTGTGCACCAGAGGCCAACGGGGAAGGGGCAGCTTGCACTGGTGAGTCCAGCACTGACAAGACAAACTAACACCAGTGAGAACTAGATGGCAAAAGGCAAACGCAGGAACGTCACTAACAGAAATCAAGGCAATATGGCAACATCTGAACCCAATTCTCCTCTACCAACATGTCCTGGATACCCCATCACACCAGTCAAACAAGATTTGGATTTAAAATCACTGGTCATGATGCTGGTACAGGAACACATGAAGGACATACTTAAAGAAATTCAGGAGAAAATGGATCAAAAGTTAGAAGCCCTTGCAAGGGAAACACAAAAATCATTGAAAGAAATCCAGGAGAATACAAAAGCCAACAAGGAGGAAATGCAAAAAACACTTAAAGAAATACAGGAGAACTTTGGTCAACAGGCTGAGGTCATGAAAGACGAAACACAAAAATCTCTTAATGAAATGCAGGAGAACTTTGGTCAACAGGCTGAGCTCATGAAAGAGGAAACACAAAAATCTCTTAAAGAATTACAGGAAAACACAAACATGCAAGTGAAGGAGCTAAGCAAAACCATCCAGGATCAAAAATCAGAAGTAGAAACAACTAAGAAAACTCAAAGGGAGACAACTTTGGAGATAGAAAGCCTTGGGAAGAAATCAGGGGACAGAGATGCAAATATCAACAACAGAATACACGAGATAGAAGAAAGAATCTCAGATGCTGAAGATTCCATAGAAACCATGGACTCAACAGTTAAAGAAAATGCAAAATGCAAAAAGCTTGTAACCCAAAATATCCAGGAAATCCAGGACACAATGAGAAGACCAAACCTAAGGATTATAGGCATAGATGAGAGTGAAGATTTACAACTTAAAGGGCCAGCAAATATCTTCAATAAAATTATGGAAGAAAACTTCCCTAACCTAAAGAGAGAGATGCCCATGAATATACAAGAAGCCTACAGAACTCCAAACAGACTGGACCAGAAGAGAAATACTTCCCGTCACATAATAATCAAAACACCAAATGTTCTAAACAAAGAAAGAATACTAAAGGCAGTAAGAGAAAAAGGCCAAGTAACATGTAAAGGAAGACCTATCAGAATCACAGCAGACTTTTCACCGGAGACTATGAAGGCTAGAAGGTCCTGGGCAGATCTCATGCAGACTCTAAGAGAACACAAATGCCAACGAAAACAACTATATCCAGCAAAACTCTCAATCACCATAGATGGAGAAACTAAGATATTTCATGACAAAACCAAGTTTACCCAATATCTATCCACAAACCCGGCCCTAAAAAGGATAATAGGAAGACAACACCAATACAAGGAGGGAAACTTCACCCTGGAAAAAGCAAGATAGTAACCTTTCATCAAACCCAAAAGAAGTTAAGCATTAAAATTTAAAAAATAACGTCAAAAATGATAGGAAGTAACAATCACTATTCCTTAATATCTCTTAACATCAATGGACTTAATGCCCCAACAAAAAGACACAGACTAACTGAATGGATACGTAAACAGGACCCTACATTTTGCTGCTTACAGGAAACACACCTCAGGTTCAAAGACAATCACTACCTTAGAGTAAAAGTCTGGAAGACAATTTTACAAGCAAATGGTCTCAGGAAACAAGCTGGAGTAGCCATTTTAATATCAGATAAAATTGACTTTCAACCCAAAGTCATCAAAAGAGACCCTGAGGGACACTTCTTGCTGGTCAAAGGAAAAATACAAAAAGAAGAACTGTCAATCCTGAACATCTATGCCCCAAATGCAAGGGCACCCTCTTTCGTAAAAGAAACTTTATTAAAACTAAAAGCACACATTGCACCTAACACAATAATTGTGGGTGACTTCAACACTGCACTTTCCTCAATGGACCGATCAGGAAAACAGAAACTAAACAAGGACACAATGAAACTAATTGAAGCTTTTGACCAATTAGATTTAACAGATATATATAGAACATTCTATCCTAAAACAAAAGAATATACCTTTTTCTCAGCACCTCATGGTACCTTCTCCAAAATCGACCATATAATTGGTCACAAGACAGACCTCAACAAATATAAGAAGATAGAACTAATACCATGCCTCCTATCTGATCACTATGGAGTAAAAGTGGTCTTCAATAGCAACAGAAACAACAGAAAACCCACATACACGTGGAAACTGAACAATACTCTACTCAATGATACCTTGGTCAAGGAAGAAATAAAGAAAGAAATTAAAGACTTTTTAGAACACAATAAAAATGAAAACACAACATACCCAAATCAATGGGACACAATGAAAGCAGTGCTAAGAGGAAAACTCATAGCCCTGAGTGCCTCCAAAAAGAAAATGGAGAGAGCATACATTACCAGCTTAATGACACACCTGAAAGCCCTAGAACAAAAAGAAGCTATTTCACCCAGGAGGAGTAGAAGGCAGGAAATCATCAAACTCAGGGCCGAAATCAATCAAGTAGAAACAAAGAGAACCATACAAAAAATCAACAAAACCAGGAGCTGGTTCTTTGAGAAAATCAACAAGAGAGATAAACCCTTAGCCAGACTGACCAAAGGGCACAGAGAAAGTATCCAAATTAACAAACTTAGAAATGAAAAGGGAGATATAACAACGGAAACTGAGGAAATCCAAAAAATCATCAGATCCTACTACAAGAGCCTGTACTCAACACAACTGGAGAATCTGGAGGAAATGGACAATTTCCTTGACAGATACCAAATACCAAAATTAAATCAGGACCAACTAGACCATCTAAACAGTCCCATAATGCCTAAAGAAATAGAAGGAGTCATAGAAAGTCTTCCAACCAAAAAAAGCACAGGACCAGATGGCTTCAGTGCAGAATTCTACAAGACCTTCAAAGAAGAGTTAACACCAATACTCTTCAAACTATTCCACAAAATAGAAACAGAAGGAACACTACCCAATTCCTTCTACGAAGCCACAATTACGCTGATACCAAAGCCACAAAAAGATCCAACAAAGAAAGAGAACTTCAGACCAATTTCCCTTATGAACATCGATGCAAAAATACTCAATAAAATTCTTGCTTACCGAATCCAAGAACACATCAAAACGATCATCCACCATGATCAAGTAGGCTTTATCCCGGGAATGCAGGGTTGGTTCAATATACGGAAATCCATCAATATAATCCACTACATAAACAAACTCAAATAACAAAACCACATGGTCATTTCATTGGATGCTGAAAAAGCATTTGACAAAATTCAGCATCCCTTCATGATTAAAGTCTTGGAGAGAACAGGAATTCAAGGCCCATACCTAAACATAGTAAAAGCAATATACAGCAAACCGGTAGCCAGCATCAAACTAAATGGAGAGAAACTTGAAGCAATCCCACTGAAATCAAGGACCAGACAAGGCTGCCCCCTTTCTCCTTATCTTTTCAATATTGTACTTGAGGTACTAGCTCGGGCAATTCGACAACATAAGGAGGTCAAAGGGATACAAATTGGAAAGGAAGAAGTCAAACTATCATTATTTACAGACGACATGATCGTCTACCTAAGTGACCCAAAGAACTCCACTAGAGAGCTCCTACAGCTGATAAACAACTTCAGCAAAGTGGCAGGTTATAAAATCAACTCAAGCAAATCAGTGGCCTTCCTATACTCAAAGGATAAGCAGGCTGAGAAAGAAATTAGGGAAATGACCCCCTTCACAATAGCCTCAAACAGTATAAAGTATCTTGGGGTGACCCTTACCAAACATGTGAAAGATCTGTATGACAAGAACTTCAAGACTCTGAAGAAGGAAATGGAAGAAGACCTCAAAAAATGGGAAAACCTCCCATGCTCATGGATCGGTAGAACCAATATAGTTAAAATGGCCATTCTGCCTAAAGCACTATACAGATTCAATGCAATACCCATCAAAATCCCAACTCAATTCTTCACAGAGTTAGAAAGAGCAATTATCAAATTCATCTGGAACAACAAAAAACCCAGGATAGCTAAAACTATTCTCAGCACAAAAGAAAATCTGGGGGAATCAGTATCCCTGACCTCAAGCAATACTACAGAGCAATAGTGTTAAAAACTGCATGGTGTTGGTACAGTGACAGACAGGAGGATCAATGGAACAGGATTGAAGATCTAGAAATGAACCCACACACCTATGGCCACTTGATCCTTGACAAAGAGGCTGAAAACATCCAATGGAAAAAAGATAGCCTTTTCAACAAATGGTGCTGGTTCAACTGGAGGTCAGCATGCAGAAGAATGCGAATTGATCCATCCTTGTCTCCTTGTACTAAGCTCAAATCCAAATGGATCAAGGACCTCCACATAAAGCCAGACACTCTGAAGCTAATAGAAAAGAAACTGGGGAAGAACCTTGAGGACATCGGTACAGGGAGAAAGTTTCTGAACAGAACACCAATAGCGTATGCTCTAAGAGCAAGAATTGACAAATGGGACCTCATGAAATTACAAAGTTTCTGTAAGGCAAAGGACACCATCAAGAGGAAAAATCGGCAACCAACAAATTGGGAAAAGATCTTCACCAATCCTACATCATATAGAGGGCTAATATCCAATATATATAAAGAACTCAAGAAGTTAGACTCCAGAAAACCAAACAACCCTATTAAAAAATGGGGTACAGAGTTAAACAAAGAATTCTCACCTGAAGAACTTCGGATGGCGGAGAAGCATCTTAAAAAATGCTCAACTTCATTAGTCATCAGGGAAATGCAAATCAAAACAACCCTAAGATTTCATCTTACACCAGTCAGAATGGCTAAGATTAAAAATTCAGGAGACAGCAGGTGTTGGAGAGGGTGTGGAGAAAGAGGAACACTCCTCCACTGCTGGTGGGGTTGCAAATTGGTACAACCACTCTGGAAATCAGTCTGGCGGTTCCTCCGAAAACTGGGCACCTCACTTCCAGAAGATCCTGCTATACCACTCCTGGGCATATACCCAGAAGACTCCCCTCCATGTAATAAGGATACATGTTCTACTATGTTCATAGCAGCCCTATTTATAATTGCCAGGTGCTGGAAAGAACCCAGGTATCCCTCAACAGAAGAGTGGATGCAAAAAATGTGGTATATCTACACAATGGAGCACTATTCTGCCATTAGAAACAATGAATTCATGAAATTCTTAGGCAAATGGATGGAGCTAGAGAATATCATACTAAGTGAGGTAACCCAGACTCAAAAGGTGAATCATGGTATGCACTCACTAATAAGTGGATATTAACCTAGAAAACTGGAATACCCAAAACATAATCCACACATCAAATGAGGAACAAGAAGAAAGGAGGAGTGGCCCCTGGTTCTGGAAAGACTCAGTGAAACAGTATTTAGCAAAACCAGAACGGGGAAGTGGGAAGGGGTGGATGGGAGGACAGGGGAAGAGAAGGGGGCTTTCGGGACTTTCGGGGAGTGGGGGGGCTAGAAAAGGGGAAATCATTTGAAATGTAAATAAATTATATCGAATAAAAAAAAGTTAACACTAAAAAAAAATAAGACAAAAAAAAAAGGAGTGGGAGTGGATGGGTTGGTGAGCAGGGAGAAGGGGTTATGGGATAGTGTGTTTTCAGAGGGGAAACCAGGAATGCAGATAATATTTAAAATGTAAATAAAGAAAATATTTAATTTAAAAAACGTAAAAAAAAAAAGAAAGAAAGAAAATTCTCCTGTGGGTTCTCTTTTGAGGCTACACGTTTAGACGTACACGTCACACCAAATCTTTTCGAGTTACAACATGTTGTTTAGGAGATACAAGCTAATTTTTTACGATGCATTCTTTCTTCTCGTAAAGTGTTTCCAATCTGTACTTATTTGTCTTTAATCTGCAAAATTGTATTTCCTTATAACGTGGGATTCTTACATATTCTTTCGAGAGAAAACTCTCCTGTGCCTTCTCTTTTGAGGCTCCACGCTTACACATACACGCAACACCAAAGCTTTTCGAGTTACAACATGTTGTTTAGGAAAAAGAAGATGATTTCGCACGATGGGGGATTTCCTTAAAACGTGGTTTTCTGAAAAATTTGGACGAAAGAAAATTCTCCTGTGGGTTCTCTTTTGAGGCTACATGTTTAGAAGTACACGCCACGCCAAACCTTTTCGAGTTACAACGTGTTGTTTAGGAGATACAAGCTAATTTTGTACGATGCTTTAATTCTTCTCGTAAAGTGTTTCCAAAACGTACGTATTTGTCTTTACTCTGCAACACTGTATTTCCTTATAACATGGTATTCTTACATATTCTTTCGAGAGAAAACTATCCTTTGCATTCCCTTTTGAGGCTACACATTTAGACATACAGGCAACACCAATGCTTTTCGAATTACAACGTGTTGTTTATGAAAAACAAGATAATTTCGCACAATGCGGGATTTCCTTAAACCATTGTGTTCTGACAAATTTTGAGGAAAGAAAATTCTCCTGTGGGTTCTCTTTTGATGCTACACGTTTAGACGTGCACGCCACACCAAATCCTTTCCAGTTACCAAGTGTTTAGGAGATACAAGCTAATTTTGTACTATGTGTTATTTCTTCTCTTAAAGTGTTTCCAATAAGTACGCATTTGTCTTTACTCTGCAACACTCTATTTCCTTATAACATTGTATTCTTACATGTTCTTTCAAGAGAAAACTCTCCTGGGAGTTCTCTTTAGAGGCTACACGCTTAGACATACACGCAACACCAAAGCTTTTCGAGTTACAACGTGTTGTTTAGGAAAAACAAGATAATTTCGCACGATGCGGGATTTCCTTAAAACGTGGTTTTCTGACAAATTTTGACGAAAGAAAATTCTACTGTGTCTTCTTTTTTGAGGCTACAGGTTTAGACGTACACGCCACACTGAATCTTTTCGAGTTACCACGTGTTGTTTAGGAGATACAAGCTAATTTTTTACGATGTGTTATTTCTTCTCGTAAAGTGTTTCCCATACATACGTATTTGTCTTTACTCTGCAACACTGTATTTCCTTATAACGTGGTATTCTTATATATTCTTTCGAGAGAAAACTCTCCTGTCCGTTCTCTTTTGAGGCCACACGTTTAGACATACACGCAACACCGAAGCTTTTCGAGTTATAACGTGTTGTTTAGGAAAAACAAGATAATTTCGCACAATGCGGGATTTCCTTAAAACGTGGTTTTCTGACAAATATTGACAAAAGAAAATTCTCCTGTGGGTTCTCTTTTGAGGCTACAAGTTTCAAATTACATGCCACACCAAATCCTTCGAGTTACAACGTGTTGTTTAGGAAATACAAGCTAATTTTGTACTATGTATTATTCCTTCTCGTAAAGTGTTTCCAATAAGTAAGTATCTGTCTTTACTCTGCAACACTGTATTTCCTTATAACGTGGTATTCTTACTTATTCTTTCGAGAGAATACACTACTGTGCCTTCTCTTTTGAGGCTACACGCTTAGACATACACGCAACACCAAAGCTTTTCGAGTTACAACGTGTTGTTTAGGAAAAACAAGATGATTTCGCACGATGCAGGACTTCCTTAAAACGTGGTTTTCTGAAAAAAATTTGACGAAAGAAAATTCTCTTGTGGGTTTCCTTTTGAGGCTACACGTTTAGATGTAAACATCACACCAAATCTTTTCGAGTTACAACGTGTTGTTTAGGAGATACAAACTAATTTTGTACCATGCGTTATTTCTTCTCATTAAGTGTTTCCAATACATAAGTATTTGTCTTTTCTCTGCAACACCGTATCCTTATTACGTGGTATTCTTACATATTCTTTCGAGAGAAAACTCTCCTGTGGGTTCTCTTTTGAGGCTACATGCTTAGACATACTTGTAACACCAAAGCTTTTCGAGTTACAACGTGTTGTTTAGGAAAAACAAGATAATTTCGCACAATGCGGGATTTCCTAAAAACGTGATTTCTGAAAAATTTTGACGAAAGAAAATTCTCCTGTGGGTTCTCTTTTGAGGCTACACATTTAGACGTACACGCCACACCAAATCTTTTCGAGTTACAACGTGTTGTTTAGGAGATACAAGCTAATTTTGAACGATGCGTTATTTCATCTCTAAAAGTGTTTCCAATAAGTACCTATTTGTCTTCAGTCTGCAACGCTGTATTTCCTTAGAACGTGGTATTCTTACATCTTATTTCGAGAGAAAACACTCCTGTACGTTCGCTTTTGAGGATACACGCTTAGACATACACGCAACACCAAAGCTTTTCAAGTTACAACGTGTTGTTTAGGAAAAACAAGATAATTTCACACGATGCGGGATTACCGTAAAACGTGGTTTTCTGACATATTTTGACGAAAGAAAATTCTCCTGTGGGTTCTCTTTTGAGGCTACACATTTAGACGTACATGCCACACCAACTCTTTTCGAGTTACAATGTGTTGTTTAGGAGATACAAGCTAATTTTGTACGATGCGTTATTTCTTCTCATAAAGTGTTTCCAATATGTACATATTTGTCTTTATTCTGCAACACTGTATTTCCTTATAACGTGGTATTCTTAAATATTCTTTCGAGAGAAAACTCTCCTGTGCGTTCTCTTTTGAGGCTACACGCTTAGACATACACGCCACACCAAATCTTTTCGAGTTACAACGTGTTGTTTAGGAGATACAAACTAATTTTGAACGATGTTTTATTTCTTCTCGTAAAGTGTTTCCAATACATACGTATTTGTCTTTATTCCGCAATACTGTATTTCCTTATAACGTGGTGTTCTTACATATTCTTTCGAGAGATAACTCTCCTCTGCGTTCTCTTTTGAGACTACACGCTTAGACATACACGTAACACCAAAGCTTTTCGAGTTACAACGTGTTGTTTAGGAAAATCAAGATAATTTCCCACAATGCGGGATTTCCTAAAAACGTGATTTCTGAAACATTTTGAAGAAAGAAAATTCTCCTCTGGGTTCTCTTTTGAGACTACACGTTTAGTCGTACACGCCACACCAAATCGTTTCGAGTTACAACGTGTTGTTAAGGAGATACAAGCTAATTTTGAACGATGCATTATTTCATCTCTAAAAGTGTTTCCAATACGTACGTATTTGTCTTTAGTCTACAACACTGTATTTCCTAGAACGTGGTATTCTTACATCTTCTTTCGAGAGAAAACTCTCCTGTGCATTCGCTTTTGAGGCTACATGCTTAGACATACACGCAACACCAAATCTTTTCAAGTTACAACGTGTTGTTTAAGAAAAACAAGATAATTTCACACGATGCGGGATTTCCTTAAAACGTGGTTTTCTGACATATTTTGACGAACAAAAATTCTCCTGTGGGTTCTCTTTTGAGGCTACACATTTAGACGTACATGCCACACCAAATCTTTTCGAGTTACAACGTGTTGTTTAGGAGATACAAGCTAATTTTGTATGATGCGTTATTTCTTCTCGTAAAGTGTTTACAATGTGTACATATTTGTCTTTATTCTGCAACACTGTATTTCCTTATAACGTGGTATTCTTACATGTTCTCTCGAGAGAAAACTCTCCTGTGGGTTCTCTTTTGAGGCTACACGTTTAGATGTACACGCCACACCAAATCTTTTTGTGTTACAACGTGTTGTTTAGGAGATACAAGCTAATTTTGAACGATGCATTATTTCTTCGTGTAGCCTCAAAAGAGAACCCACAGGAGAATTTTCTTTCATCAAAATTTGTCAGAAACCACGTTTTAAGGAAATCTCGCATCCTGCGAAATTATCTTGTTTTTCACAAACAAAATGTTGTAACACGAAAAGCTTTGGTGTGGCGTGTATATCTACGCGTGTAGCCTCAAAAGAGAGTGCAGAGGAGAGATTTCTCTCGAAAGAATATGTAAGAATACCACGTTATAAGTAAATACAGTGTTGCAGAGTAAAGATAAATAGGTACAGATTGTAAATACTTTATGAGAAGAATTAATGCATGTTACAAAATTAGCTTGTATCTCCTAAACAACACCTTGTAACTCGAAAGGATTTGGTGTGGCGTGTAGGTCTAAATGCTTAGCCTCATAAGTGAACCCACAGGAGAATTTTCTTTCCTTAAAACTTGTCAGAAAACCACGTCTTAAGGAAATCCCGCATCGTACGAATAAAAAAAATAACAATAAAAAAAAATTCTAAAGAAAAGCAAATAAATTGTATCAAGCCTAAAAAAAAAAAGAAAAAGAAAAAAAAAAGAAAAAAAAAAGAAAGAATATGTAAGAATACCACGTTATAAGGAAATAAAGTGTTGCAGATTAAAGATAAATAGGTACGTATTGTAAATACTTTATGAGAAGAAATAACGCATGGTACAAAATTAGCTTGTATCTCCTAAACAACACCTTGTAACTCGAAAGAATTTGGTGTGGCGTGTACGTGTAAACGTGTAGCCTCATAAGAGAACCCACAGGAGAACTTTCTTACGGCAAAATTTTTTCAGAAAACCACGTTTTATGGAAATCTCGCATCCTGAGAAATTATCTTGTTTTTCCTAAACAGCACGTTGTAACTCGAAAAGATTTGGTGTGGCTCGTACGTCTAAACGTGTAGCCTCCAAAGTGAACCCACAGGAGAATTTTCTTTCATCAAAATTTGTCAGAAACCACGTTTTAAGGAAATCTCACATCGTGTGAAATTATCTTGTTTTTCCTAAACAACACGTTGTAACTCGAAAAGCTTTGGTGTTGCGTGTTTGTCTAAGCATGTAGCCTCAAAAGAGAATGCACAGGAGAGTTTTCTCTCAAAAGAATATGTAAGAATACCACGTTATAAGGAAATACAGTGTTGCAGAGTAAAGACAAATAAGTATGTATTGGAAACACTTTACAAGAAGAAATAATGCATCGTACAAAATTTTTCCTAAACTACATGTTGTAACTTGAATAGCTTTGGTGTTGCCTGTATGTCTAAGTGTGTAGCCACAAAAGGTAACGCACAGGACAGTTTTCTATCGAAAGAATATGTAAGAATACCACGTTATAAGGAAATACAATGTTGCAGAGTAAAGACAAATACGTACGTATTGGAAACACTTTATGAGAAGAATTAACACATTGTAAAATATTAGCTTGTATCTCCTAAACAACATGTTGTAACTCGAACAGATTTGGTGTAGCGTGTACGTCTAAACATGTAGCCTCAAAAGAGAACCCACAGGAGAACTTTCTATTGTCAAATTTTTCACAAAACCACGTTTATGGAAATCTCGCATCGTGCGAAATTATCTAGTTTTTCCTAAACAACACGTTGTAACTCGAAAAGCTTTGGTGTTGCTTGTATGTCTAAACATGTAGCCTCAAAAGAGAACGCTCAGGAGAGTTTTCCCTCGAAAGAATATGTAAGAATACCACGTTATAAGGAAATACAGTGTTGCAGAGAAAGACAAATACGTACGTATTGGAAACAATTACGAGAAGAAATAACACATCGTACAAAATTAGCCTGTATCTCCTAAACAACACGTGGTAACTCGAAAGGATTTGGTGTGGCGTGCATGTCTAAACGTGTAGCATCATAAGAGAACCCACAGGAGAATTTTCTTTCTTCAAAATTTGTCAGAACACAACGGTATAAGGAAATCCGAGAACGCACAGGAGAGTTTTCTCTCGAAATAATATGTAAGAATACCACGTTATAAGGAAATACAGTGTTGCAGAGTAGAGGCAAATACATACTTATTGGAAAAACTTAAACTTTACGAGAAGAAATAATGCATCGTAAAAAAATTAGCTTGTATCTCCTAAACAACATGTTGTAACTTAAAAAGATTTGGTGTGGCCTGTACGTCTAAACGTGTAGTCTCAAATGAGAACCCATAGGAGAATTTTCTTTGGTCAAAATTTGTCAGAAAATCACGTATTAAGGAAATCCCTCTTCGTGCGAAATTATCTTGTTTTTCCTAAACAACACGTTGTAACGCGAAAATCTTTGGTATTGCGTGTATGTCTAAGCGTGTAGCCTCAAAAGAGGACGCACAGGAAAGTTTTCTCTCGAAAGAATATGTAAGAATACCACGTTATAAGGAAATACAGTGTTGCAGACTAAAGGCAAATACGTACCTATTGGAAACACCTTACAAGAAGAAATAAAGCATCGTAAAAAATTAGCTTGTATCTCCTAAACAACAGTTTGTAACTCGAAAAGATTTGGTGTGGCATGCACGTCTAAACGTGTAGCCTCAAAAGATAACCCACAGGAGAATTTTTTTCGTTAATATTTCTCAGAAAACCATGTTTTAAGGAAATCACTCATCGTGCGAAATTATCTTGCTTTTCCTAAACAACACGTTGTAACTCGAAAAGCTTTGATGTTGCGTTTCCAATACATATGTATTTTCCTTTACTCTGCAACACTGTATTTCCTTACAACGTGGTATTCTTACATATTCTTTCGAGAGAAAACTCTCCTGTGCGTTCTCTTTTGGGGCTACACGCTTAGACATACACGCAACACCAAAGCTTTTCGAGTTAAAACGTTTTGTTTAGGAAAAACAAGATAATTTCGCATGATGCGGTATTTCCTTCATACGTGGTTTTCTGACAAATTTTGACCAAAGAAAATTCTCCTATGGTTTCTCTTTTGAGGCTACACGATTAGACGTACAGGCCACACCAAATCTTTTTAAGTTACAACGTGTTGTTTAGGAGATACAAGCTAATTTTGTAAGATGCGTTATTTCTTCTCGTAAAGTTTTTCCAATACGTAAATATTTGTCTTTACTCTGCAACACTGTATTTCCTAATAACGTGGTATTCTTATATATTCTTTCGAGAAAAAAACTCTCCTTTGCATTCTCTTTTGAGGCTACACGCTTAGACATACACGCAACACCAAAGGTTTTCGCGTTACAACGTGTTGCTTAGGAAAAACAAGATAATTTCGCACGATGCAGGATTTCTTTAAACGTGGTTTTCTGACAAATTTTGATGAAGGAAAATTCTCCTGTGGGTTCTCGTTTGAGGCTACACGTTTAGACTTACACACCACACCAAATCTTTTCGAGTTATAACGTGATGTTTAGGAGATACATACTAATTTTTTACGATGCCTTATTTCTTCTCGTAAAGTTTAAGTGTTTCCAATAAGTACGTATTTGTCTTTACTCTGCAACACTGTATTTCCTTATAACGTGGTATTCTTACATATTCTTTCGAGAGAAAACTCTCCTGTGCGTTCTCTTTTGAGGCTACATGCTTTGACATACACGCAACACCAAAGCTTTTCGAGTTACAATGTGTTGTTTAGGAAAAACAAGATAATTTAGCAAGATGCGGGATTTCCTTAAAACGTGGTTTTCTGACAAATTTTGACGAAAGAAAATACTCCTGTGGGTTCTCTTTGGAGGCTACACATTTAGACGTACACACCACATCAAATCTTTTCGAGTTACATCGTGTTGTTTAGGAGATACAAGCTAATTTTTTTACGAAGCGTTATTTCTTCTCATAAAGTTTAAGTGTTTCCATTACGTAAATATTTGCCTTTAATCTGCAACACTGTATTTCCTTATAACGTGGTATTCTTGCATATTCTTTGGAGAGAAAACTCTCCTTGCATTCCTTTTAGAGGCTACACACTTAGATATACATGCAACACCAAAGCTTTTCGAGTTACAACGTGTTGTTTAGGAAAAACAAGATAATTTTGCACGATGCGGGATTTCCTTAAAACGTGATTTTCTGAAAAATTTTGACGAAAGAAAATTCTCCTTTTGGTTCTCTTTAGATGCTACATGTTAAGACGTACACGCCACAACAATTCTTTTCGAGATACAACGTGTAGTTTTGGAGATACAAGCTAATTTTGTACTATGCGTTATTTCTCCTCGTAAAGAGTTTCCAATGCGTACGTATATGTCTTTACTCTGCAAAACTGTATTTCCTTATGAAGTGGTCTTCTTACATATCCTTTCGAGATAAAACTGTCCTGTGCCTTCTCTTTTGAGGCTACACACTTAGACATACACGCAACATGAAAGCTTTTCGACTTACAACGTGTTGTTTAGGAAAAACAAGATAATTTCGCACGATGCGGGATTTCCTTAAAACGTGATTTTCTGAATAATTTTGACGAAAGAAAATTCTCCTTTTGGTTCTCTTTAGATGCTACATGTTAAGCCGTACACGCCACAACAATTCTTTTCGAGATACAACGTGTAGTTTTGGAGATACAAGCTAATTTTGTACGATGCGTTATTTCTCCTCGTAAAGAGTTTCCAATGCGTACGTATATGTCTTTACTCTGCAAAACTGTATTTCCTTATGAAGTGGTATTCTTACATATCCTTTCGAGAGAAAACTGTCCTGTGCCTTCTCTTTTGAGGCTACACACGTAGACATACACGCAACATGAAAGCTTTTCGACTTACAACGTGTTGTTTAGGAAAAACAAGATAATTTCGCACGATGCGGGATTTCCTTAAAACGTGATTTTCTGAAAAATTTTGACGAAAGAAAATTCTCCTTTTGGTTCTCTTTAGATGCTACATGTTAAGACGTACACGCCACAACAATTCTTTTCGAGATACAACGTGTAGTTTTGGAGATACAAGCTAATTTTGTACTATGCGTTATTTCTTCTCGTAAAGAGTTTCCAATGCGTACGTATATGTCTTTACTCTGCAAAACTGTATTTCCTTATGAAGTGGAATTCTTACATATCCTTTCGAGAGAAAACTGTCCTGTGCCTTCTCTTTTGAGGCTACACACTTAGACATACACGCAAAATGAAAGCTTTTCGACTTACAACGTGTTGTTTAGGAAAAACAAGATAATTTCGCACGATGCGGGATTTCCTTAAAACGTGATTTTCTGAAAAATTTTGACGAAAGAAAATTCTCCTTTTGGTTCTCTTTAGATGCTACATGTTAAGACGTACACGCCACAACAATTCTTTTCGAGATACAACGTGTAGTTTTGGAGATACAAGCTAATTTTGTACTATGCGTTATTTCTTCTCGTAAAGAGTTTCCAATGCGTACGTATATGTCTTTACTCTGCAAAACTGTATTTCCTTATGAAGTGGTATTCTTACATATCCTTTCGAGAGAAAACTGTCCTGTGCCTTATCTTTTGAGGCTACACACTTAGACATACACGCAACATGAAAGCTTTTCGACTTACAACGTGTTGTTTAGGAAAAACAAGATAATTTCGCACGATGCGGGATTTCCTTAAAACGTGATTTTCTGAAAAATTTTGACGAAAGAAAATTCTCCTTTTGGTTCTCTTTAGATGCTACATGTTAAGACGTACACGCCACAACAATTCTTTTCGAGATACAACGTGTAGTTTTGGAGATACAAGCTAATTTTGTACTATGCGTTATTTCTTCTCGTAAAGAGTTTCCAATGCGTACGTATATGTCTTTACTCTGCAAAACTGTATTTCCTTATGAAGTGGTATTCTTACATATCCTTTCGAGAGAAAACTGTCCTGTGCCTTCTCTTTTGAGGCTACACACTTAGACATACACGCAACATGAAAGCTTTTCGACTTACAACGTGTTGTTTAGGAAAAACAAGATAATTTCGCACGATGCGGGATTTCCTTAAAACGTGATTTTCTGAAAAATTTTGACGAAAGAAAATTCTCCTTTTGGTTCTCTTTAGATGCTACATGTTAAGACGTACACGCCACAACAATTCTCTTCGAGATACAACGTGTAGTTTTGGAGATACAAGCTAATTTTGTACTATGCGTTATTTCTTCTCGTAAAGAGTTTCCAATGCGTACGTATATGTCTTTACTCTGCAAAACTGTATTTCCTTAGGAAGTGGTATTCTTACATATCCTTTCGAGAGAAAACTGTCCTGTGCCTTCTCTTTTGAGGCTACACACTTAGACATACACGCAACATGAAAGCTTTTCGACTTACAACGTGTTGTTTAGGAAAAACAAAATAATTTCGCACGATGCGGGATTTCCTTAAAACGTGATTTTCTGAAAAATTTTGACGAAAGAAAATTCTCCTTTTGGTTCTCTTTAGATGCTACATGTTAAGACGTACACGCCACAACAATTCTCTTCGAGATACAACGTGTAGTTTTGGAGATACAAGCTAATTTTGTACTATGCGTTATTTCTTCTCGTAAAGAGTTTCCAATGCGTACGTATATGTCTTTACTCTGCAAAACTGTATTTCCTTATGAAGTGGTATTCTTACATATCCTTTCGAGAGAAATCTGTCCTGTGCCTTCTCTTTTGAGGCTACACACTTAGACATACACGCAACATGAAAGCTTTTCGACTTACAACGTGTTGTTTAGGAAAAACAAGATAATTTCGCACGATGCGGGATTTCCTTAAAACGTGATTTTCTGAAAAATTTTGACGAAAGAAAATTCTCCTTTTGGTTCTCTTTAGATGCTACATGTTAAGACGTACACGCCACAACAATTCTCTTCGAGATACAACGTGTAGTTTTGGAGATACAAGCTAATTTTGTACTATGCGTTATTTCTTCTCGTAAAGAGTTTCCAATGCGTACTTATATGTCTTTACTCTGCAAAACTGTATTTCCTTAGGAAGTGGTATTCTTACATATCCTTTCGAGAGAAAACTGTCCTGTGCCTTCTCTTTTGAGGCTACACACTTAGACATACACGCAACATGAAAGCTTTTCGACTTACAACGTGTTGTTTAGGAAAAACAAGATAATTTCGCACGATGCGGGATTTCCTTAAAACGTGATTTTCTGAAAAATTTTGACGAAAGAAAATTCTCCTTTTGGTTCTCTTTAGATGCTACATGTTAAGACGTACACGCCACAACAATTCTTTTCGAGATACAACGTGTAGTTTTGGAGATACAAGCTAATTTTGTACTATGCGTTATTTCTTCTCGTAAAGAGTTTCCAATGCGTACGTATATGTCTTTACTCTGCAAAACTGTATTTCCTTAGGAAGTGGTATTCTTACATATCCTTTCGAGAGAAAACTGTCCTGTGCCTTCTCTTTTGAGGCTACACACTTAGACATACACGCAACATGAAAGCTTTTCGACTTACAACGTGTTGTTTAGGAAAAACAAGATAATTTCGCACGATGCGGGATTTCCTTAAAACGTGATTTTCTGAAAAATTTTGACGAAAGAAAATTCTCCTTTTGGTTCTCTTTAGATGCTACATGTTAAGACGTACACGCCACAACAATTCTTTTCGAGATACAACGTGTAGTTTTGGAGATACAAGCTAATTTTGTACTATGCGTTATTTCTTCTCGTAAAGAGTTTCCAATGCGTACGTATATGTCTTTACTCTGCAAAACTGTATTTCCTTATGAAGTGGTATTCTTACATATCCTTTCGAGAGAAAACTGTCCTGTGCCTTCTCTTTTGAGGCTACACACTTAGACATACACGCAACATGAAAGCTTTTCGACTTACAACGTGTTGTTTAGGAAAAACAAGATAATTTCGCACGATGCGGGATTTCCTTAAAACGTGATTTCCTGAAAAATTTTGACGAAAGAAAATTCTCCTTTTGGTTCTCTTTAGATGCTACATGTTAAGACCTACACGCCACAACAATTCTCTTCGAGATACAACGTGTAGTTTTGGAGATACAAGCTAATTTTGTACTATGCGTTATTTCTTCTCGTAAAGAGTTTCCAATGCGTACGTATATGTCTTTACTCTGCAAAACTGTATTTCCTTAGGAAGTGGTATTCTTACATATCCTTTCGAGAGAAAACTGTCCTGTGCCTTCTCTTTTGAGGCTACACACTTAGACATACACGCAACATGAAAGCTTTTCGACTTACAACGTGTTGTTTAGGAAAAACAAGATAATTTCGCACGATGCGGGATTTCCTTAAAACGTGATTTTCTGAAAAATTTTGACGAAAGAAAATTCTCCTTTTGGTTCTCTTTAGATGCTACATGTTAAGACGTACACGCCACAACAATTCTCTTCGAGATACAACGTGTAGTTTTGGAGATACAAGCTAATTTTGTACTATGCGTTATTTCTTCTCGTAAAGAGTTTCCAATGCGTACGTATATGTCTTTACTCTGCAAAACTGTATTTCCTTATGAAGTGGTATTCTTACATATCCTTTCGAGAGAAAACTGTCCTGTGCCTTCTCTTTTGAGGCTACACACTTAGACATACACGCAACATGAAAGCTTTTCGACTTACAACGTGTTGTTTAGGAAAAACAAGATAATTTCGCACGATGCGGGATTTCCTTAAAACGTGATTTTCTGAAAAATTTTGACGAAAGAAAATTCTCCTTTTGGTTCTCTTTAGATGCTACATGTTAAGACGTACACGCCACAACAATTCTTTTCGAGATACAACGTGTAGTTTTGGAGATACAAGCTAATTTTCTACGATGCGTTATTTCTTCTCGTAAAGAGTTTCCAATGCGTACGTATATGTCTTTACTCTGCAAAACTGTATTTCCTTATGAAGTGGTATTCTTACATATCCTTTCGAGAGAAAATTGTCCTCTGCCTTCTCTTTTGAGGCTACACACTTAGACATACACGCAACATGAAAGCTTTTCGACTTACAACGTGTTGTTTAGGAAAACCAAGATAATTTCGCACGATGCGGGATTTCCTTAAAACGTGATTTTCTGAAAAATTTTGACGAAAGAAAATTCTCCTTTTGGTTCTCTTTAGATGCTACATGTTAAGACGTACACGCCACAACAATTCTTTTCGAGATACAACGTGTAGTTTTGGAGATACAAGCTAATTTTGTACTATGCGTTATTTCTTCTCGTAAAGAGTTTCCAATGCGTACGTATATGTCTTTACTCTGCAAAACTGTATTTCCTTATGAAGTGGTATTCTTACATATCCTTTCGAGAGAAAACTGTCCTGTGCCTTCTCTTTTGAGGCTACACACTTAGACATACACGCAACATGAAAGCTTTTCGACTTACAACGTGTTGTTTAGGAAAAACAAGATAATTTCGCACGATGCGGGATTTCCTTAAAACGTGATTTTCTGAAAAATTTTGACGAAAGAAAATTCTCCTTTTGGTTCTCTTTAGATGCTACATGTTAAGACGTACACGCCACAACAATTCTTTTCGAGATACAACGTGTAGTTTTGGAGATACAAGCTAATTTTCTACGATGCATTATTTCTTCTCGTAAAGAGTTTCCAATGCGTACGTATATGTCTTTACTCTGCAAAACTCTATTTCCTTATGAAGTGGTATTCTTACATATCCTTTCGAGAGAAAACTGTCCTGTGCCTTTTCTTTTGAGGCTACACACTTAGACATACACGCAACATGAAAGCTTTTCGACTTACAACGTGTTGTTTAGGAAAAACAAGATAATTTCGCACGATGCGGGATTTCCTTAAAACGTGATTTTCTGAAAAATTTTGACGAAAGAAAATTCTCCTTTTGGTTCTCTTTAGATGCTACATGTTAAGACGTACACGCCACAACAATTCTTTTCGAGTTACAACGTGTAGTTTTGGAGATACAAGCTAATTTTGTACTATGCGTTATTTCTTCTCGTAAAGAGTTTCCAATACGTACGTATTTGTCTTTACTGTCCAAAATTGTACTTCCTTATAACGGGGTACTCTACAATATTCTTTCGAGAGAAAACTGTCCTGTGCCTTCTCTTTTGAGGCTACACACTTAGACATACACGCAACATGAAAGCTTTTCGACTTACAACGTGTTGTTTAGGAAAAACAAGATAATTTCGCACGATGCGGGATTTCCTTAAAACGTGATTTTCTGAAAAATTTTGACGAAAGAAAATTCTCCTTTTGGTTCTCTTTAGATGCTACATGTTAAGACGTACACGCCACAACAATTCTTTTCGAGATACAACGTGTAGTTTTGGAGATACAAGCTAATTTTGTACTATGCGTTATTTCTTCTCGTAAAGTTTCCAATGCGTACGTATATGTCTTTACTCTGCAAAACTGTATTTCCTTATGAAGTGGTATTCTTACATATCCTTTCGAGAGAAAACTGTCCTGTGCCTTCTCTTTTGAGGCTACACACTTAGACATACACGCAACATGAAACCTTTTCGACTTACAACGTGTTGTTTAGGAAAAACAAGATAATTTCGCAGTATGCGGGATTTCCTTAAAACGTGATTTTCTGAAAAATTTTGACGAAAGAAAATTCTCCTTTTGGTTCTCTTTAGATGCTACATGTTACGACGTACACGCCACAACAATTCTTTTCGAGATACAACGTGTAGTTTTGGAGATACAAGCTAATTTTGTACTATGCGTTATTTCTTCTCGTAAAGAGTTTCCAATGCGTACGTATATGTCTTTACTCTGCAAAACTGTATTTCCTTATGAAGTGGTATTCTTACATATCCTTTCGAGAGAAAACTGTCCTGTGCCTTCTCTTTTGAGGCTACACACTTAGACATACACGCAACATGAAAGCTTTTCGACTTACAACGTGTTGTTTAGGAAAAACAAGATAATTTCGCACGATGCGGGATTTCCTTAAAACGTGATTTTCTGAAAATTTTGACGAAAGAAAATTCTCCTTTTGGTTCTCTTTAGATGCTACATGTTAAGACGTACACGCCACAACAATTCTTTTCGAGATACAACGTGTAGTTTTGGAGATACAAGCTAATTTTGTACGATGCGTTATTTCTTCTCGTAAAGAGTTTCCAATGCGTACGTATATGTCTTTACTCTGCAAAACTGTATTTCCTTATGAAGTGGTATTCTTACATATCATTTCGAGAGAAAACTGTCCTGTGCCTTCTCTTTTGAGGCTACACACTTAGACATACACGCAACATGAAAGCTTTTCGACTTACAACGTGTTGTTTAGGAAAAACAAGATAATTTCGCACGATGCGGGATTTCCTTAAAACGTGATTTTCTGAAAAATTTTGACGAAAGAAAATTCTCCTTTTGGTTCTCTTTAGATGCTACATGTTAAGACGTACACGCCACAACAATTCTTTTCGAGATACAACGTGTAGTTTTGGAGATACAAGCTAATTTTCTACGATGCGTTATTTCTTCTCGTAAAGAGTTTCCAATGCATACGTATATGTCTTTACTCTGCAAAACTGTATTTCCTTAGGAAGTGGTATTCTTACATATCCTTTCGAGAGAAAACTGTCCTGTGCCTTCTCTTTTGAGGCTACACACTTAGACATACACGCAACATGAAAGCTTTTCGACTTACAACGTGTTGTTTAGGAAAAACAAGATAATTTCGCACGATGCGGGATTTCCTTAAAACGTGATTTTCTGAAAAATTTTGACGAAAGAAAATTCTCCTTTTGGTTCTCTTTAGATGCTACATGTTAAGACGTACACGCCACAACAATTCTTTTCGAGATACAACGTGTAGTTTTGGAGATACAAGCTAATTTTCTACGATGCGTTATTTCTTCTCGTAAAGAGTTTCCAATGCGTACGTATATGTCTTTACTCTGCAAAACTCTATTTCCTTATGAAGTGGTATTCTTACATATCCTTTCGAGAGAAAACTGTCCTGTGCCTTATCTTTTGAGGCTACACACTTAGACATACACGCAACATGAAAGCTTTTCGACTTACAACGTGTTGTTTAGGAAAAACAAGATAATTTCACACGATGCGGGATTTCCTTAAAACGTGATTTTCTGAAAAATTTTGACGAAAGAAAATTCTCCTTTTGGTTCTCTTTAGATGCTACATGTTAAGACGTACACGCCACAACAATTCTTTTCGAGATACAACGTGTAGTTTTGGAGATACAAGCTAATTTTGTACTATGCGTTATTTCTTCTCGTAAAGAGTTTCCAATGCGTACGTATATGTCTTTACTCTGCAAAACTGTATTTCCTTATGAAGTGGTATTCTTACATATCCTTTCGAGAGAAAACTGTCCTGTGCCTTCTCTTTTGAGGCTACACACTTAGACATACACGCAACATGAAAGCTTTTCGACTTACAACGTGTTGTTTAGGAAAAACAAGATAATTTCGCACGATGCGGGATTTCCTTAAAACGTGATTTTCTGAAAATTTTGACGAAAGAAAATTCTCCTTTTGGTTCTCTTTAGATGCTACATGTTAAGACGTACACGCCACAACAATTCTTTTCGAGATACAACGTGTAGTTTTGGAGATACAAGCTAATTTTGTACGATGCGTTATTTCTTCTCGTAAAGAGTTTCCAATGCGTACGTATATGTCTTTACTCTGCAAAACTGTATTTCCTTATGAAGTGGTATTCTTACATATCCTTTCGAGAGAAAACTGTCCTGTGCCTTCTCTTTTGAGGCTACACACTTAGACATACACGCAACATGAAAGCTTTTCGACTTACAACGTGTTGTTTAGGAAAAACAAGATAATTTCGCACGATGCGGGATTTCCTTAAAACGTGATTTTCTGAAAAATTTTGACGAAAGAAAATTCTCCTTTTGGTTCTCTTTAGATGCTACATGTTAAGACGTACACGCCACAACAATTCTTTTCGAGATACAACGTGTAGTTTTGGAGATACAAGCTAATTTTGTACTATGCGTTATTTCTTCTCGTAAAGAGTTTCCAATGCGTACGTATATGTCTTTACTCTGCAAAACTGTATTTCCTTATGAAGTGGTATTCTTACATATCCTTTCGAGAGAAAACTGTCCTGTGCCTTCTCTTTTGAGGCTACACACTTAGACATACACGCAACATGAAAGCTTTTCGACTTACAACGTGTTGTTTAGGAAAAACAAGATAATTTCGCACGATGCGGGATTTCCTTAAAACGTGATTTTCTGAAAAATTTTGACGAAAGAAAATTCTCCTTTTGGTTCTCTTTAGATGCTACATGTTAAGACGTACACGCCACAACAATTCTCTTCGAGATACAACGTGTAGTTTTGGAGATACAAGCTAATTTTGTACTATGCGTTATTTCTTCTCGTAAAGAGTTTCCAATGCGTACGTATATGTCTTTACTCTGCAAAACTGTATTTCCTTATGAAGTGGTATTCTTACATATCCTTTCGAGAGAAAACTGTCCTGTGCCTTCTCTTTTGAGGCTACACACTTAGACATACACGCAACATGAAAGCTTTTCGACTTACAACGTGTTGTTTAGGAAAAACAAGATAATTTCGCACGATGCGGGATTTCCTTAAAACGTGATTTTCTGAAAAATTTTGACGAAAGAAAATTCTCCTTTTGGTTCTCTTTAGATGCTACATGTTAAGACGTACACGCCACAACAATTCTCTTCGAGATACAACGTGTAGTTTTGGAGATACAAGCTAATTTTGTACTATGCGTTATTTCTTCTCGTAAAGAGTTTCCAATGCGTACGTATATGTCTTTAGTCTGCAAAACTGTATTTCCTTAGGAAGTGGTATTCTTACATATCCTTTCGAGAGAAAACTGTCCTGTGCCTTCTCTTTTGAGGCTACACACTTAGACATACACGCAACATGAAAGCTTTTCGACTTACAACGTGTTGTTTAGGAAAAACAAGATAATTTCGCACGATGCGGGATTTCCTTAAAACGTGATTTTCTGAAAAATTTTGACGAAAGAAAATTCTCCTTTTGGTTCTCTTTAGATGCTACATGTTAAGACGTACACGCCACAACAATTCTCTTCGAGATACAACGTGTAGTTTTGGAGATACAAGCTAATTTTGTACTATGCGTTATTTCTTCTCGTAAAGAGTTTCCAATGCGTACGTATATGTCTTTACTCTGCAAAACTGTATTTCCTTATGAAGTGGTATTCTTACATATCCTTTCGAGAGAAAACTGTCCTGTGCCTTCTCTTTTGAGGCCACACACTTAGACATACACGCAACATGAAACCTTTTCGACTTACAACGTGTTGTTTAGGAAAAACAAGATAATTTCGCACGATGCAGGATTTCCTTAAAACGTGATTTTCTGAAAAATTTTGACGAAAGAAAATTCTCCTTTTGGTTCTCTTTAGATGCTAC
The DNA here is from genome assembly GCF_947179515.1 of Apodemus sylvaticus. Classification (NCBI taxonomy): domain Eukaryota; kingdom Metazoa; phylum Chordata; class Mammalia; order Rodentia; family Muridae; genus Apodemus; species Apodemus sylvaticus. Next base: position 116,061 of record NW_026263096.1, on the reverse strand, counting down.
ATGTTAAGACGTACACGCCACAACAATTCTTTTCGAGATACAACGTGTAGTTTTGGAGATACAAGCTAATTTTGTACTATGCGTTATTTCTTCTCGTAAAGAGTTTCCAATGCGTACGTATATGTCTTTACTCTGCAAAACTGTATTTCCTTATGAAGTGGTATTCTTACATATCCTTTCGAGAGAAAACTGTCCTGTGCCTTCTCTTTTGAGGCTACACACGTAGACATACACGCAACATGAAAGCTTTTCGACTTACAACGTGTTGTTTAGGAAAAACAAGATAATTTCGCACGATGCGGGATTTCCTTAAAACGTGATTTTCTGAAAAATTTTGAGGAAAGAAAATTCTCCTTTTGGTTCTCTTTAGATGCTACATGTTCAGACGTACACGCCACAACAATTCTTTTCGAGATACAACGTGTAGTTTTGGAGATACAAGCTAATTTTGTACGATGCGTTATTTCTTCTCGTAAAGAGTTTCCAATGCGTACGTATATGTCTTTACTCTGCAAAACTGTATTTCCTTATGAAGTGGTATTCTTACATATCCTTTCGAGAGAAAACTGTCCTGTGCCTTCTCTTTTGAGGCTACACACTTAGACATACACGCAACATGAAAGCTTTTCGACTTACAACATATTGTTTAGGAAAAACAAGATAATTTCGCACGATGCGGGATTTCCTTAAAACGTGATTTTCTGAAAAATTTTGACGAAAGAAAATTCTCCTTTTGGTTCTCTTTAGATGCTACATGTTAAGACGTACACGCCACAACAATTCTTTTCGAGATACAACGTGTAGTTTTGGAGATACAAGCTAATTTTCTACGATGCGTTATTTCTTCTCGTAAAGAGTTTCCAATGCGTACGTATATGTCTTTACTCTGCAAAACTCTATTTCCTTATGAAGTGGTATTCTTACATATCCTTTCGAGAGAAAACTGTCCTGTGCCTTATCTTTTGAGGCTACACACTTAGACATACACGCAACATGAAAGCTTTTCGACTTACAACGTGTTGTTTAGGAAAAACAAGATAATTTCGCACGATGCGGGATTTCCTTAAAACGTGATTTTCTGAAAAATTTTGACGAAAGAAAATTCTCCTTTTGGTTCTCTTTAGATGCTACATGTTAAGACGTACACGCCACAACAATTCTTTTCGAGATACAACGTGTAGTTTTGGAGATACAAGCTAATTTTCTACGATGCGTTATTTCTTCTCGTAAAGAGTTTCCAATGCGTACGTATATGTCTTTACTCTGCAAAACTCTATTTCCTTATGAAGTGGTATTCTTACATATCCTTTCGAGAGAAAACTGTCCTGTGCCTTATCTTTTGAGGCTACACACTTAGACATACACGCAACATGAAAGCTTTTCGACTTACAACGTGTTGTTTAGGAAAAACAAGATAATTTCACACGATGCGGGATTTCCTTAAAACGTGATTTTCTGAAAAATTTTGACGAAAGAAAATTCTCCTTTTGGTTCTCTTTAGATGCTACATGTTAAGACGTACACGCCACAACAATTCTTTTCGAGATACAACGTGTAGTTTTGGAGATACAAGCTAATTTTGTACTATGCGTTATTTCTTCTCGTAAAGAGTTTCCAATGCGTACGTATATGTCTTTACTCTGCAAAACTGTATTTCCTTATGAAGTGGTATTCTTACATATCCTTTCGAGAGAAAACTGTCCTGTGCCTTCTCTTTTGAGGCTACACACTTAGACATACACGCAACATGAAAGCTTTTCGACTTACAACGTGTTGTTTAGGAAAAACAAGATAATTTCGCACGATGCGGGATTTCCTTAAAACGTGATTTTCTGAAAATTTTGACGAAAGAAAATTCTCCTTTTGGTTCTCTTTAGATGCTACATGTTAAGACGTACACGCCACAACAATTCTTTTCGAGATACAACGTGTAGTTTTGGAGATACAAGCTAATTTTGTACGATGCGTTATTTCTTCTCGTAAAGAGTTTCCAATGCGTACGTATATGTCTTTACTCTGCAAAACTGTATTTCCTTATGAAGTGGTATTCTTACATATCCTTTCGAGAGAAAACTGTCCTGTGCCTTCTCTTTTGAGGCTACACACTTAGACATACACGCAACATGAAAGCTTTTCGACTTACAACGTGTTGTTTAGGAAAAACAAGATAATTTCGCACGATGCGGGATTTCCTTAAAACGTGATTTTCTGAAAAATTTTGACGAAAGAAAATTCTCCTTTTGGTTCTCTTTAGATGCTACATGTTAAGACGTACACGCCACAACAATTCTTTTCGAGATACAACGTGTAGTTTTGGAGATACAAGCTAATTTTGTACTATGCGTTATTTCTTCTCGTAAAGAGTTTCCAATGCGTACGTATATGTCTTTACTCTGCAAAACTGTATTTCCTTATGAAGTGGTATTCTTACATATCCTTTCGAGAGAAAACTGTCCTGTGCCTTCTCTTTTGAGGCTACACACTTAGACATACACGCAACATGAAAGCTTTTCGACTTACAACGTGTTGTTTAGGAAAAACAAGATAATTTCGCACGATGCGGGATTTCCTTAAAACGTGATTTTCTGAAAAATTTTGACGAAAGAAAATTCTCCTTTTGGTTCTCTTTAGATGCTACATGTTAAGACGTACACGCCACAACAATTCTCTTCGAGATACAACGTGTAGTTTTGGAGATACAAGCTAATTTTGTACTATGCGTTATTTCTTCTCGTAAAGAGTTTCCAATGCGTACGTATATGTCTTTACTCTGCAAAACTGTATTTCCTTATGAAGTGGTATTCTTACATATCCTTTCGAGAGAAAACTGTCCTGTGCCTTCTCTTTTGAGGCTACACACTTAGACATACACGCAACATGAAAGCTTTTCGACTTACAACGTGTTGTTTAGGAAAAACAAGATAATTTCGCACGATGCGGGATTTCCTTAAAACGTGATTTTCTGAAAAATTTTGACGAAAGAAAATTCTCCTTTTGGTTCTCTTTAGATGCTACATGTTAAGACGTACACGCCACAACAATTCTCTTCGAGATACAACGTGTAGTTTTGGAGATACAAGCTAATTTTGTACTATGCGTTATTTCTTCTCGTAAAGAGTTTCCAATGCGTACGTATATGTCTTTAGTCTGCAAAACTGTATTTCCTTAGGAAGTGGTATTCTTACATATCCTTTCGAGAGAAAACTGTCCTGTGCCTTCTCTTTTGAGGCTACACACTTAGACATACACGCAACATGAAAGCTTTTCGACTTACAACGTGTTGTTTAGGAAAAACAAGATAATTTCGCACGATGCGGGATTTCCTTAAAACGTGATTTTCTGAAAAATTTTGACGAAAGAAAATTCTCCTTTTGGTTCTCTTTAGATGCTACATGTTAAGACGTACACGCCACAACAATTCTCTTCGAGATACAACGTGTAGTTTTGGAGATACAAGCTAATTTTGTACTATGCGTTATTTCTTCTCGTAAAGAGTTTCCAATGCGTACGTATATGTCTTTACTCTGCAAAACTGTATTTCCTTATGAAGTGGTATTCTTACATATCCTTTCGAGAGAAAACTGTCCTGTGCCTTCTCTTTTGAGGCCACACACTTAGACATACACGCAACATGAAACCTTTTCGACTTACAACGTGTTGTTTAGGAAAAACAAGATAATTTCGCACGATGCAGGATTTCCTTAAAACGTGATTTTCTGAAAAATTTTGACGAAAGAAAATTCTCCTTTTGGTTCTCTTTAGATGCTACATGTTAAGACGTACACGCCACAACAATTCTTTTCGAGATACAACGTGTAGTTTTGGAGATACAAGCTAATTTTGTACTATGCGTTATTTCTTCTCGTAAAGAGTTTCCAATGCGTACGTATATGTCTTTACTCTGCAAAACTGTATTTCCTTATGAAGTGGTATTCTTACATATCCTTTCGAGAGAAAACTGTCCTGTGCCTTCTCTTTTGAGGCTACACACGTAGACATACACGCAACATGAAAGCTTTTCGACTTACAACGTGTTGTTTAGGAAAAACAAGATAATTTCGCACGATGCGGGATTTCCTTAAAACGTGATTTTCTGAAAAATTTTGAGGAAAGAAAATTCTCCTTTTGGTTCTCTTTAGATGCTACATGTTCAGACGTACACGCCACAACAATTCTTTTCGAGATACAACGTGTAGTTTTGGAGATACAAGCTAATTTTGTACGATGCGTTATTTCTTCTCGTAAAGAGTTTCCAATGCGTACGTATATGTCTTTACTCTGCAAAACTGTATTTCCTTATGAAGTGGTATTCTTACATATCCTTTCGAGAGAAAACTGTCCTGTGCCTTCTCTTTTGAGGCTACACACTTAGACATACACGCAACATGAAAGCTTTTCGACTTACAACATATTGTTTAGGAAAAACAAGATAATTTCGCACGATGCGGGATTTCCTTAAAACGTGATTTTCTGAAAAATTTTGACGAAAGAAAATTCTCCTTTTGGTTCTCTTTAGATGCTACATGTTAAGACGTACACGCCACAACAATTCTCTTCGAGATACAACGTGTAGTTTTGGAGATACAAGCTAATTTTGTACTATGCGTTATTTCTCCTCGTAAAGAGTTTCCAATGCGTACGTATATGTCTTTACTCTGCAAAACTGTATTTCCTTATGAAGTGGTATTCTTACATATCCTTTCGAGAGAAAACTGTCCTGTGCCTTCTCTTTTGAGGCTACACACTTAGACATACACGTAACATGAAAGCTTTTCGACTTACAACGTGTTGTTTAGGAAAAACAAGATAATTTCTCACGATGCGGGATTTCCTTAAAACGTGATTTTCTGAAAAATTTTGACGAAAGAAAATTCTCCTTTTGGTTCTCTTTAGATGCTACATGTTAAGACGTACACGCCACAACAATTCTCTTCGAGATACAACGTGTAGTTTTGGAGATACAAGCTAATTTTGTACTATGCGTTATTTCTTCTCGTAAAGAGTTTCCAATGCGTACTTATATGTCTTTACTCTGCAAAACTGTATTTCCTTATGAAGTGGTATTCTTACATATCCTTTCGAGAGAAAACTGTCCTGTGCCTTCTCTTTTGAGGCTACACACTTAGACATACACGCAACATGAAAGCTTTTCGACTTACAACGTGTTGTTTAGGAAAAACAAGATAATTTCGCACGATGCAGGATTTCCTTAAAACGTGATTTTCTGAAAAATTTTGACGAAAGAAAATTCTCCTTTTGGTTCTCTTTAGATGCTACATGTTAAGACGTACACGCCACAACAATTCTTTTCGAGATACAACGTGTAGTTTTGGAGATACAAGCTAATTTTGTACTATGCGTTATTTCTTCTCCTAAAGAGTTTCCAATGCGTACGTATATGTCTTTACTCTGCAAAACTGTATTTCCTTATGAAGTGGTATTCTTACATATCCTTTCGAGAGAAAACTGTCCTGTGCCTTCTCTTTTGAGGCTACACACGTAGACATACACGCAACATGAAAGCTTTTCGACTTACAACGTGTTGTTTAGGAAAAACAAGATAATTTCGCACGATGCGGGATTTCCTTAAAACGTGATTTTCTGAAAAATTTTGACGAAAGAAAATTCTCCTTTTGGTTCTCTTTAGATGCTACATGTTAAGACGTACACGCCACAACAATTCTTTTCGAGATACAACGTGTAGTTTTGGAGATACAAGCTAATTTTGTACTATGCGTTATTTCTTCTCGTAAAGAGTTTCCAATGCGTACGTATATGTCTTTACTCTGCAAAACTGTATTTCCTTATGAAGTGGTATTCTTACATATCCTTTCGAGAGAAAACTGTCCTGTGCCTTCTCTTTTGAGGCTACACACGTAGACATACACGCAACATGAAAGCTTTTCGACTTACAACGTGTTGTTTAGGAAAAACAAGATAATTTCGCACGATGCGGGATTTCCTTAAAACGTGATTTTCTGAAAAATTTTGAGGAAAGAAAATTCTCCTTTTGGTTCTCTTTAGATGCTACATGTTCAGACGTACACGCCACAACAATTCTTTTCGAGATACAACGTGTAGTTTTGGAGATACAAGCTAATTTTGTACGATGCGTTATTTCTTCTCGTAAAGAGTTTCCAATGCGTACGTATATGTCTTTACTCTGCAAAACTGTATTTCCTTATGAAGTGGTATTCTTACATATCCTTTCGAGAGAAAACTGTCCTGTGCCTTCTCTTTTGAGGCTACACACTTAGACATACACGCAACATGAAAGCTTTTCGACTTACAACATATTGTTTAGGAAAAACAAGATAATTTCGCACGATGCGGGATTTCCTTAAAACGTGATTTTCTGAAAAATTTTGACGAAAGAAAATTCTCCTTTTGGTTCTCTTTAGATGCTACATGTTAAGACGTACACGCCACAACAATTCTCTTCGAGATACAACGTGTAGTTTTGGAGATACAAGCTAATTTTGTACTATGCGTTATTTCTCCTCGTAAAGAGTTTCCAATGCGTACGTATATGTCTTTACTCTGCAAAACTGTATTTCCTTATGAAGTGGTATTCTTACATATCCTTTCGAGAGAAAACTGTCCTGTGCCTTCTCTTTTGAGGCTACACACGTAGACATACACGCAACATGAAAGCTTTTCGACTTACAACGTGTTGTTTAGGAAAAACAAGATAATTTCGCACGATGCGGGATTTCCTTAAAACGTGATTTTCTGAAAAATTTTGAGGAAAGAAAATTCTCCTTTTGGTTCTCTTTAGATGCTACATGTTCAGACGTACACGCCACAACAATTCTTTTCGAGATACAACGTGTAGTTTTGGAGATACAAGCTAATTTTGTACGATGCGTTATTTCTTCTCGTAAAGAGTTTCCAATGCGTACGTATATGTCTTTACTCTGCAAAACTGTATTTCCTTATGAAGTGGTATTCTTACATATCCTTTCGAGAGAAAACTGTCCTGTGCCTTCTCTTTTGAGGCTACACACTTAGACATACACGCAACATGAAAGCTTTTCGACTTACAACATATTGTTTAGGAAAAACAAGATAATTTCGCACGATGCGGGATTTCCTTAAAACGTGATTTTCTGAAAAATTTTGACGAAAGAAAATTCTCCTTTTGGTTCTCTTTAGATGCTACATGTTAAGACGTACACGCCACAACAATTCTCTTCGAGATACAACGTGTAGTTTTGGAGATACAAGCTAATTTTGTACTATGCGTTATTTCTCCTCGTAAAGAGTTTCCAATGCGTACGTATATGTCTTTACTCTGCAAAACTGTATTTCCTTATGAAGTGGTATTCTTACATATCCTTTCGAGAGAAAACTGTCCTGTGCCTTCTCTTTTGAGGCTACACACTTAGACATACACGTAACATGAAAGCTTTTCGACTTACAACGTGTTGTTTAGGAAAAACAAGATAATTTCTCACGATGCGGGATTTCCTTAAAACGTGATTTTCTGAAAAATTTTGACGAAAGAAAATTCTCCTTTTGGTTCTCTTTAGATGCTACATGTTAAGACGTACACGCCACAACAATTCTCTTCGAGATACAACGTGTAGTTTTGGAGATACAAGCTAATTTTGTACTATGCGTTATTTCTTCTCGTAAAGAGTTTCCAATGCGTACTTATATGTCTTTACTCTGCAAAACTGTATTTCCTTATGAAGTGGTATTCTTACATATCCTTTCGAGAGAAAACTGTCCTGTGCCTTCTCTTTTGAGGCTACACACTTAGACATACACGCAACATGAAAGCTTTTCGACTTACAACGTGTTGTTTAGGAAAAACAAGATAATTTCGCACGATGCAGGATTTCCTTAAAACGTGATTTTCTGAAAAATTTTGACGAAAGAAAATTCTCCTTTTGGTTCTCTTTAGATGCTACATGTTAAGACGTACACGCCACAACAATTCTTTTCGAGATACAACGTGTAGTTTTGGAGATACAAGCTAATTTTGTACTATGCGTTATTTCTTCTCGTAAAGAGTTTCCAATGCGTACGTATATGTCTTTACTCTGCAAAACTGTATTTCCTTATGAAGTGGTATTCTTACATATCCTTTCGAGAGAAAACTGTCCTGTGCCTTCTCTTTTGAGGCTACACACGTAGACATACACGCAACATGAAAGCTTTTCGACTTACAACGTGTTGTTTAGGAAAAACAAGATAATTTCGCACGATGCGGGATTTCCTTAAAACGTGATTTTCTGAAAAATTTTGACGAAAGAAAATTCTCCTTTTGGTTCTCTTTAGATGCTACATGTTAAGACGTACACGCCACAACAATTCTTTTCGAGATACAACGTGTAGTTTTGGAGATACAAGCTAATTTTGTACTATGCATTATTTCTTCTCGTAAAGAGTTTCCAATGCGTACGTATATGTCTTTACTCTGCAAAACTGTATTTCCTTATGAAGTGGTATTCTTACATATCCTTTCGAGAGAAAACTGTCCTGTGCCTTCTCTTTTGAGGCTACACACTTAGACATACACGCAACATGAAAGCTTTTCGACTTACAACGTGTTGTTTAGGAAAAACAAGATAATTTCGCACGATGCGGGATTTCCTTAAAACGTGATTTTCTGAAAAATTTTGACGAAAGAAAATTCTCCTTTTGGTTCTCTTTAGATGCTACATGTTAAGACGTACACGCCACAACAATTCTTTTCGAGATACAACGTGTAGTTTTGGAGATACAAGCTAATTTTCTACGATGCGTTATTTCTTCTCGTAAAGAGTTTCCAATGCGTACGTATATGTCTTTACTCTGCAAAACTGTATTTCCTTATGAAGTGGTATTCTTACATATCCTTTCGAGAGAAAACTGTCCTGTGCCTTCTCTTTTGAGGCTACACACTTAGACATACACGCAACATGAAAGCTTTTCGACTTACAACGTGTTGTTTAGGAAAAACAAGATAATTTCGCACGATGCGGGATTTCCTTAAAACGTGATTTTCTGAATAATTTTGACGAAAGAAAATTCTCCTTTTGGTTCTCTTTAGATGCTACATGTTAAGACGTACACGCCACAACAATTCTTTTCGAGATACAACGTGTAGTTTTGGAGATACAAGCTAATTTTGTACTATGCGTTATTTCTTCTCGTAAAGAGTTTCCAATGCGTACGTATATGTCTTTACTCTGCAAAACTCTATTTCCTTATGAAGTGGTATTCTTACATATCCTTTCGAGAGAAAACTGTCCTGTGCCTTCTCTTTTGAGGCTACACACTTAGACATACACGCAACATGAAAGCTTTTCGACTTACAACGTGTTGTTTAGGAAAACCAAGATAATTTCGCACGATGCGGGATTTCCTTAAAACGTGATTTTCTGAAAAATTTTGACGAAAGAAAATTCTCCTTTTGGTTCTCTTTAGATGCTACATGTTAAGACGTACACGCCACAACAATTCTTTTCGAGATACAACGTGTAGTTTTGGAGATACAAGCTAATTTTGTACGATGCGTTATTTCTTCTCGTAAAGAGTTTCCAATGCGTAAGTATATGTCTTTACTCTGCAAAACTGTATTTCCTTATGAAGTGGTATTCTTACATATCCTTTCGAGAGAAAACTGTCCTGTGCCTTCTCTTTTCAGGCTACACACTTAGACATACACGCAACATGAAAGCTTTTCGACTTACAACGTGTTGTTTAGGAAAAACAAGATAATTTCGCACGATGCGGGATTTCCTTAAAACGTGATTTTCTGAAAAATTTTGACGAAAGAAAATTCTCCTTTTGGTTCTCTTTAGATGCTACATGTTAAGACGTATACGCCACAACAATTCTTTTCGAGATACAACGTGTAGTTTTGGAGATACAAGCTAATTTTGTACGATGCGTTATTTCTTCTCGTAAAGAGTTTCCAATGCGTAAGTATATGTCTTTACTCTGCAAAACTGTATTTCCTTATGAAGTGGTATTCTTACATATCCTTTCGAGAGAAAACTGTCCTGTGCCTTCTCTTTTGAGGCTACACACTTAGACATACACGCAACATGAAAGCTTTTCGACTTACAACGTGTTGTTTAGGAAAAACAAGATAATTTCGCACGATGCGGGATTTCCTTAAAACGTGATTTTCTCAAAAATTTTGACGAAAGAAAATTCTCCTTTTGGTTCTCTTTAGATGCTACATGTTAAGACGTACACGCCACAACAATTCTTTTCGAGATACAACGTGTAGTTTTGGAGATACAAGCTAATTTTGTACGATGCGTTATTTCTTCTCGTAAAGAGTTTCCAATGCGTACGTATATGTCTTTACTCTGCAAAACTGTATTTCCTTATGAAGTGGTATTCTTACATATCCTTTCGAGAGAAAACTGTCCTGTGCCTTCTCTTTTGAGGCTACACACTTAGACATACACGCAACATGAAAGCTTTTCGACTTACAACGTGTTGTTTAGGAAAAACAAGATAATTTCGCACGATGCGGGATTTCCTTAAAACGTGATTTTCTGAAAAATTTTGACGAAAGAAAATTCTCCTTTTGGTTCTCTTTAGATGCTACATGTTAAGACGTACACGCCACAACAATTCTTTTCGAGATACAACGTGTAGTTTTGGAGATACAAGCTAATTTTGTACGATGCGTTATTTCTTCTCGTAAAGAGTTTCCAATGCGTACGTATATGTCTTTACTCTGCAAAACTGTACTTCCTTATGAAGTGGTATTCTTACATATCCTTTCGAGAGAAAACTGTCCTGTGCCTTCTCTTTTGAGGCTACACACTTAGACATACACGCAACATGAAAGCTTTTCGACTTACAACGTGTTGTTTAGGAAAAACAAGATAATTTCGCACGATGCGGGATTCCTTAAAACGTGATTTTCTGAAAAATTTTGACGAAAGAAAATTCTCCTTTTGGTTCTCTTTAGATGCTACATGTTCAGACGTACACGCCACAACAATTCTTTTCGAGATACAACGTGTAGTTTTGGAGATACAAGCTAATTTTGTACGATGCGTTATTTCTTCTCGTAAAGAGTTTCCAATGCGTACGTATATGTCTTTACTCTGCAAAACTGTATTTCCTTATGAAGTGGTATTCTTACATATCCTTTCGAGAGAAAACTGTCCTGTGCCTTCTCTTTTGAGGCTACACACTTAGACATACACGCAACATGAAAGCTTTTCGACTTACAACGTGTTGTTTAGGAAAAACAAGATAATTTCGCACGATGCGGGATTTCCTTAAAACGTGATTTTCTGAAAAATATTGATGAAAGAAAATTCTCCTTTTGGTTCTCTTTAGATGCTACATGTTAAGACGTACACGCCACAACAATTCTTTTCGAGATACAACGTGTAGTTTTGGAGATACAAGCTAATTTTGTACTATGTGTTATTTCTTCTTGTAAAGAGTTTCCAATGCGTACGTATATGTCTTTACTCTGCAAAACTGTATTTCCTTATGAAGTGGTATTCTTACATATCCTTTCGAGAGAAAACTGTCCTGTGCCTTCTCTTTTGAGGCTACACACTTAGACATACACGCAACATGAAAGCTTTTCGACTTACAACGTGTTGTTTAGGAAAAACAAGATAATTTCGCACGATGCGGGATTTCCTTAAAACGTGATTTTCTGAATAATTTTGACGAAAGAAAATTCTCCTTTTGGTTCTCTTTAGATGCTACATGTTAAGACGTACACGCCACAACAATTCTTTTCGAGATACAACGTGTAGTTTTGGAGATACAAGCTAATTTTCTACGATGCGTTATTTCTTCTCGTAAAGAGTTTCCAATGCGTACTTATATGTCTTTACTCTGCAAAACTGTATTTCCTTATGAAGTGGTATTCTTACATATCCTTTCGAGAGAAAACTGTCCTGTGCCTTCTCTTTTGAGGCTACACACTTAGACATACACGCAACATGAAAGCTTTTCGACTTACAACGTGTTGATTAGGAAAACCAAGATAATTTCGCACGATGCGGGATTTCCTTAAAACGTGATTTTCTGAAAAATTTTGACGAAAGAAAATTCTCCTTTTGGTTCTCTTTAGATGCTACATGTTAAGACGTACACGCCACAACAATTCTTTTCGAGATACAACGTGTAGTTTTGGAGATACAAGCTAATTTTGTACGATGCGTTATTTCTTCTCGTAAAGAGTTTCCAATGCGTACGTATATGTCTTTACTCTGCAAAACTGTATTTCCTTATGAAGTGGTATTCTTACATATCCTTTCGAGAAAAAACTGTCCTGTGCCTTCTCTTTTGAGGCTACACACTTAGACATACACGCAACATGAAAGCTTTTCGACTTACAACGTGTTGTTTAGGAAAAACAAGATAATTTCGCACGATGCGGGATTTCCTTAAAACGTGATTTTCTGAAAAATTTTGACGAAAGAAAATTCTCCTTTTGGTTCTCTTTAGATGCTACATATTAAGACGTACACGCCACAACAATTCTTTTCGAGATACAACGTGTAGTTTTGGAGATACAAGCTAATTTTGTACGATGCGTTATTTCTTCTCGTAAAGAGTTTCCAATGCGTAAGTATATGTCTTTACTCTGCAAAACTGTATTTCCTTATGAAGTGGTATTCTTACATATCCTTTCGAGAGAAAACTGTCCTGTGCCTTCTCTTTTGAGGCTACACACTTAGACATACACGCAACATGAAAGCTTTTCGACTTACAACGTGTTGTTTAGGAAAAACAAGATAATTTCGCACGATGCGGGATTTCCTTAAAACGTGATTTTCTCAAAAATTTTGACGAAAGAAAATTCTCCTTTTGGTTCTCTTTAGATGCTACATGTTAAGACGTACACGCCACAACAATTCTTTTCGAGATACAACGTGTAGTTTTGGAGATACAAGCTAATTTTGTACGATGCGTTATTTCTTCTCGTAAAGAGTTTCCAATGCGTACGTATATGTCTTTACTCTGCAAAACTGTATTTCCTCATGAAGTGGTATTCTTACATATCCTTTCGAGAGAAAACTGTCCTGTGCCTTCTCTTTTGAGGCTACACACTTAGACATACACGCAACATGAAAGCTTTTCGACTTACAACGTGTTGTTTAGGAAAAACAAGATAATTTCGCACGATGCGGGATTTCCTTAAAACGTGATTTTCTGAAAAATTTTGACGAAAGAAAATTCTCCTTTTGGTTCTCTTTAGATGCTACATGTTAAGACGTACACGCCACAACAATTCTTTTCGAGATACAACGTGTAGTTTTGGAGATACAAGCTAATTTTGTATGATGCGTTATTTCTTCTCGTAAAGAGTTTCCAATGCGTACGTATATGTCTTTACTCTCCAAAACTGTACTTCCTTATGAAGTGGTATTCTTACATATCCTTTCGAGAGAAAACTGTCCTGTGCCTTCTCTTTTGAGGCTACACACTTAGACATACACGCAACATGAAAGCTTTTCGACTTACAACGTGTTGTTTAGGAAAAACAAGATAATTTCGCACGATGCTGGATTTCCTTAAAACGTGATTTTCTGAAAAATATTGATGAAAGAAAATTCTCCTTTTGGTTCTCTTTAGATGCTACATGTTAAGACGTACACGCCACAACAATTCTTTTCGAGATACAACGTGTAGTTTTGGAGATACAAGCTAATTTTGTACTATGTGTTATTTCTTCTTGTAAAGAGTTTCCAATGCGTACGTATATGTCTTTACTCTGCAAAACTGTATTTCCTTATGAAGTGGTATTCTTACATATCCTTTCGAGAGAAAACTGTCCTGTGCCTTCTCTTTTGAGGCTACACACTTAGACATACACGCAACATGAAAGCTTTTCGACTTACAACGTGTTGTTTAGGAAAAACAAGATAATTTCGCACGATGCGGGATTTCCTTAAAACGTGATTTTCTGAATAATTTTGACGAAAGAAAATTCTCCTTTTGGTTCTCTTTAGATGCTACATGTTAAGACGTACACGCCACAACAATTCTTTTCGAGATACAACGTGTAGTTTTGGAGATACAAGCTAATTTTCTACGATGCGTTATTTCTTCTCGTAAAGAGTTTCCAATGCGTACTTATATGTCTTTACTCTGCAAAACTGTATTTCCTTATGAAGTGGTATTCTTACATATGCTTTCGAGAGAAAACTGTCCTGTGCCTTCTCTTTTGAGGCTACACACTTAGACATACACGCAACATGAAAGCTTTTCGACTTACAACGTGTTGATTAGGAAAACCAAGATAATTTCGCACGATGCGGGATTTCCTTAAAACGTGATTTTCTGAAAAATTTTGACGAAAGAAAATTCTCCTTTTGGTTCTCTTTAGATGCTACATGTTAAGACGTACACGCCACAACAATTCTTTTCGAGATACAACGTGTAGTTTTGGAGATACAAGCTAATTTTGTACGATGCGTTATTTCTTCTCGTAAAGAGTTTCCAATGCGTACGTATATGTCTTTACTCTGCAAAACTGTATTTCCTTATGAAGTGGTATTCTTACATATCCTTTCGAGAGAAAACTGTCCTGTGCCTTCTCTTTTGAGGCTACACACTTAGACATACACGCAACATGAAAGCTTTTCGACTTACAACGTGTTGTTTAGGAAAAACAAGATAATTTCGCACGATGCGGGATTTCCTTAAAACGTGATTTTCTCAAAAATTTTGACGAAAGAAAATTCTCCTTTTGGTTCTCTTTAGATGCTACATGTTAAGACGTACACGCCACAACAATTCTTTTCGAGATACAACGTGTAGTTTTGGAGATACAAGCTAATTTTGTACGATGCGTTATTTCTTCTCTTAAAGAGTTTCCAATGCGTACGTATATGTCTTTACTCTGCAAAACTGTATTTCCTTATGAAGTGGTATTCTTACATATCCTTTCGAGAGAAAACTGTCCTGTGCCTTCTCTTTTGAGGCTACACACTTAGACATACACGCAACATGAAAGCTTTTCGACTTACAACGTGTTGTTTAGGAAAAACAAGATAATTTCGCACGATGCGGGATTTCCTTAAAACGTGATTTTCTGAAAAATTTTGACGAAAGAAAATTCTCCTTTTGGTTCTCTTTAGATGCTACATGTTAAGACGTACACGCCACAACAATTCTTTTCGAGATACAACGTGTAGTTTTGGAGATACAAGCTAATTTTGTACGATGCGTTATTTCTTCTCGTAAAGAGTTTCCAATGCGTACGTATATGTCTTTACTCTGCAAAACTCTATTTCCTTATGAAGTGGTATTCTTACATATCCTTTCGAGAGAAAACTGTCCTGTGCCTTCTCTTTTGAGGCTACACACTTAGACATACACGCAACATGAAAGCTTTTCGACTTACAACGTGTTGTTTAGGAAAAACAAGATAATTTCGCACGATGCGGGATTTCCTTAAAACGTGATTTTCTGAAAAATATTGATGAAAGAAAATTCTCCTTTTGGTTCTCTTTAGATGCTACATGTTAAGACGTACACGCCACAACAATTCTTTTCGAGATACAACGTGTAGTTTTGGAGATACAAGCTAATTTTGTACTATGTGTTATTTCTTCTTGTAAAGAGTTTCCAATGCGTACGTATATGTCTTTACTCTGCAAAACTGTATTTCCTTATGAAGTGGTATTCTTACATATCCTTTCGAGAGAAAACTGTCCTGTGCCTTCTCTTTTGAGGCTACACACTTAGACATACACGCAACATGAAAGCTTTTCGACTTACAACGTGTTGTTTAGGAAAAACAAGATAATTTCGCACGATGCGGGATTTCCTTAAAACGTGATTTTCTGAATAATTTTGACGAAAGAAAATTCTCCTTTTGGTTCTCTTTAGATGCTACATGTTAAGACGTACACGCCACAACAATTCTTTTCGAGATACAACGTGTAGTTTTGGAGATACAAGCTAATTTTCTACGATGCGTTATTTCTTCTCGTAAAGAGTTTCCAATGCGTACTTATATGTCTTTACTCTGCAAAACTGTATTTCCTTATGAAGTGGTATTCTTACATATGCTTTCGAGAGAAAACTGTCCTGTGCCTTCTCTTTTGAGGCTACACACTTAGACATACACGCAACATGAAAGCTTTTCGACTTACAACGTGTTGATTAGGAAAACCAAGATAATTTCGCACGATGCGGGATTTCCTTAAAACGTGATTTTCTGAAAAATTTTGACGAAAGAAAATTCTCCTTTTGGTTCTCTTTAGATGCTACATGTTAAGACGTACACGCCACAACAATTCTTTTCGAGATACAACGTGTAGTTTTGGAGATACAAGCTAATTTTGTACGATGCGTTATTTCTTCTCGTAAAGAGTTTCCAATGCGTACGTATATGTCTTTACTCTGCAAAACTGTATTTCCTTATGAAGTGGTATTCTTACATATCCTTTCGAGAGAAAACTGTCCTGTGCCTTCTCTTTTGAGGCTACACACTTAGACATACACGCAACATGAAAGCTTTTCGACTTACAACGTGTTGTTTAGGAAAAACAAGATAATTTCGCACGATGCGGGATTTCCTTAAAACGTGATTTTCTCAAAAATTTTGACGAAAGAAAATTCTCCTTTTGGTTCTCTTTAGATGCTACATGTTAAGACGTACACGCCACAACAATTCTTTTCGAGATACAACGTGTAGTTTTGGAGATACAAGCTAATTTTGTACGATGCGTTATTTCTTCTCGTAAAGAGTTTCCAATGCGTACGTATATGTCTTTACTCTGCAAAACTGTATTTCCTTATGAAGTGGTATTCTTACATATCCTTTCGAGAGAAAACTGTCCTGTGCCTTCTCTTTTGAGGCTACACACTTAGACATACACGCAACATGAAAGCTTTTCGACTTACAACGTGTTGTTTAGGAAAAACAAGATAATTTCGCACGATGCGGGATTTCCTTAAAACGTGATTTTCTGAAAAATTTTGACGAAAGAAAATTCTCCTTTTGGTTCTCTTTAGATGCTACATGTTAAGACGTACACGCCACAACAATTCTTTTCGAGATACAACGTGTAGTTTTGGAGATACAAGCTAATTTTGTACGATGCGTTATTTCTTCTCGTAAAGAGTTTCCAATGCGTACGTATATGTCTTTACTCTGCAAAACTGTACTTCCTTATGAAGTGGTATTCTTACATATCCTTTCGAGAGAAAACTGTCCTGTGCCTTCTCTTTTGAGGCTACACACTTAGACATACACGCAACATGAAAGCTTTTCGACTTACAACGTGTTGTTTAGGAAAAACAAGATAATTTCGCACGATGCGGGATTCCTTAAAACGTGATTTTCTGAAAAATTTTGACGAAAGAAAATTCTCCTTTTGGTTCTCTTTAGATGCTACATGTTCAGACGTACACGCCACAACAATTCTTTTCGAGATACAACGTGTAGTTTTGGAGATACAAGCTAATTTTGTACGATGCGTTATTTCTTCTCGTAAAGAGTTTCCAATGCGTACGTATATGTCTTTACTCTGCAAAACTGTATTTCCTTATGAAGTGGTATTCTTACATATCCTTTCGAGAGAAAACTGTCCTGTGCCTTCTCTTTTGAGGCTACACACTTAGACATACACGCAACATGAAAGCTTTTCGACTTACAACGTGTTGTTTAGGAAAAACAAGATAATTTCGCACGATGCGGGATTCCTTAAAACGTGATTTTCTGAAAAATTTTGACGAAAGAAAATTCTCCTTTTGGTTCTCTTTAGATGCTACATGTTCAGACGTACATGCCACAACAATTCTTTTCGAGATACAACGTGTAGTTTTGGAGATACAAGCTAATTTTGTACGATGCGTTATTTCTTCTCGTAAAGAGTTTCCAATGCGTACGTATATGTCTTTACTCTGCAAAACTGTATTTCCTTATGAAGTGGTATTCTTACATATCCTTTCGAGAGAAAACTGTCCTGTGCCTTCTCTTTTGAGGCTACACACTTAGACATACACGCAACATGAAAGCTTTTCGACTTACAACGTGTTGTTTAGGAAAAACAAGATAATTTCGCACGATGCGGGATTTCCTTAAAACGTGATTTTCTGAAAAATATTGATGAAAGAAAATTCTCCTTTTGGTTCTCTTTAGATGCTACATGTTAAGACGTACACGCCACAACAATTCTTTTCGAGATACAACGTGTAGTTTTGGAGATACAAGCTAATTTTGTACTATGTGTTATTTCTTCTTGTAAAGAGTTTCCAATGCGTACGTATATGTCTTTACTCTGCAAAACTGTATTTCCTTATGAAGTGGTATTCTTACATATCCTTTCGAGAGAAAACTGTCCTGTGCCTTCTCTTTTGAGGCTACACACTTAGACATACACGCAACATGAAAGCTTTTCGACTTACAACGTGTTGTTTAGGAAAAACAAGATAATTTCGCACGATGCGGGATTTCCTTAAAACGTGATTTTCTGAATAATTTTGACGAAAGAAAATTCTCCTTTTGGTTCTCTTTAGATGCTACATGTTAAGACGTACACGCCACAACAATTCTTTTCGAGATACAACGTGTAGTTTTGGAGATACAAGCTAATTTTCTACGATGCGTTATTTCTTCTCGTAAAGAGTTTCCAATGCGTACTTATATGTCTTTACTCTGCAAAACTGTATTTCCTTATGAAGTGGTATTCTTACATATCCTTTCGAGAGAAAACTGTCCTGTGCCTTCTCTTTTGAGGCTACACACTTAGACATACACGCAACATGAAAGCTTTTCGACTTACAACGTGTTGATTAGGAAAACCAAGATAATTTCGCACGATGCGGGATTTCCTTAAAACGTGATTTTCTGAAAAATTTTGACGAAAGAAAATTCTCCTTTTGGTTCTCTTTAGATGCTACATGTTAAGACGTACACGCCACAACAATTCTTTTCGAGATACAACGTGTAGTTTTGGAGATACAAGCTAATTTTGTACGATGCGTTATTTCTTCTCGTAAAGAGTTTCCAATGCGTACGTATATGTCTTTACTCTGCAAAACTGTATTTCCTTATGAAGTGGTATTCTTACATATCCTTTCGAGAGAAAACTGTCCTGTGCCTTCTCTTTTGAGGCTACACACTTAGACATACACGCAACATGAAAGCTTTTCGACTTACCACGTGTTGTTTAGGAAAAACAAGATAATTTCGCACGATGCGGGATTTCCTTAAAACGTGATTTTCTCAAAAATTTTGACGAAAGAAAATTCTCCTTTTGGTTCTCTTTAGATGCTACATGTTAAGACGTACACGCCACAACAATTCTTTTCGAGATACAACGTGTAGTTTTGGAGATACAAGCTAATTTTGTAAGATGCGTTATTTCTTCTCGTAAAGAGTTTCCAATGCGTACGTATATGTCTTTACTCTGCAAAACTGTATTTCCTTATGAAGTGGTATTCTTACATATCCTTTCGAGAGAAAACTGTCCTGTGCCTTCTCTTTTGAGGCTACACACTTAGACATACACGCAACATGAAAGCTTTTCGACTTACAACGTGTTGTTTAGGAAAAACAAGATAATTTCGCACGATGCGGGATTCCTTAAAACGTGATTTTCTGAAAAATTTTGACGAAAGAAAATTCTCCTTTTGGTTCTCTTTAGATGCTACATGTTCAGACGTACACGCCACAACAATTCTTTTCGAGATACAACGTGTAGTTTTGGAGATACAAGCTAATTTTGTACGATGCGTTATTTCTTCTCGTAAAGAGTTTCCAATGCGTACGTATATGTCTTTACTCTGCAAAACTGTATTTCCTTATGAAGTGGTATTCTTACATATCCTTTCGAGAGAAAACTGTCCTGTGCCTTCTCTTTTGAGGCTACACACTTAGACATACACGCAACATGAAAGCTTTTCGACTTACAACGTGTTGTTTAGGAAAAACAAGATAATTTCGCACGATGCGGGATTTCCTTAAAACGTGATTTTCTGAAAAATATTGATGAAAGAAAATTCTCCTTTTGGTTCTCTTTAGATGCTACATGTTAAGACGTACACGCCACAACAATTCTTTTCGAGATACAACGTGTAGTTTTGGAGATACAAGCTAATTTTGTACTATGTGTTATTTCTTCTTGTAAAGAGTTTCCAATGCGTACGTATATGTCTTTACTCTGCAAAACTGTATTTCCTTATGAAGTGGTATTCTTACATATCCTTTCGAGAGAAAACTGTCCTGTGCCTTCTCTTTTGAGGCTACACACTTAGACATACACGCAACATGAAAGCTTTTCGACTTACAACGTGTTGTTTAGGAAAAACAAGATAATTTCGCACGATGCGGGATTTCCTTAAAACGTGATTTTCTGAAAAATTTTGAGGAAAGAAAATTCTCCTTTTGGTTCTCTTTAGATGCTACATGTTAAGACGTACACGCCACAACAATTCTTTTCGAGATACAACGTGTAGTTTTGGAGATACAAGCTAATTTTGTACGATGCGTTATTTCTTCTCGTAAAGAGTTTCCAATGCGTACGTATATGTCTTTACTCTGCAAAACTGTATTTCCTTATGAAGTGGTATTCTTACATATCCTTTCGAGAGAAAACTGTCCTGTGCCTTCTCTTTTGAGGCTACACACTTAGACATACACGCAACATGAAAGCTTTTCGACTTACAACGTGTTGTTTAGGAAAAACAAGATAATTTCGCACGATGCGGGATTTCCTTAAAACGTGATTTTCTGAAAAATTTTGACGAAAGAAAATTCTCCTTTTGGTTCTCTTTAGATGCTACATGTTAAGACGTACACGCCACAACAATTCTTTTCGAGATACAACGTGTAGTTTTGGAGATACAAGCTAATTTTCTACGATGCGTTATTTCTTCTCGTAAAGAGTTTCCAATGCGTACGTATATGTCTTTACTCTGCAAAACTGTATTTCCTTA
The DNA here is from genome assembly GCF_947179515.1 of Apodemus sylvaticus. NCBI lineage: Eukaryota > Metazoa > Chordata > Mammalia > Rodentia > Muridae > Apodemus > Apodemus sylvaticus. Next base: position 95,178 of record NW_026263096.1, on the reverse strand, counting down.
TGAAGTGGTATTCTTACATATCCTTTCGAGAGAAAACTGTCCTGTGCCTTCTCTTTTGAGGCTACACACTTAGACATACACGCAACATGAAAGCTTTTCGACTTACAACGTGTTGATTAGGAAAACCAAGATAATTTCGCACGATGCGGGATTTCCTTAAAACGTGATTTTCTGAAAAATTTTGACGAAAGAAAATTCTCCTTTTGGTTCTCTTTAGATGCTACATGTTAAGACGTACACGCCACAACAATTCTTTTCGAGATACAACGTGTAGTTTTGGAGATACAAGCTAATTTTGTACGATGCGTTATTTCTTCTCGTAAAGAGTTTCCAATGCGTACGTATATGTCTTTACTCTGCAAAACTGTATTTCCTTATGAAGTGGTATTCTTACATATCCTTTCGAGAGAAAACTGTCCTGTGCCTTCTCTTTTGAGGCTACACACTTAGACATACACGCAACATGAAAGCTTTTCGACTTACAACGTGTTGTTTAGGAAAAACAAGATAATTTCGCACGATGCGGGATTTCCTTAAAACGTGATTTTCTGAAAAATTTTGACGAAAGAAAATTCTCCTTTTGGTTCTCTTTAGATGCTACATGTTAAGACGTACACGCCACAACAATTCTTTTCGAGATAGAACGTGTAGTTTTGGAGATACAAGCTAATTTTGTACGATGCGTTATTTCTTCTCGTAAAGAGTTTCCAATGCGTACGTATATGTCTTTACTCTGCAAAACTGTATTTCCTTATGAAGTGGTATTCTTACATATCCTTTCGAGAGAAAACTGTCCTGTGCCTTCTCTTTTGAGGCTACACACTTAGACATACACGCAACATGAAAGCTTTTCGACTTACAACGTGTTGTTTAGGAAAAACAAGATAATTTCGCACGATGCGGGATTTCCTTAAAACGTGATTTTCTGAAAAATTTTGACGAAAGAAAATTCTCCTTTTGGTTCTCTTTAGATGCTACATGTTAAGACGTACACGCCACAACAATTCTTTTCGAGATAGAACGTGTAGTTTTGGAGATACAAGCTAATTTTGTACGATGCGTTATTTCTTCTCGTAAAGAGTTTCCAATGCGTACGTATATGTCTTTACTCTGCAAAACTGTACTTCCTTATGAAGTGGTATTCTTACATATCCTTTCGAGAGAAAACTGTCCTGTGCCTTCTCTTTTGAGGCTACACACTTAGACATACACGCAACATGAAAGCTTCTCGACTTACAACGTGTTGTTTAGGAAAAACAAGATAATTTCGCACGATGCGGGATTTCCTTAAAACGTGATTTTCTGAATAATTTTGACGAAAGAAAATTCTCCTTTTGGTTCTCTTTAGATGCTACATGTTCAGACGTACACGCCACAACAATTCTTTTCGAGATACAACGTGTAGTTTTGGAGATACAAGCTAATTTTGTACGATGCGTTATTTCTTCTCGTAAAGAGTTTCCAATGCGTACGTATATGTCTTTACTCTGCAAAACTGTATTTCCTTATGAAGTGGTATTCTTACATATCCTTTCGAGAGAAAACTGTCCTGTGCCTTCTCTTTTGAGGCTACACACTTAGACATACACGCAACATGAAAGCTTTTCGACTTACAACGTGTTGTTTAGGAAAAACAAGATAATTTCGCACGATGCGGGATTTCCTTAAAACGTGATTTTCTGAAAAATTTTGACGAAAGAAAATTCTCATTTTGGTTCTCTTTAGATGCTACATGTTAAGACGTACACGCCACAACAATTCTTTTCGAGATACAACGTGTAGTTTTGGAGATACAAGCTAATTTTGTACGATGCCTTATTTCTTCTCGTAAAGAGTTTCCAATGCGTAAGTATATGTCTTTACTCTGCAAAACTGTATTTCCTTATGAAGTGGTATTCTTACATATCCTTTCGAGAGAAAACTGTCCTGTGCCTTCTCTTTTGAGGCTACACACTTAGACATACACGCAACATGAAAGCTTTTCGACTTACAACGTGTTGTTTAGGAAAAACAAGATAATTTCGCACGATGCGGGATTTCCTTAAAACGTGATTTTCTCAAAAATTTTGACGAAAGAAAATTCTCCTTTTGGTTCTCTTTAGATGCTACATGTTAAGACGTACACGCCACAACAATTCTTTTCGAGATACAACGTGTAGTTTTGGAGATACAAGCTAATTTTGTACGATGCGTTATTTCTTCTCGTAAAGAGTTTCCAATGCGTACGTATATGTCTTTACTCTGCAAAACTGTATTTCCTTATGTAGTGGTATTCTTACATATCCTTTCGAGAGAAAACTGTCCTGTGCCTTCTCTTTTGAGGCTACACACTTAGACATACACGCAACATGAAAGCTTTTCGACTTACAACGTGTTGTTTAGGAAAAACAAGATAATTTCGCACGATGCGGGATTTCCTTAAAACGTGATTTTCTGAAAAATTTTGACGAAAGAAAATTCTCCTTTTGGTTCTCTTTAGATGCTACATGTTAAGACGTACACGCCACAACAATTCTTTTCGAGATAGAACGTGTAGTTTTGGAGATACAAGCTAATTTTCTACGATGCGTTATTTCTTCTCGTAAAGAGTTTCCAATGCGTACGTATATGTCTTTACTCTGCAAAACTGTATTTCCTTATGAAGTGGTATTCTTACATATCCTTTCGAGAGAAAACTGTCCTGTGCCTTCTCTTTTGAGGCTACACACTTAGACATACACGCAACATGAAAGCTTTTCGACTTACAACGTGTTGTTTAGGAAAAACAAGATAATTTCGCACGATGCGGGATTTCCTTAAAACGTGATTTTCTGAAAAATTTTGACGAAAGAAAATTCTCCTTTTGGTTCTCTTTAGATGCTACATGTTAAGACGTACACGCCACAACAATTCTTTTCGAGATAGAACGTGTAGTTTTGGAGATACAAGCTAATTTTGTACGATGCGTTATTTCTTCTCGTAAAGAGTTTCCAATGCGTACGTATATGTCTTTACTCTGCAAAACTGTATTTCCTTATGAAGTGGTATTCTTACATATCCTTTCGAGAGAAAACTGTCCTGTGCCTTCTCTTTTGAGGCTACACACTTAGACATACACGCAACATGAAAGCTTTTCGACTTACAACGTGTTGTTTAGGAAAAACAAGATAATTTCGCACGATGCGGGATTTCCTTAAAACGTGATTTTCTGAAAAATTTTGACGAAAGAAAATTCTCCTTTTGGTTCTCTTTAGATGCTACATGTTAAGACGTACACGCCACAACAATTCTTTTCGAGATAGAACGTGTAGTTTTGGAGATACAAGCTAATTTTGTACGATGCGTTATTTCTTCTCGTAAAGAGTTTCCAATGCGTACGTATATGTCTTTACTCTGCAAAACTGTACTTCCTTATGAAGTGGTATTCTTACATATCCTTTCGAGAGAAAACTGTCCTGTGCCTTCTCTTTTGAGGCTACACACTTAGACATACACGCAACATGAAAGCTTCTCGACTTACAACGTGTTGTTTAGGAAAAACAAGATAATTTCGCACGATGCGGGATTTCCTTAAAACGTGATTTTCTGAATAATTTTGACGAAAGAAAATTCTCCTTTTGGTTCTCTTTAGATGCTACATGGTAAGACGTACACGCCACAACAATTCTTTTCGAGATACAACGTGTAGTTTTGGAGATACAAGCTAATTTTGTACGATGCGTTATTTCTTCTCGTAAAGAGTTTCCAATGCGTACGTATATGTCTTTACTCTGCAAAACTCTATTTCCTTATGAAGTGGTATTCTTACATATCCTTTCGAGAGAAAACTGTCCTGTGCCTTCTCTTTTGAGGCTACACACTTAGACATACACGCAACATGAAAGCTTTTCGACTTACAACGTGTTGTTTAGGAAAAACAAGATAATTTCGCACGATGCGGGATTTCCTTAAAACGTGATTTTCTGAAAAATTTTGACGAAAGAAAATTCTCATTTTGGTTCTCTTTAGATGCTACATGTTAAGACGTACACGCCACAACAATTCTTTTCGAGATACAACGTGTAGTTTTGGAGATACAAGCTAATTTTGTACGATGCCTTATTTCTTCTCGTAAAGAGTTTCCAATGCGTAAGTATATGTCTTTACTCTGCAAAACTGTATTTCCTTATGAAGTGGTATTCTTACATATCCTTTCGAGAGAAAACTGTCCTGTGCCTTCTCTTTTGAGGCTACACACTTAGACATACACGCAACATGAAAGCTTTTCGACTTACAACGTGTTGTTTAGGAAAAACAAGATAATTTCGCACGATGCGGGATTTCCTTAAAACGTGATTTTCTCAAAAATTTTGACGAAAGAAAATTCTCCTTTTGGTTCTCTTTAGATGCTACATGTTAAGACGTACACGCCACAACAATTCTTTTCGAGATACAACGTGTAGTTTTGGAGATACAAGCTAATTTTGTACGATGCGTTATTTCTTCTCGTAAAGAGTTTCCAATGCGTACGTATATGTCTTTACTCTGCAAAACTGTATTTCCTTATGTAGTGGTATTCTTACATATCCTTTCGAGAGAAAACTGTCCTGTGCCTTCTCTTTTGAGGCTACACACTTAGACATACACGCAACATGAAAGCTTTTCGACTTACAACGTGTTGTTTAGGAAAAACAAGATAATTTCGCACGATGCGGGATTTCCTTAAAACGTGATTTTCTGAAAAATTTTGACGAAAGAAAATTCTCCTTTTGGTTCTCTTTAGATGCTACATGTTAAGACGTACACGCCACAACAATTCTTTTCGAGATAGAACGTGTAGTTTTGGAGATACAAGCTAATTTTGTACGATGCGTTATTTCTTCTCGTAAAGAGTTTCCAATGCGTACGTATATGTCTTTACTCTGCAAAACTGTACTTCCTTATGAAGTGGTATTCTTACATATCCTTTCGAGAGAAAACTGTCCTGTGCCTTCTCTTTTGAGGCTACACACTTAGACATACACGCAACATGAAAGCTTTTCGACTTACAACGTGTTGTTTAGGAAAAACAAGATAATTTCGCACGATGCGGGATTCCTTAAAACGTGATTTTCTGAAAAATTTTGACGAAAGAAAATTCTCCTTTTGGTTCTCTTTAGATGCTACATGTTCAGACGTACACGCCACAACAATTCTTTTCGAGATACAACGTGTAGTTTTGGAGATACAAGCTAATTTTGTACGATGCGTTATTTCTTCTCGTAAAGAGTTTCCAATGCGTACGTATATGTCTTTACTCTGCAAAACTGTATTTCCTTATGAAGTGGTATTCTTACATATCCTTTCGAGAGAAAACTGTCCTGTGCCTTCTCTTTTGAGGCTACACACTTAGACATACACGCAACATGAAAGCTTTTCGACTTACAACGTGTTGTTTAGGAAAAACAAGATAATTTCGCACGATGCGGGATTTCCTTAAAACATGATTTTCTGAAAAATTTTGACGAAAGAAAATTCTCCTTTTGGTTCTCTTTAGATGCTACATGTTAAGACGTACACGCCACAACAATTCTTTTCGAGATAGAACGTGTAGTTTTGGAGATACAAGCTAATTTTGTACGATGCGTTATTTCTTCTCGTCAAGAGTTTCCAATGCGTACGTATATGTCTTTACTCTGCAAAACTGTATTTCCTTATGAAGTGGTATTCTTACATATCCTTTCGAGAGAAAACTGTCCTGTGCCTTCTCTTTTGAGGCTACACACTTAGACATACACGCAACATGAAAGCTTTTCGACTTACAACGTGTTGTTTAGGAAAAACAAGATAATTTCGCACGATGCGGGATTTCCTTAAAACGTGATTTTCTGAAAAATTTTGACGAAAGAAAATTCTCCTTTTGGTTCTCTTTAGATGCTACATGTTAAGACGTACACGCCACAACAATTCTTTTCGAGATACAACGTGTAGTTTTGGAGATACAAGCTAATTTTGTACGATGCGTTATTTCTTCTCGTAAAGAGTTTCCAATGCGTACGTATATGTCTTTACTCTGCAAAACTGTACTTCCTTATGAAGTGGTATTCTTACATATCCTTTCGAGAGAAAACTGTCCTGTGCCTTCTCTTTTGAGGCTACACACTTAGACATACACGCAACATGAAAGCTTCTCGACTTACAACGTGTTGTTTAGGAAAAACAAGATAATTTCGCACGATGCGGGATTTCCTTAAAACGTGATTTTCTGAATAATTTTGACGAAAGAAAATTCTCCTTTTGGTTCTCTTTAGATGCTACATGGTAAGACGTACACGCCACAACAATTCTTTTCGAGATACAACGTGTAGTTTTGGAGATACAAGCTAATTTTGTACGATGCGTTATTTCTTCTCGTAAAGAGTTTCCAATGCGTACGTATATGTCTTTACTCTGCAAAACTCTATTTCCTTATGAAGTGGTATTCTTACATATCCTTTCGAGAGAAAACTGTCCTGTGCCTTCTCTTTTGAGGCTACACACTTAGACATACACGCAACATGAAAGCTTTTCGACTTACAACGTGTTGTTTAGGAAAAACAAGATAATTTCGCACGATGCGGGATTTCCTTAAAACGTGATTTTCTGAAAAATTTTGACGAAAGAAAATTCTCATTTTGGTTCTCTTTAGATGCTACATGTTAAGACGTACACGCCACAACAATTCTTTTCGAGATACAACGTGTAGTTTTGGAGATACAAGCTAATTTTGTACGATGCGTTATTTCTTCTCGTAAAGAGTTTCCAATGCGTAAGTATATGTCTTTACTCTGCAAAACTGTATTTCCTTATGAAGTGGTATTCTTACATATCCTTTCGAGAGAAAACTGTCCTGTGCCTTCTCTTTTGAGGCTACACACTTAGACATACACGCAACATGAAAGCTTTTCGACTTACAACGTGTTGTTTAGGAAAAACAAGATAATTTCGCACGATGCGGGATTTCCTTAAAACGTGATTTTCTCAAAAATTTTGACGAAAGAAAATTCTCCTTTTGGTTCTCTTTAGATGCTACATGTTAAGACGTACACGCCACAACAATTCTTTTCGAGATACAACGTGTAGTTTTGGAGATACAAGCTAATTTTGTACGATGCGTTATTTCTTCTCGTAAAGAGTTTCCAATGCGTACGTATATGTCTTTACTCTGCAAAACTGTATTTCCTTATGTAGTGGTATTCTTACATATCCTTTCGAGAGAAAACTGTCCTGTGCCTTCTCTTTTGAGGCTACACACTTAGACATACACGCAACATGAAAGCTTTTCGACTTACAACGTGTTGTTTAGGAAAAACAAGATAATTTCGCACGATGCGGGATTTCCTTAAAACGTGATTTTCTGAAAAATTTTGACGAAAGAAAATTCTCCTTTTGGTTCTCTTTAGATGCTACATGTTAAGACGTACACGCGACAACAATTCTTTTCGAGATACAACGTGTAGTTTTGGAGATACAAGCTAATTTTGTACGATGCGTTATTTCTTCTCGTAAAGAGTTTCCAATGCGTACGTATATGTCTTTACTCTGCAAAACTGTACTTCCTTATGAAGTGGTATTCTTACATATCCTTTCGAGAGAAAACTGTCCTGTGCCTTCTCTTTTGAGGCTACACACTTAGACATACACGCAACATGAAAGCTTTTCGACTTACAACGTGTTGTTTAGGAAAAACAAGATAATTTCGCACGATGCGGGATTCCTTAAAACGTGATTTTCTGAAAAATTTTGACGAAAGAAAATTCTCCTTTTGGTTCTCTTTAGATGCTACATGTTCAGACGTACACGCCACAACAATTCTTTTCGAGATACAACGTGTAGTTTTGGAGATACAAGCTAATTTTGTACGATGCGTTATTTCTTCTCGTAAAGAGTTTCCAATGCGTACGTATATGTCTTTACTCTGCAAAACTGTATTTCCTTATGAAGTGGTATTCTTACATATCCTTTCGAGAGAAAACTGTCCTGTGCCTTCTCTTTTGAGGCTACACACTTAGACATACACGCAACATGAAAGCTTTTCGACTTACAACGTGTTGTTTAGGAAAAACAAGATAATTTCGCACGATGCGGGATTTCCTTAAAACGTGATTTTCTGAAAAATATTGATGAAAGAAAATTCTCCTTTTGGTTCTCTTTAGATGCTACATGTTAAGACGTACACGCCACAACAATTCTTTTCGAGATACAACGTGTAGTTTTGGAGATACAAGCTAATTTTGTACTATGTGTTATTTCTTCTTGTAAAGAGTTTCCAATGCGTATGTATATGTCTTTACTCTGCAAAACTGTATTTCCTTATGAAGTGGTATTCTTACATATCCTTTCGAGAGAAAACTGTCCTGTGCCTTCTCTTTTGAGGCTACACACTTAGACATACACGCAACATGAAAGCTTTTCGACTTACAACGTGTTGTTTAGGAAAAACAAGATAATTTCGCACGATGCGGGATTTCCTTAAAACGTGATTTTCTGAAAAATTTTGACGAAAGAAAATTCTCCTTTTGGTTCTCTTTAGATGCTACATGTTAAGACGTACACGCCACAACAATTCTTTTCGAGATACAACGTGTAGTTTTGGAGATACAAGCTAATTTTGTACGATGCGTTATTTCTTCTCGTAAAGAGTTTCCAATGCGTACGTATATGTCTTTACTCTGCAAAACTGTATTTCCTTATGAAGTGGTATTCTTACATATCCTTTCGAGAGAAAACTGTCCTGTGCCTTCTCTTTTGAGGCTACACACTTAGACATACACGCAACATGAAAGCTTTTCGACTTACAACGTGTTGTTTAGGAAAAACAAGATAATTTCGCACGATGCGGGATTTCCTTAAAACGTGATTTTCTGAAAAATTTTGACGAAAGAAAATTCTCCTTTTGGTTCTCTTTAGATGCTACATGTTAAGACGTACACGCCACAACAATTCTTTTCGAGATACAACGTGTAGTTTTGGAGATACAAGCTAATTTTGTACGATGCGTTATTTCTTCTCGTAAAGAGTTTCCAATGCGTACGTATATGTCTTTACTCTGCAAAACTGTATTTCCTTATGAAGTGGTATTCTTACATATCCTTTCGAGAGAAAACTGTCCTGTGCCTTCTCTTTTGAGGCTACACACTTAGACATACACGCAACATGAAAGCTTTTCGACTTACAACGTGTTGTTTAGGAAAAACAAGATAATTTCGCACGATGCGGGATTTCCTTAAAACGTGATTTTCTGAAAAATTTTGACGAAAGAAAATTCTCCTTTTGGTTCTCTTTAGATGCTACATGTTAAGACGTACACGCCACAACAATTCTTTTCGAGATACAACGTGTAGTTTTGGAGATACAAGCTAATTTTCTACGATGCGTTATTTCTTCTCGTAAAGAGTTTCCAATGCGTACGTATATGTCTTTACTCTGCAAAACTCTATTTCCTTATGAAGTGGTATTCTTACATATCCTTTCGAGAGAAAACTGTCCTGTGCCTTCTCTTTTGAGGCTACACACTTAGACATACACGCAACATGAAAGCTTTTCGACTTACAACGTGTTGTTTAGGAAAACCAAGATAATTTCGCACGATGCGGGATTTCCTTAAAACGTGATTTTCTGAAAAATTTTGACGAAAGAAAATTCTCCTTTTGGTTCTCTTTAGATGCTACATGTTAAGACGTACACGCCACAACAATTCTTTTCGAGATACAACGTGTAGTTTTGGAGATACAAGCTAATTTTATACGATGCGTTATTTCTTCTCGTAAAGAGTTTCCAATGCGTAAGTATATGTCTTTACTCTGCAAAACTGTATTTCCTTATGAAGTGGTATTCTTACATATCCTTTCGAGAGAAAACTGTCCTGTGCCTTCTCTTTTGAGGCTACACACTTAGACATACACGCAACATGAAAGCTTTTCGACTTACAACGTGTTGTTTAGGAAAAACAAGATAATTTCGCACGATGCGGGATTTCCTTAAAACGTGATTTTCTCAAAAATTTTGACGAAAGAAAATTCTCCTTTTGGTTCTCTTTAGATGCTACATGTTAAGACGTACACGCCACAACAATTCTTTTCGAGATACAACGTGTAGTTTTGGAGATACAAGCTAATTTTGTACGATGCGTTATTTCTTCTCGTAAAGAGTTTCCAATGCGTACGTATATGTCTTTACTCTGCAAAACTCTATTTCCTTATGAAGTGGTATTCTTACATATCCTTTCGAGAGAAAACTGTCCTGTGCCTTCTCTTTTGAGGCTACACACTTAGACATGCACGCAACATGAAAGCTTTTCGACTTACAACGTGTTGTTTAGGAGAAACAAGATAATTTCGCACGATGCGGGATTTCCTTAAAACGTGATTTTCTGAAAAATATTGATGAAAGAAAATTCTCCTTTTGGTTCTCTTTAGATGCTACATGTTAAGACGTACACGCCACAACAATTCTTTTCGAGATACAACGTGTAGTTTTGGAGATACAAGTTAATTTTGTACTATGTGTTATTTCTTCTTGTAAAGAGTTTCCGATGCGTAAGTATATGTCTTTACTCTGCAAAACTGTATTTCCTTATGAAGTGGTATTCTTACATATCCTTTCGAGAGAAAACTGTCCTGTGCCTTCTCTTTTGAGGCTACACACTTAGACATACACGCAACATGAAAGCTTTTCGACTTACAACGTGTTGTTTAGGAAAAACAAGATAATTTCGCACGATGCGGGATTTCCTTAAAACGTGATTTTCTGAAAAATTTTGACGAAAGAAAATTCTCCTTTTGGTTCTCTTTAGATGCTACATGTTAAGACGTACATGCCACAACAATTCTTTTCGAGATACAACGTGTAGTTTTGGAGATACAAGCTAATTTTGTACGATGCGTTATTTCTTCTCGTAAAGAGTTTCCAATGCGTACGTATATGTCTTTACTCTGCAAAACTGTATTTCCTTATGAAGTGGTATTCTTACATATCCTTTCGAGAGAAAACTGTCCTGTGCCTTCTCTTTTGAGGCTACACACTTAGACATACACGCAACATGAAAGCTTTTCGACTTACAACGTGTTGTTTAGGAAAAACAAGATAATTTCGCACGATGCGGGATTTCCTTAAAACGTGATTTTCTGAAAAATTTTGACGAAAGAAAATTCTCCTTTTGGTTCTCTTTAGATGCTACATGTTAAGACGTACACGCCACAACAATTCTTTTCGAGATAGAACGTGTAGTTTTGGAGATACAAGCTAATTTTCTACGATGCGTTATTTCTTCTCGTAAAGAGTTTCCAATGCGTACATATATGTCTTTACTCTGCAAAACTGTACTTCCTTATGAAGTGGTATTCTTACATATCCTTTCGAGAGAAAACTGTCCTGTGCCTTCTCTTTTGAGGCTACACACTTAGACATACACGCAACATGAAAGCTTTTCGACTTACAACGTGTTGTTTAGGAAAAACAAGATAATTTCGCACGATGCGGGATTCCTTAAAACGTGATTTTCTGAAAAATTTTGACGAAAGAAAATTCTCCTTTTGGTTCTCTTTAGATGCTACATGTTCAGACGTACACGCCACAACAATTCTTTTCGAGATACAACGTGTAGTTTTGGAGATACAAGCTAATTTTGTACAATGCGTTATTTCTTCTCGTAAAGAGTTTCCAATGCGTACGTATATGTCTTTACTCTGCAAAACTGTATTTCCTTATGAAGTGGTATTCTTACATATCCTTTCGAGAGAAAACTGTCCTGTGCCTTCTCTTTTGAGGCTACACACTTAGACATACACGCAACATGAAAGCTTTTCGACTTACAACGTGTTGTTTAGGAAAAACAAGATAATTTCGCACGATGCGGGATTTCCTTAAAACGTGATTTTCTGAAAAATTTTGACGAAAGAAAATTCTCCTTTTGGTTCTCTTTAGATGCTACATGTTAAGACGTACACGCCACAACAATTCTTTTCGAGATACAACGTGTAGTTTTGGAGATACAAGCTAATTTTGTACGATGCGTTATTTCTTCTCGTAAAGAGTTTCCAATGCGTACGTATATGTCTTTACTCTGCAAAACTGTACTTCCTTATGAAGTGGTATTCTTACATATCCTTTCGAGAGAAAACTGTCCTGTGCCTTCTCTTTTGAGGCTACACACTTAGACATACACGCAACATGAAAGCTTCTCGACTTACAACGTGTTGTTTAGGAAAAACAAGATAATTTCGCACGATGCGGGATTTCCTTAAAACGTGATTTACTGAATAATTTTGACGAAAGAAAATTCTCCTTTTGGTTCTCTTTAGATGCTACATGGTAAGACGTACACGCCACAACAATTCTTTTCGAGATACAACGTGTAGTTTTGGAGATACAAGCTAATTTTGTACGATGCGTTATTTCTTCTCGTAAAGAGTTTCCAATGCGTACGTATATGTCTTTACTCTGCAAAACTCTATTTCCTTATGAAGTGGTATTCTTACATATCCTTTCGAGAGAAAACTGTCCTGTGCCTTCTCTTTTGAGGCTACACACTTAGACATACACGCAACATGAAAGCTTTTCGACTTACAACGTGTTGTTTAGGAAAAACAAGATAATTTCGCACGATGCGGGATTTCCTTAAAACGTGATTTTCTGAAAAATTTTGACGAAAGAAAATTCTCATTTTGGTTCTCTTTAGATGCTACATGTTAAGACGTACACGCCACAACAATTCTTTTCGAGATACAACGTGTAGTTTTGGAGATACAATCTAATTTTGTACGATGCGTTATTTCTTCTCGTAAAGAGTTTCCAATGCGTAAGTATATGTCTTTACTCTGCAAAACTGTATTTCCTTATGAAGTGGTATTCTTACATATCCTTTCGAGAGAAAACTGTCCTGTGCCTTCTCTTTTGAGGCTACACACTTAGACATACACGCAACATGAAAGCTTTTCGACTTACAACGTGTTGTTTAGGAAAAACAAGATAATTTCGCACGATGCGGGATTTCCTTAAAACGTGATTTTCTCAAAAATTTTGACGAAAGAAAATTCTCCTTTTGGTTCTCTTTAGATGCTACATGTTAAGACGTACACGCCACAACAATTCTTTTCGAGATACAACGTGTAGTTTTGGAGATACAAGCTAATTTTGTACGATGCGTTATTTCTTCTCGTAAAGAGTTTCCAATGCGTACGTATATGTCTTTACTCTGCAAAACTGTATTTCCTTATGTAGTGGTATTCTTACATATCCTTTCGAGAGAAAACTGTCCTGTGCCTTCTCTTTTGAGGCTACACACTTAGACATACACGCAACATGAAAGCTTTTCGACTTACAACGTGTTGTTTAGGAAAAACAAGATAATTTCGCACGATGCGGGATTCCTTAAAACGTGATTTTCTGAAAAATTTTGACGAAAGAAAATTCTCCTTTTGGTTCTCTTTAGATGCTACATGTTCAGACGTACACGCCACAACAATTCTTTTCGAGATACAACGTGTAGTTTTGGAGATACAAGCTAATTTTGTACGATGCGTTATTTCTTCTCATAAAGAGTTTCCAATGCGTACGTATATGTCTTTACTCTGCAAAACTGTATTTCCTTATGAAGTGGTATTCTTACATATCCTTTCGAGAGAAAACTGTCCTGTGCCTTCTCTTTTGAGGCTACACACTTAGACATACACGCAACATGAAAGCTTTTCGACTTACAACGTGTTGTTTAGGAAAAACAAGATAATTTCGCACGATGCGGGATTTCCTTAAAACGTGATTTTCTGAAAAATATTGATGAAAGAAAATTCTCCTTTTGGTTCTCTTTAGATGCTACATGTTAAGACGTACACGCCACAACAATTCTTTTCGAGATACAACGTGTAGTTTTGGAGATACAAGCTAATTTTGTACTATGTGTTATTTCTTCTTGTAAAGAGTTTCCAATGCGTACGTATATGTCTTTATTCTGCAAAACTGTACTTCCTTATGAAGTGGTATTCTTACATATCCTTTCGAGAGAAAACTGTACTGTGCCTTCTCTTTTGAGGCTACACACTTAGACATACACGCAACATGAAAGCTTCTCGACTTACAACGTGTTGTTTAGGAAAAACAAGATAATTTCGCACGATGCGGGATTTCCTTAAAACGTGATTTACTGAATAATTTTGACGAAAGAAAATTCTCCTTTTGGTTCTCTTTAGATGCTACATGGTAAGACGTACACGCCACAACAATTCTTTTCGAGATACAACGTGTAGTTTTGGAGATACAAGCTAATTTTGTACGATGCGTTATTTCTTCTCGTAAAGTGTTTCCAATGCGTACGTATATGTCTTTACTCTGCAAAACTCTATTTCCTTATGAAGTGGTATTCTTACATATCCTTTCGAGAGAAAACTGTCCTGTGCCTTCTCTTTTGAGGCTACACACTTAGACATACACGCAACATGAAAGCTTTTCGACTTACAACGTGTTGTTTAGGAAAAACAAGATAATTTCGCACGATGCGGGATTTCCTTAAAACGTGATTTTCTGAAAAATTTTGACGAAAGAAAATTCTCCTTTTGGTTCTCTTTAGATGCTACATGTTAAGACGTACACGCCACAACAATTCTTTTCGAGATACAACGTGTAGTTTTGGAGATACAAGCTAATTTTGTACGATGCGTTATTTCTTCTCGTAAAGAGTTTCCAATGCGTACGTATATGTCTTTACTCTGCAAAACTGTATTTCCTTATGAAGTGGTATTCTTACATATCCTTTCGAGAGAAAACTGTCCTGTGCCTTCTCTTTTGAGGCTACACACTTAGACATACACGCAACATGAAAGCTTTTCGACTTACAACGTGTTGTTTAGGAAAAACAAGATAATTTCGCACGATGCGGGATTTCCTTAAAACGTGATTTTCTCAAAAATTTTGACGAAAGAAAATTCTCCTTTTGGTTCTCTTTAGATGCTACATGTTAAGACGTACACGCCACAACAATTCTTTTCGAGATACAACGTGTAGTTTTGGAGATACAAGCTAATTTTGTACGATGCGTTATTTCTTCTCCTAAAGAGTTTCCAATGCGTACGTATATGTCTTTACTCTGCAAAACTGTATTTCCTTATGTAGTGGTATTCTTACATATCCTTTCGAGAGAAAACTGTCCTGTGCCTTCTCTTTTGAGGCTACACACTTAGACATACACGCAACATGAAAGCTTTTCGACTTACAACGTGTTGTTTAGGAAAAACAAGATAATTTCGCACGATGCGGGATTCCTTAAAACGTGATTTTCTGAAAAATTTTGACGAAAGAAAATTCTCCTTTTGGTTCTCTTTAGATGCTACATGTTCAGACGTACACGCCACAACAATTCTTTTCGAGATACAACGTGTAGTTTTGGAGATACAAGCTAATTTTGTACGATGCGTTATTTCTTCTCGTAAAGAGTTTCCAATGCGTACGTATATGTCTTTACTCTGCAAAACTGTATTTCCTTATGAAGTGGTATTCTTACATATCCTTTCGAGAGAAAACTGTCCTGTGCCTTCTCTTTTGAGGCTACACACTTAGACATACACGCAACATGAAAGCTTTTCGACTTACAACGTGTTGTTTAGGAAAAACAAGATAATTTCGCACGATGCGGGATTTCCTTAAAACGTGATTTTCTGAAAAATATTGATGAAAGAAAATTCTCCTTTTGGTTCTCTTTAGATGCTACATGTTAAGACGTACACGCCACAACAATTCTTTTCGAGATACAACGTGTAGTTTTGGAGATACAAGCTAATTTTGTACTATGTGTTATTTCTTCTTGTAAAGAGTTTCCAATGCGTACGTATATGTCTTTATTCTGCAAAACTGTACTTCCTTATGAAGTGGTATTCTTACATATCCTTTCGAGAGAAAACTGTCCTGTGCCTTCTCTTTTGAGGCTACACACTTAGACATACACGCAACATGAAAGCTTCTCGACTTACAACGTGTTGTTTAGGAAAAACAAGATAATTTCGCACGATGCGGGATTTCCTTAAAACGTGATTTACTGAATAATTTTGACGAAAGAAAATTCTCCTTTTGGTTCTCTTTAGATGCTACATGGTAAGACGTACACGCCACAACAATTCTTTTCGAGATACAACGTGTAGTTTTGGAGATACAAGCTAATTTTGTACGATGCGTTATTTCTTCTCGTAAAGAGTTTCCAATGCGTACGTATATGTCTTTACTCTGCAAAACTCTATTTCCTTATGAAGTGGTATTCTTACATATCCTTTCGAGAGAAAACTGTCCTGTGCCTTCTCTTTTGAGGCTACACACTTAGACATACACGCAACATGAAAGCTTTTCGACTTACAACGTGTTGTTTAGGAAAAACAAGATAATTTCGCACGATGCGGGATTTCCTTAAAACGTGATTTTCTGAAAAATTTTGACGAAAGAAAATTCTCCTTTTGGTTCTCTTTAGATGCTACATGTTAAGACGTACACGCCACAACAATTCTTTTCGAGATACAACGTGTAGTTTTGGAGATACAAGCTAATTTTGTACGATGCGTTATTTCTTCTCGTAAAGAGTTTCCAATGCGTACGTATATGTCTTTACTCTGCAAAACTGTATTTCCTTATGAAGTGGTATTCTTACATATCCTTTCGAGAGAAAACTGTCCTGTGCCTTCTCTTTTGAGGCTACACACTTAGACATACACGCAACATGAAAGCTTTTCGACTTACAACGTGTTGTTTAGGAAAAACAAGATAATTTCGCACGATGCGGGATTTCCTTAAAACGTGATTTTCTCAAAAATTTTGACGAAAGAAAATTCTCCTTTTGGTTCTCTTTAGATGCTACATGTTAAGACGTACACGCCACAACAATTCTTTTCGAGATACAACGTGTAGTTTTGGAGATACAAGCTAATTTTGTACGATGCGTTATTTCTTCTCGTAAAGAGTTTCCAATGCGTACGTATATGTCTTTACTCTGCAAAACTGTATTTCCTTATGTAGTGGTATTCTTACATATCCTTTCGAGAGAAAACTGTCCTGTGCCTTCTCTTTTGAGGCTACACACTTAGACATACACGCAACATGAAAGCTTTTCGACTTACAACGTGTTGTTTAGGAAAAACAAGATAATTTCGCACGATGCGGGATTTCCTTAAAACGTGATTTTCTGAAAAATTTTGACCAAAGAAAATTCTCCTTTTGGTTCTCTTTAGATGCTACATGTTAAGACGTACACGCCACAACAATTCTTTTCGAGATAGAACGTGTAGTTTTGGAGATACAAGCTAATTTTGTACGATGCGTTATTTCTTCTCGTAAAGAGTTTCCAATGCGTACGTATATGTCTTTACTCTGCAAAACTGTACTTCCTTATGAAGTGGTATTCTTACATATCCTTTCGAGAGAAAACTGTCCTGTGCCTTCTCTTTTGAGGCTACACACTTAGACATACACGCAACATGAAAGCTTTTCGACTTACAACGTGTTGTTTAGGAAAAACAAGATAATTTCGCACGATGCGGGATTCCTTAAAACGTGATTTTCTGAAAAATTTTGACGAAAGAAAATTCTCCTTTTGGTTCTCTTTAGATGCTACATGTTCAGACGTACACGCCACAACAATTCTTTTCGAGATACAACGTGTAGTTTTGGAGATACAAGCTAATTTTGTACGATGCGTTATTTCTTCTCGTAAAGAGTTTCCAATGCGTACGTATATGTCTTTACTCTGCAAAACTGTATTTCCTTATGAAGTGGTATTCTTACATATCCTTTCGAGAGAAAACTGTCCTGTGCCTTCTCTTTTGAGGCTACACACTTAGACATACACGCAACATGAAAGCTTTTCGACTTACAACGTGTTGTTTAGGAAAAACAAGATAATTTCGCACGATGCGGGATTTCCTTAAAACGTGATTTTCTGAAAAATATTGATGAAAGAAAATTCTCCTTTTGGTTCTCTTTAGATGCTACATGTTAAGACGTACACGCCACAACAATTCTTTTCGAGATACAACGTGTAGTTTTGGAGATACAAGCTAATTTTGTACTATGTGTTATTTCTTCTTGTAAAG
Organism: Apodemus sylvaticus; assembly: GCF_947179515.1. NCBI lineage: Eukaryota > Metazoa > Chordata > Mammalia > Rodentia > Muridae > Apodemus > Apodemus sylvaticus. The sequence goes on along the minus strand of NW_026263096.1, from coordinate 77,140 downwards.
AGTTTCCAATGCGTACGTATATGTCTTTATTCTGCAAAACTGTACTTCCTTATGAAGTGGTATTCTTACATATCCTTTCGAGAGAAAACTGTCCTGTGCCTTCTCTTTTGAGGCTACACACTTAGACATACACGCAACATGAAAGCTTCTCGACTTACAACGTGTTGTTTAGGAAAAACAAGATAATTTCGCACGATGCGGGATTTCCTTAAAACGTGATTTTCTGAATAATTTTGACGAAAGAAAATTCTCCTTTTGGTTCTCTTTAGATGCTACATGGTAAGACGTACACGCCACAACAATTCTTTTCGAGATACAACGTGTAGTTTTGGAGATACAAGCTAATTTTGTACGATGCGTTATTTCTTCTCGTAAAGAGTTTCCAATGCGTACGTATATGTCTTTACTCTGCAAAACTCTATTTCCTTATGAAGTGGTATTCTTACATATCCTTTCGAGAGAAAACTGTCCTGTGCCTTCTCTTTTGAGGCTACACACTTAGACATACACGCAACATGAAAGCTTTTCGACTTACAACGTGTTGTTTAGGAAAAACAAGATAATTTCGCACGATGCGGGATTTCCTTAAAACGTGATTTTCTGAAAAATTTTGACGAAAGAAAATTCTCATTTTGGTTCTCTTTAGATGCTACATGTTAAGACGTACACGCCACAACAATTCTTTTCGAGATACAACGTGTAGTTTTGGAGATACAAGCTAATTTTGTACGATGCGTTATTTCTTCTCGTAAAGAGTTTCCAATGCGTACGTATATGTCTTTACTCTGCAAAACTGTATTTCCTTATGAAGTGGTATTCTTACATATCCTTTCGAGAGAAAACTGTCCTGTGCCTTCTCTTTTGAGGCTACACACTTAGACATACACGCAACATGAAAGCTTTTCGACTTACAACGTGTTGTTTAGGAAAAACAAGATAATTTCGCACGATGCGGGATTTCCTTAAAACGTGATTTTCTCAAAAATTTTGACGAAAGAAAATTCTCCTTTTGGTTCTCTTTAGATGCTACATGTTAAGACGTACACGCCACAACAATTCTTTTCGAGATACAACGTGTAGTTTTGGAGATACAAGCTAATTTTGTACGATGCGTTATTTCTTCTCGTAAAGAGTTTCCAATGCGTACGTATATGTCTTTACTCTGCAAAACTGTATTTCCTTATGTAGTGGTATTCTTACATATCCTTTCGAGAGAAAACTGTCCTGTGCCTTCTCTTTTGAGGCTACACACTTAGACATACACGCAACATGAAAGCTTTTCGACTTACAACGTGTTGTTTAGGAAAAACAAGATAATTTCGCACGATGCGGGATTTCCTTAAAACGTGATTTTCTGAAAAATTTTGACCAAAGAAAATTCTCCTTTTGGTTCTCTTTAGATGCTACATGTTAAGACGTACACGCCACAACAATTCTTTTCGAGATAGAACGTGTAGTTTTGGAGATACAAGCTAATTTTGTACGATGCGTTATTTCTTCTCGTAAAGAGTTTCCAATGCGTACGTATATGTCTTTACTCTGCAAAACTGTACTTCCTTATGAAGTGGTATTCTTACATATCCTTTCGAGAGAAAACTGTCCTGTGCCTTCTCTTTTGAGGCTACACACTTAGACATACACGCAACATGAAAGCTTTTCGACTTACAACGTGTTGTTTAGGAAAAACAAGATAATTTCGCACGATGCGGGATGCCTTAAAACGTGATTTTCTGAAAAATTTTGACGAAAGAAAATTCTCCTTTTGGTTCTCTTTAGATGCTACATGTTCAGACGTACACGCCACAACAATTCTTTTCGAGATACAACGTGTAGTTTTGGAGATACAAGCTAATTTTGTACGATGCGTTATTTCTTCTCGTAAAGAGTTTCCAATGCGTACGTATATGTCTTTACTCTGCAAAACTGTATTTCCTTATGAAGTGGTATTCTTACATATCCTTTCGAGAGAAAACTGTCCTGTGCCTTCTCTTTTGAGGCTACACACTTAGACATACACGCAACATGAAAGCTTTTCGACTTACAACGTGTTGTTTAGGAAAAACAAGATAATTTCGCACGATGCGGGATTTCCTTAAAACGTGATTTTCTGAAAAATTTTGACGAAAGAAAATTCTCCTTTTGGTTCTCTTTAGATGCTACATGTTAAGACGTACACGCCACAACAATTCTTTTCGAGATACAACGTGTAGTTTTGGAGATACAAGCTAATTTTGTACGATGCGTTATTTCTTCTCGTAAAGAGTTTCCAATGCGTACGTATATGTCTTTACTCTGCAAAACTGTATTTCCTTATGAAGTGGTATTCTTACATATCCTTTCGAGAGAAAACTGTCCTGTGCCTTCTCTTTTGAGGCTACACACTTAGACATACACGCAACAGGAAAGCTTTTCGACTTACAACGTGTTGTTTAGGAAAAACAAGATAATTTCGCACGATGCGGGATTTCCTTAAAACGTGATTTTCTGAAAAATTTTGACGAAAGAAAATTCTCCTTTTGGTTCTCTTTAGATGCTACATGTTAAGACGTACACGCCACAACAATTCTTTTCGAGATACAACGTGTAGTTTTGGAGATACAAGCTAATTTTCTACGATGCGTTATTTCTTCTCGTAAAGAGTTTCCAATGCGTACGTATATGTCTTTACTCTGCAAAACTCTATTTCCTTATGAAGTGGTATTCTTACATATCCTTTCGAGAGAAAACTGTCCTGTGCCTTCTCTTTTGAGGCTACACACTTAGACATACACGCAACATGAAAGCTTTTCGACTTACAACGTGTTGTTTAGGAAAAACAAGATAATTTCGCACGATGCGGGATTTCCTTAAAACGTGATTTTCTGAATAATTTTGACGAAAGAAAATTCTCCTTTTGGTTCTCTTTAGATGCTACATGGTAAGACGTACACGCCACAACAATTCTTTTCGAGATACAACGTGTAGTTTTGGAGATACAAGCTAATTTTGTACGATGCGTTATTTCTTCTCGTAAAGAGTTTCCAATGCGTACGTATATGTCTTTACTCTGCAAAACTGTATTTCCTTATGAAGTGGTATTCTTACATATCCTTTCGAGAGAAAACTGTCCTGTGCCTTCTCTTTTGAGGCTACACACTTAGACATACACGCAACATGAAAGCTTTTCGACTTACAACGTGTTGTTTAGGAAAAACAAGATAATTTCGCACGATGCGGGATTTCCTTAAAACGTGATTTTCTGAAAAATTTTGACGAAAGAAAATTCTCCTTTTGGTTCTCTTTAGATGCTACATGTTAAGACGTACACGCCACAACAATTCTTTTCGAGATACAACGTGTAGTTTTGGAGATACAAGCTAATTTTGTACGATGCGTTATTTCTTCTCGTAAAGAGTTTCCAATGCGTACGTATATGTCTTTACTCTGCAAAACTGTATTTCCTTATGAAGTGGTATTCTTACATATCCTTTCGAGAGAAAACTGTCCTGTGCCTTCTCTTTTGAGGCTACACACTTAGACATACACGCAACATGAAAGCTTTTCGACTTACAACGTGTTGTTTAGGAAAAACAAGATAATTTCGCACGATGCGGGATTTCCTTAAAACGTGATTTTCGCAAAAATTTTGACGAAAGAAAATTCTCCTTTTGGTTCTCTTTAGATGCTACATGTTAAGACGTACACGCCACAACAATTCTTTTCGAGATACAACGTGTAGTTTTGGAGATACAAGCTAATTTTGTACGATGCGTTATTTCTTCTCGTAAAGAGTTTCCAATGCGTACGTATATGTCTTTACTCTGCAAAACTGTATTTCCTTATGTAGTGGTATTCTTACATATCCTTTCGAGAGAAAACTGTCCTGTGCCTTCTCTTTTGAGGCTACACACTTAGACATACACGCAACATGAAAGCTTTTCGACTTACAACGTGTTGTTTAGGAAAAACAAGATAATTTCGCACGATGCGGGATTTCCTTAAAACGTGATTTTCTGAAAAATTTTGACCAAAGAAAATTCTCCTTTTGGTTCTCTTTAGATGCTACATGTTAAGACGTACACGCCACAACAATTCTTTTCGAGATAGAACGTGTAGTTTTGGAGATACAAGCTAATTTTGTACGATGCGTTATTTCTTCTCGTAAAGAGTTTCCAATGCGTACGTATATGTCTTTACTCTGCAAAACTGTACTTCCTTATGAAGTGGTATTCTTACATATCCTTTCGAGAGAAAACTGTCCTGTGCCTTCTCTTTTGAGGCTACACACTTAGACATACACGCAACATGAAAGCTTTTCGACTTACAACGTGTTGTTTAGGAAAAACAAGATAATTTCGCACGATGCGGGATTCCTTAAAACGTGATTTTCTGAAAAATTTTGACGAAAGAAAATTCTCCTTTTGGTTCTCTTTAGATGCTACATGTTCAGACGTACACGCCACAACAATTCTTTTCGAGATACAACGTGTAGTTTTGGAGATACAAGCTAATTTTGTACGATGCGTTATTTCTTCTCGTAAAGAGTTTCCAATGCGTACGTATATGTCTTTACTCTGCAAAACTGTATTTCCTTATGAAGTGGTATTCTTACATATCCTTTCGAGAGAAAACTGTCCTGTGCCTTCTCTTTTGAGGCTACACACTTAGACATACACGCAACATGAAAGCTTTTCGACTTACAACGTGTTGTTTAGGAAAAACAAGATAATTTCGCACGATGCGGGATTTCCTTAAAACGTGATTTTCTGAAAAATATTGATGAAAGAAAATTCTCCTTTTGGTTCTCTTTAGATGCTACATGTTAAGACGTACACGCCACAACAATTCTTTTCGAGATACAACGTGTAGTTTTGGAGATACAAGCTAATTTTGTACTATGTGTTATTTCTTCTTGTAAAGAGTTTCCAATGCGTACGTATATGTCTTTACTCTGCAAAACTGTATTTCCTTATGAAGTGGTATTCTTACATATCCTTTCGAGAGAAAACTGTCCTGTGCCTTCTCTTTTGAGGCTACACACTTAGACATACACGCAACATGAAAGCTTTTCGACTTACAACGTGTTGTTTAGGAAAAACAAGATAATTTCGCACGATGCGGGATTTCCTTAAAACGTGATTTTCTGAAAAATTTTGACGAAAGAAAATTCTCCTTTTGGTTCTCTTTAGATGCTACATGTTAAGACGTACACGCCACAACAATTCTTTTCGAGATACAACGTGTAGTTTTGGAGATACAAGCTAATTTTGTACGATTCGTTATTTCTTCTCGTAAAGAGTTTCCAATGCGTACGTATATGTCTTTACTCTGCAAAACTGTATTTCCTTATGAAGTGGTATTCTTACATATCCTTTCGAGAGAAAACTGTCCTGTGCCTTCTCTTTTGAGGCTACACACTTAGACATACACGCAACATGAAAGCTTTTCGACTTACAACGTGTTGTTTAGGAAAAACAAGATAATTTCGCACGATGCGGGATTTCCTTAAAACGTGATTTTCTGAAAAATTTTGACGAAAGAAAATTCTCATTTTGGTTCTCTTTAGATGCTACATGTTAAGACGTACACGCCACAACAATTCTTTTCGAGATACAACGTGTAGTTTTGGAGATACAAGCTAATTTTGTACGATGCGTTATTTCTTCTCGTAAAGAGTTTCCAATGCGTACGTATATGTCTTTACTCTGCAAAACTGTATTTCCTTATGAAGTGGTATTCTTACATATCCTTTCGAGAGAAAACTGTCCTGTGCCTTCTCTTTTGAGGCTACACACTTAGACATACACGCAACATGAAAGCTTTTCGACTTACAACGTGTTGTTTAGGAAAAACAAGATAATTTCGCACGATGCGGGATTTCCTTAAAACGTGATTTTCTGAAAAATTTTGACGAAAGAAAATTCTCCTTTTGGTTCTCTTTAGATGCTACATGTTAAGACGTACACGCCACAACAATTCTTTTCGAGATACAACGTGTAGTTTTGGAGATACAAGCTAATTTTGTACGATGCGTTATTTCTTCTCGTAAAGAGTTTCCAATGCGTACGTATATGTCTTTACTCTGCAAAACTGTATTTCCTTATGAAGTGGTATTCTTACATATCCTTTCGAGAGAAAACTGTCCTGTGCCTTCTCTTTTGAGGCTACACACTTAGACATACACGCAACATGAAAGCTTTTCGACTTACAACGTGTTGTTTAGGAAAAACAAGATAATTTCGCACGATGCGGGATTTCCTTAAAACGTGATTTTCTGAAAAATTTTGACGAAAGAAAATTCTCATTTTGGTTCTCTTTAGATGCTACATGTTAAGACGTACACGCCACAACAATTCTTTTCGAGATACAACGTGTAGTTTTGGAGATACAAGCTAATTTTGTACGATGCGTTATTTCTTCTCGTAAAGAGTTTCCAATGCGTACGTATATGTCTTTACTCTGCAAAACTGTATTTCCTTATGAAGTGGTATTCTTACATATCCTTTCGAGAGAAAACTGTCCTGTGCCTTCTCTTTTGAGGCTACACACTTAGACATACACGCAACATGAAAGCTTTTCGACTTACAACGTGTTGTTTAGGAAAAACAAGATAATTTCGCACGATGCGGGATTTCCTTAAAACGTGATTTTCTCAAAAATTTTGACGAAAGAAAATTCTCCTTTTGGTTCTCTTTAGATGCTACATGTTAAGACGTACACGCCACAACAATTCTTTTCGAGATACAACGTGTAGTTTTGGAGATACAAGCTAATTTTGTACGATGCGTTATTTCTTCTCGTAAAGAGTTTCCAATGCGTACGTATATGTCTTTACTCTGCAAAACTGTATTTCCTTATGTAGTGGTATTCTTACATATCCTTTCGAGAGAAAACTGTCCTGTGCCTTCTCTTTTGAGGCTACACACTTAGACATACACGCAACATGAAAGCTTTTCGACTTACAACGTGTTGTTTAGGAAAAACAAGATAATTTCGCACGATGCGGGATTTCCTTAAAACGTGATTTTCTGAAAAATTTTGACCAAAGAAAATTCTCCTTTTGGTTCTCTTTAGATGCTACATGTTAAGACGTACACGCCACAACAATTCTTTTCGAGATAGAACGTGTAGTTTTGGAGATACAAGCTAATTTTGTACGATGCGTTATTTCTTCTCGTAAAGAGTTTCCAATGCGTACGTATATGTCTTTACTCTGCAAAACTGTACTTCCTTATGAAGTGGTATTCTTACATATCCTTTCGAGAGAAAACTGTCCTGTGCCTTCTCTTTTGAGGCTACACACTTAGACATACACGCAACATGAAAGCTTTTCGACTTACAACGTGTTGTTTAGGAAAAACAAGATAATTTCGCACGATGCGGGATGCCTTAAAACGTGATTTTCTGAAAAATTTTGACGAAAGAAAATTCTCCTTTTGGTTCTCTTTAGATGCTACATGTTCAGACGTACACGCCACAACAATTCTTTTCGAGATACAACGTGTAGTTTTGGAGATACAAGCTAATTTTGTACGATGCGTTATTTCTTCTCGTAAAGAGTTTCCAATGCGTACGTATATGTCTTTACTCTGCAAAACTGTATTTCCTTATGAAGTGGTATTCTTACATATCCTTTCGAGAGAAAACTGTCCTGTGCCTTCTCTTTTGAGGCTACACACTTAGACATACACGCAACATGAAAGCTTTTCGACTTACAACGTGTTGTTTAGGAAAAACAAGATAATTTCGCACGATGCGGGATTTCCTTAAAACGTGATTTTCTGAAAAGTATTGATGAAAGAAAATTCTCCTTTTGGTTCTCTTTAGATGCTACATGTTAAGACGTACACGCCACAACAATTCTTTTCGAGATACAACGTGTAGTTTTGGAGATACAAGCTAATTTTGTACTATGTGTTATTTCTTCTTGTAAAGAGTTTCCAATGCGTACGTATAAGTCTTTACTCTGCAAAACTGTATTTCCTTATGAAGTGGTATTCTTACATATCCTTTCGAGAGAAAACTGTCCTGTGCCTTCTCTTTTGAGGCTACACACTTAGACATACACGCAACATGAAAGCTTTTCGACTTACAACGTGTTGTTTAGGAAAAACAAGATAATTTCGCACGATGCGGGATTTCCTTAAAACGTGATTTTCTGAAAAATTTTGACGAAAGAAAATTCTCCTTTTGGTTCTCTTTAGATGCTACATGTTAAGACGTACACGCCACAACAATTCTTTTCGAGATACAACGTGTAGTTTTGGAGATACAAGCTAATTTTGTACGATGCGTTATTTCTTCTCGTAAAGAGTTTCCAATGCGTACGTATATGTCTTTACTCTGCAAAACTGTATTTCCTTATGAAGTGGTATTCTTACATATCCTTTCGAGAGAAAACTGTCCTGTGCCTTCTCTTTTGAGGCTACACACTTAGACATACACGCAACATGAAAGCTTTTCGACTTACAACGTGTTGTTTAGGAAAAACAAGATAATTTCGCACGATGCGGGATTTCCTTAAAACGTGATTTCTGAAAAATTTTGACGAAAGAAAATTCTCCTTTTGGTTCTCTTTAGATGCTACATGTTAAGACGTACACGCCACAACAATTCTTTTCGAGATACAACGTGTAGTTTTGGAGATACAAGCTAATTTTGTACGATGCGTTATTTCTTCTCGTAAAGAGTTTCCAATGCGTACGTATATGTCTTTACTCTGCAAAACTGTATTTCCTTATGAAGTGGTATTCTTACATATCCTTTCGAGAGAAAACTGTCCTGTGCCTTCTCTTTTGAGGCTACACACTTAGACATACACGCAACATGAAAGCTTTTCGACTTACAACGTGTTGTTTAGGAAAAACAAGATAATTTCGCACGATGCGGGATTTCCTTAAAACGTGATTTTCTGAAAAATTTTGACGAAAGAAAATTCTCCTTTTGGTTCTCTTTAGATGCTACATGTTAAGACGTACACGCCACAACAATTCTTTTCGAGATACAACGTGTAGTTTTGGAGATACAAGCTAATTTTCTACGATGCGTTATTTCTTCTCGTAAAGAGTTTCCAATGCGTACGTATATGTCTTTACTCTGCAAAACTGTATTTCCTTATGTAGTGGTATTCTTACATATCCTTTCGAGAGAAAACTGTCCTGTGCCTTCTCTTTTGAGGCTACACACTTAGACATACACGCAACATGAAAGCTTTTCGACTTACAACGTGTTGTTTAGGAAAAACAAGATAATTTCGCACGATGCGGGATTTCCTTAAAACGTGATTTTCTGAAAAATTTTGACCAAAGAAAATTCTCCTTTTGGTTCTCTTTAGATGCTACATGTTAAGACGTACACGCCACAACAATTCTTTTCGAGATAGAACGTGTAGTTTTGGAGATACAAGCTAATTTTGTAGGATGCGTTATTTCTTCTCGTAAAGAGTTTCCAATGCGTACGTATATGTCTTTACTCTGCAAAACTGTACTTCCTTATGAAGTGGTATTCTTACATATCCTTTCGAGAGAAAACTGTCCTGTGCCTTCTCTTTTGAGGCTACACACTTAGACATACACGCAACATGAAAGCTTTTCGACTTACAACGTGTTGTTTAGGAAAAACAAGATAATTTCGCACGATGCGGGATTCCTTAAAACGTGATTTTCTGAAAAATTTTGACGAAAGAAAATTCTCCTTTTGGTTCTCTTTAGATGCTACATGTTCAGACGTACATGCCACAACAATTCTTTTCGAGATACAACGTGTAGTTTTGGAGATACAAGCTAATTTTGTACGATGCGTTATTTCTTCTCGTAAAGAGTTTCCAATGCGTACGTATATGTCTTTACTCTGCAAAACTGTATTTCCTTATGAAGTGGTATTCTTACATATCCTTTCGAGAGAAAACTGTCCTGTGCCTTCTCTTTTGAGGCTACACACTTAGACATACACGCAACATGAAAGCTTTTCGACTTACAACGTGTTGTTTAGGAAAAACAAGATAATTTCGCACGATGCGGGATTTCCTTAAAACGTGATTTTCTGAAAAATATTGATGAAAGAAAATTCTCCTTTTGGTTCTCTTTAGATGCTACATGTTAAGACGTACACGCCACAACAATTCTTTTCGAGATACAACGTGTAGTTTTGGAGATACAAGCTAATTTTGTACTATGTGTTATTTCTTCTTGTAAAGAGTTTCCAATGCGTACGTATATGTCTTTACTCTGCAAAACTGTATTTCCTTATGAAGTGGTATTCTTACATATCCTTTCGAGAGAAAACTGTCCTGTGCCTTCTCTTTTGAGGCTACACACTTAGACATACACGCAACATGAAAGCTTTTCGACTTACAACGTGTTGTTTAGGAAAAACAAGATAATTTCGCACGATGCGGGATTTCCTTAAAACGTGATTTTCTGAAAAATTTTGACGAAAGAAAATTCTCCTTTTGGTTCTCTTTAGATGCTACATGTTAAGACGTACACGCCACAACAATTCTTTTCGAGATACAACGTGTAGTTTTGGAGATACAAGCTAATTTTGTACGATGCGTTATTTCTTCTCGTAAAGAGTTTCCAATGCGTACGTATATGTCTTTACTCTGCAAAACTGTATTTCCTTATGAAGTGGTATTCTTACATATCCTTTCGAGAGAAAACTGTCCTGTGCCTTCTCTTTTGAGGCTACACACTTAGACATACACGCAACATGAAAGCTTTTCGACTTACAACGTGTTGTTTAGGAAAAACAAGATAATTTCGCACGATGCGGGATTTCCTTAAAACGTGATTTTCTGAAAAATTTTGACGAAAGAAAATTCTCCTTTTGGTTCTCTTTAGATGCTACATGTTAAGACGTACACGCCACAACAATTCTTTTCGAGATACAACGTGTAGTTTTGGAGATACAAGCTAATTTTGTACGATGCGTTATTTCTTCTCGTAAAGAGTTTCCAATGCGTACGTATATGTCTTTACTCTGCAAAACTGTATTTCCTTATGAAGTGGTATTCTTACATATCCTTTCGAGAGAAAACTGTCCTGTGCCTTCTCTTTTGAGGCTACACACTTAGACATACACGCAACATGAAAGCTTTTCGACTTACAACGTGTTGTTTAGGAAAAACAAGATAATTTCGCACGATGCGGGATTTCCTTAAAACGTGATTTTCTGAAAAATTTTGACGAAAGAAAATTCTCCTTTTGGTTCTCTTTAGATGCTACATGTTAAGACGTACACGCCACAACAATTCTTTTCGAGATACAACGTGTAGTTTTGGAGATACAAGCTAATTTTCTACGATGCGTTATTTCTTCTCGTAAAGAGTTTCCAATGCGTACGTATATGTCTTTACTCTGCAAAACTCTATTTCCTTATGAAGTGGTATTCTTACATATCCTTTCGAGAGAAAACTGTCCTGTGCCTTCTCTTTTGAGGCTACACACTTAGACATGCACGCAACATGAAAGCTTTTCGACTTACAACGTGTTGTTTAGGAAAAACAAGATAATTTCGCACGATGCGGGATTTCCTTAAAACGTGATTTTCTGAAAAATATTGATGAAAGAAAATTCTCCTTTTGGTTCTCTTTAGATGCTACATGTTAAGACGTACACGCCACAACAATTCTTTTCGAGATACAACGTGTAGTTTTGGAGATACAAGTTAATTTTGTACTATGTGTTATTTCTTCTTGTAAAGAGTTTCCGATGCGTAAGTATATGTCTTTACTCTGCAAAACTGTATTTCCTTATGAAGTGGTATTCTTACATATCCTTTCGAGAGAAAACTGTCCTGTGCCTTCTCTTTTGAGGCTACACACTTAGACATACACGCAACATGAAAGCTTTTCGACTTACAACGTGTTGTTTAGGAAAAACAAGATAATTTCGCACGATGCGGGATTTCCTTAAAACGTGATTTTCTGAAAAATTTTGACGAAAGAAAATTCTCCTTTTGGTTCTCTTTAGATGCTACATGTTAAGACGTACAAGCCACAACAATTCTTTTCGAGATACAACGTGTAGTTTTGGAGATACAAGCTAATTTTGTACGATGCGTTATTTCTTCTCGTAAAGAGTTTCCAATGCGTACGTATATGTCTTTACTCTGCAAAACTGTATTTCCTTATGAAGTGGTATTCTTACATATCCTTTCGAGAGAAAACTGTCCTGTGCCTTCTCTTTTGAGGCTGCACACTTAGACATACACGCAACATGAAAGCTTTTCGACTTACAACGTGTTGTTTAGGAAAAACAAGATAATTTCGCACGATGCGGGATTTCCTTAAAACGTGATTTTCTGAAAAATTTTGACGAAAGAAAATTCTCCTTTTGGTTCTCTTTAGATGCTACATGTTAAGACGTACACGCCACAACAATTCTTTTCGAGATACAACGTGTAGTTTTGGAGATACAAGCTAATTTTCTACGATGCGTTATTTCTTCTCGTAAAGAGTTTCCAATGCGTACGTATATGTCTTTACTCTGCAAAACTGTATTTCCTTATGAAGTGGTATTCTTACATATCCTTTCGAGAGAAAACTGTCCTGTGCCTTCTCTTTTGAGGTTACACACTTAGACATACACGCAACATGAAAGCTTTTCGACTTACAACGTGTTGTTTAGGAAAACCAAGATAATTTCGCACGATGCGGGATTTCCTTAAAACGTGATTTTCTGAAAAATTTTGACGAAAGAAAATTCTCCTTTTGGTTCTCTTTAGATGCTACATGTTAAGACGTACACGCCACAACAATTCTTTTCGAGATACAACGTGTAGTTTTGGAGATACAAGCTAATTTTGTACGATGCGTTATTTCTTCTCGTAAAGAGTTTCCAATACGTAAGTATATGTCTTTACTCTGCAAAACTGTATTTCCTTATGAAGTGGTATTCTTACATATCCTTTCGAGAGAAAACTGTCCTGTGCCTTCTCTTTTGAGGCTACACACTTAGACATACACGCAACATGAAAGCTTTTCGACTTACAACGTGTTGTTTAGGAAAAACAAGATAATTTCGCACGATGCGGGATTTCCTTAAAACGTGATTTTCTCAAAAATTTTGACGAAAGAAAATTCTCCTTTTGGTTCTCTTTAGATGCTACATGTTAAGACGTACACGCCACAACAATTCTTTTCGAGATACAACGTGTAGTTTTGGAGATACAAGCTAATTTTGTACGATGCGTTATTTCTTCTCGTAAAGAGTTTCCAATGCGTACGTATATGTCTTTACTCTGCAAAACTCTATTTCCTTATGAAGTGGTATTCTTACATATCCTTTCGAGAGAAAACTGTCCTGTGCCTTCTCTTTTGAGGCTACACACTTAGACATGCACGCAACATGAAAGGTTTTCTACTTACAACGTGTTGTTTAGGAAAAACAAGATAATTTCGCACGATGCGGGATTTCCTTAAAACGTGATTTTCTGAAAAATATTGATGAAAGAAAATTCTCCTTTTGGTTCTCTTTAGATGCTACATGTTAAGACGTACACGCCACAACAATTCTTTTCGAGATACAACGTGTAGTTTTGGAGATACAAGTTAATTTTGTACTATGTGTTATTTCTTCTTGTAAAGAGTTTCCGATGCGTAAGTATATGTCTTTACTCTGCAAAACTGTATTTCCTTATGAAGTGGTATTCTTACATATCCTTTCGAGAGAAAACTGTCCTGTGCCTTCTCTTTTGAGGCTACACACTTAGACATACACGCAACATGAAAGCTTTTCGACTTACAACGTGTTGTTTAGGAAAATCAAGATAATTTCGCACGATGCGGGATTTCCTTAAAACGTGATTTTCTGAAAAATTTTGACGAAAGAAAATTCTCCTTTTGGTTCTCTTTAGGTGCTACATGTTAAGACGTACATGCCACAACAATTCTTTTCGAGATACAACGTGTAGTTTTGGAGATACAAGCTAATTTTGTACGATGCGTTATTTCTTCTCGTAAAGAGTTTCCAATGCGTACGTATATGTCTTTACTCTGCAAAACTGTATTTCCTTATGAAGTGGTATTCTTACATATCCTTTCGAGAGAAAACTGTCCTGTGCCTTCTCTTTTGAGGCTACACACTTAGACATACACGCAACATGAAAGCTTTTCGACTTACAACGTGTTGTTTAGGAAAAACAAGATAATTTCGCACGATGCGGGATTTCCTTAAAACGTGATTTTCTGAAAAATTTTGACGAAAGAAAATTCTCCTTTTGGTTCTCTTTAGATGCTACATGTTAAGACGTACACGCCACAACAATTCTTTTCGAGATACAACGTGTAGTTTTGGAGATACAAGCTAATTTTCTACGATGCGTTATTTCTTCTCGTAAAGAGTTTCCAATGCGTACGTATATGTCTTTACTCTGCAAAACTGTATTTCCTTATGAAGTGGTATTCTTACATATCCTTTCGAGAGAAAACTGTCCTGTGCCTTCTCTTTTGAGGCTACACACTTAGACATACACGCAACATGAAAGCTTTTCGACTTACAACGTGTTGTTTAGGAAAAACAAGATAATTTCGCACGATGCGGGATTTCCTTAAAACGTGATTTTCTGAAAAATTTTGACGAAAGAAAATTCTCCTTTTGGTTCTCTTTAGATGCTACATGTTAAGACGTACACGCCACAACAATTCTTTTCGAGATACAACGTGTAGTTTTGGAGATACAAGCTAATTTTGTACTATGCGTTATTTCTTCTCGTAAAGAGTTTCCAATGCGTAAGTATATGTCTTTACTCTGCAAAACTGTATTTCCTTATGAAGTGGTATTCTTACATATCCTTTCGAGAGAAAACTGTCCTGTGCCTTCTCTTTTGAGGCTACACACTTAGACATACACGCAACATGAAAGCTTTTCGACTTACAACGTGTTGTTTAGGAAAAACAAGATAATTTCGCACGATGCGGGATTTCCTTAAAACGTGATTTTCTGAAAAATTTTGACGAAAGAAAATTCTCCTTTTGGTTCTCTTTAGATGCTACATGTTAAGACGTACACGCCACAACAATTCTTTTCGAGATACAACGTGTAGTTTTGGAGATACAAGCTAATTTTGTACGATGCGTTATTTCTTCTCGTAAAGAGTTTCCAATGCGTACGTATATGCCTTTACTCTGCAAAACTCTATTTCCTTATGAAGTGGTATTCTTACATATCCTTTCGAGAGAAAACTGTCCTGTGCCTTCTCTTTTGAGGCTACACACTTAGACATACACGCAACATGAAAGCTTTTCGACTTACAACGTGTTGTTTAGGAAAAACAAGATAATTTCGCACGATGCGGGATTTCCTTAAAACGTGATTTTCTGAAAAATTTTGACCAAAGAAAATTCTCCTTTTGGTTCTCTTTAGATGCTACATGTTCAGACGTACACGCCACAACAATTCTTTTCGAGATACAACGTGTAGTTTTGGAGATACAAGCTAATTTTGTACGATGCGTTATTTCTTCTCGTAAAGAGTTTCCAAAGCGTACGTATTTGTCTTTACTCTGCAAAACTGTATTTCCTTATGAAGTGGTATTCTTACATATACTTTGGAGAGAAAACTGTCCTGTGCCTTCTCTTTTGAGGCTACACACTTAGACATACACGCAACATGAAAGCTTTTCGACTTACAACGTGTTGTTTAGGAAAACCAAGATAATTTCGCACGATGCGGGATTTCCTTAAAACGTGATTTTCTGAAAAATTTTGACGAAAGAAAATTCTCCTTTTGGTTCTCTTTAGATGCTACATGTTAAGACGTACACGCCACAACAATTCTTTTCGAGATACAACGTGTAGTTTTGGAGATACAAGCTAATTTTGTACGATGCGTTATTTCTTCTCGTAAAGAGTTTCCAATGCGTACGTATATGTCTTTACTCTGCAAAACTGTATTTCCTTATGAAGTGGTATTCTTACATATCCTTTCGAGGGAAAACTGTCCTGTGCCTTCTCTTTTGAGGCTACACACTTAGACATACACGCAACATGAAAGCTTTTCGACTTACAACGTGTTGTTTAGGAAAAACAAGATAATTTCGCACGATGCGGGATTTCCTTAAAACGTGATTTTCTCAAAAATTTTGACGAAAGAAAATTCTCCTTTTGGTTCTCTTTAGATGCTACATGTTAAGACGTACACGCCACAGCAATTCTTTTCGAGATACAACGTGTAGTTTTGGAGATACAAGCTAATTTTGTACGATGCGTTATTTCTTCTCGTAAAGAGTTTCCAATGCGTACGTATATGTCTTTACTCTGCAAAACTGTATTTCCTTATGAAGTGGTATTCTTACATATCCTTTCGAGAGAAAACTGTCCTGTGCCTTCTCTTTTGAGGCTACACACTTAGACATACACGCAACATGAAAGCTTTTCGACTTACAACGTGTTGTTTAGGAAAAACAAGATAATTTCGCACGATGCGGGATTTCCTTAAAACGTGATTTTCTGAAAAATTTTGACGAAAGAAAATTCTCCTTTTGGTTCTCTTTAGATGCTACATGTTCAGACGTACACGCCACAACAATTCTTTTCGAGATACAACGTGTAGTTTTGGAGATACAAGCTAATTTTGTACTATGCGTTATTTCTTCTCGTAAAGAGTTTCCAATGCGTACGTATATGTCTTTACTCTGCAAAACTGTATTTCCTTATGAAGTGGTATTCTTACATATCCTTTCGAGAGAAAACTGTCCTGTGCCTTCTCTTTTGAGGCTACACACTTAGACATACACGCAACACGAAAGCTTTTCGACTTACAACGTGTTGTTTAGGAAAAACAAGATAATTTCGCACGATGCGGGATTTCCTTAAAACGTGATTTTCTGAAAAATTTTGACGAAAGAAAATTCTCCTTTTGGTTCTCTTTAGATGCTACATGTTAAGACGTACACGCCACAGCAATTCTTTTCGAGATACAACGTGTAGTTTTGGAGATACAAGCTAATTTTGTACGATGCGTTATTTCTTCTCGTAAAGAGTTTCCAATGCGTACGTATATGTCTTTACTCTGCAAAACTGTATTTCCTTTTGAAGTGGTATTCTTACATATCCTTTCGAGAGAAAACTGTCCTGTGCCTTCTCTTTTGAGGCTACACACTTAGACATACACGCAACATGAAAGCTTTTCGACTTACAACGTGTTGTTTAGGAAAAACAAGATAATTTCGCACGATGCGGGATTTCCTTAAAACGTGATTTTCTGAAAAATTTTGACGAAAGAAAATTCTCCTTTTGGTTCTCTTTAGATGCTACATGTTCAGACGTACACGCCACAACAATTCTTTTCGAGATACAACGTGTAGTTTTGGAGATACAAGCTAATTTTGTACGATGCGTTATTTCTTCTCGTAAAGAGTTTCCAATGCGTACGTATATGTCTTTACTCTGCAAAACTGTATTTCCTTATGAAGTGGTATTCTTACATATCCTTTCGAGAGAAAACTGTCCTGTGCCTTCTCTTTTGAGGCTACACACTTAGACATACACGCAACATGAAAGCTTTTCGACTTACAACGTGTTGTTTAGGAAAACCAACATAATTTCGCACGATGCGGAATTTCCTTAAAACGTGATTTTCTCAAAAATTTTGACGAAAGAAAATTCTCCTTTTGGTTCTCTTTAGATGCTACATGTTAAGACGTACACGCCACAACAATTCTTTTCGAGATACAACGTGTAGTTTTGGAGATACAAGCTAATTTTGTACGATGCGTTATTTCTTCTCGTAAAGAGTTTCCAATGCGTAAGTATATGTCTTTACTCTGCAAAACTGTATTTCCTTATGAAGTGGTATTCTTACATATCATTTCGAGAGAAAACTGTCCTGTGCCTTCTCTTTTGAGGCTACACACTTAGACATACACGCAACATGAAAGCTTTTCGACTTACAACGTGTTGTTTAGGAAAACCAAGATAATTTCGCACGATGCGGGATTTCCTTAAAACGTGATTTTCTGAAAAATTTTGACGAAAGAAAATCCTCCTTTTGGTTCTCTTTAGATGCTACATGTTAAGACGTACATGCCACAACAATTCTTTTCGAGATACAACGTGTAGTTTTGGAGATACAAGCTAATTTTGTACGATGCGTTATTTCTTCTCGTAAAGAGTTTCCAATGCGTACGTATATGTCTTTACTCTGCAAAACTGTATTTCCTTATGAAGTGGTATTCTTACATATCCTTTCGAGAGAAAACTGTCCTGTGCCTTCTCTTTTGAGGCTACACACTTAGACATACACGCAACATGAAAGCTTTTCGACTTACAACGTGTTGTTTAGGAAAAACAAGATAATTTCGCACGATGCGGGATTTCCTTAAAACGTGATTTTCTGAAAAATTTTGACGAAAGAAAATTCTCCTTTTGGTTCTCTTTAGATGCTACATGTTAAGACGTACACGCCACAACAATTCTTTTCGAGATACAACGTGTAGTTTTGGAGATACAAGCTAATTTTCTACGATGCGTTATTTCTTCTCGTAAAGAGTTTCCAATGCGTACGTATATGTCTTTACTCTGCAAAACTGTATTTCCTTATGAAGTGGTATTCTTACATATCCTTTCGAGAGAAAACTGTCCTGTGCCTTCTCTTTTGAGGTTACACACTTAGACATACACGCAACATGAAAGCTTTTCGACTTACAACGTGTTGTTTAGGAAAAACAAGATAATTTCGCACGATGCGGGATTTCCTTAAAACGTGATTTTCTGAAAAATTTTGACTAAAGAAAATTCTCCTTTTGGTTCTCTTTAGATGCTACATGTTAAGACGTACACGCCACAACAATTCTTTTCGAGATACAACGTGTAGTTTTGGAGATACAAGCTAATTTTGTACTATGCGTTATTTCTTCTCCTAAAGAGTTTCCAATGCGTAAGTATATGTCTTTACTCTGCAAAACTGTATTTCCTTATGAAGTGGTATTCTTACATATCCTTTCGAGAGAAAACTGTCCTGTGCCTTCTCTTTTGAGGCTACACACTTAGACATACACGCAACATGAAAGCTTTTCGACTTACAACGTGTTGTTTAGGAAAAACAAAATAATTTCGCACGATGCGGGATTTCCTTAAAACGTGATTTTCTGAAAAATTTTGACGAAAGAAAATTCTCCTTTTGGTTCTCTTTAGATGCTACATGTTAAGACGTACACGCCACAACAATTCTTTTCGAGATACAACGTGTAGTTTTGGAGATACAAGCTAATTTTCTACGATGCGTTATTTCTTCTCGTAAAGAGTTTCCAATGCGTACGTATATGTCTTTACTCTGCAAAACTCTATTTCCTTATGAAGTGGTATTCTTACATATCCTTTCGAGAGAAAACTGTCCTGTGCCTTCTCTTTTGAGGCTACACACTTAGACATACACGCAACATGAAAGCTTTTCGACTTACAACGTGTTGTTTAGGAAAACCAAGATAATTTCGCACGATGCGGGATTTCCTTAAAACGTGATTTTCTGAAAAATTTTGACGAAAGAAAATTCTCCTTTTGGTTCTCTTTAGATGCTACATGTTAAGACGTACACGCCACAACAATTCTTTTCGAGATACAACGTGTAGTTTTGGAGATACAAGCTAATTTTGTACGATGCGTTATTTCTTCTCGTAAAGAGTTTCCAATACGTAAGTATATGTCTTTACTCTGCAAAACTGTATTTCCTTATGAAGTGGTATTCTTACATATCCTTTCGAGAGAAAACTGTCCTGTGCCTTCTCTTTTGAGGCTACACACTTAGACATACACGCAACATGAAAGCTTTTCGACTTACAACGTGTTGTTTAGGAAAAACAAGATAATTTCGCACGATGCGGGATTTCCTTAAAACGTGATTTTCTCAAAAATTTTGACGAAAGAAAATTCTCCTTTTGGTTCTCTTTAGATGCTACATGTTAAGACGTACACGCCACAACAATTCTTTTCGAGATACAACGTGTAGTTTTGGAGATACAAGCTAATTTTGTACGATGCGTTATTTCTTCTCGTAAAGAGTTTCCAATGCGTACGTATATGTCTTTACTCTGCAAAACTCTATTTCCTTATGAAGTGGTATTCTTACATATCCTTTCGAGAGAAAACTGTCCTGTGCCTTCTCTTTTGAGGCTACACACTTAGACATGCACGCAACATGAAAGCTTTTCGACTTACAACGTGTTGTTTAGGAAAAACAAGATAATTTCGCACGATGCGGGATTTCCTTAAAACGTGATTTTCTGAAAAATATTGATGAAAGAAAATTCTCCTTTTGGTTCTCTTTAGATGCTACATGTTAAGACGTACACGCCACAACAATTCTTTTCGAGATACAACGTGTAGTTTTGGAGATACAAGTTAATTTTGTACTATGTGTTATTTCTTCTTGTAAAGAGTTTCCGATGCGTAAGTATATGTCTTTACTCTGCAAAACTGTATTTCCTTATGAAGTGGTATTCTTACATATCCTTTCGAGAGAAAACTGTCCTGTGCCTTCTCTTTTGAGGCTACACACTTAGACATACACGCAACATGAAAGCTTTTCGACTTACAACGTGTTGTTTAGGAAAATCAAGATAATTTCGCACGATGCGGGATTTCCTTAAAACGTGATTTTCTGAAAAATTTTGACGAAAGAAAATTCTCCTTTTGGTTCTCTTTAGGTGCTACATGTTAAGACGTACATGCCACAACAATTCTTTTCGAGATACAACGTGTAGTTTTGGAGATACAAGCTAATTTTGTACGATGCGTTATTTCTTCTCGTAAAGAGTTTCCAATGCGTACGTATATGTCTTTACTCTGCAAAACTGTATTTCCTTATGAAGTGGTATTCTTACATATCCTTTCGAGAGAAAACTGTCCTGTGCCTTCTCTTTTGAGGCTACACACTTAGACATACACGCAACATGAAAGCTTTTCGACTTACAACGTGTTGTTTAGGAAAAACAAGATAATTTCGCACGATGCGGGATTTCCTTAAAACGTGATTTTCTGAAAAATTTTGACGAAAGAAAATTCTCCTTTTGGTTCTCTTTAGATGCTACATGTTAAGACGTACACGCCACAACAATTCTTTTCGAGATACAACGTGTAGTTTTGGAGATACAAGCTAATTTTCTACGATGCGTTATTTCTTCTCGTAAAGAGTTTCCAATGCGTACGTATATGTCTTTACTCTGCAAAACTGTATTTCCTTATGAAGTGGTATTCTTACATATCCTTTCGAGAGAAAACTGTCCTGTGCCTTCTCTTTTGAGGCTACACACTTAGACATACACGCAACATGAAAGCTTTTCGACTTACAACGTGTTGTTTAGGAAAAACAAGATAATTTCGCACGATGCGGGATTTCCTTAAAACGTGATTTTCTGAAAAATTTTGACGAAAGAAAATTCTCCTTTTGGTTCTCTTTAGATGCTACATGTTAAGACGTACACGCCACAACAATTCTTTTCGAGATACAACGTGTAGTTTTGGAGATACAAGCTAATTTTGTACTATGCGTTATTTCTTCTCGTAAAGAGTTTCCAATGCGTAAGTATATGTCTTTACTCTGCAAAACTGTATTTCCTTATGAAGTGGTATTCTTACATATCCTTTCGAGAGAAAACTGTCCTGTGCCTTCTCTTTTGAGGCTACACACTTAGACATACACGCAACATGAAAGCTTTTCGACTTACAACGTGTTGTTTAGGAAAAACAAGATAATTTCGCACGATGCGGGATTTCCTTAAAACGTGATTTTCTGAAAAATTTTGACGAAAGAAAATTCTCCTTTTGGTTCTCTTTAGATGCTACATGTTAAGACGTACACGCCACAACAATTCTTTTCGAGATACAACGTGTAGTTTTGGAGATACAAGCTAATTTTGTACGATGCGTTATTTCTTCTCGTAAAGAGTTTCCAATGCGTACGTATATGCCTTTACTCTGCAAAACTCTATTTCCTTATGAAGTGGTATTCTTACATATCCTTTCGAGAGAAAACTGTCCTGTGCCTTCTCTTTTGAGGCTACACACTTAGACATACACGCAACATGAAAGCTTTTCGACTTACAACGTGTTGTTTAGGAAAAACAAGATAATTTCGCACGATGCGGGATTTCCTTAAAACGTGATTTTCTGAAAAATTTTGACCAAAGAAAATTCTCCTTTTGGTTCTCTTTAGATGCTACATGTTCAGACGTACACGCCACAACAATTCTTTTCGAGATACAACGTGTAGTTTTGGAGATACAAGCTAATTTTGTACGATGCGTTATTTCTTCTCGTAAAGAGTTTCCAAAGCGTACGTATTTGTCTTTACTCTGCAAAACTGTATTTCCTTATGAAGTGGTATTCTTACATATACTTTGGAGAGAAAACTGTCCTGTGCCTTCTCTTTTGAGGCTACACACTTAGACATACACGCAACATGAAAGCTTTTCGACTTACAACGTGTTGTTTAGGAAAACCAAGATAATTTCGCACGATGCGGGATTTCCTTAAAACGTGATTTTCTGAAAAATTTTGACGAAAGAAAATTCTCCTTTTGGTTCTCTTTAGATGCTACATGTTAAGACGTACACGCCACAACAATTCTTTTCGAGATACAACGTGTAGTTTTGGAGATACAAGCTAATTTTGTACGATGCGTTATTTCTTCTCGTAAAGAGTTTCCAATGCGTACGTATATGTCTTTACTCTGCAAAACTGTATTTCCTTATGAAGTGGTATTCTTACATATCCTTTCGAGGGAAAACTGTCCTGTGCCTTCTCTTTTGAGGCTACACACTTAGACATACACGCAACATGAAAGCTTTTCGACTTACAACGTGTTGTTTAGGAAAAACAAGATAATTTCGCACGATGCGGGATTTCCTTAAAACGTGATTTTCTCAAAAATTTTGACGAAAGAAAATTCTCCTTTTGGTTCTCTTTAGATGCTACATGTTAAGACGTACACGCCACAGCAATTCTTTTCGAGATACAACGTGTAGTTTTGGAGATACAAGCTAATTTTGTACGATGCGTTATTTCTTCTCGTAAAGAGTTTCCAATGCGTACGTATATGTCTTTACTCTGCAAAACTGTATTTCCTTATGAAGTGGTATTCTTACATATCCTTTCGAGAGAAAACTGTCCTGTGCCTTCTCTTTTGAGGCTACACACTTAGACATACACGCAACATGAAAGCTTTTCGACTTACAACGTGTTGTTTAGGAAAAACAAGATAATTTCGCACGATGCGGGATTTCCTTAAAACGTGATTTTCTGAAAAATTTTGACGAAAGAAAATTCTCCTTTTGGTTCTCTTTAGATGCTACATGTTCAGACGTACACGCCACAACAATTCTTTTCGAGATACAACGTGTAGTTTTGGAGATACAAGCTAATTTTGTACTATGCGTTATTTCTTCTCGTAAAGAGTTTCCAATGCATACGTATATGTCTTTACTCTGCAAAACTGTATTTCCTTATGAAGTGGTATTCTTACATATCCTTTCGAGAGAAAACTGTCCTGTGCCTTCTCTTTTGAGGCTACACACTTAGACATACACGCAACACGAAAGCTTTTCGACTTACAACGTGTTGTTTAGGAAAAACAAGATAATTTCGCACGATGCGGGATTTCCTTAAAACGTGATTTTCTGAAAAATTTTGACGAAAGAAAATTCTCCTTTTGGTTCTCTTTAGATGCTACATGTTAAGACGTACACGCCACAACAATTCTTTTCGAGATACAACGTGTAGTTTTGGAGATACAAGCTAATTTTGTACGATGCGTTATTTCTTCTCGTAAAGAGTTTCCAATGCGTACGTATATGTCTTTACTCTGCAAAACTGTATTTCCTTATGAAGTGGTATTCTTACATATCCTTTCGAGAGAAAACTGTCCTGTGCCTTCTCTTTTGAGGCTACACACTTAGACATACACGCAACATGAAAGCTTTTCGACTTACAACGTGTTGTTTAGGAAAAACAAGATAATTTCGCACGATGCGGGATTTCCTTAAAACGTGATTTTCTGAAAAATTTTGACGAAAGAAAATTCTCCTTTTGGTTCTCTTTAGATGCTACATGTTAAGACGTACACGCCACAACAATTCTTTTCGAGATACAACGTGTAGTTTTGGAGATACAAGCTAATTTTGTACGATGCGTTATTTCTTCTCGTAAAGAGTTTCCAATGCGTACGTATATGTCTTTACTCTGCAAAACTGTATTTCCTTATGAAGTGGTATTCTTACATATCCTTTCGAGAGAAAACTGTCCTGTGCCTTCTCTTTTGAGGCTACACACTTAGACATACACGCAACATGAAAGCTTTTCGACTTACAACGTGTTGTTTAGGAAAACCAACATAATTTCGCACGATGCGGGATTTCCTTAAAACGTGATTTTCTCAAAAATTTTGACGAAAGAAAATTCTCCTTTTGGTTCTCTTTAGATGCTACATGTTAAGACGTACACGCCACAACAATTCTTTTCGAGATACAACGTGTAGTTTTGGAGATACAAGCTAATTTTGTACGATGCGTTATTTCTTCTCGTAAAGAGTTTCCAATGCGTAAGTATATGTCTTTACTCTGCAAAACTGTATTTCCTCATGAAGTGGTATTCTTACATATCATTTCGAGAGAAAACTGTCCTGTGCCTTCTCTTTTGAGGCTACACACTTAGACATACACGCAACATGAAAGCTTTTCGACTTACAACGTGTTGTTTAGGAAAACCAAGATAATTTCGCACGATGCGGGATTTCCTTAAAACGTGATTTTCTCAAAAATTTTGACGAAAGAAAATTCTCCTTTTGGTTCTCTTTAGATGCTACATGTTAAGACGTACACGCCACAACAATTCTTTTCGAGATACAACGTGTAGTTTTGGAGATACAAGCTAATTTTGTACGATGCCTTATTTCTTCTCGTAAAGAGTTTCCAATGCGTACGTATATGTCTTTACTCTGCAAAACTGTATTTCCTTATGAAGTGGTATTCTTACATATCCTTTCGAGAGAAAACTGTCCTGTGCCTTCTCTTTTGAGGCTACACACTTAGACATACACGCAACATGAAAGCTTTTCGACTTACAACGTGTTGTTTAGGAAAAACAAGATAATTTCGCACGATGCGGGATTTCCTTAAAACGTGATTTTCTGAAAAATTTTGACGAAAGAAAATTCTCCTTTTGGTTCTCTTTAGATGCTACATGTTCAGACGTACACGCCACAACAATTCTTTTCGAGATACAACGTGTAGTTTTGGAGATACAAGCTAATTTTGTACTATGCGTTATTTCTTCTCGTAAAGAGTTTCCAATGCGTACGTATATGTCTTTACTCTGCAAAACTGTATTTCCTTATGAAGTGGTATTCTTACATATCCTTTCGAGAGAAAACTGTCCTGTGCCTTCTCTTTTGAGGCTACACACTTAGACATACACGCAACATGAAAGCTTTTCGACTTACAACGTGTTGTTTAGGAAAAACAAGATAATTTCGCACGATGCGGGATTTCCTTAAAACGTGATTTTCTGAAAAATTTTGACGAAAGAAAATTCTCCTTTTGGTTCTCTTTAGATGCTACATGTTCAGACGTACACGCCACAACAATTCTTTTCGAGATACAACGTGTAGTTTTGGAGATACAAGCTAATTTTGTACTATGCGTTATTTCTTCTCGTAAAGAGTTTCCAATGCGTACGTATATGTCTTTACTCTGCAAAACTGTATTTCCTTATGAAGTGGTATTCTTACATATCCTTTCGAGAGAAAACTGTCCTGTGCCTTCTCTTTTGAGGCTACACACTTAGACATACACGCAACATGAAAGCTTTTCGACTTACAACGTGTTGTTTAGGAAAAACAAGATAATTTCGCACGATGCGGGATTTCCTTAAAACGTGATTTTCTGAAAAATTTTGACGAAAGAAAATTCTCCTTTTGGTTCTCTTTAGATGCTACATGTTAAGACGTACACGCCACAACAATTCTTTTCGAGATACAACGTGTAGTTTTGGAGATACAAGCTAATTTTGTACGATGCGTTATTTCTTCTCGTAAAGAGTTTCCAATGCGTACGTATATGTCTTTACTTTGCAAAACTGTATTTCCTTATGAAGTGGTATTCTTACATATCCTTTCGAGAGAAAACTGTCCTGTGCCTTCTCTTTTGAGGCTACACACTTAGACATACACGCAACATGAAAGCTTTTCGACTTACAACGTGTTGTTTAGGAAAACCAAGATAATTTCGCACGATGCGGGATTTCCTTAAAACGTGATTTTCTGAAAAATTTTGACGAAAGAAAATTCTCCTTTTGGTTCTCTTTAGATGCTACATGTTAAGACGTACACGCCACAACAATTCTTTTCGAGATACAACGTGTAGTTTTGGAGATACAAGCTAATTTTGTACGATGCGTTATTTCTTCTCGTAAAGATTTTCCAATGCGTACCTATTTGTCCTTACTCTGCAAAACTGTATTTCCTTATGAAGTGGTATTCTTACATATCCTTTCGAGAGAAAACTGTCCTGTGCCTTCTCTTTTGAGGCTACACACTTAGACATACACGCAAAATGAAAGCTTTTCGACTTACAACGTGTTGTTTAGGAAAAACAAGATAATTTCGCACGATGCGGGATTTCCTTAAAACGTGATTTTCTGAAAAATTTTGACGAAAGAAAATTCTCCTTTTGGTTCTCTTTAGATGCTACATGTTAAGACGTACACGCCACAACAATTCTTTTCGAGATACAACGTGTAGTTTTGGAGATAAAAGCTAATTTTGTACGATGCGTTATTTCTTCTCGTAAAGAGTTTCCAATGCGTACGTATATGTCTTTACTCTGCAAAACTGTATTTCCTTATGAAGTGGTATTCTTACATATCCTTTCGAGAGAAAACTGTCCTGTGCCTTCTCTTTTGAGGCTACACACTTAGACATACACGCAACATGAAAGCTTTTCGACTTACAACGTGTTGTTTAGGAAAAACAAGATAATTTCGCACGATGCGGGATTTCCTTAAAACGTGATTTTCTGAAAAATATTGATGAAAGAAAATTCTCCTTTTGGTTCACTTTAGATGCTACATGTTAAGACGTACACGCCACAACAATTCTTTTCGAGATACAACGTGTAGTTTTGGAGATACAAGCTAATTTTGTACTATGTGTTATTTCTTCTTGTAAAGAGTTTCCAATGCGTACGTATATGTCTTTACTCTGCAAAACTGTATTTCCTTATGAAGTGGTATTCTTACATATCCTTTCGAGAGAAAACTGTCCTGTGCCTTCTCTTTTGAGGCTACACACTTAGACATACACGCAACATGAAAGCTTTTCGACTTACAACGTGTTGTTTAGGAAAAACAAGATAATTTCGCACGATGCGGGATTTCCTTAAAACGTGATTTTCTGAAAAATTTTGACGAAAGAAAATTCTCCTTTTGGTTCTCTTTAGATGCTACATGTTAAGACGTACATGCCACAACAATTCTTTTCGAGATACAACGTGTAGTTTTGGAGATACAAGCTAATTTTGTACGATGCGTTATTTCTTCTCGTAAAGAGTTTCCAATACGTACGTATATGTCTTTACTCTGCAAAACTGTATTTCCTTATGAAGTGGTATTCTTACATATCCTTTCGAGAGAAAACTGTCCTGTGCCTTCTCTTTTGAGGCTACACACTTAGACATACACGCAACATGAAAGCTTTTCGACTTACAACGTGTTGTTTAGGAAAAACAAGATAATTTCGCACGATGCGGGATTTCCTTAAAACGTGATTTTCTGAAAAATTTTGACGAAAGAAAATTCTCCTTTTGGTTCTCTTTAGATGCTACATGTTAAGACGTACACGCCACAACAATTCTTTTCGAGATACAACGTGTAGTTTTGGAGATACAAGCTAATTTTGTACGATGCGTTATTTCTTCTCGTAAAGAGTTTCCAATGCGTACGTATATGTCTTTACTCTGCAAAACTGTATTTCCTTATGAAGTGGTATTCTTACATATCCTTTCGAGAGAAAACTGTCCTGTGCCTTCTCTTTTGAGGCTACACACTTAGACATACACGCAACATGAAAGCTTTTCGACTTACAACGTGTTGTTTAGGAAAAACAAGATAATTTCGCACGATGCGGGATTTCCTTAAAACGTGATTTTCTGAAAAATTTTGACGAAAGAAAATTCTCCTTTTGGTTCTCTTTAGATGCTACATGTTAAGACGTACACGCCACAACAATTCTTTTCGAGATACAACGTGTAGTTTTGGAGATACAAGCTAATTTTCTACGATGCGTTATTTCTTCTCGTAAAGAGTTTCCAATGCGTACGTATATGTCTTTACTCTGCAAAACTGTATTTCCTTATGAAGTGGTATTCTTACATATCCTTTCGAGAGAAAACTGTCCTGTGCCTTCTCTTTTGAGGCTACACACTTAGACATACACGCAACATGAAAGCTTTTCGACTTACAACGTGTTGATTAGGAAAACCAAGATAATTTCGCACGATGCGGGATTTCCTTAAAACGTGATTTTCTGAAAAATTTTGACGAAAGAAAATTCTCCTTTTGGTTCTCTTTAGATGCTACATGTTAAGACGTACACGCCACAACAATTCTTTTCGAGATACAACGTGTAGTTTTGGAGATACAAGCTAATTTTCTACGATGCGTTATTTCTTCTCGTAAAGAGTTTCCAATGCGTACGTATATGTCTTTACTCTGCAAAACTGTATTTCCTTATGAAGTGGTATTCTTACATATCCTTTCGAGAGAAAACTGTCCTGTGCCTTCTCTTTTGAGGCTACACACTTAGACATACACGCAACATGAAAGCTTTTCGACTTACAACGTGTTGTTTAGGAAAAACAAGATAATTTCGCACGATGCGGGATTTCCTTAAAACGTGATTTTCTCAAAAATTTTGACGAAAGAAAATTCTCCTTTTGGTTCTCTTTAGATGCTACATGTTAAGACGTACACGCCACAACAATTCTTTTCGAGATACAACGTGTAGTTTTGGAGATACAAGCTAATTTTGTACGATGCGTTATTTCTTCTCGTAAAGAGTTTCCAATGCGTACGTATATGTCTTTACTCTGCAAAACTGTATTTCCTTATGAAGTGGTATTCTTACATATCCTTTCGAGAGAAAACTGTCCTGTGCCTTCTCTTTTGAGGCTACACACTTAGACATACACGCAACATGAAAGCTTTTCGACTTACAACGTGTTGTTTAGGAAAAACAAGATAATTTCGCACGATGCGGGATTTCCTTAAAACGTGATTTTCTGAATAATTTGAGGAAAGAAAATTCTCCTTTTGGTTCTCTTTAGATGCTACATGTTAAGACGTACACGCCACAACAATTCTTTTCGAGATAGAACGTGTAGTTTTGGAGATACAAGCTAATTTTGTACGATGCGTTATTTCTTCTCGTAAAGAGTTTCCAATGCGTACGTATATGTCTTTACTCTGCAAAACTGTACTTCCTTATGAAGTGGTATTCTTACATATCCTTTCGAGAGAAAACTGTCCTGTGCCTTCTCTTTTGAGGCTACACACTTAGACATACACGCAACATGAAAGCTTTTCGACTTACAACGTGTTGTTTAGGAAAAACAAGATAATTTCGCACGATGCGGGATTTCCTTAAAACGTGATTTTCTGAATAATTTGAGGAAAGAAAATTCTCCTTTTGGTTCTCTTTAGATGCTACATGTTAAGACGTACACGCCACAACAATTCTTTTCGAGATACAACGTGTAGTTTTGGAGATACAAGCTAATTTTCTACGATGCGTTATTTCTTCTCGTAAAGAGTTTCCAATGCGTACGTATATGTCTTTACTCTGCAAAACTCTATTTCCTTATGAAGTGGTATATTTACATATCCTTTCGAGAGAAAACTGTCCTGTGCCTTCTCTTTTGAGGCTACACACTTAGACATACACGCAACATGAAAGCTTTTCGACTTACAACGTGTTGTTTAGGAAAACCAAGATAATTTCGCACGATGCGGGATTTCCTTAAAACGTGATTTTCTGAAAAATTTTGACGAAAGAAAATTCTCCTTTTGGTTCTCTTTAGATGCTACATGTTAAGACGTACACGCCACAACAATTCTTTTCGAGATACAACGTGTAGTTTTGGAGATACAAGCTAATTTTGTACGATGCGTTATTTCTTCTCGTAAAGAGTTTCCAATGCGTAAGTATATGTCTTTACTCTGCAAAACTGTATTTCCTTATGAAGTGGTATTCTTACATATCCTTTCGAGAGAAAACTGTCCTGTGCCTTCTCTTTTGAGGCTACACACTTAGACATACACGCAACCTGAAAGCTTTTCGACTTACAACGTGTTGTTTAGGAAAAACAAGATAATTTCGCACGATGCGGGATTTCCTTAAAACGTGATTTTCTGAAAAATTTTGACGAAAGAAAATTCTCCTTTTGGTTCTCTTTAGATGCTACATGTTAAGACGTACACGCCACAACAATTCTTTTCGAGATACAACGTGTAGTTTTGGAGATACAAGCTAATTTTGTACGATGCGTTATTTCTTCTCGTAAAGAGTTACCAATGCGTACGTATATGTCTTTACTCTGCAAAACTGTATTTCCTTATGAAGTGGTATTCTTACATATCCTTTCGAGAGAAAACTGTCCTGTGCCTTCTCTTTTGAGGCTACACACTTAGACATACACGCAACATGAAAGCTTTTCGACTTACAACGTGTTGTTTAGGAAAAACAAGATAATTTCGCACGATGCGGGATTTCCTTAAAACGTGATTTTCTGAAAAATTTTGACGAAAGAAAATTCTCCTTTTGGTTCTCTTTAGATGCTACATGTTAAGACGTACACGCCACAACAATTCTTTTCGAGATAGAACGTGTAGTTTTGGAGATACAAGCTAATTTTGTACGATGCGTTATTTCTTCTCGTAAAGAGTTTCCAATGCGTACGTATATGTCTTTATTCTGCAAAACTGTACTTCCTTATGAAGTGGTATTCTTACATATCCTTTCGAGAGAAAACTGTCCTGTGCCTTCTCTTTTGAGGCTACACACTTAGACATACACGCAACATGAAAGCTTTTCGACTTACAACGTGTTGTTTAGGAAAAACAAGATAATTTCGCACGATGCGGGATTCCTTAAAACGTGATTTTCTGAAAAATTTTGACGATAGAAAATTCTCCTTTTGGTTCTCTTTAGATGCTACATGTTCAGACGTACACGCCACAACAATTCTTTTCGAGATACAACGTGTAGTTTTGGAGATACAAGCTAATTTTGTACGATGCGTTATTTCTTCTCGTAAAGATTTTCCAATGCGTACGTATATGTCTTTACTCTGCAAAACTGTATTTCCTTATGAAGTGGTATTCTTACATATCCTTTCGAGAGAAAACTGTCCTGTGCCTTCTCTTTTGAGGCTACACACTTAGACATACACGCAACATGAAAGCTTTTCGACTTACAACGTGTTGTTTAGGAAAAACAAGATAATTTCGCACGATGCGGGATTTCCTTAAAACGTGATTTTCTGAAAAATATTGATGAAAGAAAATTCTCCTTTTGGTTCTCTTTAGATGATACATGTTAAGACGTACACGCCACAACAATTCTTTTCGAGATACAACGTGTAGTTTTGGAGATACAAGCTAATTTTGTACTATGTGTTATTTCTTCTTGTAAAGAGTTTCCAATGCGTACGTATATGTCTTTACTCTGCAAAACTGTATTTCCTTATGAAGTGGTATTCTTACATATCCTTTCGAGAGAAAACTGTCCTGTGCCTTCTCTTTTGAGGCTACACACTTAGACTTACACGCAACATGAAAGCTTTTCGACTTACAACGTGTTGTTTAGGAAAAACAAGATAATTTCGCACGATGCGGGATTTCCTTAAAACGTGATTTTCTGAAAAATTTTGACGAAAGAAAATTCTCCTTTTGGTTCTCTTTAGATGCTACATGTTAAGACGTACACGCCACAACAATTCTTTTCGAGATACAACGTGTAGTTTTGGAGATACAAGCTAATTTTGTACGATGCGTTATTTCTTCTCGTAAAGAGTTTCCAATGCGTACGTATATGTCTTTACTCTGCAAAACTGTATTTCCTTATGAAGTGGTATTCTTACATATCCTTTCGAGAGAAAACTGTCCTGTGCCTTCTCTTTTGAGGCTACACACTTAGACATACACGCAACATGAAAGCTTTTCGACTTACAACGTGTTGTTTAGGAAAAACAAGATAATTTCGCACGATGCGGGATTTCCTTAAAACGTGATTTTCTGAAAAATTTTGACGAAAGAAAATTCTCCTTTTGGTTCTCTTTAGATGCTACATGTTAAGACGTACACGCCACAACAATTCTTTTCGAGATACAACGTGTAGTTTTGGAGATACAAGCTAATTTTGTACGATGCGTTATTTCTTCTCGTAAAGAGTTTCCAATGCGTAAGTATATGTCTTTACTCTGCAAAACTGTATTTCCTTATGAAGTGGTATTCTTACATATCCTTTCGAGAGAAAACTGTCCTGTGCCTTCTCTTTTGAGGCTACACACTTAGACATACACGCAACATGAAAGCTTTTCGACTTACAACGTGTTGTTTAGGAAAAACAAGATAATTTCGCACGATGCGGGATTTCCTTAAAACGTGATTTTCTCAAAAATTTTGACGAAAGAAAATTCTCGTTTTGGTTCTCTTTAGATGCTACATGTTAAGACGTACACGCCACAACAATTCTTTTCGAGATACAACGTGTAGTTTTGGAGATACAAGCTAATTTTGTACGATGCGTTATTTCTTCTCGTAAAGAGTTTCCAATGCGTACGTATATGTCTTTACTCTGCAAAACTGTATTTCCTTATGAAGTGGTATTCTTACATATCCTTTCGAGAGAAAACTGTCCTGTGCCTTCTCTTTTGAGGCTACACACTTAGACATACACGCAACATGAAAGCTTTTCGACTTACAACGTGTTGTTTAGGAAAAACAAGATAATTTCGCACGATGCGGGATTTCCTTAAAACGTGATTTTCTGAAAAATTTTGACGAAAGAAAATTCTCCTTTTGGTTCTCTTTAGATGCTACATGTTAAGACGTACACGCCACAACAATTCTTTTCGAGATAGAACGTGTAGTTTTGGAGATACAAGCTAATTTTGTACGATGCGTTATTTCTTCTCGTAAAGAGTTTCCAATGCGTACGTATATGTCTTTACTCTGCAAAACTCTATTTCCTTATGAAGTGGTATTCTTACATATCCTTTCGAGAGAAAACTGTCCTGTGCCTTCTCTTTTGAGGCTACACACTTAGACATACACGCAACATGAAAGCTTTTCGACTTACAACGTGTTGTTTAGGAAAAACAAGATAATTTCGCACGATGCGGGATTTCCTTAAAACGTGATTTTCTGAAAAATTTTGACGAAAGAAAATTCTCCTTTTGGTTCTCTTTAGATGCTACATGTTAAGACGTACACGCCACAACAATTCTTTTCGAGATACAACGTGTAGTTTTGGAGATACAAGCTAATTTTGTACGATGCGTTATTTCTTCTCGTAAAGAGTTTCCAATGCGTAAGTATATGTCTTTACTCTGCAAAACTGTATTTCCTTATGAAGTGGTATTCTTACATATCCTTTCGAGAGAAAACTGTCCTGTGCCTTCTCTTTTGAGGCTACACACTTAGACACACACGCAACATGAAAGCTTTTCGACTTACAACGTGTTGTTTAGGAAAAACAAGATAATTTCGCACGATGCGGGATTTCCTTAAAACGTGATTTTCTCAAAAATTTTGACGAAAGAAAATTCTCCTTTTGGTTCTCTTTAGATGCTACATGTTAAGACGTACACGCCACAACAATTCTTTTCGAGATACAACGTGTAGTTTTGGAGATACAAGCTAATTTTGTACGATGCGTTATTTCTTCTCGTAAAGAGTTTCCAATGCGTACGTATATGTCTTTACTCTGCAAAACTGTATTTCCTTATGAAGTGGTATTCTTACATATCCTTTCGAGAGAAAACTGTCCTGTGCCTTCTCTTTTGAGGCTACACACTTAGACATACACGCAACATGAAAGCTTTTCGACTTACAACGTGTTGTTTAGGAAAAACAAGA
Source organism: Apodemus sylvaticus (assembly GCF_947179515.1). Taxonomy (NCBI): domain Eukaryota; kingdom Metazoa; phylum Chordata; class Mammalia; order Rodentia; family Muridae; genus Apodemus; species Apodemus sylvaticus. The sequence continues at coordinate 43,035 of NW_026263096.1, read as the reverse complement.
TAATTTCGCACGATGCGGGATTTCCTTAAAACGTGATTTTCTGAAAAATTTTGACGAAAGAAAATTCTCCTTTTGGTTCTCTTTAGATGCTACATGTTAAGACGTACACGCCACAACAATTCTTTTCGAGATAGAACGTGTAGTTTTGGAGATACAAGCTAATTTTGTACGATGCGTTATTTCTTCTCGTAAAGAGTTTCCAATGCGTATGTATATGTCTTTACTCTGCAAAACTGTACTTCCTTATGAAGTGGTATTCTTACATATCCTTTCGAGAGAAAACTGTCCTGTGCCTTCTCTTTTGAGGCTACACACTTAGACATACACGCAACATGAAAGCTTTTCGACTTACAACGTGTTGTTTAGGAAAAACAAGATAATTTCGCACGATGCGGGATTTCCTTAAAACGTGATTTTCTGAATAATTTGAGGAAAGAAAATTCTCCTTTTGGTTCTCTTTAGATGCTACATGTTAAGACGTACACGCCACAACAATTCTTTTCGAGATACAACGTGTAGTTTTGGAGATACAAGCTAATTTTCTACGATGCGTTATTTCTTCTCGTAAAGAGTTTCCAATGCGTACGTATATGTCTTTACTCTGTAAAAATCTATTTCCTTATGAAGTGGTATATTTACATATCCTTTCGAGAGAAAACTGTCCTGTGCCTTCTCTTTTGAGGCTACACACTTAGACATACACGCAACATGAAAGCTTTTCGACTTACAACGTGTTGTTTAGGAAAACCAAGATAATTTCGCACGATGCGGGATTTCCTTAAAACGTGATTTTCTGAAAAATTTTGACGAAAGAAAATTCTCCTTTTGGTTCTCTTTAGATGCTACATGGTAAGACGTACACGCCACAACAATTCTTTTCGAGATACAACGTGTAGTTTTGGAGATACAAGCTAATTTTGTACGATGCGTTATTTCTTCTCGTAAAGAGTTTCCAATGCGTACGTATATGTCTTTACTCTGCAAAACTATATTTCCTCATGGAGTGGTATTCTTACATATTCTTTCGAGAGAAAACTCTCCTGTGCCTTCTCTTTTGAGGCTACACACTTAGACATACACGCAACATGAAAGCTTTTCGACTTACAACGTGTTGTTTAGGAAAAACAAGATAATTTCGCACGATGCGGGATTTCCTTAAAACGTGATTTTCTGAAAAATTTTGACGAAAGAAAATTCTCCTTTTGGTTCTCTTTAGATGCTACATGTTAAGACGTACACGCCACAACAATTCTTTTCGAGATACAACGTGTAGTTTTGGAGATACAAGCTAATTTTGTACTATGCGTTATTTCTTCTCGTAAAGAGTTTCCAATGCGTACGTATATGTCTTTACTCTGCAAAACTGTATTTCCTTATGAAGTGGTATTCTTACATATCCTTTCGAGAGAAAACTGTCCTGTGCCTTCTCTTTTGAGGCTACACACTTAGACATACACGCAACATGAAAGCTTTTCGACTTACAACGTGTTGTTTAGGAAAAACAAGATAATTTCGCACGATGCGGGATTTCCTTAAAACGTGATTTTCTCAAAAATTTTGACGAAAGAAAATTCTCCTTTTGGTTCTCTTTAGATGCTACATGTTAAGACGTACACGCCACAACAATTCTTTTCGAGATACAACGTGTAGTTTTGGAGATACAAGCTAATTTTGTACGATGCGTTATTTCTTCTCGTAAAGAGTTTCCAATGCGTACGTATATGTCTTTACTCTGCAAAACTGTATTTCCTTATGAAGTGGTATTCTTACATATCCTTTCGAGAGAAAACTGTCCTGTGCCTTCTCTTTTGAGGCTACACACTTAGACATACACGCAACATGAAAGCTTTTCGACTTACAACGTGTTGTTTAGGAAAAACAAGATAATTTCGCACGATGCGGGATTTCCTTAAAACGTGATTTTCTGAAAAATTTTGACGAAAGAAAATTCTCCTTTTGGTTCTCTTTAGATGCTACATGTTAAGACGTACACGCCACAACAATTCTTTTCGAGATAGAACGTGTAGTTTTGGAGATACAAGCTAATTTTGTACGATGCGTTATTTCTTCTCGTAAAGAGTTTCCAATGCGTACGTATATGTCTTTATTCTGCAAAACTGTACTTCCTTATGAAGTGGTATTCTTACATATCCTTTCGAGAGAAAACTGTCCTGTGCCTTCTCTTTTGAGGCTACACACTTAGACATACACGCAACATGAAAGCTTTTCGACTTACAACGTGTTGTTTAGGAAAAACAAGATAATTTCGCACGATGCGGGATTCCTTAAAACGTGATTTTCTGAAAAATTTTGACGATAGAAAATTCTCCTTTTGGTTCTCTTTAGATGCTACATGTTCAGACGTACACGCCACAACAATTCTTTTCGAGATACAACGTGTAGTTTTGGAGATACAAGCTAATTTTGTACGATGCGTTATTTCTTCTCGTAAAGAGTTTCCAATGCGTACGTATATGTCTTTACTCTGCAAAACTGTATTTCCTTATGAAGTGGTATTCTTACATATCCTTTCGAGAGAAAACTGTCCTGTGCCTTCTCTTTTGAGGCTACACACTTAGACATACACGCAACATGAAAGCTTTTCGACTTACAACGTGTTGTTTAGGAAAAACAAGATAATTTCGCACGATGCGGGATTTCCATAAAACGTGATTTTCTGAAAAATATTGATGAAAGAAAGTTCTCCTTTTGGTTCTCTTTAGATGCTACATGTTAAGACGTACACGCCACAACAATTCTTTTCGAGATACAACGTGTAGTTTTGGAGATACAAGCTAATTTTGTACTATGTGTTATTTCTTCTTGTAAAGAGTTTCCAATGCGTACGTATATGTCTTTACTCTGCAAAACTGTATTTCCTTATGAAGTGGTATTCTTACATATCCTTTCGAGAGAAAACTGTCCTGTGCCTTCTCTTTTGAGGCTACACACTTAGACATACACGCAACATGAAAGCTTTTCGACTTACAACGTGTTGTTTAGGAAAAACAAGATAATTTCGCACGATGCGGGATTTCCTTAAAACGTGATTTTCTGAAAAATTTTGACGAAAGAAAATTCTCCTTTTGGTTCTCTTTAGATGCTACATGTTAAGACGTACACGCCACAACAATTCTTTTCGAGATACAACGTGTAATTTTGGAGATACAAGCTAATTTTGTACGATGCGTTATTTCTTCTCGTAAAGAGTTTCCAATGCGTACGTATATGTCTTTACTCTGCAAAACTGTATTTCCTTATGAAGTGGTATTCTTACATATCCTTTCGAGAGAAAACTGTCCTGTGCCTTCTCTTTTGAGGCTACACACTTAGACATACACGCAACATGAAAGCTTTTCGACTTACAACGTGTTGTTTAGGAAAAACAAGATAATTTCGCACGATGCGGGATTTCCTTAAAACGTGATTTTCTGAAAAATTTTGACGAAAGAAAATTCTCCTTTTGGTTCTCTTTAGATGCTACATGTTAAGACGTACACGCCACAACAATTCTTTTCGAGATACAACGTGTAGTTTTGGAGATACAAGCTAATTTTTTACGATGCGTTATTTCTTCTCGTAAAGAGTTTCCAATGCGTAAGTATATGTCTTTACTCTGCAAAACTGTATTTCCTTATGAAGTGGTATTCTTACATATCCTTTCGAGAGAAAACTGTCCTGTGCCTTCTCTTTTGAGGCTACACACTTAGACATACACGCAACATGAAAGCTTTTCGACTTACAACGTGTTGTTTAGGAAAAACAAGATAATTTCGCACGATGCGGGATTTCCTTAAAACGTGATTTTCTCAAAAATTTTGACGAAAGAAAATTCTCCTTTTGGTTCTCTTTAGATGCTACATGTTAAGACGTACACGCCACAACAATTCTTTTCGAGATACAACGTGTAGTTTTGGAGATACAAGCTAATTTTGTACGATGCGTTATTTCTTCTCGTAAAGAGTTTCCAATGCGTACGTATATGTCTTTACTCTGCAAAACTGTATTTCCTTATGAAGTGGTATTCTTACATATCCTTTCGAGAGAAAACTGTCCTGTGCCTTCTCTATTGAGGCTACACACTTAGACATACACGCAACATGAAAGCTTTTCGACTTACAACGTGTTGTTTAGGAAAAACAAGATAATTTCGCACGATGCGGGATTTCCTTAAAACGTGATTTTCTGAAAAATTTTGACGAAAGAAAATTCTCCTTTTGGTTCTCTTTAGATGCTACATGTTAAGACGTACACGCCACAACAATTCTTTTCGAGATAGAACGTGTAGTTTTGGAGATACAAGCTAATTTTGTACGATGCGTTATTTCTTCTCGTAAAGAGTTTCCAATGCGTACGTATATGTCTTTACTCTGCAAAACTCTATTTCCTTATGAAGTGGTATTCTTACATATCCTTTCGAGAGAAAACTGTCCTGTGCCTTCTCTTTTGAGGCTACACACTTAGACATGCACGCAACATGAAAGCTTTTCGACTTACAACGTGTTGTTTAGGAAAAACAAGATAATTTCGCACGATGCGGGATTTCCTTAAAACGTGATTTTCTGAAAAATATTGATGAAAGAAAATTCTCCTTTTGGTTCTCTTTAGATGCTACATGTTAAGACGTACACGCCACAACAATTCTTTTCGAGATACAACGTGTAGTTTTGGAGATACAAGTTAATTTTGTACTATGTGTTATTTCTTCTTGTAAAGAGTTTCCAATGCGTACGTATATGTCTTTACTCTGCAAAACTGTATTTCCTTATGAAGTGGTATTCTTACATATCCTTTCGAGAGAAAACTGTCCTGTGCCTTCTCTTTTGAGGCTACACACTTAGACATACACGCAACATGAAAGCTTTTCGACTTACAACGTGTTGTTTAGGAAAAACAAGATAATTTCGCACGATGCGGGATTTCCTTAAAACGTGATTTTCTGAAAAATTTTGACGAAAGAAAATTCTCCTTTTGGTTCTCTTTAGATGCTACATGTTAAGACGTACACGCCACAACAATTCTTTTCGAGATACAACGTGTAGTTTTGGAGATACAAGCTAATTTTGTACTATGCGTTATTTCTTCTCGTAAAGAGTTTCCAATGCGTAAGTATATGTCTTTACTCTGCAAAACTGTATTTCCTTATGAAGTGGTATTCTTACATATCCTTTCGAGAGAAAACTGTCCTGTGCCTTCTCTTTTGAGGCTACACACTTAGACATACACGCAACATGAAAGCTTTTCGACTTACAACGTGTTGTTTAGGAAAAACAAGATAATTTCGCACGATGCGGGATTTCCTTAAAACGTGATTTTCTGAAAAATTTTGACGAAAGAAAATTCTCCTTTTGGTTCTCTTTAGATGCTACATGTTAAGACGTACACGCCACAACAATTCTTTTCGAGATACAACGTGTAGTTTTGGAGATACAAGCTAATTTTGTACGATGCGTTATTTCTTCTCGTAAAGAGTTTCCAATGCGTACGTATATGTCTTTACTCTGCAAAACTGTATTTCCTTATGAAGTGGTATTCTTACATATCCTTTCGAGAGAAAACTGTCCTGTGCCTTCTCTTTTGAGGCTACACACTTAGACATACACGCAACATGAAAGCTTTTCGACTTACAACGTGTTGTTTAGGAAAAACAAGATAATTTCGCACGATGCGGGATTTCCTTAAAACGTGATTTTCTGAAAAATTTTGACGAAAGAAAATTCTCCTTTTGGTTCTCTTTAGATGCTACATGTTAAGACGTACACGCCACAACAATTCTTTTCGAGATACAACGTGTAGTTTTGGAGATACAAGCTAATTTTCTACGATGCGTTATTTCTTCTCGTAAAGAGTTTCCAATGCGTACGTATATGTCTTTACTCTGCAAAACTCTATTTCCTTATGAAGTGGTATTCTTACATATCCTTTCGAGAGAAAACTGTCCTGTGCCTTCTCTTTTGAGGCTACACACTTAGACATACACGCAACATGAAAGCTTTTCGACTTACAACGTGTTGTTTAGGAAAAACAAGATAATTTCGCACGATGCGGGATTTCCTTAAAACGTGATTTTCTGAAAAATTTTGACGAAAGAAAATTCTCCTTTTGGTTCTCTTTAGATGCTACATGTTAAGACGTACACGCCACAACAATTCTTTTCGAGATACAACGTGTAATTTTGGAGATACAAGCTAATTTTGTACGATGCGTTATTTCTTCTCGTAAAGAGTTTCCAATGCGTACGTATATGTCTTTACTCTGCAAAACTGTATTTCCTTATGAAGTGGTATTCTTACATATCCTTTCGAGAGAAAACTGTCCTGTGCCTTCTCTTTTGAGGCTACACACTTAGACATACACGCAACATGAAAGCTTTTCGACTTACAACGTGTTGTTTAGGAAAAACAAGATAATTTCGCACGATGCGGGATTTCCTTAAAACGTGATTTTCTGAAAAATTTTGACGAAAGAAAATTCTCCTTTTGGTTCTCTTTAGATGCTACATGTTAAGACGTACACGCCACAACAATTCTTTTCGAGATAGAACGTGTAGTTTTGGAGATACAAGCTAATTTTTTACGATGCGTTATTTCTTCTCGTAAAGAGTTTCCAATGCGTAAGTATATGTCTTTACTCTGCAAAACTGTATTTCCTTATGAAGTGGTATTCTTACATATCCTTTCGAGAGAAAACTGTCCTGTGCCTTCTCTTTTGAGGCTACACACTTAGACATACACGCAACATGAAAGCTTTTCGACTTACAACGTGTTGTTTAGGAAAAACAAGATAATTTCGCACGATGCGGGATTTCCTTAAAACGTGATTTTCTCAAAAATTTTGACGAAAGAAAATTCTCCTTTTGGTTCTCTTTAGATGCTACATGTTAAGACGTACACGCCACAACAATTCTTTTCGAGATACAACGTGTAGTTTTGGAGATACAAGCTAATTTTGTACGATGCGTTATTTCTTCTCGTAAAGAGTTTCCAATGCGTACGTATATGTCTTTACTCTGCAAAACTGTATTTCCTTATGAAGTGGTATTCTTACATATCCTTTCGAGAGAAAACTGTCCTGTGCCTTCTCTTTTGAGGCTACACACTTAGACATACACGCAACATGAAAGCTTTTCGACTTACAACGTGTTGTTTAGGAAAAACAAGATAATTTCGCACGATGCGGGATTTCCTTAAAACGTGATTTTCTGAAAAATTTTGACGAAAGAAAATTCTCCTTTTGGTTCTCTTTAGATGCTACATGTTAAGACGTACACGCCACAACAATTCTTTTCGAGATAGAACGTGTAGTTTTGGAGATACAAGCTAATTTTGTACGATGCGTTATTTCTTCTCGTAAAGAGTTTCCAATGCGTACGTATATGTCTTTACTCTGCAAAACTCTATTTCCTTATGAAGTGGTATTCTTACATATCCTTTCGAGAGAAAACTGTCCTGTGCCTTCTCTTTTGAGGCTACACACTTAGACATGCACGCAACATGAAAGCTTTTCGACTTACAACGTGTTGTTTAGGAAAAACAAGATAATTTCGCACGATGCGGGATTTCCTTAAAACGTGATTTTCTGAAAAATATTGATGAAAGAAAATTCTCCTTTTGGTTCTCTTTAGATGCTACATGTTAAGACGTACACGCCACAACAATTCTTTTCGAGATACAACGTGTAGTTTTGGAGATACAAGTTAATTTTGTACTATGTGTTATTTCTTCTTGTAAAGAGTTTCCAATGCGTACGTATATGTCTTTACTCTGCAAAACTGTATTTCCTTATGAAGTGGTATTCTTACATATCCTTTCGAGAGAAAACTGTCCTGTGCCTTCTCTTTTGAGGCTACACACTTAGACATACACGCAACATGAAAGCTTTTCGACTTACAACGTGTTGTTTAGGAAAAACAAGATAATTTCGCACGATGCGGGATTTCCTTAAAACGTGATTTTCTGAAAAATTTTGACGAAAGAAAATTCTCCTTTTGGTTCTCTTTAGATGCTACATGTTAAGACGTACACGCCACAACAATTCTTTTCGAGATACAACGTGTAGTTTTGGAGATACAAGCTAATTTTCTACGATGCGTTATTTCTTCTCGTAAAGAGTTTCCAATGCGTACGTATATGTCTTTACTCTGCAAAACTGTATTTCCTTATGAAGTGGTATTCTTACATATCCTTTCGAGAGAAAACTGTCCTGTGCCTTCTCTTTTGAGGCTACACACTTAGACATACACGCAACATGAAAGCTTTTCGACTTACAACGTGTTGTTTAGGAAAAACAAGATAATTTCGCACGATGCGGGATTTCCTTAAAACGTGATTTTCTGAAAAATTTTGACGAAAGAAAATTCTCCTTTTGGTTCTCTTTAGATGCTACATGTTAAGACGTACACGCCACAACAATTCTTTTCGAGATACAACGTGTAGTTTTGGAGATACAAGCTAATTTTGTACTATGCGTTATTTCTTCTCGTAAAGAGTTTCCAATGCGTAAGTATATGTCTTTACTCTGCAAAACTGTATTTCCTTATGAAGTGGTATTCTTACATATCCTTTCGAGAGAAAACTGTCCTGTGCCTTCTCTTTTGAGGCTACACACTTAGACATACACGCAACATGAAAGCTTTTCGACTTACAACGTGTTGTTTAGGAAAAACAAGATAATTTCGCACGATGCGGGATTTCCTTAAAACGTGATTTTCTGAAAAATTTTGACGAAAGAAAATTCTCCTTTTGGTTCTCTTTAGATGCTACATGTTAAGACGTACACGCCACAACAATTCTTTTCGAGATACAACGTGTAGTTTTGGAGATACAAGCTAATTTTGTACGATGCGTTATTTCTTCTCGTAAAGAGTTTCCAATGCGTACGTATATGTCTTTATTCTGCAAAACTGTATTTCCTTATGAAGTGGTATTCTTACATATCCTTTCGAGAGAAAACTGTCCTGTGCCTTCTCTTTTGAGGCTACACACTTAGACATACACGCAACATGAAAGCTTTTCGACTTACAACGTGTTGTTTAGGAAAAACAAGATAATTTCGCACGATGCGGGATTTCCTTAAAACGTGATTTTCTGAAAAATTTTGACGAAAGAAAATTCTCCTTTTGGGTCTCTTTAGATGCTACATGTTAAGACGTACACGCCACAACAATTCTTTTCGAGATACAACGTGTAGTTTTGGAGATACAAGCTAATTTTCTATGATGCGTTATTTCTTCTCGTAAAGAGTTTCCAATGCGTACGTATATGTCTTTACTCTGCAAAACTCTATTTCCTTATGAAGTGGTATTCTTACATATCCTTTCGAGAGAAAACTGTCCTGTGCCTTCTCTTTTGAGGCTACACACTTAGACATACACGCAACATGAAAGCTTTTCGACTTACAACGTGTTGTTTAGGAAAAACAAGATAATTTCGCACGATGCGGGATTTCCTTAAAACGTGATTTTCTGAAAAATTTTGACGAAAGAAAATTCTCCTTTTGGTTCTCTTTAGATGCTACATGTTAAGACGTACACGCCACAACAATTCTTTTCGAGATACAACGTGTAGTTTTGGAGATACAAGCTAATTTTCTACGATGCGTTATTTCTTCTCGTAAAGAGTTTCCAATGCGTACGTATATGTCTTTACTCTGCAAAACTGTATTTCCTTATGAAGTGGTATTCTTACATATCCTTTCGAGAGAAAACTGTCCTGTGCCTTCTCTTTTGAGGCTAAACACTTAGACATACACGCAACATGAAAGCTTTTCGACTTACAACGTGTTGTTTAGGAAAAACAAGATAATTTCGCACGATGCGGGATTTCCTTAAAACGTGATTTTCTGAAAAATTTTGACGAAAGAAAATTCTCCGTTTGGTTCTCTTTAGATGCTACATGTTAAGACGTACACGCCACAACAATTCTTTTCGAGATACAACGTGTAGTTTTGGAGATACAAGCTAATTTTCTACGATGCGTTATTTCTTCTCGTAAAGAGTTTCCAATGCGTACGTATATGTCTCTACTCTGCAAAACTGTATTTCCTTATGAAGTGGTATTCTTACATATCCTTTCGAGAGAAAACTGTCCTGTGCCTTCTCTTTTGAGGCTACACACTTAGACATACACGCAACATGAAAGCTTTTCGACTTACAACGTGTTGTTTAGGAAAAACAAGATAATTTCGCACGATGCGGGATTTCCTTAAAACGTGATTTTCTGAAAAATTTTGACGAAAGAAAATTCTCCTTTTGGTTCTCTTTAGATGCTACATGTTAAGACGTACACGCCACAACAATTCTTTTCGAGATACAACGTGTAGTTTTGGAGATACAAGCTAATTTTGTACGATGCGTTATTTCTTCTCGTAAAGAGTTTCCAATGCGTAAGTATATGTCTTTACTCTGCAAAACTGTATTTCCTTATGAAGTGGTATTCTTACATATCCTTTCGAGAGAAAACTGTCCTGTGCCTTCTCTTTTGAGGCTACACACTTAGACATACACGCAACATGAAAGCTTTTCGACTTAAAACGTGTTGTTTAGGAAAAACAAGATAATTTCGCACGATGCGGGATTTCCTTAAAACGTGATTTTCTCAAAAATTTTGACGAAAGAAAATTCTCCTTTTGGTTCTCTTTAGATGCTACATGTTAAGACGTACACGCCACAACAATTCTTTTCGAGATACAACGTGTAGTTTTGGAGATACAAGCTAATTTTGTACGATGCGTTATTTCTTCTCGTAAAGAGTTTCCAATGCGTACGTATATGTCTTTACTCTGCAAAACTGTATTTCCTTATGAAGTGGTATTCTTACATATCCTTTCGAGAGAAAACTGTCCTGTGCCTTCTCTTTTGAGGCTACACACTTAGACATACACGCAACATGAAAGCTTTTCGACTTACAACGTGTTGTTTAGGAAAAACAAGATAATTTCGCACGATGCGGGATTTCCTTAAAACGTGATTTTCTGAAAAATTTTGACGAAAGAAAATTCTCCTTTTGGTTCTCTTTAGATGCTACATGTTAAGACGTACACGCCACAACAATTCTTTTCGAGATAGAACGTGTAGTTTTGGAGATACAAGCTAATTTTGTACGATGCGTTATTTCTTCTCGTAAAGAGTTTCCAATGCGTACGTATATGTCTTTACTCTGCAAAACTGTATTTCCTTATGAAGTGGTATTCTTACATATCCTTTCGAGAGAAAACTGTCCTGTGCCTTCTCTTTTGAGGCTACACACTTAGACATACACGCAACATGAAAGCTTTTCGACTTACAACGTGTTGTTTAGGAAAAACAAGATAATTTCGCACGATGCGGGATTTCCTTAAAACGTGATTTTCTGAAAAATTTTGACGAAAGAAAATTCTCCTTTTGGTTCTCTTTAGATGCTACATGTTAAGACGTACACGCCACAACAATTCTTTTCGAGATACAACGTGTAGTTTTGGAGATACAAGCTAATTTTGTACGATGCGTTATTTCTTCTCGTAAAGAGTTTCCAATGCGTAAGTATATGTCTTTACTCTGCAAAACTGTATTTCCTTATGAAGTGGTATTCTTACATATCCTTTCGAGAGAAAACTGTCCTGTGCCTTCTCTTTTGAGGCTACACACTTAGACATACACGCAACATGAAAGCTTTTCGACTTAAAACGTGTTGTTTAGGAAAAACAAGATAATTTCGCACGATGCGGGATTTCCTTAAAACGTGATTTTCTCAAAAATTTTGACGAAAGAAAATTCTCCTTTTGGTTCTCTTTAGATGCTACATGTTAAGACGTACACGCCACAACAATTCTTTTCGAGATACAACGTGTAGTTTTGGAGATACAAGCTAATTTTGTACGATGCGTTATTTCTTCTCGTAAAGAGTTTCCAATGCGTACGTATATGTCTTTACTCTGCAAAACTGTATTTCCTTATGAAGTGGTATTCTTACATATCCTTTCGAGAGAAAACTGTCCTGTGCCTTCTCTTTTGAGGCTACACACTTAGACATACACGCAACATGAAAGCTTTTCGACTTACAACGTGTTGTTTAGGAAAAACAAGATAATTTCGCACGATGCGGGATTTCCTTAAAACGTGATTTTCTGAAAAATTTTGACGAAAGAAAATTCTCCTTTTGGTTCTCTTTAGATGCTACATGTTAAGACGTATACGCCACAACAATTCTTTTCGAGATAGAACGTGTAGTTTTGGAGATACAAGCTAATTTTGTACGATGCGTTATTTCTTCTCGTAAAGAGTTTCCAATGCGTACGTATATGTCTTTACTCTGCAAAACTGTACTTCCTTATGAAGTGGTATTCTTACATATCCTTTCGAGAGAAAACTGTCCTGTGCCTTCTCTTTTGAGGCTACACACTTAGACATACACGCAACATGAAAGCTTTTCGACTTACAACGTGTTGTTTAGGAAAAACAAGATAATTTCGCACGATGCGGGATTCCTTAAAACGTGATTTTCTGAAAAATTTTGACGAAAGAAAATTCTCCTTTTGGTTCTCTTTAGATGCTACATGTTCAGACGTACACGCCACAACAATTCTTTTCGAGATACAACGTGTAGTTTTGGAGATACAAGCTAATTTTGTACGATGCGTTATTTCTTCTCGTAAAGAGTTTCCAATGCGTACGTATATGTCTTTACTCTGCAAAACTCTATTTCCTTATGAAGTGGTATTCTTACATATCCTTTCGAGAGAAAACTGTCCTGTGCCTTCTCTTTTGAGGCTACACACTTAGACATGCACGCAACATGAAAGCTTTTCGACTTACAACGTGTTGTTTAGGAAAAACAAGATAATTTCGCACGATGCGGGATTTCCTTAAAACGTGATTTTCTGAAAAATATTGATGAAAGAAAATTCTCCTTTTGGTTCTCTTTAGATGCTACATGTTAAGACGTACACGCCACAACAATTCTTTTCGAGATAAAACGTGTAGTTTTGGAGATACAAGTTAATTTTGTACTATGTGTTATTTCTTCTTGTAAAGAGTTTCCAATGCGTACGTATATGTCTTTACTCTGCAAAACTGTATTTCCTTATGAAGTGGTATTCTTACATATCCTTTCGAGAGAAAACTGTCCTGTGCCTTCTCTTTTGAGGCTACACACTTAGACATACACGCAACATGAAAGCTTTTCGACTTACAACGTGTTGTTTAGGAAAAACAAGATAATTTCGCACGATGCGGGATTTCCTTAAAACGTGATTTTCTGAAAAATTTTGACGAAAGAAAATTCTCCTTTTGGTTCTCTTTAGATGCTACATGTTAAGACGTACACGCCACAACAATTCTTTTCGAGATACAACGTGTAGTTTTGGAGATACAAGCTAATTTTGTACGATGCGTTATTTCTTCTCGTAAAGAGTTTCCAATGCGTACGTATATGTCTTTACTCTGCAAAACTCTATTTCCTTATGAAGTGGTATTCTTACATATCCTTTCGAGAGAAAACTGTCCTGTGCCTTCTCTTTTGAGGCTACACACTTAGACATACACGCAACATGAAAGCTTTTCGACTTACAACGTGTTGTTTAGGAAAAACAAGATAATTTCGCACGATGCGGGATTTCCTTAAAACGTGATTTTCTGAAAAATTTTGACGAAAGAAAATTCTCCTTTTGGTTCTCTTTAGATGCTTCATGTTAAGACGTACACGCCACAACAATTCTTTTCGAGATACAACGTGTAGTTTTGGAGATACAAGCTAATTTTCTACGATGCGTTATTTCTTCTCGTAAAGAGTTTCCAATGCGTACGTATATGTCTTTACTCTGCAAAACTGTATTTCCTTATGAAGTGGTATTCTTACATATCCTTTCGAGAGAAAACTGTCCTGTGCCTTCTCTTTTGAGGCTACACACTTAGACATACACGCAACATGAAAGCTTTTCGACTTACAACGTGTTGTTTAGGAAAAACAAGATAATTTCGCACGATGCGGGATTTCCTTAAAATGTGATTTTCTGAAAAATTTTGACGAAAGAAAATTCTCCTTTTGGTTCTCTTTAGATGCTACATGTTAAGACGTACACGCCACAACAATTCTTTTCGAGATACAACGTGTAGTTTTGGAGATACAAGCTAATTTTGTACTATGCGTTATTTCTTCTCGTAAAGAGTTTCCAATGCGTATGTATATGTCTTTACTCTGCAAAACTGTATTTCCTTATGAAGTGGTATTCTTACATATCCTTTCGAGAGAAAACTGTCCTGTGCCTTCTCTTTTGAGGCTACACACTTAGACATACACGCAACATGAAAGCTTTTCGACTTACAACGTGTTGTTTAGGAAAAACAAGATAATTTCGCACGATGCGGGATTTCCTTAAAACGTGATTTTCTGAAAAATTTTGACGAAAGAAAATTCTCCTTTTGGTTGTCTTTAGATGCTACATGTTAAGACGTACACGCCACAACAATTCTTTTCGAGATACAACGTGTAGTTTTGGAGATACAAGCTAATTTTGTACGATGCGTTATTTCTTCTCGTAAAGAGTTTCCAATGCGTACGTATATGTCTTTACTCTGCAAAACTGTATTTCCTTATGAAGTGGTATTCTTACATATCCTTTCGAGAGAAAACTGTCCTGTGCCTTCTCTTTTGAGGCTACACACTTAGACATACACGCAACATGAAAGCTTTTCGACTTACAACGTGTTGTTTAGGAAAAACAAGATAATTTCGCACGATGCGGGATTTCCTTAAAACGTGATTTTCTGAAAAATTTTGACGAAAGAAAATTCTCCTTTTGGTTCTCTTTAGATGCTACATGTTAAGACGTACACGCCACAACAATTCTTTTCGAGATACAACGTGTAGTTTTGGAGATACAAGCTAATTTTGTACGATGCGTTATTTCTTCTCGTAAAGAGTTTCCAATGCGTACGTATATGTCTTTACTCTGCAAAACTGTATTTCCTTATGAAGTGGTATTCTTACATATCCTTTCGAGAGAAAACTGTCCTGTGCCTTCTCTTTTGAGGCTACACACTTAGACATACACGCAACATGAAAGCTTTTCGACTTACAACGTGTTGTTTAGGAAAACCAACATAATTTCGCACGATGCGGGATTTCCTTAAAACGTGATTTTCTGAAAAATTTTGACGAAAGAAAATTCTCCTTTTGGTTCTCTTTAGATGCTACATGTTAAGACGTACACGCCACAACAATTCTTTTCGAGATACAACGTGTAGTTTTGGAGATACAAGCTAATTTTGTACGATGCGTTATTTCTTCTCGTAAAGAGTTTCCAATGCGTAAGTATATGTCTTTACTCTGCAAAACTGTATTTCCTTATGAAGTGGTATTCTTACATATCCTTTCAAGAGAAAACTGTCCTGTGCCTTCTCTTTTGAGGCTACACACTTAGACATACACGCAACATGAAAGCTTTTCGACTTACAACGTGTTGTTTAGGAAAAACAAGATAATTTCGCACGATGCGGGATTTCCTTAAAACGTGATTTTCTGAAAAATTTTGACGAAAGAAAATTCTCCTTTTGGTTCTCTTTAGATGCTACATGTTAAGACGTACACGCCACAACAATTCTTTTCGAGATACAACGTGTAGTTTTGGAGATACAAGCTAATTTTGTACGATGCGTTATTTCTTCTCGTAAAGAGTTTCCAATGCGTACGTATATGTCTTTACTCTGCAAAACTGTATTTCCTTATGAAGTGGTATTCTTACATATCCTTTCGAGAGAAAACTGTCCTGTGCCTTCTCTTTTGAGGCTACACACTTAGACATACACGCAACATGAAAGCTTTTCGACTTACAACGTGTTGTTTAGGAAAAACAAGATAATTTCGCACGATGCGGGATTTCCTTAAAACGTGATTTTCTGAAAAATTTTGACCAAAGAAAATTCTCCTTTTGGTTCTCTTTAGATGCTACATGTTCAGACGTACACGCCACAACAATTCTTTTCGAGATACAACGTGTAGTTTTGGAGATACAAGCTAATTTTGTACGATGCGTTATTTCTTCTCGTAAAGAGTTTCCAAAGCGTACGTATTTGTCTTTACTCTGCAAAACTGTATTTCCTTATGAAGTGGTATTCTTACATATCCTTTCGAGAGAAAACTGTCCTGTGCCTTCTCTTTTGAGGCTACACACTTAGACATACACGCAACATGAAAGCTTTTCGACTTACAACGTGTTGTTTAGGAAAAACAAGATAATTTCGCACGATGCGGGATTTCCTTAAAACGTGATTTTCTGAAAAATTTTGACGAAAGAAAATTCTCCTTTTGGTTCTCTTTAGATGCTACATGTTAAGACGTACACGCCACAACAATTCTTTTCGAGATACAACGTGTAGTTTTGGAGATACAAGCTAATTTTGTACGATGCGTTATTTCTTCTCGTAAAGAGTTTCCAATGCGTAAGTATATGTCTTTACTCTGCAAAACTGTATTTCCTTATGAAGTGGTATTCTTACATATCCTTTCGAGGGAAAACTGTCCTGTGCCTTCTCTTTTGAGGCTACACACTTAGACATACACGCAACATGAAAGCTTTTCGACTTACAACGTGTTGTTTAGGAAAAACAAGATAATTTCGCACAATGCGGGATTTCCTTAAAACGTGATTTTCTGAAAAATTTTGACGAAAGAAAATTCTCCTTTTGGTTCTCTTTAGATGCTACATGTTCAGACGTACACGCCACAACAATTCTTTTTGAGATACAACGTGTAGTTTTGGAGATACAAGCTAATTTTGTACGATGCGTTATTTCTTCTCGTAAAGAGTTTCCAATGCGTACGTATATGTCTTTACTCTGCAAAACTGTATTTCCTTATGAAGTGGTATTCTTACATATCCTTTCGAGAGAAAACTGTCCTGTGCCTTCTCTTTTGAGGCTACACACTTAGACATACACGCAACACGAAAGCTTTTCGACTTACAACGTGTTGTTTAGGAAAAACAAGATAATTTCGCACGATGCGGGATTTCCTTAAATCGGGATTTTCTGAAAAATTTTGACGAAAGAAAATTCTCCTTTTGGTTCTCTTTAGATGCTACATGTTCAGACGTACACGCCACAACAATTCTTTTCGAGATACAACGTGTAGTTTTGGAGATACAAGCTAATTTTGTACGATGCGTTATTTCTTCTCGTAAAGAGTTTCCAATGCGTACGTATATGTCTTTACTCTGCAAAACTCTATTTCCTTATGAAGTGGTATTCTTACATATCCTTTCGAGAGAAAACTGTCCTGTGCCTTCTCTTTTGAGGCTACACACTTAGACATACACGCAACATGAAAGCTTTTCGACTTACAAAGTGTTGTTTAGGAAAAACAAGATAATTTCGCACGATGCGGGATTTCCTTAAAACGTGATTTTCTGAAAAATTTTGACGAAAGAAAATTCTCCTTTTGGTTCTCTTTAGATGCTTCATGTTAAGACGTACACGCCACAACAATTCTTTTCGAGATACAACGTGTAGTTTTGGAGATACAAGCTAATTTTCTACGATGCGTTATTTCTTCTCGTAAAGAGTTTCCAATGCGTACGTATATGTCTTTACTCTGCAAAACTGTATTTCCTTATGAAGTGGTATTCTTACATATCCTTTCGAGAGAAAACTGTCCTGTGCCTTCTCTTTTGAGGCTACACACTTAGACATACACGCAACATGAAAGCTTTTCGACTTACAACGTGTTGTTTAGGAAAAACAAGATAATTTCGCACGATGCGGGATTTCCTTAAAACGTGATTTTCTCAAAAATTTTGACGAAAGAAAATTCTCCTTTTGGTTCTCTTTAGATGCTACATGTTAAGACGTACACGCCACAACAATTCTTTTCGAGATACAACGTGTAGTTTTGGAGATACAAGCTAATTTTGTACTATGCGTTATTTCTTCTCGTAAAGAGTTTCCAATGCGTATGTATATGTCTTTACTCTGCAAAACTGTATTTCCTTATGAAGTGGTATTCTTACATATCCTTTCGAGAGAAAACTGTCCTGTGCCTTCTCTTTTGAGGCTACACACTTAGACATACACGCAACATGAAAGCTTTTCGACTTACAACGTGTTGTTTAGGAAAAACAAGATAATTTCGCACGATGCGGGATTTCCTTAAAACGTGATTTTCTGAAAAATTTTGACGAAAGAAAATTCTCCTTTTGGTTGTCTTTAGATGCTACATGTTAAGACGTACACGCCACAACAATTCTTTTCGAGATACAACGTGTAGTTTTGGAGATACAAGCTAATTTTGTACGATGCGTTATTTCTTCTCGTAAAGAGTTTCCAATGCGTACGTATATGTCTTTACTCTGCAAAACTCTATTTCCTTATGAAGTGGTATTCTTACATATCCTTTCGAGAGAAAACTGTCCTGTGCCTTCTCTTTTGAGGCTACACACTTAGACATACACGCAACATGAAAGCTTTTCGACTTACAAAGTGTTGTTTAGGAAAAACAAGATAATTTCGCACGATGCGGGATTTCCTTAAAACGTGATTTTCTGAAAAATTTTGACCAAAGAAAATTCTCCTTTTGGTTCTCTTTAGATGCTACATGTTCAGACGTACACGCCACAACAATTCTTTTCGAGATACAACGTGTAGTTTTGGAGATACAAGCTAATTTTGTAGGATGCGTTATTTCTTCTCGTAAAGAGTTTCCAAAGCGTACGTATTTGTCTTTACTCTGCAAAACTGTATTTCCTTATGAAGTGGTATTCTTACATGTCCTTTCGAGAGAAAACTGTCCTGTGCCTTCTCTTTTGAGGCTACACACTTAGACATACACGCAACATGAAAGCTTTTCGACTTACAACGTGTTGTTTAGGAAAACCAAGATAATTTCGCACGATGCGGGATTTCCTTAAAACGTGATTTTCTGAAAAATTTTGACGAAAGAAAATTCTCCTTTTGGTTCTCTTTAGATGCTACATGTTAAGACGTACACGCCACAACAATTCTTTTCGAGATACAACGTGTAGTTTTGGAGATACAAGCTAATTTTGTACGATGCGTTATTTCTTCTCGTAAAGAGTTTCCAATGCATACGTATATGTCTTTACTCTGCAAAACTGTATTTCCTTATGAAGTGGTATTCTTACATATCCTTTCGAGGGAAAACTGTCCTGTGCCTTCTCTTTTGAGGCTACACACTTAGACATACACGCAACATGAAAGCTTTTCGACTTACAACGTGTTGTTTAGGAAAAACAAGATAATTTCGCACGATGCGGGGATTTCCTTAAAACGTGATTTTCTGAAAAATTTTGACGAAAGAAAATTCTCCTTTTGGTTCTCTTTAGATGCTACATGTTCAGACGTACACGCCACAACAATTCTTTTTGAGATACAACGTGTAGTTTTGGAGATACAAGCTAATTTTGTACGATGCGTTATTTCTTCTCGTAAAGAGTTTCCAATGCGTACGTATATGTCTTTACTCTGCAAAACTGTATTTCCTTATGAAGTGGTATTCTTACATATCCTTTCGAGAGAAAACTGTCCTGTGCCTTCTCTTTTGAGGCTACACACTTAGACATACACGCAACACGAAAGCTTTTCGACTTACAACGTGTTGTTTAGGAAAAACAAGATAATTTCGCACGATGCGGGATTTCCTTAAATCGTGATTTTCTGAAAAATTTTGACGAAAGAAAATTCTCCTTTTTGGTTCTCTTTAGATGCTACATGTTAAGACGTACACGCCACAACAATTCTTTTCGAGATACAACGTGTAGTTTTGGAGATACAAGCTAATTTTGTACGATGCATTATTTCTTCTCGTAAAGAGTTTCCAATGCGTACGTATATGTCTTTACTCTGCAAAACTGTATTTCCTTATGAAGGTGGTATTCTTACATATGCTTTCGAGAGAAAACTGTCCTGTGCCTTCTCTTTTGAGGCTACACACTTAGACATACACGCAACATGAAAGCTTTTCGACTTACAACGTGTTGTTTAGGAAAAACAAGATAATTTCGCACGATGCGGGATTTCCTTAAAACGTGATTTTCTGAAAAATTTTGACGAAAGAAAATTCTCCTTTTGGTTCTCTTTAGATGCTACATGTTAAGACGTACACGCCACAACAATTCTTTTCGAGATACAACGTGTAGTTTTGGAGATACAAGCTAATTTTGTACGATGCGTTATTTCTTCTCGTAAAGAGTTTCCAATGCGTACGTATATGTCTTTACTCTGCAAAACTGTATTTCCTTATGAAGTGGTATTCTTACATATCCTTTCGAGAGAAAACTGTCCTGTGCCTTCTCTTTTGAGGCTACACACTTAGACATACACGCAACATGAAAGCTTTTCGACTTACAACGTGTTGTTTAGGAAAACCAACATAATTTCGCACGATGCGGGATTTCCTTAAAACGTGATTTTCTGAAAAATTTTGACGAAAGAAAATTCTCCTTTTGGTTCTCTTTAGATGCTACATGTTAAGACGTACACGCCACAACAATTCTTTTCGAGATACAACGTGTAGTTTTGGAGATACAAGCTAATTTTGTACGATGCGTTATTTCTTCTCGTAAAGAGTTTCCAATGCGTAAGTATATGTCTTTACTCTGCAAAACTGTATTTCCTTATGAAGTGGTATTCTTACATATCCTTTCAAGAGAAAACTGTCCTGTGCCTTCTCTTTTGAGGCTACACACTTAGACATACACGCAACATGAAAGCTTTTCGACTTACAACGTGTTGTTTAGGAAAAACAAGATAATTTCGCACGATGCGGGATTTCCTTAAAACGTGATTTTCTGAAAAATTTTGACGAAAGAAAATTCTCCTTTTGGTTCTCTTTAGATGCTACATGTTAAGACGTACACGCCACAGCAATTCTTTTCGAGATACAACGTGTAGTTTTGGAGATACAAGCTAATTTTCTACGATGCGTTATTTCTTCTCGTAAAGAGTTTCCAATGCGTACGTATATGTCTTTACTCTGCAAAACTGTATTTCCTTATGAAGTGGTATTCTTACATATCCTTTCGAGAGAAAACTGTCCTGTGCCTTCTCTTTTGAGGCTACACACTTAGACATACACGCAACATGAAAGCTTTTCGACTTACAACGTGTTGTTTAGGAAAAACAAGATAATTTCGCACGATGCGGGATTTCCTTAAAACGTGATTTTCTGAAAAATTTTGACCAAAGAAAATTCTCCTTTTGGTTCTCTTTAGATGCTACATGTTCAGACGTACACGCCACAACAATTCTTTTCGAGATACAACGTGTAGTTTTGGAGATACAAGCTAATTTTGTACGATGCGTTATTTCTTCTCCTAAAGAGTTTCCAAAGCGTACGTATTTGTCTTTACTCTGCAAAACTGTATTTCCTTATGAAGTGGTATTCTTACATATCCTTTCGAGAGAAAACTGTCCTGTGCCTTCTCTTTTGAGGCTACACACTTAGACATACACGCAACATGAAAGCTTTTCGACTTACAACGTGTTGTTTAGGAAAACCAAGATAATTTCGCACGATGCGGGATTTCCTTAAAACGTGATTTTCTGAAAAATTTTGACGAAAGAAAATTCTCCTTTTGGTTCTCTTTAGATGCTACATGTTAAGACGTACACGCCACAACAATTCTTTTCGAGATACAACGTGTAGTTTTGGAGATACAAGCTAATTTTGTACGATGCGTTATTTCTTCTCGTAAAGAGTTTCCAATGCGTACGTATATGTCTTTACTCTGCAAAACTGTATTTCCTTATGAAGTGGTATTCTTACATATCCTTTCGAGGGAAAACTGTCCTGTGCCTTCTCTTTTGAGGCTACACACTTAGACATACACGCAACATGAAAGCTTTTCGAATTAAAACGTGTTGTTTAGGAAAAACAAGATAATTTCGCACGATGCGGGATTTCCTTAAAACGTGATTTTCTGAAAAATTTTGACGAAAGAAAATTCTCCTTTTGGTTCTCTTTAGATGCTACATGTTCAGACGTACACGCCACAACAATTCTTTTTGAGATACAACGTGTAGTTTTGGAGATACAAGCTAATTTTGTACGATGCGTTATTTCTTCTCGTAAAGAGTTTCCAATGCGTACGTATATGTCTTTACTCTGCAAAACTCTATTTCCTTATGAAGTGGTATTCTTACATATCCTTTCGAGAGAAAACTGTCCTGTGCCTTCTCTTTTGAGGCTACACACTTAGACATACACGCAACACGAAAGCTTTTCGACTTACAACGTGTTGTTTAGGAAAAACAAGATAATTTCGCACGATGCGGGATTTCCTTAAATCGGGATTTTCTGAAAAATTTTGACGAAAGAAAATTCTCCTTTTTGGTTCTCTTTAGATGCTACATGTTAAGACGTACACGCCACAACAATTCTTTTCGAGATACAACGTGTAGTTTTGGAGATACAAGCTAATTTTGTACGATGCGTTATTTCTTCTCGTAAAGAGTTTCCAATGCGTACGTATATGTCTTTACTCTGCAAAACTGTATTTCCTTATGAAGTGGTATTCTTACATATCCTTTCGAGAGAAAACTGTCCTGTGCCTTCTCTTTTGAGGCTACACACTTAGACATACACGCAACATGAAAGCTTTTCGACTTACAACGTGTTGTTTAGGAAAAACAAGATAATTTCGCACGATGCGGGATTTCCTTAAAACGTGATTTTCTGAAAAATTTTGACGAAAGAAAATTCTCCTTTTGGTTCTCTTTAGATGCTACATGTTCAGACGTACACGCCACAACAATTCTTTTCGAGATACAACGTGTAGTTTTGGAGATACAAGCTAATTTTGTACGATGCGTTATTTCTTCTCGTAAAGAGTTTCCAATGCGTACGTATATGTCTTTACTCTGCAAAACTGTATTTCCTTATGAAGTGGTATTCTTACATATCCTTTCGAGAGAAAACTGTCCTGTGCCTTCTCTTTTGAGGCTACACACTTAGACATACACGCAACATGAAAGCTTTTCGACTTACAACGTGTTGTTTAGGAAAAACAAGATAATTTCGCACGATGCGGGATTTCCTTAAAACGTGATTTTCTGAAAAATTTTGACGAAAGAAAATTCTCCTTTTGGTTCTCTTTAGATGCTACATGTTAAGACGTACACGCCACAACAATTCTTTTCGAGATACAACGTGTAGTTTTGGAGATACAAGCTAATTTTGTACGATGCGTTATTTCTTCTCGTAAAGAGTTTCCAATGCGTACGTATATGTCTTTACTCTGCAAAACTGTATTTCCTTATGAAGTTGTATTCTTACATATCCTTTCGAGAGAAAACTGTCCTGTGCCTTCTCTTTTTAGGCTACACACTTAGACATACACGCAACATGAAAGCTTTTCGACTTACAACGTGTTGTTTAGGAAAAACAAGATAATTTCGCACGATGCGGGATTTCCTTAAAACGTGATTTTCTGAAAAATTTTGACGAAAGAAAATTCTCCTTTTGGTTCTCTTTAGATGCTACATGTTCAGACGTACACGCCACAACAATTCTTTTCGAGATACAACGTGTAGTTTTGGAGATACAAGCTAATTTTGTACGATGCGTTATTTCTTCTCGTAAAGAGTTTCCAATGCGTACGTATATGTCTTTACTCTGCAAAACTGTATTTCCTTATGAAGTGGTATTCTTACATATCCTTTCGAGAGAAAACTGTCCTGTGCCTTCTCTTTTGAGGCTACACACTTAGACATACACGCAACATGAAAGCTTTTCGACTTACAACGTGTTGTTTAGGAAAAACAAGATAATTTCGCACGATGCGGGATTTCCTTAAAACGTGATTTTCTGAAAAATTTTGACGAAAGAAAATTCTCCTTTTGGTTCTCTTTAGATGCTACATGTTAAGACGTACACGCCACAACAATTCTTTTCGAGATACAACGTGTAGTTTTGGAGATACAAGCTAATTTTGTACGATGCGTTATTTCTTCTCGTAAAGAGTTTCCAATGCGTACGTATATGTCTTTACTTTGCAAAACTGTATTTCCTTATGAAGTGGTATTCTTACATATCCTTTCGAGAGAAAACTGTCCTGTGCCTTCTCTTTTGAGGCTACACACTTAGACATACACGCAACATGAAAGCTTTTCGACTTACAACGTGTTGTTTAGGAAAACCAAGATAATTTCGCACGATGCGGGATTTCCTTAAAACGTGATTTTCTGAAAAATTTTGACGAAAGAAAATTCTCCTTTTGGTTCTCTTTAGATGCTACATGTTAAGACGTACACGCCACAACAATTCTTTTCGAGATACAACGTGTAGTTTTGGAGATACAAGCTAATTTTGTACGATGCGTTATTTCTTCTCGTAAAGATTTTCCAATGCGTACCTATTTGTCCTTACTCTGCAAAACTGTATTTCCTTATGAAGTGGTATTCTTACATATCCTTTCGAGAGAAAACTGTCCTGTGCCTTCTCTTTTGAGGCTACACACTTAGACATACACGCAACATGAAAGCTTTTCGACTTACAACGTGTTGTTTAGGAAAAACAAGATAATTTCGCACGATGCGGGATTTCCTTAAAACGTGATTTTCTGAAAAATTTTGACGAAAGAAAATTCTCCTTTTGGTTCTCTTTAGATGCTACATGTTAAGACGTACACGCCACAACAATTCTTTTCGAGATACAACGTGTAGTTTTGGAGATAAAAGCTAATTTTGTACGATGCGTTATTTCTTCTCGTAAAGAGTTTCCAATGCGTACGTATATGTCTTTACTCTGCAAAACTGTATTTCCTTATGAAGTGGTATTCTTACATATCCTTTCGAGAGAAAACTGTCCTGTGCCTTCTCTTTTGAGGCTACACACTTAGACATACACGCAACATGAAAGCTTTTCGACTTACAACGTGTTGTTTAGGAAAAACAAGATAATTTCGCACGATGCGGGATTTCCTTAAAACGTGATTTTCTGAAAAATTTTGACGAAAGAAAATTCTCCTTTTGGTTCTCTTTAGATGCTACATGTTAAGACGTACACGCCACAACAATTCTTTTCGAGATACAACGTGTAGTTTTGGAGATACAAGCTAATTTTGTACTATGCGTTATTTCTTCTCGTAAAGAGTTTCCAATGCGTACGTATATGTCTTTACTTTGCAAAACTGTATTTCCTTATGAAGTGGTATTCTTACATATCCTTTCGAGAGAAAACTGTCCTGTGCCTTCTCTTTTGAGGCTACACACGTAGACATACACGCAACATGAAAGCTTTTCGACTTACAACGTGTTGTTTAGGAAAAACAAGATAATTTCGCACGATGCGGGATTTCCTTAAAACGTGATTTTCTGAAAAATTTTGACGAAAGAAAATTCTCCTTTTGGTTCTCTTTAGATGCTACATGTTAAGACGTACACGCCACAACAATTCTTTTCGAGATACAACGTGTAGTTTTGGAGATAAAAGCTAATTTTGTACGATGCGTTATTTCTTCTCGTAAAGAGTTTCCAATGCGTACGTATATGTCTTTACTCTGCAAAACTGTATTTCCTTATGAAGTGGTATTCTTACATATCCTTTCGAGAGAAAACTGTCCTGTGCCTTCTCTTTTGAGGCTACACACTTAGACATACACGCAACATGAAAGCTTTTCGACTTACAACGTGTTGTTTAGGAAAAACAAGATAATTTCGCACGATGCGGGATTTCCTTAAAACGTGATTTTCTGAAAAATTTTGACGAAAGAAAATTCTCCTTTTGGTTCTCTTTAGATGCTACATGTTAAGACGTACACGCCACAACAATTCTTTTCGAGATACAACGTGTAGTTTTGGAGATAAAAGCTAATTTTGTACGATGCGTTATTTCTTCTCGTAAAGAGTTTCCAATGCGTACGTGTATGTCTTTACTCTGCAAAACTGTATTTCCTTATGAAGTGGTATTCTTACATATCCTTTCGAGAGAAAACTGTCCTGTGCCTTCTCTTTTGAGGCTACACACTTAGACATACACGCAACATGAAAGCTTTTCGACTTACAACGTGTTGTTTAGGAAAAACAAGATAATTTCGCACGATGCGGGATTTCCTTAAAACGTGATTTTCTGAAAAATTTTGACGAAAGAAAATTCTCCTTTTGGTTCTCTTTAGATGCTACATGTTAAGACGTACACGCCACAACAATTCTTTTCGAGATACAACGTGTAGTTTTGGAGATACAAGCTAATTTTGTACGATGCGTTATTTCTTCTCGTAAAGAGTTTCCAATGCGTACGTATATGTCTTTACTCTGCAAAACTGTATTTCCTTATGAAGTGGTATTCTTACATATCCTTTCGAGAGAAAACTGTCCTGTGCCTTCTCTTTTGAGGCTACACACTTAGACATACACGCAACACGAAAGCTTTTCGACTTACAACGTGTTGTTTAGGAAAAACAAGATAATTTCGCACGATGCGGGATTTCCTTAAAACGTGATTTTCTGAAAAATTTTGACGAAAGAAAATTCTCCTTTTGGTTCTCTTTAGATGCTACATGTTAAGACGTACACGCCACAACAATTCTTTTCGAGATACAACGTGTAGTTTTGGAGATACAAGCTAATTTTGTACGATGCGTTATTTCTTCTCGTAAAGAGTTTCCAATGCGTACGTATATGTCTTTACTCTGCAAAACTGTATTTCCTTATGAAGTGGTATTCTTACATATCCTTTCGAGAGAAAACTGTCCTGTGCCTTCTCTTTTGAGGCTACACACTTAGACATACACGCAACATGAAAGCTTTTCGACTTACAACGTGTTGTTTAGGAAAAACAAGATAATTTCGCACGATGCGGGATTTCCTTAAAACGTGATTTTCTGAAAAATTTTGACGAAAGAAAATTCTCCTTTTGGTTCTCTTTAGATGCTACATGTTAAGACGTACACGCCACAACAATTCTTTTCGAGATACAACGTGTAGTTTTGGAGATACAAGCTAATTTTGTACGATGCGTTATTTCTTCTCGTAAAGAGTTTCCAATGCGTACGTATATGTCTTTACTCTGCAAAACTGTATTTCCTTATGAAGTGGTATTCTTACATATCCTTTCGAGAGAAAACTGTCCTGTGCCTTCTCTTTTGAGGCTACACACTTAGACATACACGCAACACGAAAGCTTTTCGACTTACAACGTGTTGTTTAGGAAAAACAAGATAATTTCGCACGATGCGGGATTTCCTTAAAACGTGATTTTCTGAAAAATTTTGACGAAAGAAAATTCTCCTTTTGGTTCTCTTTAGATGCTACATGTTAAGACGTACACGCCACAACAATTCTTTTCGAGATACAACGTGTAGTTTTGGAGATACAAGCTAATTTTGTACGATGCGTTATTTCTTCTCGTAAAGAGTTTCCAATGCGTACGTATATGTCTTTACTCTGCAAAACTGTATTTCCTTATGAAGTGGTATTCTTACATATCCTTTCGAGAGAAAACTGTCCTGTGCCTTCTCTTTTGAGGCTACACACTTAGACATACACGCAACATGAAAGCTTTTCGACTTACAACGTGTTGTTTAGGAAAAACAAGATAATTTCGCACGATGCGGGATTTCCTTAAAACGTGATTTTCTGAAAAATTTTGACGAAAGAAAATTCTCCTTTTGGTTCTCTTTAGATGCTACATGTTAAGACGTACACGCCACAACAATTCTTTTCGAGATACAACGTGTAGTTTTGGAGATAAAAGCTAATTTTGTACGATGCGTTATTTCTTCTCGTAAAGAGTTTCCAATGCGTACGTATATGTCTTTACTCTGCAAAACTGTATTTCCTTATGAAGTGGTATTCTTACATATCCTTTCGAGAGAAAACTGTCCTGTGCCTTCTCTTTTGAGGCTACACACTTAGACATACACGCAACATGAAAGCTTTTCGACTTACAACGTGTTGTTTAGGAAAAACAAGATAATTTCGCACGATGCGGGATTTCCTTAAAACGTGATTTTCTGAAAAATTTTGACGAAAGAAAATTCTCCTTTTGGTTCTCTTTAGATGCTACATGTTAAGACGTACACGCCACAACAATTCTTTTCGAGATACAACGTGTAGTTTTGGAGATACAAGCTAATTTTGTACTATGCGTTATTTCTTCTCGTAAAGAGTTTCCAATGCGTACGTATATGTCTTTACTCTGCAAAACTGTATTTCCTTATGAAGTGGTAATCTTACATATCCTTTCGAGAGAAAACTGTCCTGTGCCTTCTCTTTTGAGGCTACACACTTAGACATACACGCAACATGAAAGCTTTTCGACTTACAACGTGTTGTTTAGGAAAAACAAGATAATTTCGCACGATGCGGGATTTCCTTAAAACGTGATTTTCTGAAAAATTTTGACGAAAGAAAATTCTCCTTTTGGTTCTCTTTAGATGCTACATGTTAAGACGTACACGCCACAACAATTCTTTTCGAGATACAACGTGTAGTTTTGGAGATACAAGCTAATTTTGTACGATGCGTTATTTCTTCTCGTAAAGAGTTTCCAATGCGTACGTATATGTCTTTACTCTGCAAAACTGTATTTCCTTATGAAGTGGTATTCTTACATATCCTTTCGAGAGAAAACTGTCCTGTGCCTTCTCTTTTGAGGCTACACACTTAGACATACACGCAACATGAAAGCTTTTCGACTTACAACGTGTTGTTTAGGAAAAACAAGATAATTTCGCACGATGCGGGATTTCCTTAAAACGTGATTTTCTGAAAAATTTTGACGAAAGAAAATTCTCCTTTTGGTTCTCTTTAGATGCTACATGTTAAGACGTACACGCCACAACAATTCTTTTCGAGATACAACGTGTAGTTTTGGAGATACAAGCTAATTTTGTACGATGCGTTATTTCTTCACGTAAAGAGTTTCCAAAGCGTACGTATATGTCTTTACTCTGCAAAACTGTATTTCCTTATGAAGTGGTATTCTTACATATCCTTTCGAGAGAAAACTGTCCTGTGCCTTCTCTTTTGAGGCTACACACTTAGACATACACGCAACACGAAAGCTTTTCGACTTACAACGTGTTGTTTAGGAAAAACAAGATAATTTCGCACGATGCGGGATTTCCTTAAAACGTGATTTTCTGAAAAATTTTGACGAAAGAAAATTCTCCTTTTGGTTCTCTTTAGATGCTACATGTTAAGACGTACACGCCACAACAATTCTTTTCGAGATACAACGTGTAGTTTTGGAGATACAAGCTAATTTTGTACGATGCGTTATTTCTTCTCGTAAAGAGTTTCCAATGCGTACGTATATGTCTTTACTCTGCAAAACTGTATTTCCTTATGAAGTGGTATTCTTACATATCCTTTCGAGAGAAAACTGTCCTGTGCCTTCTCTTTTGAGGCTACACACTTAGACATACACGCAACATGAAAGCTTTTCGACTTACAACGTGTTGTTTAGGAAAAACAAGATAATTTCGCACGATGCGGGATTTCCTTAAAACGTGATTTTCTGAAAAATTTTGACGAAAGAAAATTCTCCTTTTGGTTCTCTTTAGATGCTACATGTTAAGACGTACACGCCACAACAATTCTTTTCGAGATACAACGTGTAGTTTTGGAGATACAAGCTAATTTTGTACGATGCGTTATTTCTTCTCGTAAAGAGTTTCCAATGCGTACGTATATGTCTTTACTCTGCAAAACTGTATTTCCTTATGAAGTGGTATTCTTACATATCCTTTCGAGAGAAAACTGTCCTGTGCCTTCTCTTTTGAGGCTACACACTTAGACATACACGCAACATGAAAGCTTTTCGACTTACAACGTGTTGTTTAGGAAAACCAACATAATTTCGCACGATGCGGGATTTCCTTAAAACGTGATTTTCTGAAAAATTTTGACGAAAGAAAATTCTCCTTTTGGTTCTCTTTAGATGCTACATGTTAAGACGTACACGCCACAACAATTCTTTTCGAGATACAACGTGTAGTTTTGGAGATACAAGCTAATTTTGTACGATGCGTTATTTCTTCTCGTAAAGAGTTTCCAATGCGTAAGTATATGTCTTTACTCTGCAAAACTGTATTTCCTTATGAAGTGGTATTCTTACATATCCTTTCGAGAGAAAACTGTCCTGTGCCTTCTCTTTTGAGGCTACACACTTAGACATACACGCAACATGAAAGCTTTTCGACTTACAACGTGTTGTTTAGGAAAACCAAGATAATTTCGCACGATGCGGGATTTCCTTAAAACGTGATTTTCTGAAAAATTTTGACGAAAGAAAATTCTCCTTTTGGTTCTCTTTAGATGCTACATGTTAAGACGTACACGCCACAACAATTCTTTTCGAGATACAACGTGTAGTTTTGGAGATACAAGCTAATTTTGTACGATGCGTTATTTCTTCTCGTAAAGAGTTTCCAATGCGTACGTATATGTCTTTACTCTGCAAAACTGTATTTCCTTATGAAGTGGTATTCTTACATATCCTTTCGAGAGAAAACTGTCCTGTGCCTTCTCTTTTGAGGCTACACACTTAGACATACACGCAACATGAAAGCTTTTCGACTTACAACGTGTTGTTTAGGAAAAACAAGATAATTTCGCACGATGCGGGATTTCCTTAAAACGTGATTTTCTGAAAAATTTTGACGAAAGAAAATTCTCCTTTTGGTTCTCTTTAGATGCTACATGTTAAGACGTACACGCCACAACAATTCTTTTCGAGATACAACGTGTAGTTTTGGAGATACAAGCTAATTTTGTACGATGCGTTATTTCTTCTCGTAAAGAGTTTCCAATGCGTACGTATATGTCTTTACTCTGCAAAACTGTATTTCCTTATGAAGTGGTATTCTTACATATCCTTTCGAGAGAAAACTGTCCTGTGCCTTCTCTTTTGAGGCTACACACTTAGACATACACGCAACACGAAAGCTTTTCGACTTACAACGTGTTGTTTAGGAAAAACAAGATAATTTCGCACGATGCGGGATTTCCTTAAAACGTGATTTTCTGAAAAATTTTGACGAAAGAAAATTCTCCTTTTGGTTCTCTTTAGATGCTACATGTTAAGACGTACACGCCACAACAATTCTTTTCGAGATACAACGTGTAGTTTTGGAGATACAAGCTAATTTTGTACGATGCGTTATTTCTTCTCGTAAAGAGTTTCCAATGCGTACGTATATGTCTTTACTCTGCAAAACTGTATTTCCTTATGAAGTGGTATTCTTACATATCCTTTCGAGAGAAAACTGTCCTGTGCCTTCTCTTTTGAGGCTACACACTTAGACATACACGCAACATGAAAGCTTTTCGACTTACAACGTGTTGTTTAGGAAAAACAAGATAATTTCGCACGATGCGGGATTTCCTTAAAACGTGATTTTCTGAAAAATTTTGACGAAAGAAAATTCTCCTTTTGGTTCTCTTTAGATGCTACATGTTAAGACGTACACGCCACAACAATTCTTTTCGAGATACAACGTGTAGTTTTGGAGATAAAAGCTAATTTTGTACGATGCGTTATTTCTTCTCGTAAAGAGTTTCCAATGCGTACGTATATGTCTTTACTCTGCAAAACTGTATTTCCTTATGAAGTGGTATTCTTACATATCCTTTCGAGAGAAAACTGTCCTGTGCCTTCTCTTTTGAGGCTACACACTTAGACATACACGCAACATGAAAGCTTTTCGACTTACAACGTGTTGTTTAGGAAAAACAAGATAATTTCGCACGATGCGGGATTTCCTTAAAACGTGATTTTCTGAAAAATTTTGACGAAAGAAAATTCTCCTTTTGGTTCTCTTTAGATGCTACATGTTAAGACGTACACGCCACAACAATTCTTTTCGAGATACAACGTGTAGTTTTGGAGATACAAGCTAATTTTGTACTATGCGTTATTTCTTCTCGTAAAGAGTTTCCAATGCGTACGTATATGTCTTTACTCTGCAAAACTGTATTTCCTTATGAAGTGGTATTCTTACATATCCTTTCGAGAGAAAACTGTCCTGTGCCTTCTCTTTTGAGGCTACACCCGTAGACATACACGCAACATGAAAGCTTTTCGACTTACAACGTGTTGTTTAGGAAAAACAAGATAATTTCGCACGATGCGGGATTTCCTTAAAACGTGATTTTCTGAAAAATTTTGACGAAAGAAAATTCTCCTTTTGGTTCTCTTTAGATGCTACATGTTAAGACGTACACGCCACAACAATTCTTTTCGAGATACAACGTGTAGTTTTGGAGATACAAGCTAATTTTGTACGATGCGTTATTTCTTCTCGTAAAGAGTTTCCAATGCGTACGTATATGTCTTTACTCTGCAAAACTGTATTTCCTTATGAAGTGGTATTCTTACATATCCTTTCGAGAGAAAACTGTCCTGTGCCTTCTCTTTTGAGGCTACACACTTAGACATACACGCAACATGAAAGCTTTTCGACTTACAACGTGTTGTTTAGGAAAAACAAGATAATTTCGCACGATGCGGGATTTCCTTAAAACGTGATTTTCTGAAAAATTTTGACGAAAGAAAATTCTCCTTTTGGTTCTCTTTAGATGCTACATGTTAAGACGTACACGCCACAACAATTCTTTTCGAGATACAACGTGTAGTTTTGGAGATACAAGCTAATTTTGTACGATGCGTTATTTCTTCTCGTAAAGAGTTTCCAATGCGTACGTATATGTCTTTACTCTGCAAAACTGTATTTCCTTATGAAGTGGTATTCTTACATATCCTTTCGAGAGAAAACTGTCCTGTGCCTTCTCTTTTGAGGCTACACACTTAGACATACACGCAACATGAAAGCTTTTCGACTTACAACGTGTTGTTTAGGAAAACCAACATAATTTCGCACGATGCGGGATTTCCTTAAAACGTGATTTTCTGAAAAATTTTGACGAAAGAAAATTCTCCTTTTGGTTCTCTTTAGATGCTACATGTTAAGACGTACACGCCACAACAATTCTTTTCGAGATACAACGTGTAGTTTTGGAGATACAAGCTAATTTTGTACGATGCGTTATTTCTTCTCGTAAAGAGTTTCCAATGCGTAAGTATATGTCTTTACTCTGCAAAACTGTATTTCCTTATGAAGTGGTATTCTTACATATCCTTTCGAGAGAAAACTGTCCTGTGCCTTCTCTTTTGAGGCTACACCCGTAGACATACACGCAACATGAAAGCTTTTCGACTTACAACGTGTTGTTTAGGAAAAACAAGATAATTTCGCACGATGCGGGATTTCCTTAAAACGTGATTTTCTGAAAAATTTTGACGAAAGAAAATTCTCCTTTTGGTTCTCTTTAGATGCTACATGTTAAGACGTACACGCCACAACAATTCTTTTCGAGATATAACGTGTAGTTTTGGAGATACAAGCTAATTTTGTACGATGCGTTATTTCTTCTCGTAAAGAGTTTCCAATGCGTACGTATATGTCTTTACTCTGCAAAACTGTATTTCCTTATGAAGTGGTAATCTTACATATCCTTTCGAGAGAAAACTGTCCTGTGCCTTCTCTTTTGAGGCTACACACTTAGACATACACGCAACATGAAAGCTTTTCGACTTACAACGTGTTGTTTAGGAAAAACAAGATAATTTCGCACGATGCGGGATTTCCTTAAAACGTGATTTTCTGAAAAATTTTGACGAAAGAAAATTCTCCTTTTGGTTCTCTTTAGATGCTACATGTTAAGACGTACACGCCACAACAATTCTTTTCGAGATACAACGTGTAGTTTTGGAGATACAAGCTAATTTTGTACGATGCGTTATTTCTTCTCGTAAAGAGTTTCCAATGCGTACGTATATGTCTTTACTCTGCAAAACTGTATTTCCTTATGAAGTGGTATTCTTACATATCCTTTCGAGAGAAAACTGTCCTGTGCCTTCTCTTTTGAGGCTACACACTTAGACATACACGCAACATGAAAGCTTTTCGACTTACAACGTGTTGTTTAGGAAAAACAAGATAATTTCGCACGATGCGGGATTTCCTTAAAACGTGATTTTCTGAAAAATTTTGACGAAAGAAAATTCTCCTTTTGGTTCTCTTTAGATGCTACATGTTAAGACGTACACGCCACAACAATTCTTTTCGAGATACAACGTGTAGTTTTGGAGATACAAGCTAATTTTGTACGATGCGTTATTTCTTCACGTAAAGAGTTTCCAATGCGTACGTATATGTCTTTACTCTGCAAAACTGTATTTCCTTATGAAGTGGTATTCTTACATATCCTTTCGAGAGAAAACTGTCCTGTGCCTTCTCTTTTGAGGCTACACACTTAGACATACACGCAACACGAAAGCTTTTCGACTTACAACGTGTTGTTTAGGAAAAACAAGATAATTTCGCACGATGCGGGATTTCCTTAAAACGTGATTTTCTGAAAAATTTTGACGAAAGAAAATTCTCCTTTTGGTTCTCTTTAGATGCTACATGTTAAGACGTACACGCCACAACAATTCTTTTCGAGATACAACGTGTAGTTTTGGAGATACAAGCTAATTTTGTACGATGCGTTATTTCTTCTCGTAAAGAGTTTCCAATGCGTACGTATATGTCTTTACTCTGCAAAACTGTATTTCCTTATGAAGTGGTATTCTTACATATCCTTTCGAGAGAAAACTGTCCTGTGCCTTCTCTTTTGAGGCTACACACTTAGACATACACGCAACATGAAAGCTTTTCGACTTACAACGTGTTGTTTAGGAAAACCAAGATAATTTCGCACGATGCGGGATTTCCTTAAAACGTGATTTTCTGAAAAATTTTGACGAAAGAAAATTCTCCTTTTGGTTCTCTTTAGATGCTACATGTTAAGACGTACACGCCACAACAATTCTTTTCGAGATACAACGTGTAGTTTTGGAGATACAAGCTAATTTTGTACGATGCGTTATTTCTTCTCGTAAAGAGTTTCCAATGCGTACGTATATGTCTTTACTCTGCAAAACTGTATTTCCTTATGAAGTGGTATTCTTACATATCCTTTCGAGAGAAAACTGTCCTGTGCCTTCTCTTTTGAGGCTACACACTTAGACATACACGCAACATGAAAGCTTTTCGACTTACAACGTGTTGTTTAGGAAAAACAAGATAATTTCGCACGATGCGGGATTTCCTTAAAACGTGATTTTCTGAAAAATTTTGACGAAAGAAAATTCTCCTTTTGGTTCTCTTTAGATGCTACATGTTAAGACGTACACGCCACAACAATTCTTTTCGAGATACAACGTGTAGTTTTGGAGATACAAGCTAATTTTGTACGATGCGTTATTTCTTCTCGTAAAGAGTTTCCAATGCGTACGTATATGTCTTTACTCTGCAAAACTGTATTTCCTTATGAAGTGGTATTCTTACATATCCTTTCGAGAGAAAACTGTCCTGTGCCTTCTCTTTTGAGGCTACACACTTAGACATACACGCAACACGAAAGCTTTTCGACTTACAACGTGTTGTTTAGGAAAAACAAGATAATTTCGCACGATGCGGGATTTCCTTAAAACGTGATTTTCTGAAAAATTTTGACGAAAGAAAATTCTCCTTTTGGTTCTCTTTAGATGCTACATGTTAAGACGTACACGCCACAACAATTCTTTTCGAGATACAACGTGTAGTTTTGGAGATACAAGCTAATTTTGTACGATGCGTTATTTCTTCTCGTAAAGAGTTTCCAATGCGTACGTATATGTCTTTACTCTGCAAAACTGTATTTCCTTATGAAGTGGTATTCTTACATATCCTTTCGAGAGAAAACTGTCCTGTGCCTTCTCTTTTGAGGCTACACACTTAGACATACACGCAACATGAAAGCTTTTCGACTTACAACGTGTTGTTTAGGAAAAACAAGATAATTTCGCACGATGCGGGATTTCCTTAAAACGTGATTTTCTGAAAAATTTTGACGAAAGAAAATTCTCCTTTTGGTTCTCTTTAGATGCTACATGTTAAGACGTACACGCCACAACAATTCTTTTCGAGATACAACGTGTAGTTTTGGAGATAAAAGCTAATTTTGTACGATGCGTTATTTCTTCTCGTAAAGAGTTTCCAATGCGTACGTATATGTCTTTACTCTGCAAAACTGTATTTCCTTATGAAGTGGTATTCTTACATATCCTTTCGAGAGAAAACTGTCCTGTGCCTTCTCTTTTGAGGCTACACACTTAGACATACACGCAACATGAAAGCTTTTCGACTTACAACGTGTTGTTTAGGAAAAACAAGATAATTTCGCACGATGCGGGATTTCCTTAAAACGTGATTTTCTGAAAAATTTTGACGAAAGAAAATTCTCCTTTTGGTTCTCTTTAGATGCTACATGTTAAGACGTACACGCCACAACAATTCTTTTCGAGATACAACGTGTAGTTTTGGAGATACAAGCTAATTTTGTACTATGCGTTATTTCTTCTCGTAAAGAGTTTCCAATGCGTACGTATATGTCTTTACTCTGCAAAACTGTATTTCCTTATGAAGTGGTATTCTTACATATCCTTTCGAGAGAAAACTGTCCTGTGCCTTCTCTTTTGAGGCTACACCCGTAGACATACACGCAACATGAAAGCTTTTCGACTTACAACGTGTTGTTTAGGAAAAACAAGATAATTTCGCACGATGCGGGATTTCCTTAAAACGTGATTTTCTGAAAAATTTTGACGAAAGAAAATTCTCCTTTTGGTTCTCTTTAGATGCTACATGTTAAGACGTACACGCCACAACAATTCTTTTCGAGATACAACGTGTAGTTTTGGAGATACAAGCTAATTTTGTACGATGCGTTATTTCTTCTCGTAAAGAGTTTCCAATGCGTACGTATATGTCTTTACTCTGCAAAACTGTATTTCCTTATGAAGTGGTATTCTTACATATCCTTTCGAGAGAAAACTGTCCTGTGCCTTCTCTTTTGAGGCTACACACTTAGACATACACGCAACATGAAAGCTTTTCGACTTACAACGTGTTGTTTAGGAAAAACAAGATAATTTCGCACGATGCGGGATTTCCTTAAAACGTGATTTTCTGAAAAATTTTGACGAAAGAAAATTCTCCTTTTGGTTCTCTTTAGATGCTACATGTTAAGACGTACACGCCACAACAATTCTTTTCGAGATACAACGTGTAGTTTTGGAGATACAAGCTAATTTTGTACGATGCGTTATTTCTTCTCGTAAAGAGTTTCCAATGCGTACGTATATGTCTTTACTCTGCAAAACTGTATTTCCTTATGAAGTGGTATTCTTACATATCCTTTCGAGAGAAAACTGTCCTGTGCCTTCTCTTTTGAGGCTACACACTTAGACATACACGCAACATGAAAGCTTTTCGACTTACAACGTGTTGTTTAGGAAAACCAACATAATTTCGCACGATGCGGGATTTCCTTAAAACGTGATTTTCTGAAAAATTTTGACGAAAGAAAATTCTCCTTTTGGTTCTCTTTAGATGCTACATGTTAAGACGTACACGCCACAACAATTCTTTTCGAGATACAACGTGTAGTTTTGGAGATACAAGCTAATTTTGTACGATGCGTTATTTCTTCTCGTAAAGAGTTTCCAATGCGTAAGTATATGTCTTTACTCTGCAAAACTGTATTTCCTTATGAAGTGGTATTCTTACATATCCTTTCGAGAGAAAACTGTCCTGTGCCTTCTCTTTTGAGGCTACACCCGTAGACATACACGCAACATGAAAGCTTTTCGACTTACAACGTGTTGTTTAGGAAAAACAAGATAATTTCGCACGATGCGGGATTTCCTTAAAACGTGATTTTCTGAAAAATTTTGACGAAAGAAAATTCTCCTTTTGGTTCTCTTTAGATGCTACATGTTAAGACGTACACGCCACAACAATTCTTTTCGAGATATAACGTGTAGTTTTGGAGATACAAGCTAATTTTGTACGATGCGTTATTTCTTCTCGTAAAGAGTTTCCAATGCGTACGTATATGTCTTTACTCTGCAAAACTGTATTTCCTTATGAAGTGGTAATCTTACATATCCTTTCGAGAGAAAACTGTCCTGTGCCTTCTCTTTTGAGGCTACACACTTAGACATACACGCAACATGAAAGCTTTTCGACTTACAACGTGTTGTTTAGGAAAAACAAGATAATTTCGCACGATGCGGGATTTCCTTAAAACGTGATTTTCTGAAAAATTTTGACGAAAGAAAATTCTCCTTTTGGTTCTCTTTAGATGCTACATGTTAAGACGTACACGCCACAACAATTCTTTTCGAGATACAACGTGTAGTTTTGGAGATACAAGCTAATTTTGTACGATGCGTTATTTCTTCTCGTAAAGAGTTTCCAATGCGTACGTATATGTCTTTACTCTGCAAAACTGTATTTCCTTATGAAGTGGTATTCTTACATATCCTTTCGAGAGAAAACTGTCCTGTGCCTTCTCTTTTGAGGCTACACACTTAGACATACACGCAACATGAAAGCTTTTCGACTTACAACGTGTTGTTTAGGAAAAACAAGATAATTTCGCACGATGCGGGATTTCCTTAAAACGTGATTTTCTGAAAAATTTTGACGAAAGAAAATTCTCCTTTTGGTTCTCTTTAGATGCTACATGTTAAGACGTACACGCCACAACAATTCTTTTCGAGATACAACGTGTAGTTTTGGAGATACAAGCTAATTTTGTACGATGCGTTATTTCTTCACGTAAAGAGTTTCCAATGCGTACGTATATGTCTTTACTCTGCAAAACTGTATTTCCTTATGAAGTGGTATTCTTACATATCCTTTCGAGAGAAAACTGTCCTGTGCCTTCTCTTTTGAGGCTACACACTTAGACATACACGCAACACGAAAGCTTTTCGACTTACAACGTGTTGTTTAGGAAAAACAAGATAATTTCGCACGATGCGGGATTTCCTTAAAACGTGATTTTCTGAAAAATTTTGACGAAAGAAAATTCTCCTTTTGGTTCTCTTTAGATGCTACATGTTAAGACGTACACGCCACAACAATTCTTTTCGAGATACAACGTGTAGTTTTGGAGATACAAGCTAATTTTGTACGATGCGTTATTTCTTCTCGTAAAGAGTTTCCAATGCGTACGTATATGTCTTTACTCTGCAAAACTGTATTTCCTTATGAAGTGGTATTCTTACATATCCTTTCGAGAGAAAACTGTCCTGTGCCTTCTCTTTTGAGGCTACACACTTAGACATACACGCAACATGAAAGCTTTTCGACTTACAACGTGTTGTTTAGGAAAACCAAGATAATTTCGCACGATGCGGGATTTCCTTAAAACGTGATTTTCTGAAAAATTTTGACGAAAGAAAATTCTCCTTTTGGTTCTCTTTAGATGCTACATGTTAAGACGTACACGGCCACAACAATTCTTTTCGAGATACAACGTGTAGTTTTGGAGATACAAGCTAATTTTGTACGATGCGTTATTTCTTCTCGTAAAGAGTTTCCAATGCGTACGTATATGTCTTTACTCTGCAAAACTGTATTTCCTTATGAAGTGGTATTCTTACATATCCTTTCGAGAGAAAACTGTCCTGTGCCTTCTCTTTTGAGGCTACACACTTAGACATACACGCAACATGAAAGCTTTTCGACTTACAACGTGTTGTTTAGGAAAAACAAGATAATTTCGCACGATGCGGGATTTCCTTAAAACGTGATTTTCTGAAAAATTTTGACGAAAGAAAATTCTCCTTTTGGTTCTCTTTAGATGCTACATGTTAAGACGTACACGCCACAACAATTCTTTTCGAGATACAACGTGTAGTTTTGGAGATACAAGCTAATTTTGTACGATGCGTTATTTCTTCTCGTAAAGAGTTTCCAATGCGTACGTATATGTCTTTACTCTGCAAAACTGTATTTCCTTATGAAGTGGTATTCTTACATATCCTTTCGAGAGAAAACTGTCCTGTGCCTTCTCTTTTGAGGCTACACACTTAGACATACACGCAACACGAAAGCTTTTCGACTTACAACGTGTTGTTTAGGAAAAACAAGATAATTTCGCACGATGCGGGATTTCCTTAAAACGTGATTTTCTGAAAAATTTTGACGAAAGAAAATTCTCCTTTTGGTTCTCTTTAGATGCTACATGTTAAGACGTACACGCCACAACAATTCTTTTCGAGATACAACGTGTAGTTTTGGAGATACAAGCTAATTTTGTACGATGCGTTATTTCTTCTCGTAAAGAGTTTCCAATGCGTACGTATATGTCTTTACTCTGCAAAACTGTATTTCCTTATGAAGTGGTATTCTTACATATCCTTTCGAGAGAAAACTGTCCTGTGCCTTCTCTTTTGAGGCTACACACTTAGACATACACGCAACATGAAAGCTTTTCGACTTACAACGTGTTGTTTAGGAAAAACAAGATAATTTCGCACGATGCGGGATTTCCTTAAAACGTGATTTTCTGAAAAATTTTGACGAAAGAAAATTCTCCTTTTGGTTCTCTTTAGATGCTACATGTTAAGACGTACACGCCACAACAATTCTTTTCGAGATACAACGTGTAGTTTTGGAGATAAAAGCTAATTTTGTACGATGCGTTATTTCTTCTCGTAAAGAGTTTCCAATGCGTACGTATATGTCTTTACTCTGCAAAACTGTATTTCCTTATGAAGTGGTATTCTTACATATCCTTTCGAGAGAAAACTGTCCTGTGCCTTCTCTTTTGAGGCTACACACTTAGACATACACGCAACATGAAAGCTTTTCGACTTACAACGTGTTGTTTAGGAAAAACAAGATAATTTCGCACGATGCGGGATTTCCTTAAAACGTGATTTTCTGAAAAATTTTGACGAAAGAAAATTCTCCTTTTGGTTCTCTTTAGATGCTACATGTTAAGACGTACACGCCACAACAATTCTTTTCGAGATACAACGTGTAGTTTTGGAGATACAAGCTAATTTTGTACTATGCGTTATTTCTTCTCGTAAAGAGTTTCCAATGCGTACGTATATGTCTTTACTCTGCAAAACTGTATTTCCTTATGAAGTGGTATTCTTACATATCCTTTCGAGAGAAAACTGTCCTGTGCCTTCTCTTTTGAGGCTACACCCGTAGACATACACGCAACATGAAAGCTTTTCGACTTACAACGTGTTGTTTAGGAAAAACAAGATAATTTCGCACGATGCGGGATTTCCTTAAAACGTGATTTTCTGAAAAATTTTGACGAAAGAAAATTCTCCTTTTGGTTCTCTTTAGATGCTACATGTTAAGACGTACACGCCACAACAATTCTTTTCGAGATACAACGTGTAGTTTTGGAGATACAAGCTAATTTTGTACGATGCGTTATTTCTTCTCGTAAAGAGTTTCCAATGCGTACGTATATGTCTTTA
The DNA here is from genome assembly GCF_947179515.1 of Apodemus sylvaticus. NCBI lineage: Eukaryota > Metazoa > Chordata > Mammalia > Rodentia > Muridae > Apodemus > Apodemus sylvaticus. Next base: position 1,717 of record NW_026263096.1, on the reverse strand, counting down.
CTCTGCAAAACTGTATTTCCTTATGAAGTGGTATTCTTACATATCCTTTCGAGAGAAAACTGTCCTGTGCCTTCTCTTTTGAGGCTACACACTTAGACATACACGCAACATGAAAGCTTTTCGACTTACAACGTGTTGTTTAGGAAAAACAAGATAATTTCGCACGATGCGGGATTTCCTTAAAACGTGATTTTCTGAAAAATTTTGACGAAAGAAAATTCTCCTTTTGGTTCTCTTTAGATGCTACATGTTAAGACGTACACGCCACAACAATTCTTTTCGAGATACAACGTGTAGTTTTGGAGATACAAGCTAATTTTGTACGATGCGTTATTTCTTCTCGTAAAGAGTTTCCAATGCGTACGTATATGTCTTTACTCTGCAAAACTGTATTTCCTTATGAAGTGGTATTCTTACATATCCTTTCGAGAGAAAACTGTCCTGTGCCTTCTCTTTTGAGGCTACACACTTAGACATACACGCAACATGAAAGCTTTTCGACTTACAACGTGTTGTTTAGGAAAACCAACATAATTTCGCACGATGCGGGATTTCCTTAAAACGTGATTTTCTGAAAAATTTTGACGAAAGAAAATTCTCCTTTTGGTTCTCTTTAGATGCTACATGTTAAGACGTACACGCCACAACAATTCTTTTCGAGATACAACGTGTAGTTTTGGAGATACAAGCTAATTTTGTACGATGCGTTATTTCTTCTCGTAAAGAGTTTCCAATGCGTAAGTATATGTCTTTACTCTGCAAAACTGTATTTCCTTATGAAGTGGTATTCTTACATATCCTTTCGAGAGAAAACTGTCCTGTGCCTTCTCTTTTGAGGCTACACCCGTAGACATACACGCAACATGAAAGCTTTTCGACTTACAACGTGTTGTTTAGGAAAAACAAGATAATTTCGCACGATGCGGGATTTCCTTAAAACGTGATTTTCTGAAAAATTTTGACGAAAGAAAATTCTCCTTTTGGTTCTCTTTAGATGCTACATGTTAAGACGTACACGCCACAACAATTCTTTTCGAGATATAACGTGTAGTTTTGGAGATACAAGCTAATTTTGTACGATGCGTTATTTCTTCTCGTAAAGAGTTTCCAATGCGTACGTATATGTCTTTACTCTGCAAAACTGTATTTCCTTATGAAGTGGTAATCTTACATATCCTTTCGAGAGAAAACTGTCCTGTGCCTTCTCTTTTGAGGCTACACACTTAGACATACACGCAACATGAAAGCTTTTCGACTTACAACGTGTTGTTTAGGAAAAACAAGATAATTTCGCACGATGCGGGATTTCCTTAAAACGTGATTTTCTGAAAATTTTGACGAAAGAAAATTCTCCTTTTGGTTCTCTTCAGATGCTACATGTTAAGACGTACACGCCACAACAATTCTTTTCGAGATACAACGTGTAGTTTTGGAGATACAAGCTAATTTTGTACGATGCGTTATTTCTTCTCGTAAAGAGTTTCCAATGCGTACGTATATGTCTTTACTCTGCAAAACTGTATTTCCTTATGAAGTGGTATTCTTACATATCCTTTCGAGAGAAAACTGTCCTGTGCCTTCTCTTTTGAGGCTACACACTTAGACATACACGCAACACGAAAGCTTTTCGACTTACAACGTGTTGTTTAGGAAAAACAAGATAATTTCGCACGATGCGGGATTTCCTTAAAACGTGATTTTCTGAAAAATTTTGACG